>NC_053036.3:623030034-623774807 GCF_002575655.3 Aegilops tauschii subsp. strangulata
TGGGCCGAATTTGGCCCATTAGGGGAACAGGCCACTAACGGGCCGACTCTTGCCATGGGCCGAATTTGGCCCATTAGGGGAACAGGCCAGTAACGGGCCGGAAGTAATCGAGGGCCGAAAAGGAGCCCAAGAACGTATGGGCCGTCTATAGGCCGAAAGCCAACACGGGCTAGAAACGGCCCATGTAAATCACGGGCCGTTAACGGGTATAAAGAAAATTACTGTTCATTATGGGCTAGAGTCACCGTGGGCCTGTAAAGGGCCGAAAGATATGAAGGCCTCATATGGGCCGAAAGACGTCGTGGGCTATACATGGGCCGAAAGTGAAATGGGCTGGTGTTATATTCGACGGCCCACATGACGTTGTTGGGCCGATTTCCTTTAGGGCCTAACGGGCCGCGAGTTAACGGGCCGTAAAATGGGCTATTTGCGAAGAGACCGTTAACAGGCCTTTCATGGGCCATCCCGTTAACTTTTGACCAATTCAAATGGGCCGGCTTTGTAAGCTAAATGGGCCAGTGCTGGGCCGTGGCATGTGTCGACATATCATAGGCGCCTATCTGACCCACTGACGAGCTGACACGTGTTTCGTCCGGCCAATAAGAATTTTACACGTGGAAATTTCCCATTGGTCGGGGCTGTTAACGGGTTATCGGATCCAAAACCCGACCCGATAGCTTAACGGCGTTCTGTTACGGTGGATGCCACGTGTCGGTCACCCTTGACGAAAGCACTTCTGTGACGCGCGATTTATCGTCATGGAAGTGGACACTTCCGTGATGATAATTTTGGTAATGTCATGGAACACTTCTACGACAGCACAGGTATGACTATCTTGATTCTGTCATAAAATCGTCATGGATGTACATGCATGACAAAAAACGCGACCTACTGTGACAAACACATATCATCACGGAAGTGTATTTTTTTTATAGTGTTCAGATCTGAAATCATGCCACTCGGGCCCTAGTGACAAGCATTAAGCATAGCAAAGTCATAGCAACATCAATCTCAGCACATAGTGGATACTAGGGATCAAACCCTAACAAAACTAACTCGATTACATGATAGATCTCATCCAACCCATCACCGTCTAGCAAGCCTACGATGGAATTACTCACGCACGGCGGTGAGCATCATGAAATTGGTGATGGAGGATGGTTGATGATGATGACGGCGATGAATCCCCCTCTCCAGAGCCCCGAACGGACTCCAGATCAGCCCTCCCGAGAGGTTTTAGGGCTTGGCGGCGGCTCCGTATCGTAAAACGCGATGAATCCTTCTCTTTGATTTTTTTCTCCTCGAAAGTGAATATATGTAGTTGGAGTTGAGGTCGGTGGAGCGTCAGGGGGCCCCCTGACGTGGATTTTTCTTCTAGTATTTTTCTTATTTTCCAAATAGATGTTCCGTGGAGTTTCAGGTCATTCCGAGAACTTTTGTTTCTGCACATAAATAACACCATGGAAAGTCTGCTGAAAACAGTGTCAGTCCGGGTTAGTTCCATTCAAATCATGCAAGTTAGAGTCCAAAACAAGGGCAAAAGTGTTTCGAAAAGTAGATACGACGGAGACGTATCAACTCCCCCAAGCTTAAACCTTTGCTTGTCCTCAAGCAATTCAGTTGATAAACTGAAAGTGATAAAGAAAAACTTTTACAAACTCTGTTTGCTCTTGTTGTTGTAAATATGTAAAGCCAGCATTCAAGTTTTCAGCAAAGATTATGACTAACCACATTTGCAATAACTCTTAGGTCTCATGTTTACTTATATCAGTGGCATAATCAACTAGCGAGTGATAATAATAAATCTCGGATGACAACACTTTCTTAAAACAATCATAATATGATATAACAGGATAGTATCTCGCTAGCCCTTTCTGAGACCGCAAAACATAAATGCAGAGCGCCTTTAAAGATCAAGGACTGACTAGACATTGTAATTCATGGTAAAAGAGATCCAGTCATAGTCATACCCAATACAAATTAATAGTAATGGATGCAAATGACAGCAACGCTCTCCAGCTAGTGCTTTTTAATAAGAGGGTGATGACTCAACATAAAAGTAAATAGATAGGCCCTTCGCGGAGGGAAGAAGGGATTTGTAGAGGTGCCAGAGCTCGGTTTTGAAATAGAGATAAATAATATTTTGAGCGGAATACTTTCATTGTCAACATAACAACCAAGAGATGGCGATATCTTCCATGCTACACACATTATAGGCGGTTCCCAAACAGAATGGTAAAGTTTATACTCCCCCTCCACCAACAAGCATCAATCCATGGCTTGCTCGAAACAACGAGTGCCTCCAACTAGCAACAGTCCCAAGGGGAGTTTTGTTGGCAATTATTTTGATTTAGTTTGCATAAAGCATGGGTAAGCATCCCGGTGACCAGCCATTTTCTCGTGAATGAGGAGCGGAGTCCACTCCTCTTGAGAATAACCCACCTAGCATGGAAGATACGGACAGCCCTAGTTGATACATGAGCTATTCGAGCATACAAAACAGAATGTTTATTTGAAGGTTTAGAGTTTGGCACATACAAATTTACTTGGAACGGCAGGTAGATACCGCATATAAGAAGGTATAGTGGACTCATATGGAATAACTTTGGGGTTTAAGGGATTGGATGCACAAGCAGTATTCCCGCTTAGTACAAGTGAAGGCTAGCAAAAGACTGGGAAGCGACCAACTAGAGAGCGACAACAGTCATGAACATGCATTAAAATTAATAAACATTGAATACGAGCATGAGTAGGATATAATCCACCATGAACATAAATATCGTGAAGGCTATGTTGAGTTGTTTCAACTACATGTGTGAACATGTGCCAAGTCGAGTCACTTAAATCATTCAAAGGAGGATACCACCCCACTATACCACATCACAACCATTTTAATAGCATGTTGGCACGCAAGGTAAACCATTATAACTCATAGCTAATCAAGCATGGCATAAGCAACTATGATCTCTAATTGTCATTGCAAACATGTTTATTCATAATAGGCTGAATCAGGAACGATGAACTAATCATATTTACAAAAACAAGAGAGGTCGAGTTCATACCAGCTTTTCTCATCTCAGTCAGTGCATCATATATCGTCATAATTGCCTTTCACTTGCACGACCGAACGATGTGAAAATAATAAGAGTGCACGTGCATTGGACTAAGCTGGAATCTGCGAGCATTCAATAAACAGGAGAAGACAAGGCAATATGGGCTCTTGGTTAAATCAACAATAATGCGTATAAGAGCCACTTCAACAATTTAATTATGGTCTTCTCCTATCGACCCCCAAAGAAAAGAAACGAAATAAAACTATTTACACGGGAAAGCTCCCAACAAGCAAAAGAAGAACAGGAAATCTTTTTGGGTTTTCTTCTTAATTATTACTACTACAGCAAGAAAAGTAATCTAGCTAAAAGCTACACTAATTTTTTTGGATTCTCTTTTTGGGTTCCCTAGGGCTTTTGTTTTTCTTTTTAATGACCCAAATTTGGACAATTCAACAACCTGTTGGAGCCTTCCTAGGGAGCATCGAAGTCCAAACCAGGGGGCTAATTCATGAAATACTAGAATTGAAAGGAAGAACAGCTAATTTAGGCGGAATCGTCCACCCACAAAAAGGGGCTTATTTCCCTTCAAAGGCGCCACCCATGACGGTGCAGGCTTCCTTAATGAAAAGGAGTGCTGACGAATTCCCAAAACATTTAATTGACCTCAATGAAAAACCTAAAACGGACCGCTTTGTCAACCAATATAATAACGCGATCGACCAAACGCAGGATCGAAACACAAAAAGACAAAAACAGAATGCGCTAGCGCATATTCTTCAACTTTACCCTCGCGCCAGTTCTTCAATTTTTTTACTAAACGTATAATATCCTTTCCGGGGAAGGGGTAGCATAGACGGAGGCACATGTAGACGGATACAGACTTCTTCAATCTTTTGCCTAAGCGAAGTAGTTGATCCCTCCGAGGTAAGGGCGAATCGAGACTGAAAGCTACTAATAAAATAGCATAATCTAAACACATAGCTGAACACATAGTTTAAGTAGAAACTGTTAAAGCTCCCTGGTCTCTAAACGGCCGGCTTTGGTTCAGCTCTCGGGGCCACCTTACACACTAATAAAATCGTCAGCTTCCTTCCCCACTCATCGCCCTCACTTTAAGACAAAAAATCCAATTCGATTCAAAGATCGGAATCATACCTCCAGCGGGCAAGGTCGGCTCAAGAAATGGAAGTTGTTAAGGTTTATTAAACACACAAGAAGAAAGCGAGAAAAACAAAATAAACTAGCATGGATATTACAATGAAAGAGTATGAGCACCGACATCTAGCAATGAGTGTGTGTGAACATAAACGTAATGTCGGTGAGAGATACGTACTCCCCCATGCTTAGGCTTTTGGCCTAAGTTGGTTTATTGCCACGGATGGCCTGGCGGATATCCATAGTTGTAGCTGGGGTCGTACTGAGATGAAGAAGACTCCGACTGCCACTAGTTGGCAATCATATCTGGATCCCACTGGTAGTTAGACTGTCGTGGAGGTTCAAATTATGGTTCCGGCTCCGTGGTTGGTGTAGGGTTCCGGTAGGCGTGAATGGCCGCCAACGGAACGAGATACGGACCTTCAGATAAATTAAACAAGGAGGGAGCAGGCAAGGTAATAGTCTCAGGGTGATGTTTATCAAAGAACAATTTGTATTTAAGTGCTCCTTCCCTATTCTTAACAATAAAGTCATGCGCTACCATACTCTTATAATCTAAATAAGCAGTGGGCAGCAATTTTTCTTCTTTTTCATAGTGCCTTACCGCTAATGGACGCGGCATTTTGGCTCCTAGGTGCATATGCACCCATTGTCGAAATACACATTTCGAAAAGTTGAAAAATTCGGAACAGAAATTCCACGTGTATATCCGGACATTTTATGTGCGTTCACAAGGTTTCGGTGAAAAACGACGTTTTTTGTGGCTTGTGTAAAAAAGATAAAGAAAGGCCTCATGAATAGTTAGAATGAAGCATCAGAAATTGTCTTTTTTACACAAGCCACAAAAAACGTCGTTTTTCACTGAAACCTTATGCACGCACATAAAATGTCCAGATATACACGCGGGATTTTTGTTCCGAATTTTTCAACTTTTCAAAATGTGTATTTCGACAATGGGTGCATATGCATGTAGGAGCCAAAGGCAATTACCGCTAATAGGTATGTTATAACGTGCAGCTAGGCGTGAAGCATAAATACCTCCAAAGATGGGGCCCTTTGTACAGTTCAAACTTAACCGTTTAGCAATAATACCGCCCATACTAACAGTGTTATCGCAGAATAAACCATGGAACAAAATGATAATATCAGGAACACTAAGGTTTCCACAGTTTCCGCGACCAATTAAGCAACGACTAGCAAATATGGCAAAGTAGCGTAAAACAGGAAAGTGTATGCTAGTGATTCTTGCATCGGAAACCTTCCTGGTTTCCCCCACAGTGATAGTGTCAATAAACCCATCCACATCTTTACGATGTGGTTCATCTAAACTACCCTCAAAAGTTATTTTGCAAACCTTACAAAATTCATCTAGTGCCATCTTCTTAACAACATCATATAAATGAAACTCTACTGAAGGAGGTGATAACTTAGGATAATAGTAGAAGTTTTGCACAAAAGTATTGGTGAGTAAGAGATACTGATTGCGTTGGTCACGGAGGAAGTCGGTGAGGCCTGCATTCTCAGCCAATTCATAAAATTCATCATAAATCCCGGCTTCTCTCAAGAAATCATTGGAAGGCCATTCACACGGCCGGACCTCCGCGATGTGAGGAAAATTATGTTTGGGCCTCTGTGCTTCTTCACTTTGCTTTTCCTTCGAGCTTCGGCTCGATGAGCCCCTCAAAAATCTCTTCATTATTTTCTGAAAAATTCTAAAAATTTTAGTAACTATAAAATAAAAGTGAACCAAGCTCAACAAAATTGATAGCAACTACTCCTACAAGTGCCTAGAGCCTATATCATGCATTAGAACTACTTGGAACCATATAAATTTGACATGCAAGCTCAAGAACATGGTCACCTAGGCAGCACAACTTTGCAATGAATAAAGCACTAGAGCAAAAACTAATTGGACCAATGGAGGAGTCACATACCAAGGAACAATCTCCCGAAGCAGTTTTGTGAGAGGTGCTTTGAGCAAGGACATCGAAAATCGCAGCAAAATGAGCTAGAACTCGTGCTTGAGCTGGATGGTGATTTTTTTGGGAAGAAGAAGTGTGTGGGTGCAAGAATAAGTGGAGGGGAGCCACCATGGGCCCACGAGGCAGGGGGCGCGCCCTGGGGGGTAGGGCGCTCCCTCCACCCTCGTGGCCAGGTGCTTGCCCCTCCTGCTGTGTTCTCAGTGCCAGATATTCTCAAATATTCTAGAAAAATATCATATTTCATTTTCAGGGCATTTGGAGAACTTTTATTTTCGGGGTATTTTTATATTGCACGGATAATTCAGAAAACAGATAGGAAAATACTATTTTTACTTTATTTCAACTAAATAACAGAAAGTAGAGAGAGATTACAGAAGGTTGTGCCTTCTAGTTTCATCCATCTCATGCTCATCAAAAGCAATCCACTAACAAGGTTGATCAAGTCTTGTTAACAAACTCATTCCGAATAACATGAAACCGGAGAAATTTTGACTAACACTATGTTACCTCAACGGGGATATGCACATCCCCAATAATAAGAATATCATATTTCTTCTTGACAGTAGGAAGAGGAAATTCAAAAACCTCCAAAAATAATCGATGGAATTTTTCCAATAGAATAGATACTGTGGACTTGAGGTTGTTTCCTCGGAAAGTGTACCGTATGCTCATTATCATTAACATGAAAAGTGACATTGCCTTTGTTACAATCAATAACAGCCCCTGCAGTATTCAAAAAAGGTCTTCCAAGAATAATAGATATACTATCGTCCTCGGGAATATCAAGAATAACAAAGTCCGTTAAAATAGTAACGTTTGCAACCACAACAGGCACATCCTCACAAATACCGACAGGTATAGCAGTTGATTTATCAGCCATTTGCAAAGATATTTCAGTAGGTGTCAACTTATTCAAATCTAGTCAACGATATAAAGAGAGAGGCATAACACTAACACCGGCTCCAAGATCACATAAAGCAGTTTTCACATAGTTTCTTTTAATGGAGCATGGTATAGTTGGCACCCCTAGATCTCCTAGTTTCTTAGGTATTCCACCCTTAAAAGTATAATTAGCAAGCATGGTGGAAATTTCAGCTTCCGGTATCTTTCTTTTATTTGTAACAATATCTTTCATGTACTTAGCATAAGGATTCATTTTCAGCATATCAGTCAATCGCATACGCAAAAAGATAGGTCTAATCATTTCAGCAAAGCGCTCAAAATCCTCATGATCCTTTTTCTTGGATGGTTTGGGAGGAAAAGGCATGGGTTTCTGAACCCATGGTTCTCTTTCTTTACCATGTTTCCTAGCAACATAGTCTCTCTTATCATAACGTTGATTCTTTGATTGTGGGTTATCAAGATCAACAGCAGGTTCAATTTCTACATCATTATCATTACTAGGTTGAGCATCATTATGAACATCATCATTGACATTTTCATTAGGTACATGTTCATTACCAGATTGTGTTTCAGCATCAGAAATAGATATATCATTTGGATTCTCAGGTGGTTCAGCAATTGGTTTGCTAGAAGCATGCAAAGTCCTATCATTTTTCCTTTTGTTCCTTTTAGAAGGACTAGGTGCATCAATATTATTTCTCTGAGAATCTTGCTCGATTCTCTTAGGGTGGCCTTCAGGATACAAGGGTTCCTGAGTCATTTTACCAGTTCTAGTAGCCACTCTAATAGCATAATCATTTTTCTTACTATTCAATTCATTGAGAAAATCATTTTGAGCTGTAAGTACTTATTCTACTTGAGTGGTGACCATTGAAGCATGTTTACTAATGAGTTTAAGTTCACCTTTAACATTAGCCATGTAGTTACTCAAGTGTTCAAGCGTGTCGGAATTGTATTTCAATTGTCTACAAAAATAAGCATTGAAGTTTTCTTGTTTGACAATAAAATTATCAAACTCTTCTAAGCATTGTCTAGCAGACTTATAGTGAGGAATATCACCTTCATCAAATCTATAGAGAGAATTTACCTTTACTACCTGTGTCGGGTTATCAAGACCATGAGTTTCTTCAATAGGTGGAGGGTTAAGATCATATGTTTCTTCAACAGGCGGTAAATAAAGACCATGTATTTCTTCAATAGGAGGTAAATTCTTAACATCTTCAACTTTAATACCCTTTTCTTTCATAGATTTCTTTGCCTCTTGCATATCTTCGGGACTGAGAAATAGAACACCTCTCTTCTTCGGAGTTGGTTTAGGAATAGGCTCAGGAGCTGGCTCCGGAAGTGTCCAATTATTTTCATTTGTCAACATATTATTCAATAGAATTTCAGCTTCATCCGGTGTTCTTTCCCTGAAAACAGAACCAGCACAACTATCCAGGTAATCTCTGGAAGCATCGGTTAGTCCATTATAAAAGATATCAAGTATTTCATTTTTCTTGAGAGGATGATCAGGCAAAGCATTAAGTAATCAGAGAAGCCTCCCCGAAGCTTGTGGGAGACTCTCTTCTTCAATTTGCACAAAATTATATATTTCCCTCAAAGCAGCTTGTTTCTTATAAGCAGGGAAATATTTAGCAGAGAAGTAATAAATCATATCCTGGGGACTACGCACACAACCAGGATCAAGATAATTAAACTATATCTTAGCATCACCCTTTAATGAGAACGGAAATATTTTAAGGATATAAAGGTAGAGGGTTCTCTCATCATTAGTGAATAGGGTGGCTATATCATTTAATTTAGTAAGATGTGCCACAACAGTTTCAGATTCATAGCCATGAAAAGGATCAGATTCAACCAAAGTAATTATATCAGGATCGACAGAGAATTCATAATCCTTACCAGTAACACATATAGGTGAAGTAGCAAAAGTAGGATCAGGTTTCATTCTAGCATTAAGAGATTGTTGCTTCCATTTAGCTAATAATTTCTTAACATCATATCTGTCTTTGCAAGAAAAGATTTCGTTAGCAATCACTTCATCCATAACATAGCCCCCAGGCACAACAGGCAATTCATATTTATTAGGGGAAGAGTCGTCATCATCACTTTCATAAATATTATCAATAATTTCATTCTCTCTAGCCCTAGCAAGTTGTTCACCAAGAAATTCACCAAGTGGCACAGTAGTATCAAGCATAGAAGTAGTTTCATCATAAGTATCATGCATAGCAGAAGTGGCATCATCAATAACATGCGACATATCAGGATGAATAGTAGAAGAAGGTTTAGGTGTCGCAAGCTTACTCAAAACAGAAGGTGAATCAAGTGCAGAGCTAGATGGCAGTTCCTTACCTCCCCTCGTAGTTGAGGGATAAATTGTTGTCTTAGCGTCTTTCAAGTTCTTCATAGTGACCAGCAGATATAAATCCCAAGTGACTCAAAGAATAGAGCTATGCTCCCCGGCAACGGCGCCAGAAAATAGTCTTGATAACCCACAAGTATAGGGGATCGCAACCGTTTTTTTCAAGGGTAGAGTATTCAACCCAAATTTATTGATTCGACACAAGGGGAGCCAAAGAATATTCTCAAGTATTAGCAGTTGAGTTGTCAATTCAACCACACCTGGATAACTTAGTATGTACAGAAAGGTATTTAGTAGCAAAGTAGTATGATAGTAGTGGTAACGGTAACAAAGGTAACAGTAGCAAAAGTAATATGTTTGGTGTTTTGTAGTGATTGTAACAGTAGCAACAGAAAAGTAAATAAGCGAAGAACAATATGTGAAAAGCTCGTAGGCATTGGATCGGTGATGGAGAATTATGCCGGATGCGGTTCATCATGTAACAATCATAACATAGGGTGACACAGAACTAGCTCCAATTCATCAATGTAATGTAGGCATGTATTCCGAATATAGTCATACGTGCTTATGGAAAAGAACTTGCATGACATCTTTTGCCCTACCCTCCCGTGGCAGCGGGGTCCTAATGGCAACTAAGGGATATTAAGGCCTCCTTTTAATAGAGTACCGGAACCAAGCATTAGCACATAGTGACTACATGAACTCCTCAAACTACGGTCATCATCGGGAGTGGTCCCGATTATTGTCACTTCGGGGTTGCCGGATCATAACACATAGTAGGTGACTATAGACTTGCAAGATAGGATCAAGAACTCACATATATTTATGAAAACATAATAGGTTCAGATCTGAAATCATGGCACTCGGGCCCTAGTGACAAGCATTAAGCATAGAAAAGTCATAGCAACATCAATCTGAGAACATAGTGGATACTAGGGATCAAACCCTAACAAAACTAACTCGATTACATGATAGATCTCATCCAACCCATCACCGTTCAGCAAGCCTAGGATGGAATTACTCACGCACGGCGGTGAGCATCATGAAATTGGTGATGGAGGATGGTTGATGATGATGATGGCGACGAATCCCCCTCTCTGGAGACCCGAACGGACTCCAGATCAGCCCTCCCGAGAGGTTTTAGGGCTTGGCGGCGGCTCCGTATCGTAAAACGCGATGAATCCTTCTCTTTAATTTTTTTTCTCCCTGAAAGTGAATATATGGAGTTGGAGTTGAGGTCGGTGGAGCGTCAGGGGGCCCACGAGGTAGGGGGCGCGCCCTAGGGGGGCAGGCGTGCCCCCCACCCTCGTGGACAGGGTGTGGGCCCCCTGACATGGATTTTTCTTCCAGTATTTTTCTTATTTTCCAAATACATGTTCCGTGGAGTTTCAGTTCATTCCGAGAACTTTTGTTTCTGCACATAAATAACACCATGGAAAGTCTGCTGAAAACAGCGTCAGTCCGGGTTAGTTCCATTCAAATCATGCAAGTTAGAGTCCAAAACAAGGGAAAAAGTGTTTGGAAAAGTAGATACGACGGAGACGTATCAGGGTTGCAGCTGGAGCCGGAACCGCAGGCGCCGAGGCCGCGGGAAGGGGAGGCGCCGGGGGCGCAAGTGTCGCGGCCAGAGGGGGCGCCGCATGCAGGGGACGCACCTAAAATCCAGGGGGTGGGCAAAGGGCAACGCGCGAGCGCCCTGGGAGAGGCGTCGAGGAGCCCGCGTCATCAGCAGCAGGAGGAACAGCTGGGGGTACCTGCTGAAACGGAAACACATGCTCATCAAAGTAAACGTGCTAGGAAGTGAACACACTGTGAGAGACTGGATCGTAGCACCGATATCCCTTGGAGTTAGAGGGGTAGCCGATGAAGATGCAAGTGACAGAACGGGGTGCAAGTTTGTGAGGAGCGGTGTCGGCTTGCTAGGATAGCAAAGGCAACCGAAAATACGCAAGACATCATAAGACGGGGGAGTACCAAAGAGAAGATGGTTAGGTGCGTAGTTCCACCATGGGAGGCAGGGTCGAAGGTTAAGGAGAAGTGAAGCAGTAGCAAGTGCGTCCGGCCAAAAGCGAGGCGGCACGTTAGCATGGAAAAGGAGCGTGCGAATGCAGTCATTCAGAGTGCGAAGGACGCGTTCGGCTCGACCGTTCTGCTGTGAAGTATACGGGCATGTGAGATGAAAAACTGTGCCGTGGTGCGACAGAAAAATGCGGAAAACAAGATTGTCGAACTCTTTTCCGTTGTCAGTCTGAAGAGCAAGAATGGGACGCCCAAACTGCGTGCTGACATAGAAGTAAAAAGCCGTCAAAGTGGAGAGTGCATCCGACTTTCGTCGCAAAGGAAAAGTCCACACATAGTGAGAATAATCATCAAGGATAACCAGATAATATAAATATCCGAATTACTAGGAAACAGAGAGGTCCACACACCGCTATGAATCAACTGAAAGGGAAAAGAAGCAATGATGGTGGAGTTATTAAACGAAAGGCGAACATGTTTGCCGACACGACAGGCATGACAAGTGTGATCCTCTATCTTATTACAACTGAAACTGAAACTGAAACTCCTAAGAATATGACGAAGTGTGACGGGGTTGGGATGACCCAAACGAGCGTGCCAGAGATCGACGCCAGCGGAGAGAGCAACCGGTGCGGTGGTGGCGGATGAAGGAGAATGCACCGGATAGAGCTCGTCAGGGTTGTCAAATCGGTGGAGTACCATCCTGGTTCGAGCGTCCTTAACACAAAAACCAAGCTCGTCAAGTTCAACAGTGACAGGATTTTCACAGGTGAAACAACAAACGGAAATAAGATTCTTAATAAGTTGAGGAGACACAAGTATGTTAGATAGATAATGGCATATAATTAGAAGGAAAAGAAGTGTGCCGACGTGTGTGATAGGAAGTGTGAAACCGTCGCCGACAATGATGCGGCGGTCGACGGTACCTGGAGTGAAGGATGCAAGATTACCAGGATGAGCAAATATGTGAGCCGTGGCCCCGGTGTCCATGTACCAATCACCGCCTCCAGTGTAGTTTTTCGGCGTAGGCGCGGTGTGCAGCGCGGCGAGGAGCACCGGATCCCAAGGTGCCGGCGAGGGCGGCGGTGGTGCCATGGGGGGGTGTAGCCGCCGCTTAGCTGCGGCGGTGGGTACCCTCCATAGGGCTGCGGAGCCGCATAGTACGCCTGATGCGTCGGCGGGCGAGGCACGGGGAGCGTCGGTGCAGGGGGTCGTGGAACCGGCATGGTGTATGCATGAACGACACCGGTCCATGGGTTGTAGCCGGAGGTCCATGGGGGAGGCACCTGGAACTGCTGCTGCTGCTGTTGTTGACGGGGCGGGCCGGCGCCCTGCGGCTGCTGCTGCTGACCACCACGGCGGCCACCGCGCCGGCCCCCGCGGCGCCATTCGGCGGGAAGGGCGGGAGGCGCGGGCGGTCCGTACGGGAGCGGGAGGAGCCCCTGTTGCTGGGGCGCCGGGTACAGCGGCGCCGGGTAGGGCGCCTGGTGACACGGCTGTGGCGGCGCGGCCGGGGCAGCAGGAGGTGCCGGGGGCCCGCCGCGGGAGGTACCGCCGGCGAGGGCAGTGTGGATGGCCTGCGCCTTCACCTGCTTCATCCGCCGCTCCTCCAAACGGAGGTACACAACGAACTTGGCGAAGCACGGATTGGGGATGAGGGTGAGGTTCGCCGCGACGTTGCCGAAGTCCTCGTTGAGCCCGGCGGTGAGAGTGCCGAGGAGGAAGTCATCATCGATCTTCGCGCCAATATCGCGGAGCTCATCAGCTAGAGTCTTCAGGCGGCGACAATAATCGTCGACGGAGGAGTTGTCCTGGTGGCACCCAAAAAACTCTTGCTACAAGAAAATGCGACATTGGAGTTGGTTGTCGGTGAAGAGCTCGTTCAGCTTGGTCCACACGGCGCATGCATCATCACCGTCCTGCACGACCGTCTGAAAGAGGTCGGCGAGATGGTGGTGAGGAAGAACCACCAGATGATCGTGGTGTCGATGATGGACCAGTCATGGAACTCGGGGACGAGGCTGGAGTCGACGGTGCCGTCCACGTGGTCGACGAGATGGTACTCCTGGAACACGAGGGAGAAATACGTCTTCCACGTGTAGTAGGAGGAGTCCGTCTGGCAGAGACGAACTGGCACCCGCTCGAAGATGTTCAGGTTGCGGATGTCGTTCACGTCAAGAGGGTTGGCGTCGGCGAACGGGTTGGAGTTGGTGGACGCGGAGGAAGTGACTGACGACATGACGGCTAGGGTTTGGGGTGGCGCGCGGGTTAGGGTTGGGTTCGGGTGCGGTGGCGGGACAGTGGCAGTGGCGAGTCGGCGCGAGCGGGTGGTGGCGCTCGGGAGAGGTAGGCAGCAGCAGCTAGGAGGCGGCGGCTGGGAAGGCGGCGGCGCTCGGGGCGGGTGGCACGGCGGCAGGGGAAGGCGGCGGCGCTCTAGGCGGGTGGCGCGGCGGCAGAGGGAGGTGGCGGCGCTCGGGACGGGTTGTGCGGCGGCAGGGAGAGTTGGGAGCGGCGGCAGCGGCGCAATGAGGTCGCGCGGCGGCGGCGGCGGGGCAGAAGCTAGGATTTAACCCGAAAAACTGATACCATGTATGATGTATGAATAGCACGATGTATTACTCATGTGCAAAGGCACGTATATATGATGTACAAAGGTGGGCCACGACCTCAACTATACAAGAAACTAGAAGATGGGCCCAATACACGGATATGCATAACACATATACTCAATAGTACTAGCCAGCTGCAACGGACAGCGCAGGTCTTCAAGCTCTATCCTACGGTTGCACCCTTCATTCTGCATGTAATAATTCTGTGACATTGACGTAATCGGGTCTTACGGTGGTATAAATTAAAGCAGCATGGTATATGTAAACCCTGAATTCGTGGCTGCAATTTCCCTTCGTTTTCCTGTGGTAGCTATTTTACCGTGTACGTGGATATAGTTCAATTTTACCTTTATTATATTATCTATATTTCTTCACTAAATCGCCCTACTCCCTCCAGTTCTCCACCCTGGGGTAACAGTGCATCGATTCTCCAACCTCTGATTTTTTTTAGTTGTGGTATTTACTTCTCCATCGCATCGGTATCAGAACCATGGAGATAACTGACCCAATACTATGACAACCATCGACCCACTGTTGCGGCCGCACGTGTTGGCGGGGAGAGTGTTTTCAAAGGGAAAAGCTCGGGACAGCAGTACCATGCGTCTGTGCGGCGACCATCCGGCTTAGTGGGGGCATGAAGGAAATATACCCTAGAGGCATTAATAAAGTTGTTATTGATATTTCCTTATATCATGATAAATGTTTATTATTCATGCTAGAATTGTATTAACCGGAAACTTAGTACATGTGTGAATACATAGACAAAACAGAGTGTCCCTAGTATGCCTCTACTTGACTACCTCGTTAATCAAAGATGGTTAAGTTTTTTAACCATAACATGTGTTGTCATTTAATGAATGGGATCACATCATTAGAGAATGATGTGATGGACAAGACCCATCCGTTAGCTTAGCATAATGATTGTTTAGTTTTATTGCTATTGCTTTCTTCATGACTTATACATGTTCCTCTGACTATGAGATTATGCAACTCCCGAATACCGGAGGAACACTTTGTGTGCTATCAAAAGTCACCAACGTAACTGGGTGATTATAAAGATGCTCTACAGGTGTCTCCGAAGGTCTTTGTTGAGTTGCCATAGATCGAGATTAGAATTCGTCACTCCGAGTATCGGAGAGGTATCTCTGGGCCCTCTCGGTAATGCACATCACTATAAGCCTTGGAAGCAATGTGACTAATGAGTTAGTTGCGGGATGATACATTACGGAACGAGTAAAGAGACTTGTCGGTAACGAGATTGAACTAGGTATGATGATACCAACGATCGAATCTCGGGCAAGTAACATACCGATGACAAAGGGAACAACGTATGTTGTTATGCGGTTTGACCGATAAAGATCTTCGTCGAATATGTTAGAGCCAATATGAGCATCCAAGTTCTGCTATTGGTTATTGACCGGAGATGTGTCTTGGTTATGTCTACATAGTTCTCGAACCCGTAGGGTCCGCACGCTTAACGTTCGATCACGATTTGTATTATGAGTTATGTGATTTGATGACGGAAGTTTGTTCGGAGTCCCGGATGAGATCACGGACATGCCGAGGAGCCTCGAAATGGTCGAGAGGTAAAGATTCATATGTTTGAAGGTTATATTCAGACACCGGAATGGTTTTGGGAAGTATGGGATAAGTTTCGGAGTACCGGGGGTTACCGGAACCCCTCCCCTCCCCCCCCCCCCCCCCCCGGGGAAGTTAATTGGGCCATCATGGGCCTTAGTGGAGAAGAGAGAGGGCCGGCTAGGAGGTGGCGCGCGCCCCCCTTGCCAATCTGAATTGGACAAGGGGTGGGGGCGGCGCCCCCCTTCCCTCTCCTACTCCTTCTCTCTTTCCCTCTTTGTTTCTCCGAAAAAGGAAAGGGGAGAGGGGAATCCTACTTGGACTAGGGAGTCCTAGTAGGACTCCCCACACCTGGCGCCCCCCCCCTTGGGCCGGCCACCTCTCCTCCCCCCTTTATATACGTGGGAGAGGGGCACCCCAAAGGCACAACAAGTCTTCTCTTAGCCATGTGTGGTGCCCCCCTCCACAGTTACACACCTCGGTCATATCGCCATAGTGCTTAGGCGAAGCCTTGCGTCAGTAACTTCATCATCACCGTCACCATGCCATCGTGCTGACGGAACTCTCCCTCGGCCTCAACTGGATCAAGAGTTCGAGGGACGTCATCGAGCTGAACGTGTGCTGAACACGGAGGTGCCGTACGTTCGGTGCTTGGGTCGGTTGGATCGTGAAGACGTTCCACTACATCAACAGCGTTACTAAACGCTTCCGCTTTCGGTCTATGAGGGTACGTGGACACACTCTCCCCTCTCGTTTCAATGCATCTCCTAGATAGATTTTGCGTGATCGTAGGATTTTTTTTTTGAAATACTGCATTCCCCAAAAGTGGCATCCGAGCCAGGTCTATGCGTAGATGTTATTTGCACGAGTAGAACACAAAGTGTTGTGGGCGATAATAGTCATACTGCTTACCAGCAACGTCTTACTTTGATTCGGCGGTATTGTTGGATGAAGCGGCCCAGACCGACATTACATGACCGCGTTCATGAGACTGGTTCTGCCGACGTGCTTCGCACACAGGTGGCTAGTGGGTGTGTGTTTCTCCAACTTTAGTTGAATCGAGTTTGACTACGCCCGGTCCTTGTTGAAGGTTAATTAAAAGAGCACACTTGATGAAAAATCATTGTGGTTTTAATGCGTAGGTAAGGATGATTCTTGCTAAGCCCGTAGCAGCCACGTAAAACTTGCAACAACAAATTAGAGGACGTCTAACTTGTTTTTGCAGGGCATGTTGTGATGTGATATGGGTCAAGACGTGATGAGATATAAATTGTTGTATGAGATGATCATGTTTTGTAACCGTCATCGGCAACTGGCAGGAGCCTTATGGTTGTCGCTTTATTGTATGAAATGGAATCGCCATGTAATTGCTTTACTTTATCACTAAGCGGTAGCGATAGTCGTAGAAGCAATAGTTTGCGAGACGACAACGATGCTTCAATGGAGATCAAGGTGTCAAGCCGGTGACGATGGAGATCTTGACGGTGCTTTGGAGATGGAGATCAATGGCACAAGATGATGATGGCCATATCATGTCACATATTTTGATTGCATCTGATGTTTATCCTTTATGCATCTTATTTTGCTTAGTACGGCGGTAGCATTATAAGATGATCCCTCAATAAATTTCAAGTTATAAGTGTTCTCCCTGAGTATGCACCGTTGCTACAATTCGTCGTGCCGAGACACCACGTGATGATCGGGTGTGATAAGCTCTACGTTCACATACAATGGGTGCAAGCCAGTTTTGCACGTGCAGAATACTCGGGTTAAACTTGACGAGCCTAGCATATGCAGATATGGCCTCGGAACACTGAGACCGAAAGGTCGAACGTGAATCATATAGTAGATATGATCAACATAGAGATATTCACCATTGAAAACTACTCCATCTCACGTGATGATCGGACATGGTTTAGTTGATTTGGATCATTTGATCATTTAGATGACTCGAGGGATGTCTATCTAAGTGGGAGTTCTTAAGTAATATGATTAATTGAACTTTAATTTATCATGAACTTAGTCTTGATAGTATTTGCAAATTATGTTGTAGATCAATAGCTCATGATGTAGCTCCCCGTTTATTTATGATATGTTCCTAGAGAAAAATAAGTTGAAAGATGATGGTAGCAATGATGCGGACTTGGTCTGTGTTCTGAGGATTTTCCTCATTGCTGCACAGAAGAAATATGTCATTGATGCACCGCTAGGTGACAGACCTATTGCAGGAGCAGATACAGACGTTATGAACGTTTGACAAGCTCGGTATGATGACTACTTGATAGTTTAGTGCACCATGCTTTACGGCTTAGAACCGAGACTTCAAAAATGTTTTGAACGCCACGGAGCATATAAGATGTTCCACGAGCTGAAATTGGTATTTCAGACTTATGCCCGTGTCGAGAGGTATGAGACCTCTGACAAATACTTTGCCTACAAGATGGAGGAGAATAGCTCAACCAGTGAGCATGTGCTCAGAATGTCTGAGTACTACAATCGCTTGAATCAAGTGGGAGTTAATCTTCCAGATAAGATAGTGATTGACAGAGTTCTCTAGTCACTATCACCAAGTTACTAGAACTTTGTGATGAACTATAATATGCAAGGGATGACGAAAACGATTCCCGAGCTCTTCGTGATGTTGAAATTAACGAAGGTAGAAATAAAGAAAGAGCATCAAGTGTTGATCGTTAACAAGACCACTAGTTTCAAGAAAAAAGACAAAGGGAAAGAAAGGGAACTTCAAGAAGAATGGCAAGCAAGTTGTCACTCCCGTGAATAAGCCCAAAGCTGAACCCAAGCCTAAAACTGAGTGCTTGTACTGCAAAGGAAATGGTCACTGGAAGCAGAACTACCCCAAATAATTGGCGGATAAGAAGGATGGCACAGTGAACAAAGGTATATTTGATATACATGTTATTGATGTGTACTTTACTAGTGTTCATAGTAACCCCAAGGTATTTGATACCGGATCGATTGCTATGATTAGTAACTCGAAACAGGAGTTGCAAAATGAACAGAGACTAGTTAAGGTGACGATGTGTGTTGGAAGTGATTCCAAGGTTGATAAGATCACCATCGCATACTCCATCTACCTTCGGGATTAGTATTGGACCTAAATAAATGTTATTTGGTATTTGCATTAAGCATGAATATGATTGGATCATGTTTATTGCGATACGGTTATTCATTTAAGTAAAGAATAATCGTTGTTCTGTTTACATGAATAAAACCTTCTATGGTCTTACATCCAATGTAAATGGTTTATTGAATCTCGATCGCAGTGATACACATATTCATAATATTGATGCCAAAAGGTGCAAAGTTAATAGTGATAGTGCAACATATTTGTGGCACTGCCATTTAGGTCATATTGGTGTAAAGCGCATGAAGAAACTCCATGCTGATGGATTTTTGGAATCACTTGATTATGAATCATTTGATGTTTGTGAACCATGCCTCATGGGCAAGATGACTAAGACTCCGTTCTCCGGAACAATGGAGCGAGTAACTGACTTATTGGAAATAATACATACTGATGTATGAGGTCCGATGAGTGTTGAGGCTCGCGGCGGGTATCATTATTTTCTGACCTTCACAGATGATTTGAGCAGATATGGGTATATCTACTTAATGAAACATAAGTCGGAAACATTTGAAAAGTTCAAAGAATTTCAGAGTGAAGTGGAAAATCATCGTAACAAGAAAATAAAGTTTGTACGATCTGATCGTGGAGGTGAATATTTAAGTTATGAGTATGGTCTTCATTTGAAACAATGTGGAATAGTTTTGCAACTCACGCCACCTGAATACCAAATCGTAATGGTGTGTCCGAACGTCGTAACCGTACTTTATTAGATATGGTGCGATCTATGATGTCTCTTACCGATTTACCGCTATTGTTTTGGGGTTATGCATTAGAGACAGCTGCATTCACGTTAAATAGGGCACCATCTAAATCCGTTGAGACGACACCATATGAACTGTGGTTTGGCAAGAAACCTAAGATGTCGTTTCTTAAATTTTGGGGCTGCGATGCTTATGTGAAAAAGCTTCAACCTGAGTAGCTCAAACCCAAATTGTAGAAATGCGTCTTCATAGGATACCCAAAGGAGACTGTTGGGTACACCTTCTATCACAGATCCGAAGGCAAGATATTTGTTGCTAAGAATGGATCCTTTCTAGAGAAGGAGTTTCTCTCGAAAGAAGTGGGTGGGAGGAAAGTAGAACTTGATGAGGTAATTGTTCCTTCTCCCGAATTGGAAAGTAGTTCATCACAAAAATCAGTTCCAGTGATGCCTACACCAATTAGTGAGGAAGCTAATGATGATGATCATGAAACTTCAGATCAAGTTACTACCGAACCTCGTAGGTCAAACAGAATACGTTCCGCACTAGAGTGGTATGGTAATCCTGTTCTGGAAGTCATGTTACTAGACCATGACGAACCTACGAACTATGAGCAAGCGATGATGAGCCCAGATTCCGCAAGATGGTTTGAGGCCATGAAATCTGAGATAGGATTCATGTATGAGAATAGAGTATGGACTTTGGTGGACTTGCCCGATGATCGGCAAGCCATTGAGAATAAATAGATCTTCAAGAGGAAGATAGACGCTGATGGTAGTGTTACTATCTACAAAGCTCGACTTGTCGTGAAAGGTTTTCGACGAGTTCAAGGTGTTGACTATGATGAGATTTTCTCACTCGTAGCGATGCTTAAGTCTGTCCGAATCATGTTAGCAATTGCCGCATTTTATGAAATCTGGCAAATGGATAACAAAACTGCAATCCTTAATGGATTTATTAAATAAGAGTTGTATATGATGCAACCAGAAGGTTTTGTCAATCCTAAAGATGCTAACAAAATGCGCAAGCTCCAGCGATCCATCTATGGACTGGTGCAAGCATCTCGGAGTTGGAATATACACTTTGATGAGTTGATCAAAGTATATAGTTTTATACAGACTTGCGGTGAAGCCTGTATTTACAAGAAAGTGAGTGGGAGAACTACAGCCTTTCTGATAAGTATATGTGAATGACATATTGTTGATCAGAAATGATGTAGAATTTTCTGGAAAACATAAAGGAGTATTTGAAAGGAGTTTTTCAAAAGAAAGACCTCGGTGAAGCTGCTTATATATCAGGCATCAAGATCTATAAAGATAGATCAAGACGCTTGATAAGACTTTCGATGAGTACATACCTTGATAAGATTTTGAAGGAGTTCAAAATTGATCAGTCAAAGAAGGAGTTCTTGCCTGAGTTGTAAGGTATGAAGTTGAGTAAGACTCAAAACCCAACAACGGCAGAAAATAGAAAGAGAATGAAAGTCGTTCCCTATGCCTTAGCCATAGGTTCTATAAAGTATGCCATGCTGTGTACCAGACCTATTGTGTACCTTGCCATGAGTTTGGGAAGGGGGTACGATAGTGATCCAGGAGTGGATCACTTGACAGCGGTCAAAGTTATCCTTAGTTACCTAAGATGACTAAGGAAATATTTCTCGGTTATGGAGGTGATAAAGAGTTCGTCGTAAAGAGTTACATCAATGCAAGCTTTTACACCGATCCAGATGACTTTGAGTCTCAATCTGGATACATAATGAAAGTGGGAGCAATAAGCTAGAGTAGCTCCATGCAGAGCATTGTATACATAGAAAATTTGCAAAATACATACGGCTCTGAATGTGACAGACCCGTTGACTAAACTTCTCTCACAAGCAAAACATGATCACACCTTAGTACTCTTTGGCTGTTGATCACATAACGATGTGAACTAGATTATTGACTCTAGTAAACCCTTTGGGTGTTAGTCACATGGCGATGTGAACTAATCACATAAAGATGTGAACTATTGGTGTTAAATCACATGACGATGTGAATTAGATTATTGACTCTAGTGCAAGTGGGAGACTGGAAGAATAATGCCCTAGAGGCAATAATAAAGTTGTTGTTTATATTTCCTTATATCATGATAAATGTTTAATATTCATGCTAGAATTATATTAACCGGAAACTTAGTACATGTGTCAATACATAGACAAAACAGAGTGTCCCTAGCTAGTATGCCTCTACTTGACTAGCTCGGTAATCAAAGATGGTTAAGTTTCCTAACCATAGACATGTGTTGTCATTTGATGAACGGGATCACATCATTAGAGAATGATGTGATGGACAAGACCCATCCGTTAGCTTAGCATAATGATCGTTTAGTTTTATTGCTATTGCTTTCTTCATGACTTATACATGTTCCTCTGACTATGAGATTACGCAACTCCCGAATACTGGAGGAACACTTTGTGTGCTATCAAATGTCACAACGTAACTGGGTGATTATAAAGATGCTCTACAGGTGTCTCCGAAGGTGTTTGTTGAGTTGGCATAGATCGAGATTAGAATTTGTCACTCCGAGTATCGGAGAGGTATCTCTGGGCCCTCTCGGTAATGCACATCACTATAAGCCTTGCAAGCAATGTGACTAATGAGTTAGTTGCGGGATGCATTACGCAACGAGTAAAGAGACTTGCCGGTAATGAGATTGACCTAGGTATGATGATACCGATGATCGAATCTCGGGCAAGCAACATACCGATGACAAAGGGAACAACATATGTTGTTATGCGGTTTGACCGATAAAGATCTTCGTAGAATATGTAGGAGCCAATATGAGCATCCAGGTTCCGCTATTGGTTATTGACCGGAGATGTGTCTTGGTTATGTCTACATAGTTCTCGAACCCGCAGGGTCCGCACGCTTAACGTTCGATGACGATTTGTATTATGAGTTATGTGATTTGATGACCGAATTTTGTTCGGAGTCCCGGATGAGATCACGGACATGATGAGGAGTCTCGAAATGGTCGAGAGGTAAAGATTCATATATTGGAAGGTTATATTCGGACACCGGAATGGTTTCGGAAAGTATCGGATAAGTTTCGGAGTACCGATGGTTATCGGAACACCCCCCCCCCCCCCCCCCCCGTCGGGAAGTTAATGGGCCTTAGTGGAAAAGAGAGAGGGCCGGCCAGGAGGTGGCGCGCGCCCCCCTTGCCAATCCAAATTGGACAAGGGGTGGGGACGCCCCCCCCCTTCCCTCTCCTACTCCTTCTCTCTTTCTCTCTTTGTTTCTCCGAAAAAGGAAAGGGGTGAGGGGAATCCTACTTGGACTAGGGAGTCCTAGTAGCACTCCCCACACCTGGCGCACCCCCCTTGGGCCGGCCACCTCTCCTTCCCCCTTTTATATACGTGGGAGGGGGCACCCCAAAGGCACAACAAGTCTTCTCTTAGCCGTGTGTGGTGTCCCCCTCCACAGTTACACACCTCGGTCATATCGTCGTAGTGCTTAGGCGAAGCCCTGCGCCGGTAACTTCATCATCACCGCCACCACGCCGTCGTGCTGACGAAACTCTCCCTCGGCCTCAATTGGATCAAGAGTTTGAGGGACGTCATCGAGCTGAATGTGTGCTGAACATGAAGGTGCCGTACGTTCAGTTCTTGGATCGGTTGGATCGTGAAGACGTTCCACTACATCAACCGTGTTACTAAACGCTTCCGCTTTCGGTTTACGAGGGTACATGAACACACTCTCCCCTCTCGTTGCTATGCATCTCCTAGATAAATCTTGCGTGATCGTAGGAATTCTTTTTCAAATACTACGTTCCCCAATAAGGCGAAGCAAGGCGGACCGGCGATGTCGGAGGTTAACATGATTGATATGTTCAAGGGGTCAGGGACTCCGGTCGCCGGAGTTCCTTCGGATGGCAGTGGCGGCAGAGCGAGTGGTTTTTTTCTTCTTTCAGGATCAGCCGAGTAGACAGAGAAACAGAAACGAACCATTGCATGTCACAAAAACATGGTATTGTTATCTTTCTTCCAAACAAAACAAAACCTTAGGTCTTGGCATGTCAAGATGAGGCGTTGGAACGCCCCGGAGATACTGTGGTGGAGCGAGGCATCACGGACAGTGGTGCCATCAATAATTTGATTTAGTGTGGGCCAAGTACTCCGGTCGGCAGAAATCCCTGGGTGACGTCAAATCCAAGGTTTTCTTTTCTCGCCCAAAATTTTCAGAAACCGGTCAAAACTGGCTTTTCCGCTGCCCACCAAGAAAATTCGACACCAAACGATTTTTTTCAAAAAATTGAATTTGAACTGCGCGACCTATGATATAACATGCCCATGCTATGTGGCCAAGAGATTCGATCCCAAGACCTGACGATGCGGCGCAATGACCACTGCGGTAGATACTAATTTGCGAATAGTATATCAAACAGTTTATATTTTATCAGTGTTTGATTTTGAATTCCTGTTCTGTTTGAATAATTCAGGCAAAAAAATCCAAAATACACGAGATTTTTCGAAAACCTGTTATTTCGGCCCCTACCAAAAATATAGCGGTAACGAGAGAAAAATACCTTGACCCCTCCTAAAAAGGCCCGCCGGTTTCCAAGAAAAATAAAATAAAGGAAACCCTTCTCCACGTAGGCCAACTTATAGGGTGGGCCCTTTTCCCGGATAGTGGTGGAGCAGCTCCAACAGAAGATACCAACGTCATGCAAATAGGCGAACACGAGCTCGTGACTCGTGAGGATCTCATCGAATTCGGTTATCATGAAACAGTCGTAACAAATTTGGTATAAATTTGATTTGCTTTGGTCTTTGGCTTCTTTTCCTTGTGAGGTAAATATCTATACATCCACATGTTGCCGAACCCACCCCACAATAAAGCACTGTTGAGTAACGTGATTGTATTAGGAAACATAGGTTAGACTAGAAAATATTCTGGCTTACCTTATACTCCATGTAGATCATGTACTTCTATATATATGCCCACGAGGCTCAAGCAATACAACGAACAATTCCACCAATCCATCATATTCCGCAACAATCCCTCTTTCTCCCTTCTAACATGGTATCAGACGCAAGTCGATCCTAAACCCTAGCCGCCGCCGCTTCCACACCTGCGCGCCGCCCCCGGGGCGGTCGACCTCCATGACCGCCGCCGGGGGCCACGCCGCCCGTACCTATGGTTCGTCCGCCGGCCGCGTTGGCCGGCTGCCCTAGAGAGTCTTTTTTCCCGATCCTTTGATCCGGGTTTTCTCTCTCTCGCCGGTCGCTTTGACCGGCGTCTACTTTTTGGTTTTCCGGTCTATGTGATCCGGTTTGCGTCGCCCACCGCCGCCGTCGACCCCGTGCGCCTCTACAACACCGGCGCGATTGGCCGGCTTCTTCACCGACCCGGCGGCCTCGTGCGTCGTCCGCGCGTCTGCCCGTCGGTCGCCCCGACTCGGCGGCCTCGCGCGTCGGTCCGCGCGTCGGCCTGCCGGTCGCCCCGACCCGGCGGCCTCGCGTCATGCGGCGGCCCTTCACCGCCGCCGTTCGCGCGACGGCCCGCCCGTCGATCTACGCCGGCCGTCACCGCCCTGCTCCGACCGGGACTCCTGCATCACCCCGACCCAGCGGCCTCGCGCCATGCGGCGGCCAATCATAGCCGCCCTGCCGCCCGCCGCCGGCGGCTTCATCTCGGACTTCGCCGCCACCACGCCTCCACCGAGCGGCGTCCCCGACCTCGCGCGCGATCGGCTTGATCACCCGCTCGCCGCTGCGATCCGCCTCATCTACGCCGCGCGACCGACCTGGCCCGTCGGTTACGCGCACCTCCGCAGGTCCCGTGAAGTTTGTCCCCGAGTTCAGCGCGCCTCTCCACCGATCGAGCATCGGGCTGCCGCTGCGTCGCCCCGTCGGGCCGCAGCGCCGCCGCCCCGTGGTTCTCCTCGCGGCTGCATCGACTCGTGCGTCGCCGCTGCGTCGCCCCTTCGGGCCGTAGTGTCGCGATACGCGGTCCCTGCCGCCGCCCCGAGGCCGTCCCCGCGGTTGCACTGACTCGCGAACCGCCGTTGTGTCGCCCCTTCGGGCCGCAGCGTCGCGGCTCGCGGTCCCGGCCGCCGCCCCGAGGTCTTCCCGCGGTCCCGGCCGCCGCCCCGAGGTCTTCCCGCCGTCGCCCCGACCCGCCTGCCGCCGCTGCGTCGCCCCTTGGGTCGTAGCGCCGCGGCCCGCGGTCCACTCCGCCGTCATCGCGCGTCGACCTCCCGTGGTATGCACCGCACCGTCTCCCTTGGCGCGGAAACGCCACCGTCCGCGCCGGTCTTCGTCACGCTGTCAGGGTTCTTCGCCTACTTCGAGCACCACCGCCGCACTCCTAACCTAGCTGCCGCCGCCGCCGTCAGGCCGCCGCCGCCGCTCTTCTTTGGCCGCTGCCGCCGCTACCTTCGTAGCCGCCGCCGCCGCCCGTCCACCCCCTTCGTCTTCGTCCAAGCACCAGCCCGTCGCCAGCGTCGCCGTCATCTACCCCGACCACTTCGTCTACTCCGACCATCGTTGGTGACATCGGCCCCGAGCCGATGGACGCCGCCATCGTCGTCGAGTTCTTCTCTGTTGGCCCCTCCGACTTCTCCGACATGGCGTACAACTCGTGCATGTCCCTCGTCTACGCATGCCCGGTGCTGGCAACACCGATGCGTGCCTTCATCCACGACGTGTCCCCAGGCCTGGCAAGCCTGGTCGACGCTTCGTCAACTTCGTCTTTGTCCGTCTACGCATGCCCGGTGCTGGCAACACCGGTGCGTGCCTTCGTCCACGATGTGTCCCCGGGCTTGGCAAACCCGCCGCGACGCGTCGTCAACAACATCTTCTTCCTGGCGCACCACTACTTCGACACCACTGCGCCCATGCTAACTCGGCGCCCTCTTGCGCCCGTGGCTCCACAGCGACTTCCTCGACACCGGCCACCCCGACTCGACATCGACCACGGCATTCTTCGCACGGCTACCTCGACCACGGCTCCACCACCCACGCTCTCGGCTACATCGATAAACGGCACAAAGGGCTACCGCCTTGCTTGAGCAACCTCGTCGGTTTCCACTCCAGCCACGACTTCCGCGATGCGTCGGCCATTACGACTGTGGGGGGGTGTCCGTCGGCTTGCCTTCGGATTCTTCTCCAATCTCACCGTCTGCATCGCTACCGTTGTGACTGCGGGGAGGGGGGGGGCGGGGTGTTGAGTAACGTGATTGTATTAGGAAACATAGGTTAGACTAGGAAATATTCTGGCTTGCCTTGTACTCCAAGTAGATCATGTACTCCTATATATATGCCCACGAGGCTCAAGCAATACAACGAACAATTCCACCAATCCATCATATTCCGCAACAATCCCTCTTTCTCCCTTCTAACAAGCACCCGTCTTTCTTTTGCTTAATAATTTCAAGTGGGGATCAGACAGGTGAAGATGCACTGATAAGGACAGGACATCGTGATCTAGGGTGGACACATTTCCTGATAAACCTCTTGAAATAGCCTTTCACCCCGCTTTATATATAAAGCAACCAACCAATCCATACAACGAGTGGCAAGGTGCAAAAATTAAAAAGTCTGGTGGGGCAACAACACAACCATGTCCAAAGAAAACACAAAAGAAAAGTGGAAAAAGGTGTTGGAGTGAGGCATTGAGCCGTGCCATGTAGCGCGTCCAACATCTGCCTTAGCCGGTCAAGGTCCCGCTGCCTAGTCAATGGTTGCTAGTGCTGTAAGAAGGCAAGAAATTTGAAGGAGTCAGAAGCCCATTGAAGGAAAACCCGCTCGATCATCATCTTATTATAAGTCGTCCACAGTGTCCAAGCTAACGCCGCAAAAGCTAAACAAAATAGCTTGAACAACTGGCATGGAGAAAGCCGACAATGTGATGAGCCTCTCAATTAATCCGGCCCCAATACCTCGCGGACAAAGCTCAAAAGTGCTCGAGCCCCCGCGTGCAAGAGAAGAGGATGTGGGTTTCCGAATCCGGAACCCCACACAAGGGACATAGACCATTATCCAGGCCATGCCACTTGAGCACCTCCATCCTCGAAGGGATGCGGTCCTTCAGCAATTGCCACACAAAGATTTTGGTCTTCAAGGGGAGAGGAACCTTCCAAAGCAGCGCTTCCCAAAAATAATTGGCCTACGGCACAAGGCATGGTAGGCCGATCGCACGGAAAAATCACCCAAGGGAGTTAGGCTCATTTTAGGATAATCCTAGTCATTTATAAAGCATTTCTAACAAACTGTTCATGCTTTAATTATCTAACTACCTATCGATGTTGAGTCATACAATCGTATAGTGAGAAGATTGTGTGCGTTCAATCTTTTCTAATAGTGGTGATAAATATAAAATATATTTTTCATTTTCTATTTTAAAATTATGTCGCTGTCATGCTTTAATTATCTAACTACATATAGCTGTTGAATCATAAACTGGTACAGTGACAAGACTGTCTGCATTTCGCTCCTTTCTAAAAGTGGCGATAAATATGAAATATATTTTAGTCTTCCATTTCAAAAGTAGGTAGCTGTCCATGCTTTAATTATCTAGCTGCCTATAGCTGTTGAATCATAAACTCATATAGTTTCATAGACTACAACAGCAAGAAATAAAGGTCAAGAAATAAGATCAGAAAGATTTTGAAAGCTGAAGGAAAATAGAAGATTCAGGTGGAGAGGGAGATGTGTAGCTAACAGGTGAGAGGTGGGACGTAGCAGTAAATGAAGCCTTCGTGCTGTGTCGACCCGAAGGGTACAAGATGGAGATGAAAACTTGTATGAAATTGCAGGAATGGCTTTATCTCTACATATTTTTGAATATGGCTGTTGAATCATAAACTCATATGGCTTTATCGCTACATGATTTTTTAGAAAAGGAGGATGCACCACCGGCCTCTGCATCTAGACGATGCATACGGCCACTTTATTAATTATTAAGCACAAAAGACCTTACAAAGTAGTACATCAGTAAGCCTGAAGCCACCATCTAGGCAACATCTGTCGCCACTCCTACCCCCTTGATGCAGTGGTGCCGAATGTCCGAGCCTAATACCAAACAGACATCGCACCAAATCCTAACATCTAATGCCGGATGCCCCATCCTAGCCACATACCGGGACTGGGTCACACGCCGGTCTGGCGCACTCACCGAGGCTGCCGCCGCCTTCTTCCACCGATCCATCTCCAGAGCAGGTACTGACGCACAGACCTTGCCAGGCCTGCCGTTGACGCCACCATGACGCCAGACAGCTCCACCACCCTGTGCTCGTCCATCCACACGCATCCGTCGTCGATATGCAGCTGCACCATGCCGCCACCACTCGTCGTCAATGACGCGGTAGATACAACGCCGCACCACCTGGCAACCTCCACACCATCGCCACTGCTGGAGCTACTCGGAGCCCACCATCCACAACATCTCTCCCCCGAACAGCAGTTCCTCCCAAGACGGCGCCTCCATGGAGGATACGACGCGCAGGACGCCGCCGTCGCCCAATCCAGACTGAATTTTGGACTTTTGTCCGGGAGGGGTTCGGGGGTGGATAGGGGGGACCTCGGCTTCGCCTCCAGGAAGGGTAACAGCGTCAAGTGACGTCGCCGATGCCGGGCCGAACACGCCGACCAAAGTTTCCTCCGGTCCCCATCCTGTGCCACCAAACCTCCGTGTACTCTGGATCCGGCAAGCCACGATCCGAAACCCGCGAAGATGAAAGAGCCATGGGGCTCAACCCACCAGAAAGGAGGATCGAGAAGAACTCCTTGTAGATCTCCAGACGCCGAATCCAACGATCCGACGTGGCCAGCGTCGATCATCACCACCCCGCGGCGGCCGACGGAGTCCGAAGAAAAGATCCAGATGGATCCGATCTGGATCCGGCGGCACCCGCGACCACCGGTCAGGCCAACGCAGCCACCACCTCACGACACGCAGGTCGCCACCGCCGCGCCGCGCACGACGCCGATGGGAGACCCGCCCGCCACGCCGCCGGACCCCACGTTCACCCGGCGTTCCTCTGGATCTCGCTGTCCCGCGCCAGCCAAGACGGAGAGGACGGGGAGAAGCCCCGCCGCCGCCCAGCCGGCCAGGCTTCGCCCGGCGGCGCTATGGACGGCGGCGAGGAGGGGGAGAGGAGGAGGAGACTCGAGGGGCGGCGGCTAGGGTTTTCCCCCGGGTCGCCCGCGGGGGCGACGCGAGGGGCGAGGGGCGAGGATCCAAATTTTTCATGGGCTCAACTATCGCTACATGATTACTGAAGATAGTTACAGACAAAGCACGAAACTGAGAGAACTTGAGCGATGGGATACGAGGGAGGACTGGGCCCAAGTGCACACATGGGTATTTCCCCGCTATATACGTACCTGGTCATTTCCTCCACATAGCAATATCATAGCTTGCCGGCCAGTTCACACAGTCCTCCACAACTATGGAGCATCACTCAGCCCCAAGGTGTATAGCCTTCTTCCTCCTCCCTCTCCTGGCCAGCGTACATTACGCTCAGGCAAACCCTGGTCGTGGCTCGATCCACTCCATCTTCAGCTTCGGCAACTCGTACGCCGACACCGGCAACTTTGTCAAGCTCGCAGCGCCACTGCTTCCGATCATCCCTTTCAGCAACCTCCCCTATGGGGAGACCTTCTTCGGTCGCCCCACTGGCCGAGCCTCCAACGGCCGCATCATCTTGGACTTCATTGGTATTTATGCATATGCTTCCATCCTTTATCTCGAATTAGCTAGCTTTCAGGTTTTCGTTAGAGAGAATGCTAAATAGAAGGTAGTGTCTGCCAATGCGTGGACTGATGATTGATCAATCAACTTGGCAGCCGATGAGTTTGGGCTCCCTTTCGTCCCCCCGATTCTCGGTGAAGAACATAACTTCACCCGTGGAGCAAACTTCGCTGTCGTCGGCGCTACGGCGCTTGATCTATCCTACTTCTACGAGAACAACATCACGAGTGTGCCCCCTTTCAACAGCTCCTTGAGCGTGCAGCTCGGCTGGTTCCAGAAGCTCAAGTCCACCTTGTGCTCAACACCACAAGGTACTATATATACCTACGTATAGTATACCAACTCCACTAGGTTATAAGTTTTATTTGTCATTCATTGGATTGAATGACGAATCGGCTGATAAATTGTGTTTTATCTTAAGGTTGCAGAGACTATTTCAGGAGATCCGTCTTCTTGATGGGAGAGTTCGGAGGGAATGACTACACCTTCATCATGGCTGCCGGGAAAACCTTGGACCAGGTCGCGTCATTCGTGCCGGAAATCGTACAATCCATCTCAGCAGGCGTTGAGGTATATATAGTACTACTATATAGTTCCTCCGTACGGAATTAGTGAACGCTCAATCAGATGTATCAAACATAATCCCAGACGGAGGGAGCTAGTATATATTTAGCACGTGACAAATATTAATTACCAAAGTTTTTTCTTCCGGGCCAGAAGAGAGTACTTTCTCCGACCGAAAAAGCTTGTCCCTCCAATGGATGTATCTAGCACCAGGTGCTTGATACATCCATTTGAGGGATAATCTTGGGACAAGTTTTTTCGGACAAAAGGAGTATTAATTAACATGTTGCTTGATTTAATTTTCTCGCCCAAGCTAATCAATAAGGAGATGATTTTCCTTTGTTGTTGGGTTTTGCAGCAACTAGTCAAGGAGGGAGGGAGGTACGTGGTGGTGCCGGGGCAGCCGCCAATGGGGTGCATTCCCATCGTCCTAACCTTGTACGCCAGCCCGAACAAGAAGCACTACGACCCCGGACCGGGTGCCTGAGGAAATACAATGCCCTCGCGCGCTACCACAACAGTGTTGTTGGAAGCCGTCCATCGTCTCCGGATCAAGTACCCCGCGACCAAGATCGTCTACGCCGACTACTACACGCCGGTGATGGAGTTTCTCAGGGAACCCACAAGATTCGGTAAGCTCCAAAAGATGGTAAGCTCCACAATTTTTAGCACTTGCTAACTCGTAGTACGTTGTAGGGTTTAGTGCCTCGTCGAGGCTCCACGTGTGCTGTGGCGCGGGCGGGCCGTACAACTACAACCTGACGGCGGCGTGCGGGTTGCCCGGCGCAAGCGCGTGCGCTAACCCCGCCACACACATCAACTGGGACGGCATCCACCTGACGGAGTCTGTATACAGGCTCATCGCCACCGGTTGGCTCTGGGGCCCTTACGCGCACCCGCCTATTCTCAAGGCCATGCCAGGATCTCTGGATCTCAGGACATCTTCAGTATCAGAAATCAACACGTTCAGTTACGCTAGCTCCTGAGTAGTGCTAGCTAGCTGCAACGGACGGCGCAAGTCTCTTGCAGCTCTATCCTACGGCTGCAACCTTTCATTTTGCATGCGTGCTACACCTTCAATAACTCCACACTTATAGCTAAAGTGTGCTTAATGTAATAATTATGTGACATTGGCATAATCATGGCTCACGGCGGTATAAATTAAAGCAGCATAGTACTATATGTAAACCCAAAATTCATGGCTGATGTTTCCCTTCCTTTGCGTGTGGTGGCTATTTTTACCGTAGATATAGTTCAATTTTAGCTTTATTATGTTGTCTAGCTTTCTTTCAATCGCTCTAGCCCCTTCAGTCTCCACCCCAGAGTCCTACCAATCAGTATCGGTGCATTGATTCTCCAACCTCCGATTTTTTCGGTCGTGGTTTACTTCTCCATCCCATCGGTAGCAGAACCTTGGAGATAACTAACCCCATAATGTGACTAGGACCCACTGTCACGGCCGCATGCATTGGCGGGGAGAGGATTTTCAAAGGGAAAAGCTCGAGACGACGGTACCTTGCGTCTATGCGGCGACCGGCCGGCTTAGTCGGGGGCGAAGCAGGGCGGGCAAGCGATGTCAGAGGTTAAGATGATTGATGTGCCCGAGGGGTAGGGACTCCGGTCGCCGGAGGTCCTTCGGATGGTGGCGGTGGTAGGGCAGGTGGGGATTTTCTTTTCTTTTGGGACTGCACAAGTAGACAGAGAAACAGAACAAACCATTGCATGTCAAAAAAGTGTTGTTAACTTTTTCCCAAAGAAAAAAAACCTTAGCTCTGGGCATGTCAAGGTGAGTCCTTGGAACGCCCTGGCGATACTGCGATGGAGTGAGGCGTCTGGGACAGTGGTGCCATCAATAGTTCCATTTATTGTGGGCCAAGTACTCCGGTCGCCAAAAATCCCTCGGTGATGTGAAATGTAATCCATACTAGTGTTTTTTTCTCGCTCAAAATTTTCGGAAACCGGTCAAAAACTGGCTTTTCCGCTACCCACCGAGAAAAATCGATACCGAATGAACTTTTTGAAAAAATTAATTTGAACTGTGCAGACTGTGATATAACGTGTCTATGCTACCATTCGCATGCAACCTCAAGAAATATAGGTGGCCAAGAGATTGGATCTCGAGACCAGATTAAGGGGTGTGCGGCGCAATGACCACTGCGCTAGATACTAATTTGCAAATAGTATGTTAAGCAGGTTATATTTTAACATTGTTTGATTCTAAATTCAAAATTTGTTTGAATAATTCAGGCAAAAAAGATCAAAATTCCTAAGATTTTACGGAAACCGGTTATTTCTGTCCCTACTGAAAATAAAGCGGTAGCGAGAAAAAAAAACTTAATCCCTACTAATAAAGCCCGCCGATTCGCAAAGGAAAAAACCTAAAGGAAACCCTTGTCCACGTAGGCCAACTTACAGGGTGGCCCATGTACCCGGATGGTGGTGGAGCAGCTCCAACTGAAGATACCAAGGTCATTGAAATAGGCAAACACAATGATGGTGGAGCAGCTCCAACTGAAGATACCAAGGTCATTGAAATAGGTAAACACGAGCTCGTGACTCGTGAGGATCTCATTGAACTTCGATTATCATAAAATAGTGGTAACAAATTTGGTTTGCTTTGGTTTTTTGTTTCGTTTCTTGTGAGATAATATCTATCCATCCACGTTTTGCCCAACCGGGCCCATGTCCCCGGATGGTGGTGGAGCAGCTCCAACCGAATATACAAAAGTCATTGAAATAGGCAAACACAAGGTGGTGACTCCTGAGGATCTCATCGAACTTCGCTTATCGTGAAATAGTCGTAGCAACTTTGGTCAAAATTTGGTTTTCTTTGGTTTTTGTATTCGTTTCCTTGTGATGTAATATCTACCCATCCACGTGTTATACGGAACCCACCCCGCAACGAAGCACCTGTCTTTCTTTTTGTTAATTTCAGTGGCGATCAAAGAGGTGAAGATGCAATGAGAAGGACCAATAAGGACAGAACATCGTGATCTATGGTGGACATATTTTCTCATAAACCAAACGTTCACAAACTAATCAACCAGGGACCCAGAATACATGTGAAAACTTTTGGACGAGGCAACATGATCTAAGCTGGATATATTTGCAAATGATCAACAAACTAAATGTTCACAAACTAATCAACCAGGGACCCGTACTTTGAAGCTAGAAAACTTAATTAGGTTCATCTACATACCATGTATATACTATAAAGACATCAGTAAATGCTCTAGTCAAGCAATCAGACTCATATTGCCATCAGGTACATATCCTCTAATTGAAGAGTTCGATATAGTCAATGCAAGCTTCTCTAAGCTTGGTGCAATGATACTGGTCAGCTAGAGCCAATGTGGCGACGACGCTCTTGTCATCGAGGCTCTTGCACAGGATGCTCTCACACATGAGCTTCATCCTTCCCATGGCATACCTGTCTGCAGCCACAAGCAAGTGCCTAATCACCTTGTTGTTGTCATCATCCATGACAAGCAAGTGAAGCAGTGCTCTGAATACAGCGGGCTTCATGCCGGCGATCTGCAGGCACTGTTTCTCGTCGTCCCACATTGGCCCGTAGAGCTCTGCGTCGAAGACCGGTGACCGCATCGCGAGCACGATCTTGTGCGCGTAGAAGGTCTCCCTACCGACTTTGATCACCACGTCTGCTCCTTTCTTTCCCTCCAGCAGCTCTGCGAGATTGTTGGACAGGTCCGACGGCGGCACTGGGATCTCCGGCGGCGTCTTGGCGTTGGGGGTGGCCACGGCCGGTATTTTGTTGAGGAGGACGGTTATGTCGCAGTGGATGATGAGGCAGTCGTCGTGCAGGTACTGGGATGCCTCCAGGAGGTCCCTCTTCATGAAGTTGTAGGAACCCCTGACATGCCTGTTCCAGCTGTAGGAGTTGAACGCCGGTAGGGACGACGGCCGGGAGGTGATCAAGGAGGGCATCCCGGTGGCCTGGTTGGTGAGCTTGAGGTCGTAGAGCGCCCTCACCACGGATTTCTTGCTCTGGAGCTCGACGTAGACCGCAACATAGCGCTTGGTGTCAGAAGTGTATCTGTCGGGGTAGTAGCGGATGCACCAGTCGTAGCCGCCGACGCTGAAGATGGTGGAGCGTATGAATTTGCCGACGCTGAGGCCTTTGTGCAGCCTGTAGCCGGCGACCGTGAACGCGTGCGTGCCCCGTGCCGCCTCCGGGATGCACGCCGACGCCGTAGCCATCTGCCATCGTTGGTGTCTGCGGTGCTGCCATTGCCGGCACTACCGGAACAGGGTGCTACCCCGACGGCCAAAACAGTGCCGACGGGCCCCGTCGGCCTATTCGGAGCTATGCCGACAGCCAGTTCCAGGCCGTTGGGCTACCCCAAGCTAAGCCGACGGCCACCGTCGGCACAGAAAGGCCGTCGGCCTAGCTATGAGCACGCCGACAGCTGCCGTCGGCATACACTGGCCGTCGGCATACTCGTGGGCCCGGCGCCCCGCTCGTGACGGGCGGCTAACGTCGTCAAAACTATGCCGACGGTGCAGACGGGCGGCCGTCGGCATAGGTCCGCATGCCACGTCACTGATCCTGGGCGCACCGTCCAGCACATATGTCGACGGCTGCCGTCGGCATATCTGCCACGTCACCGATCCGCGGCACGCCGCCCGCCTAAACCCTGGCCGTCGCTTGCCGTCGGCATAGTTAGATTTTTTTCTTTTTCATATATAATTTTTGATGCTTTTTATGTATTATTATTTGATTAACTGACATGTAGCATGTGTAAATATAAACATACATATGAATATATATGTAGTTTGTATTTTTTTTCCATAGCTTATGAATATATATGTGTAGTTTGTATTTTTTCGAGCACCTTAATAATGTGCCGTCATGTTCTTTTGAATATAGGTCCTTATATTTTATTAAAATCAAAAACAGCTATGCCGACAGAAGTTTTGTGGCGGTTGCAAACACCCGGCACCCGTCTCCGGAGTGTGACCCCCCTCACGTCCGCGGTGTGCCCCCCCTCACGGACGGCGCCGCCGCCGGCACCTAGAGGGCGGAAACAGTCGCATCGGGTCTATACGGAGGGGACGTTGCTCCCAAGTGTTTCTATATATGGGATGACCTACCACAACCGGGTGGTGTGGTGGCATGTTTGAAGAGGCAGCACGCGTCTCCGGGGTGTGGGGCCCCTCACGGACGGCGCCGCCGCCGGCACCTGGAGGGGGGAAACGGACGCGTCGGGTCTACACGGAGGGGATGTAGCTGTGGGCTTGGCCCGGATGTTGCTCCCAGGTGTCCCTCTCGGCTAATGATAACCCACAAGTATAGGGGATCGCAACAGTTTTCGAGGGTAGAGTATTCAACCCAAATTTATTGATTCGACACAAGGGGAGCCAAAGAATATTCTCAAGTATTAGCAGTTGAGTTGTCAATTCAACCACACCTGGAGAACTTAGTATCTGCATCAAAGTATTTAGTAGCAAAGTAGTATAGAAGTAACAGTAACGGTAACAAAAGTAATATTTTTCGGCTTTGCAGTGATTGTAACAGTAGCAACGGAAAAGTAAATAAGCGGAGAACAATATATGAAAAGTTCGTAGCATTGGATCGGTGATGGAGAATTATGCCGGATGTGGTTCATCATGTAACAATCATAACATAGGGTGACACAGAACTAGCTCCAATTCATCAATGTAATGTAGGCATGTATTCCGAAGAACTTGCATGACATCTTTTGTCCTACCCTCCCGTGGCAGTGGCGTACTAGCGGAAACTAAGGGATATTAAGGCCTCCTTTTAATAGAGTACCGGACCAAAGCAATAACACATAGTGAATACATGAACTCCTCAAACTACGGTCATCACCGGGAGTGGTCCCGATTATTGTCACTTCGGGGTTGCCGGATCATAACACATAGTAGGTGACTATAGACTTGCAAGATAGGATCAAGAACTCACATATATTCATGAAAACATAATAGGTTCAGATCTGAAATCATGGCACTCGGGCCCTAGTGACAAGCATTAAGCATAGGAAAGTCATAGCAACATCAATCTCAGAACATAGTGGATACTAGGGATCAAACCCTAACAAATCTAACTCGATTACATGATAAATCTCATCCAACACATAACTGTCCAGCAAGCCTACGACGGAATTACTCACGCACGGTGGTGAGCATCATGAAATTGGTGATGGAGGATGGTTGATGATGACGATGGCGACGGATTCCCCTCTCCGAAGCCCCGAACGGACTCCCGATCAGCCCTCCCGAGAGAGTTTAGGGCTTGGCGGCGGCTCCGTATCGTAAAACGTGATGAATCTGTCTCTCTGATTTTTTTCTCCCCAAACACGAATATATGGAGTTGGAGTTGAGGTCGGTGGAGCTCCAGGGGGCCAAAGGGCAGGGGCGCGCCCCCCACCCTCGTGGAAAGGGTGTGGGCCCCCTGGCCTTGATTCTTTCGCCAGTATTTTTTATATTTTCCAAAAATAATCTCCGTTGATTTTCAGGTCATTCCGAGAACTTTTGTTTCTGCACAAAAATAACACCATGGCAATTCTGCTGAAAACAGCGTCAGTCCAGGTTAGTTCCATTCAAATCATGCAAGTTAGAGTCCAAAACAAGGGCAAAAGTGTTTAGAAAAGTAGATACGACGGAGACGTATCAACTCCCCCAAGCTTAAACCTTTGCTTGTCCTCAAGCAATTCAGTTGATAAACTGGAAGTGATAAAGAAAAACTTTTACAAACTCTGTTTGCTCTTGTTGTTGTAAATATGTAAAGCCAACATTCAAGTTTTCAGCAAAGATTATGAACTAACCATATTCATAATAACATTTAGGTCTCATGTTTACTCATGTCAATGGCATAATCAACTAGCGAGCAATAATAATAAATCCCGGATGACAACACTTTCTCAAAACAATCATGATATGATATAACAGGATGGTATCTCGCTAGCCCTTTCTAAGACCGCAAAACATAAATGCAGAGCACCTTTAAAGATCAAGGACTGACTAGACATTGTAATTCATGGTAAAAGAGATCCAGTCATAGTCATACCAAATATAAATTAATGGTAATGGATGCAAATGACAGCGGTGCTCTCCAGCTGGTGCTTTTTAATAAGAGGGTGATGACTCAACATAAAATTAAATAGATAGGCCCTTCGCAGAGGGAAGCAGGGATTTGTAGAGGTGCCAGAGCTCGATTTTGAAATAGAGATAAATAATATTTTGAGCGGCATACTTTCGTTGTCAACATAACAACCGAGAGATGGCGATATATTCCATGCTACACACATTATAGGCGGTTCCCAAGAAGAATGGTAAAGTTTATACTCCCCCACCACCAACAAGCATCAATCCATGGCTTGCTCGAAACAACGAGTGCCTCCAACTAACAACAGCCCTGGGGGAGTTTTGTTTGCAATTATTTCGATTTGGTTTGCTTAAAGCATGAGACTGGGCATCCCGGTGACCAGCCATTTTCTCGTGAGTGAGGAGCGGAGTCCACTCCTCTTGAGAATAACCCGGCTAACATGGGAGATACAGACAACCCTAGTTGATACATGAGCTATTCGAGCATACAAAACAGAATTTCATTTGAAGGTTTAGAGTTTGGCACATACAAATTTACTTGGAACGGCAGGTAGATACCGCTTATAGGAAGGTATAGTGGACTCATATGGAATAACTTTGGAGTTTAAGGGATTGGATGCACAAGCAGTATTCCCGCTTAGTACAAGTGAAGGCTAGCAAAAGACTGGGAAGAGACCAACTAGAGAACGACAACAGTCATGAACATGCATTAAAATTAATAAACATTGAGTGCAAGCATGAGTAGGATATAATCCACCATGAACATAAATATCATGAAGGCTATGTTGATTTTGTTTCAACTACATGCGTGAACATGTGCCAAGTCAAGTCACTCGAATCATTCAAAGGAGGATACCACCCTATCATACCACATCACAACCATTTTAATAGCATGTTGGCATGCAAGGTAAACCATTATAAACTCCTAGCTAATTAAGCATGGCATAGGCAACTATAATCTCTAATTGTCATTGCAAACATGTTTATTCATAATAGGTTGAATCAGGAACGATGAACTAATCATATTTACAAAAACAAGAGAGGTCGAGTTCATACCAGCTTCTCTTATCTCAATTAGTCCATCATATATCGCCATTATTGCCTTTCACTTGCACGACCGAACGATGTGAATAATAATAGTAGTGCACGTGCATTGGACTAAGCTGGAATCTGCGAGCATTCAATAAACAGGAGAAGACAAGGCAATATGGGCTCTTGGTTAAATCAACAATAATGCATATAAGAGCCACTTCAACAATTTTATCATGGTCTTCTCCTGTCAACCCCCAAAGAAAAGAAAAGAAATAAAACTATTTACACGGGAAAGCTCCCAACAAGCAAAAGAAGAACGGAAAATATTTTTGGGTTTTCTTTTATTATCACTACTACAACAAGAAAAGTAAACTAGCTAAAAGCTACAACTAATTTTTTTTAGTTTTCTTAAGGTTTTTCAAACACACAAGAAGAAAGCGAGAAAAAGAAAGTAAACTAGCATGGATATTACAATGAAAGAGTATGAGCACCGACAACTAGCAATGAGTGTGTGAACATGAATGTAATGTCGGTGAGAGATACGTACTCCCCAAGCTTAGGCTTTTGGCCTAAGTTGGTATGTTGCCACGGCTGGCCTGGCGGATATCCAAAGCTGTAGCTGGGGTCGTACTGAGAAGAAGCCTCGGATTGCCACTGGTTGGCAATCACCTCCGGATCCCACTGGTAATCAGACTGTCATGGAGGATCAAATTGTGGTTCCGGCTCTGGCTCTGTAGCTGATGTAGGGTTTCGGTAGGCTTGGATGGTCGCCAGCGGAACGAGATACTGACCTACAGATAAATCAAACAAGGAAGGAGCAGGCAAGGTAATAGTCTCAGGGTGATTTTTATCAAATAACTGTTTGTATTTAAGCGCCCTTTCCTTATTCTTAACAATAAAATCATGCGCTACCATACTATTATAATTTAGAAAAACAGTAGGCAGCAATTTTTCTTCTTTCTCATAGTGCCTAATAGGTATGTTATAGTATGCAGCGAGGCGCGAGGCGAAGATGCCTCCCGAGATAGGGCCCTTAGTACGGTTAAGATTTAACCGCTTTGCAACAATAGCGCCCATACTAAATGTGTGATCACGAAACAGGGCATGGCACAAAATAATAATATCAGGGACACTCGGGTTTCCACAGTTTCCGCGACCAATTAAGCATCTACTAGCAAATATAGCAAAGTAACGTTTTACAGGAAAGTGTATGCTAGTGATTCGTGCGTCGGAAACCTTCCTCATTTCCCCTACAGCAATTGTATCAATAAACCCCTCCACATCGTTACGATGTGGTTCCTCTATGAAACCCGGAAAAGGTAACTTGCAAACCTCACAGAATTCATGAAGGGGCATCTCCTTATACTCATCATATAAATAAAAATCCACCATAGGTGGTGACCTCCTAGAATGGAAATGAAAATTTTGCACAAAGGTATTGGTGAGTAAGAGATACTGTTCGCGTTGGTCGCGGAGGAAGTCGGTGAGGCCTGCATTCTCAGCCAACTCATAAAAATCATCATAAATCCCGGCTGCTCTCAAGAAATCATCGCAAGGCCATTCACACGGCCGAACCTCCGCGGTGCGAGGCAGATTATATTTGGGCCTCTCTGCTTCTTCACTTTGCTTATCCTTCGAGCTTCGGCTCGAAGAGCCCCTCAAAAATCTCTTCATCATTTTCTGAAAATTTCTGAAATTTTTAGTAACTTCAAATAAAAGTGAACCAAGCTCAAAAAAATTGATAGCAACTACTCCTACAAATGCCTAGAGACTATATCATGCATTAGAACTACTTGGAACCATATAAATTTGACATGCAAGCTCAAGAACATGGTCACCTAGGCAGCAAAAATTTGCAATAAATAGAGCACTAGAACAAAAACTAATTGGACCAATGGAAGAGTCACATACCAAGGAACAATCCCCCAAAGCAGTTTTGTGAGAGGTGCTTTGAGCAAGGAGATCGAAAATCGCAGCAAAATGAGCTAGAACTCGTGCTTGAGATGGTTGGTGATTTCTTTGGGAGGAAGAAGAAGTGTGTGGGTGCAGGAATAAGTGGAGGGGAGCCACCGTGGGCCCACGAGGCAGGAGGGCGCGCCAAGGGGGTGGGCACGCCCTGGACCCTCGTGGCCAGGTGCCAGCTAATACGTCTCCAACGTATCTATAATTTTTTATTGTTCCATGCTATATTATATTCTGTTTTGGACATTATTGAGCTTTATTATACACTTTTATATTATTTTTGGGACTAACTATTAACCGGAAGCCCAGCCCAGAATTGCGGTTTTTTGCCTATTTCAGAGTTTCGCAGAAAAAGAATATCAAACGGAGTCCAAACGGAATGAAACCTTCGGGAACGTGATTTTCAGAACGAACGTGATCCCGAGGACTTGGACCCTACGTCAAGACATCAACCAGGAGAACACGAGGTAGGGGGCGCGCCTACCCCCCCCCCCAAGCGCGCCCTCCACCCTCGTGGGCCCCATGTTGCTCCACCGACGTACTTCTTCCTCCTATATATACCTACGTACCCCCAAACTACCAGATACGGAGCCAAAAACCTAATTCCACCGCCGCAACCTTCTGTACCCGTGAGATCCCATCTTGGGGCCTTTTCCGGAGCTCCGCCGGAGGGGGCATCGATCACGGAGGGCTTCTACATCAACACCATAGCCTCTCCAATGATGTGTGAGTAGTTTACCTCAGACCTTCGGGTCCATAGTTATTAGCTAGATGGCTTCTTCTCTCTTTTTGGATCTCAATACAATGTTCTCCCACTCTCTCATGGAGATCTATTCGATGTAATCTTCTTTTGCGGTGTGTTTGTTGAGACCGATGAATTGTGGGTTTATGATCAAGTTTATCTATGAACAATATTTGAATCTTCTCTGAATTCTTTTATGTATGATTGGTTATCTTTGCAAGTCTCTTCGAATTATCAGTTTGGTTTGGCCAACTAGATTGATCTTTCTTGCAATGGGAGAAGTGCTTAGCTTTGGGTTCAATCTTGCGGTGTCCTTTCCTAGTGAGTAGGGGCAGCAAGGCATGTATTGTATTGTTGCCATCGAGGATAACAAGATGGGGTTTACATGATATTGCATGAGTTTATCCCTCTACATCATGTCATCTTGCTTAAAGCGTTACTCTATTCTTATGAACTTAATACTCTAGATGCATGATGGATAGCGGTCGATGTGTGGAGTAATAGTAGTAGATGCAGGCAGGAGTCGGTCTACTTGTCTCGGACGTGATGCCTATATACATGATCATACCTAGATATTCTCATAACTATGCTCAATTCTATCAATTGCTCAACAGTAATTTGTTCACCCACCGTAATACTTATGCTCTTGAGAGAAGCCACTAGTGAAACCTATGGCCCTCGGGTCTATTTTCCATCATATTAATATTCCAACCCTTAGTTATTTTTGTTGCCTTCTATTTTACTTTGCATCTTTATCATAAAAATACCAAAAATATTATCTTATCATATCTATCAGATCTCACTCCCCTTATCGCGTTGGTTGCGAGGATTTATTTGTTTGTGTAGGTGTGAGGGACTCGTGCGTGGCCTCCTACTGGATTGATACCTTGGTTCTCAAAAACTGAGGGAAATACTTACGCTGCTTTACTACATCACCCTTTCCTCTTCAAGGGAAAGCCAACGCAGTGCTCCAGAGGTAGCAAGGAGGATTTCTGGCGTCGTTGCTGGGGAGTCTACGCAAAAGTCAACATACCAAGTACCCATCACAAACCCTTATCTCTCGCATTACATTATTTGCCATTTGCCTCTCGTTTTCCTCTCCCCCAGTTCACCCTTGCCGTTTTATTCGCCCTCTCATTTCCGTTCGCCTTTTTTGTTTACTTCTTGTTTGCTCGCGTGTTGGATTGCTTGCTTGTCACGATGGCTCTACCTAGATTTGGAGATCTTCACCTTAAAAGGTTGGAAGAGATCGAAAGCAACGTCAGGAGTTTTATGGTTTTACAATTTGAGCATAATAATTTCTTTAGAAATGAGCTTAAGGAACAAAAAAGCTTTATGAGTTATATGAATAAAGAGCTCGATGATATGTTTAAAGAATTTGATGGTTTGAAATCTCAGATTGCTCACCTCGAGAAATTGATAGCTGAAATTTCGGATAAGTAGGCCACCTTAGTTAATAGGATGGCCACTAAACCGGAGAAGTTCTATGAAAATAAAGATGAAGATCTAAAAGTTATTGATGTGTCCCCTATTAAATCTTTGTTTTGCAATATGAATCTTGATAATGATGGGACTGAATATGATCCACCTTTACCTAGAAGGCGTTCCAAAAATTCGGAGTTTTTAGATCTTGATGCTAAAATTGATAAAAGTGGGAATGAAGAGGTCAAAACTCTAGATATTAATGAACCCACTATTTTGGATTTCAAGGAGTTTAATTATGATAATTGGTCTTTAATAGATTGTATTTCCTTGTTGCAATCCGTGCTAAATTCTCCTCATGCTTATAGTCAAAATAAAGCCTTTACCAAACATATCGTTGATGATTTGATGCAATCTTATGAAGAAAAACTTGAGTTGGAAGTTTCTATCCCTAGAAAACTTTATGATGAATGGGAACCTACTATTAAAATTAAAATTAAAGATAATGAATGCTATGCTTTTTGTGATTTGGGTGCTAGTGTTTCCACGATTCCAAAAACTTTATGCGATTTACTACGTTTCCGTGAATTTGATGATTGCTCTCTAAACTTGCACCTTGCAGATTCCACTATTAAGAAACCTATGGGAAGAATTAATGATGTTCTTCTAGTTGCAAATAGGAATTACGTGCCCGTAGATTTTATTGTTCTTGATATAGATTGCAATCCTTCATGTCCTATTATTCTTGGTAGACCTTTCCTTAGAACGATTGCAATCCTTCTGTTCACGAAAATAATTGTTAAAAATCAGCAGAACGTGATAAAATATTGATTCCAATTGCTTCTGATCAATAAACAAATTGTCTAGGTCTTCCTATTTTGGTAGATTTTTTGGAGTTCCATAAGTTTGCGTTAGTTACAGATTACTACAGACTGTTCTGTTTTTGACAGATTCTGTTTTTCGTGTGTTGTTTGCTTATTTTGATGAATCTATGGCTAGTAAAAGAGTTTATAAACCATAGAGAAGTTGGAATAAAGTAGGTTTAACACCAATATAAATAAAGAATGATTTCATTACAGTACCTTGAAGTGGTCTTTTGTTTTCTTTCGCTAACGGAGCTCACGAGATTTTCTGCTGAGTTTTGTGTTGTGAAGTTTTCAAGTTTTGGGTGAAAGATTTGATGTATTATGGAACAAGGAGTGGCAAGAGCCTAAGCTTGGGGATGCCCATGGCACCCCAAGATAATCTAAGGACACCTAAAAGCCAAAGCTTGGGGATGCGCCGGAAGGCATCCCCTCTTTCGTTTACTTCCATCGGTAACTTTACTTGGAGCTATATTTTTATTCACCACATGATATCTGTTTTGATTGGAGCTTCTTGTGTGATTTGAGTCTTTTCTTTTTAGTTTACCACAATCATCTTTGCTGTACACACCTTTTGAGAGAGACACACACGATTTGGAAATTATTAGAATACTCTATGTGCTTCACTTATATCTTTTAGAGCACGGTGGTGGTTTTGTTTTATAGAAACTATTATTCTCTCATGCTTCACTACGATTATTTTGAGAGTCTTAAACAGCATGGTAATTTGCTTAAATAATCCTAATATGCTAGGTATTCAAGACTAGTAAAAACTTTCTTATGAGTGTGTTGAATACTAAGAGAAGTTTGATGCTTGATGATTGTTTTGAGACATGGAGGTCGTGATATCAAAGTTGTGCTAGTTGAGTAGTTGTCAATTTGAGAAATACTTGTGTTGAAGGTTGCAAGTCCCGTAGCATGCACGTATGGTAAACGTTATGTAACAAATTTGAAACATGAGGTGTTCTTTGATTGTCCTCCTTATGAGTGGCGGTCGGGGACAAGCGATGGTCTTTTCCTACCAATCTATCCCCCTAGGAGCATGCGCGTAGTGCTTGGTTTTTGATGACTTGTAGATTTTTGCAATATGTATGTGAGTTCTTTATGACTAATGTTGAGTCCATGGATTATACACACTCTCACCTTTCCATCATCGCTAGCCTCTTCGGTACCGTGCATTACCCTTTCTCACATTGAGAGTTGGTGCAAACTTCGCTGGTGCATCCAAACCCCGTGATATGACACGCTCTTTCACACATAAACCTCCTTATATCTTCCTCAAAACAGCCACCATACCTACCTATTATGGCATTTCCATAGCCATTCCGAGATATATTGCCATGCAACTTTCCACCGTTCCGTTTATCATGACACGTTCATCATTGTCATATTGCTTTGCATGATCATGTAGTTGACATAGTATTTGTGGCAAAGCCACCATTCATAATTCTTTCATACATGTCACTCTTGGTTCATTGCATATCCCGGTACACCGCCGGAGGCATTCATATAGAGTCATACTTTGTTCTAGTATCGAGTTGTAAATAAATAGAAGTGTGATGATCATCATTTTCTAGAGCATTGTCCCAAGTGAGGAAAAAAAGAGAAAGGCCTTAAAAAGGCCCAAAAATGAGAGAAAAAGAGAGAAGGGACAATGTTACTATCCTTTTTACCACACTTGTGCTTCAAAGTAGCACCATAATCTTCATGATAGAGAGTCTCTTGTTTTGTCACTTTCATATACTAGTGGGAATTTTTCATTATAGAACTTGGCTTGTATATTCCAACAATGGGCTTCCTCAAGTGCCCAAGGTCTTCATGAGCAAGCAAGTTGGATGCACACCCACTTAGTTTCTTTTGTTGAGCTTTCATATATTTATAGCTCTAGTGTAACCGTTGCATGGTAATCCCTACTCCTTGCATTAACATCAATCGATGGGCATCTCCATAGCTCATTTATTAGCCTCGTTGATGTGAGACTTTCTCCCTTTTTGTCTTCTCCACATAACCCCCATCATTATATTCTATTCCACCCATAGTGCTATATCCATGGCTCACGCTCATGTATTGCGTGAAACTTGAAAAGGTTTGAGATTACTAAAGTATGAAACAATTGCTTGGCTTGTTATCGGGGTTGTGCATGATGAGAGCATTCTTGTGTGACGAAAATGGAGCATGACTAAACTATATGATTTTGTAGGGATGAACTTTCTTTGGCCATGTTATTTTGAGAGGACATAATTGCTTAGTTAGTATGCTTGAAGTATTATTATTATTATTATTATGTCAATATTAAACTTTTATCTTGAATCTTTCCGATCTGATATTCATACCACAATTAAGAAGAATTACATTGAAATTATGCCAAGTAGCATTCCACATCAAAAATTCTGTTTTTATCGTTTACCTACTCGAGAACGAGCAGGAATTAAGTTTGGGGATGCTTGATACGTCTCCAATGTATCTATAATTTTTGATTGTTCCATGCTATATTATCTTCTGTTTTGGACATTATTGGGCTTTATTATACACTTTTATATTATTTTTGGGACTAACCTATTAACCGGAGGCCCAGCCCAGAATTGCTGTTTTTTGCCTATTTCAGAGTTTCGCAGAAAAAGAATATCAAACGGAGTCCAAACGGAATGAAACCTTCGAGAACGTGATTTTTGGAACGAACATGATCCAGAGGACTTGGACCCTACGTCAAGACATCAACCAGGAGGGCACGAGGTAGGGGGCGCGCCTACCCACCCACCCCCCCCCCCCCGGCGCGCCCTCCATCCTCGTGGGCCCCACGTTGCTTCACCGACGTACTTCTTCCTCCTATATATACCTACGTACCCCCAAACTACCAGATACGGAGCCAAAAACCTAATTCCACCGCCGCAACCTTCTGTACCCGTGAGATCCCATCTTGGGGCCTTTTCCGAAGCTCCGCCGGAGGGGGCATCGATCACGGAGGGCTTCTACATCAACACCATAGCCTCTCCGATGATGTGTGAGTAGTTTACCTCAGACCTTCGGGTCCATAGTTATTAGCTAGATGGCTTCTTCTCTCTTTTTGGATCTCAATACAATGTTCTCCCCCTCTCTCGTGGAGATCTATTCGATGTAATCTTCTTTTGCGGTGTGTTTGTTGAGACCGATGAATTGTGGGTTTATGATCAAGTTTATCTATGAACAATATTTGAATCTTCTCTGAATTATTTTATGTATGATTGGTTATCTTTGCAAGTCTCTTCGAATTATCAGTTTGGTTTGGCCTACTAGATTGATCTTTCTTGCAATGGGAGAAGTGCTTAGCTTTGGGTTCAATCTTGCGGTGTCCTTTCCCAGTGACAGTAGGGGCAGCAAGGCACGTATTGTATTGTTGCCATCGAGGATAACAAGATGGGGTTTACATCATATTGCATGAGTTTATCCCTCTACATCATGTCATCTTGCTTAAAGCGTTACTCTGTTCTTATGAACTTAATACTCTAGATGCATGCCGGATAGCGGTCGATGTGTGGAGTACTAGTAGTAGATGCAGGCAGGAGTCGGTCTACTTGTCTCGGACGTGATGCCTATGTACATGATCATACCTAGATATTCTCATAACTATGCTCAATTCTAGCAATTGCTCAACAGTAATTTGTTCACCCACCGTAATACTTATGCTCTTGAGAGAAGCCACTAGTGAAACCTATCGCCCTCGGGTCTATTTTCCATCATATTAATCTTCCAACACTTAGTTATTTTTGTTGCCTTCTATTTTACTTTGCATCTTTATCATAAAAATACCAAAAATATTATCTTATCATATCTATCAGATCTCACTCTCGTAAGTGACCGTGTAGGGATTGACAACCCCTTATAGTGTTGGGTGCAAGGATTTATTTGTTTGTGTAGGTGCGAGGGACTCGTGCATGGCCTCCTACTGGATTGATACCTTGGTTCTCAAAAACTGAGGGAAATACTTACGCTGCTTTACTGCATCACCCTTTCCTCTTCAAGGAAAAACCAACGCAGTGCTCAAGAGGTAGCACCAGCTCCCCCTGATGTGTTCTCAGTGCCAAATATTCTCAAATATTCCAGAAAAAATCATATTTAAATTTTAGGGCATTTGGAGAACTTTTATTTTCGGGGTATTTTTATATTGCACGGATAATTTAGAAAATAGACAGAAAAATACTATTTTTACTTTATTTCAACTAAATAACAAAAAGTAAAAGGAGGGTACAGAAGGTTGTGCTTTCTAACTTCATCCGTCTCATGCTCATCAAAAGGAATCCACTAACAAGGTTGATCAAGTCTTGTTAACAAACTCATTCCGAATAACATGGAACCGGAGAAATTTCGAATAACACTATGTTACCTCAACGGGGATATGCACATCCCCAATAATAAGAATATCATATTTCTTCTTGACCGTATGAAGAGGAAATTCAAAACCTCCAAAAATAATCGATGGAATTTTTCCAATAGAGTTTATACTATGAACTTGAGGTTGTTTCCTCGGAAAGTGTACCGTATGCTCATTACCATTAACATGAAAAGTGACATTGCCTTTGTTGCAATCAATAACAGCCCTGCGGTATTCAAAAAGGGTCTTCCAAGAATAATAGACATACTATCGTCCTCGGGAATATCAAGAATAACAAAGTCCGTTAAAATAGTAACGTTTGCAACCACAACAGGCACATCCTCACAAATACCGACAGGTATAGCAGTTGATTTATCAGCCATTTGCAAAGATATTTCAGTAGGTGTCAACTTATTCAAATCAAGTCTACGATATAAAGAGAGAGGCATAACACTAACACCGGCTCCAAGATCACATAAAGCAGTTCTAACATAGTTTCTTTTAATGGAGCATGGTATAGTGGGTACTCCTGGATCTCCAAGTTTCTTTGGTATTCCACCCTTAAAAGTATAATTAGCAAGCATGGTGGAAATTTCAGCTTCCGGTATCTTTCTTTTATTAGTAACAATTTATTTCATGTATTTAGCATAAGGATTCATTTTGAGCATATCAGTCAAACGCATACGCAAAAAGATAGATCTAATCATTTCAGCAAAGCGCTCAAAATCCTCATCATCCTTTTTATTGGATGGTTTAGGAGGAAAGGGCATGGGTTTCTGAACCTATGGCTCTCTTTCCTTGCCGTGCTTCCTAGCAACAGAGTCTCTCTTATCATAACATTGATTCTTTGATTGTGGGTTATCAAGATCAACATCAGGTTCAATTTCTACATCATTATTATTGCTAGGTTGAGCATCAACATGAACATCATCATTAACATTATTACTAGGTTCACGTTCATCACCAGATTGCGTTTCAGCATCAGAAATAGAAATATCATTAGGGTTCTCAGGTGTGTCAACAACAGGTTCACTAGAAGCATGCAAAGTCCTATCATTTTTCTTTTTCTTCTTTTTAGAAGGACTAGGTGCATCTACATTAGTTCTCTGATAATCCTGCTCAATTCTCTTAGGGTGGCCCTTAGGATACAAAGGTTCCTGAGTCACTTTACCCCCTCTAGTTGCAACTCTAACAGCAAAGTCATTATTCTTACTATTCAATTCATTGAGAAAATCATTCTGCGCTTTAAGTACTTGTTCTACTTGAGTGGTAACCATAGAAGCATGTTTACTAATGAGTTTAAGTTCACCTTTAACTCTAGACATATAATCACTCAAGTGTTCAATCATATAAGAATTGTGTTTCAATTGTCTACCAACATAAGCATTGAAGTTTTCTTGTTTGACAATAAAATTATCAAACTCATCTAAGCATTGGCTAGCAGACTTATAACGAGGAATATCACCTTCATCAAATCTATAGAGAGAATTTACCTTTACTACCTGTGTCGGTTATCAAGACCATGTGTTTCTTCAACATGCGGTAAATTTAGATAATGTATTTCTTCAATAGAAGGTAAATTATTAACATCTTCAGCTTTAATACCTTTTTCCTTCATAGATTTCTTTGCCTCTTGCATATCTTCACGACTGAGAAATAGAACACCCCTTTTCTTCGGAGTTGGCTTAGGAGTTGCTTCAGGAAGTGTCCAATTATTTTCATTAGTCAACATATTATTCCATTGAATTTCAGCTTCATCTGGTGTTCTTTCCCTGAAAACAGAACCAGCACAACTATCCAGGTGGTCTCTGGAAGCATCGGTTAGTCCATTATAAAAGATATCAAGTATTTCATTTTTCTTGAGAGGATGATCGGGCAAAGCATTAAGTAATTGGAGAAGCCTCCCCCAAGCTTGTGGGGGACTCTCTTCTTCAATTTGCACAAAATTATATATTTCCCTTAAAGCAGCTTGTTTCTTATGAGCAGGGAAATATTTAGCAGAAGTAATAAATCATGTCCTGGGGACTACGCACACAACCAGGATCAAGAGAATTAAACCATATCTTAGCATCACCCTTTAATGAGAACGGAAATATTTTAAGGATATAAAAGTAGTGAGTTTTTTTGACTGTACACAGTAGGGCAAAACCCTACTGCAATTTCTATATTATAAAAAGGGACAAAAAACAAAGAGTTCCACTGTACAAAAGGCTTCAGATAAGCCAAAAGAACAAAAAAAGAAAAAAGGACAACAGGGAAAAAAAACTAGCTATTACAATTACAACACAAGATTATCAAGCCAAGAACAGTAGGCAGCAGCATAGCTCTTCTTAATTCTAAATCTGAGTAGGTTTAGCTCCTCCAAGAAGATAGCTTTCCATCTGTGAATGCTAGGATTAATTGTTTGGAAAATCAAGTTGTTCCTTGAGATCCAGATAGCCCAAGAAGCAAGGATAATTATTTCCATGAAAATGGCACATGAAGTTTCTGCTTGAGATCAAGAAAAGCTTCCATAACTGAAACATTTGCCTGTCTTGAAGGGCATATCATGTCCCAACACTGGGCTGCAAAAGGATAGGTCCAGAAAAGATGCTGGAGAGTTTCCTCCTGTGGGCAATTGTTGACAGCACAGTTATAGTTTTCCAGGTGGAAAGTTTTCCTTCTCAGAAGATTCCTAGTATTGAGCCTGTCATGAAGTAACCTCCAAAAAAACACCTTGTGTTTTGGCTGACAGGAGCTGTTCCAGATCCAGTTGAATTGTTGTGGCACAATTTTAACTCCCATCAGAACTTTATATGCTTTAGCAACTGAAAATTGCTCATTTCCCCAAATGTAACTCCAGGTGTCAGTGCAATCTAGACTGTCAGAGGCCCTTAGAGCAATGCAAATGTCTTCCATAGCTTCAAATTCCTGGAAAGCTTGCACAGACAGAGGTAAATGGAATAGATCCTCCAAGTATTCAGTGTGAATAATGATGTGGACAGTAGCAGTCTTGTTCCTCACAAAGGAGAATAAGTGAGGGAACATGTCTTGCAAACAAGCTGAGTGCCAAAGATCAGTCCAAAATAATGCACTTTTGCCATCACCTATGTTGCATCTCGCCAAGGACTTATAGCTATCAATAAGCTTAAGGTTTGCCTTCCACCAAAAGGATCCAATCCAGCTACTACCAGGCAATGAATCATTGTTGTAATAAGATTCCCAAATCAAGTTGACCCAAGGAATACTGTGTCTGTTATAGAACTTGTGCAGGTTCTTAAGAAGCAGGGCTTTATTCTGAACAAAGATATCCATCACCCCCAAACCACCATGATTTTTTGGTCTGCAAACAGTGCTCCATGCCACCATGGCAGGCCTATGGTCCTCCAGGTCAGGGCCTCTCCAAAGGCAATGCCTCAAATACTTGATGGCTTGGGTTTTAATAGTGACAGGCACATCAAGGCATCCCATGAGATAGATCAACAAAGAATTTAGGACAGATTTCACAAGCAACAATCTCCCAGCCATTGTCATGAAGGAAGACAAACCCACAAGCTTCTTCTGCAATCTTGTGACAAGAGGGAAGCATTGCTCAACAGTAGGCTTATGGAGACCTAAAGGTGCTCCCAAATAATGGATTGGGAAAGATTCCTTTTTGAAGTGAAAAGTGTTTATCAGAATCTCCACCTTATCTTCTGGCACATTTATTGGGATCATACTTGATTTATTATAGTTCACTTTAAGGCCAGTGGCATCTGCAAAATTATTGAGAAGGGCTTTTAGACAATGTAGTTGCTTGGCATCTGCTTGTAGGAGAACCAGGGTGTCATCAGCATACTGGACAATTGGAAAATCAGGACATGACTCCACTTGCAAGGGGGAGTTTAGCAAACCCAGGTGCATGGCCTTATTTAGAACTGACTGAAGTAGGTCTGCAGCAAGCACAAAAAGAAGAGGGGACAGAGGGTCCCCCTGCCTGACACCTCTAAGGCAATAAAACTTCTTGCCAGGAACACCATTGAGCAAGATAGCAGATGAAGCAGAGGTGAACAGCATTTTGATCCATGTAATCCATCTGTCCCCAAAACCTTTTGCCTTTAAAATATCCAATATTTCCTAGTGTTCAATGGTGTCAAAAGCCTTTTCAAAATCCAATTTAAGTACAATTATTTCTTCCTTAGACTTATGACATTGGTCTAGATATTCATATGCCCAACCGAAACAATCATGAATGGATCTTTCTTTAAGAAAACCATATTGATTGATGTGAACTAACTTGAGAATCACCTTTTGTAACCTGTTTGCCAGCAACTTAGTAACAAGCTTCAGACAGCAGTTCAGTAAAGAGATTGGCCTAAAATCATTTGCTGTCAAGGGGGTACTCCCTTTGGGAATGAGAGTTATGTATGTAGTATTTAAGCTCTCAAGTGAAATTTGCCCTGCATGAAAATCATATATGAATTTGAGCACATCTCCCTTAATAATGTCCCAGCAAGACTTGAGAAATTCATTGTTAAAACCATCAGGGCCTGGTGATTTGTCAGTTGGGAGATCTTTGACCACAGCCTCAATTTCTTCTTCAGTGAAAGGTAATTCAAGATTATCAAAAATTTCAGAATCCTGTCTCTGTCAAACCAGGAAACCAAATCAAAGTGCATAGAAGTTTTTTGAGATGTGCCCATTCTTTTCTTATATGTATCCAAGAGAATTGCAGCTTTCCCAGCATGGTCAGATATCTCAACTTGGTCATCATTTTGAAGAACAGCAATATGGTTATGCCTATAGTTGATTGAGGCTTTAGTGTGAAAAAAATTTGTGTTTTCATCCCGAAACTTCACCCCCTTGATTTCCCCCTTTGCTTCCAGTAAATCCTTTGATTTCTCAACAGAATGAGCAGATGTTCTTTAAGAATAGCCCTGCAATTCCATTCATGAATGTCCAACTCCCTAAATTCCTCAAAGAAATCCCACAAAAATATGAGCTCATTTAGCTTTGCAATTTGAGTTTTGAGACAGGACAATGATTTTGCCCACAACTTCAGAGCTCTTCTTAAGTTTTTAAACTTAGCATTCAAAGTTTTGACAGCATCAAGATTTCCCACAGGGATATTCCAAGCAGCAGCAACTACCTGCTTAAAATCAGAATGTTGGAGCCAATAATTTTCAAATCTGAACACTCTTGCTTTTGGGATGGAAGTACCAACTTTTATAACACAGGGCAGATGATCTGATATAGGCTTTGCAAGAGGGAGCACAATGGTATTTGGAAAAGATGTCATCCATGAAGCAGAAGTGAAAAACCAGTCAAGCTTTACTAGCAGAGGATCATGTTGCATGTTACTCCAGCTGAACTTTCTACCATGCAAAGGCAATTCAACTAAACCTTGATTACTTATTGCCTCATTGAACATAAGCATATCATTAACATCTCCACCAGGTCTGTTTCTATCTGAAGGTGCCCTCATAAGGTTGAAATCTCCCATTAGAATCCAGTCAACATCATCAGGCATGTGAATATTCAAAAACCAGTTAATAAATTCAATTTTGTCTTGTGGATCACATGGCCCATAAATATTTGAAAGAATCCAAGACTGATTAGAGAGCAGACTGGTAAACTGTACTGAAAGAGAGAACCTGTTTTGTGCAATAACTTCTCCAGAAAACTGAAAACCATTCCAAGCCACAAGAAGCCCCCCAGAAGCTCCAACAGAGGGGAGGAAAGCAAATTTATTAATTCTGTTAGGGCAGAAGTTTTTAATGTAGGCTATGTCAAAAGTCTCTCTCTTGGTTTCTTGAAGACACACAATATTGCAGTCACTCTCATCAATTTTCTGCCTTAAAGCCAACCATTTGTCCTCAGAATTCATTCCTCTAATGTTCCAATTGAGAGTATTCTAGTTTCTGTTCGTGTTATTCATTGAAACACATGTTGAATTTGTACCAGAGATCAAGCACCAGCACTTGATCAACCAAATATAAAAGAAGATGGCACAAGGCCCTGATCCACACCACACCACATGACCAGCAGAGCATCCAACCATATCTCACATAAGTACTATTAAAAGAGTACATCACTAGACACACAAGTTTCATAAAGTACCAGAATTCAAGTCTTACACTAGTCATAAATATTTCCAAGATAGAAGGGGGGATACCACACACACAACCCCTCAACACATCACTCCAACTTAAGGACTCAAACATCATGAAGAGTTGGGGGTATGTCCTTCTCCTTTGGCCAAGGGCACCTTGTCCAAAACATCTTCTTGCCTTCTCCTTGGCTTCTTAGCCAGCTTGTCCTCCAGCTCCCTCTCAGCAACCTCACAGAAAGAGGCAGTGAGATTTTTAACAACTGTTTTTGTATGATGGGAGGGGCAGCATTGCAAAGTAGACAGTAATTATTGGAGCAGGAGTCTCTCTTGTAACCAGCATTGTCCTTCTTAATTCTATCACTTCTCCTTACCTCTGTTTCAACCAGTGGAGTTTTTCCACTCCTTCTCTTCCTAATGTTATCTTGGCCAAAAGGATGCAGAAGGGCCTGGGACTCCACATCCTGCATATTAACAGTCACTCCAATATTTTCTTTGCCCTTGTCCTTATCACCTTCCTCCATGGCCTGACAAATAGGTGCATGTAAGGTAGGACATTTATCACGTATGTGAAACAGAATGGCTTGATCCATATTCTCCACAGTAGTGAAAAGTTCCCACATTCCAGGATTTAACATATTGACAGTCCAGGCAAACTTATCAGGGGACAGAAGAAGGTGGACAATAAAATTAAACCAACTTACAGGAATGTTGGTAGAGAAAGAGCTCTTGTTTTCCAAGGATTGCTCTTGAAAGTGTTGTTTCCATAGCAGCATGCCTTCTTTAGAAACAATATGATCATTGTTAGCAGCTGCAGCCATCTGAATGATTTTCAAACCAAGTAGAGAAGGTGCTATGCTAAAATGCTCATTTATTTGGTTAACCCAATTACCTTGGAGCCCTAATTGAAGATCCTCCAAGTTCTCAACTGGCTGTAAGCTTCCTCTAGAGGTATTTATATGATCAGGACTGCAAACCAAGACTTCACTGGAAGATCCACCAGCAAGGGAGGATTGAAATTGCTCAGCAGTTGCCACAGCATCTGTCGTGGAATTGTCACGGCAGATGTCCTTGAGCTAGGACTTAGTCGTGGAGCCATCGCAGCTAGGAAGCTTGAAGGGGTTTAAGCGGGACAAGGAACACGAGGGTTTATACTGGTTTGGCCCCTTACGGTGAAGGTAAAAGCCTACGTCCAGTTGAGGTGGTATTGATTAGGGTTTCGATGACCAGGGAGCTAAACTGCTATGCCTGGCTCTCGATTAGATCTTTGTTTTCTTCCAAACCGCTGCCGGGTCGTCCCCTTATATAAGGAGGCTGACGCCCAGCAGCTCTCAGAGTCCCGGCCGGCTCATAAGAGTGTCCGGCTCGGACTCTCAACTATTCTTGCCTTACACTACAAGTTCTACCATGATAATGATTACAACTACGGGCCTTAAACCGTATCCGGGTCTTAAGCCCATCTTTGGCCCACCGTCTTCAAGCTTGGCGCCGGGCTTCTGGCAATGACCATATGAGTAACCCGGCCCCTCCTGGCGGGTGACTCTAAGGTCTATATCCTCAACATTAGGCCCCAGATTGATTTGAGCCGGCTCATGACAATCTTCAATTCTTTCGACAGAAAAAATCTCTGGCTTATCATTTATGTAAAGGCCATAACCCGGCGTGACGTCATTCTCTGGACTCTGGGTAATCCGCCGTGACGTCATCTCCCATTAAGCCCGTTTTTTACTCCACCAGATCTGCAACGGATCTTATCTTTACTGCCATCCCGAAAATCGAGGCGTTTCGTGGGGAGATAACCACGCCGTGGTCTCCTTGTTTCTCGCGCCCACTTATGAGCTCGCCCTTATAAATAGGCCGGTCCGACGGGCCTTTCTCACTCTCCTTCCTCTGTCGTCTCCTTCCTCTCACTGTTCCCGTGCTGCTCGAGCTCCGCCATCGTCGCCGCCGCGGGTCTTCTCATCATCACCAGCTCAGGCCGCTGCATCACCCTGATTTGACCAGAGAAACGCGACGACCTCCGTGACTCCCCAGCCCCTGTAAGTCCTGGCTGCCATATAGAACAGATCTATAGTAGGGCTCGAGCAGTTCGTCCGTGTTCTTCGCCGTCGCCCACGACCCCTTGGTAGTTTTCATTTTTACCACCCATTTTGAATCTTTGCCTTGTGTAGAACCACTTGCGGTAACTGTTTAGCACCCATTTCATATGCAAGTAGCCCTCTTTTTACTGCATAAGAGCCTTGTTCGAGCCCAAGAACTTCTCCTGTATCTGTTTTTAGGTCTAGGAATTTTTCCTTTCGACCGACCATTTTGATCCGAAATTTTCACTGCGATCTGTGAAACCTGTTTTCACCATACTTAGTAAAAAACTGCACTCGTTGAATCATGGCGGTTTACATCTCCGGTTTAAAGAGACCACGCGCCGTAGGCCCTCCCGGTTCAAAAGAGATCATGCGCCATAGAATTTTCCGGCTCATCTGTGATAAGGCCGTAGACAATCAAATTACTCTCAGTACCTCGGGCAGTTTAAATAACCCGGTGCACTTAGATATATGTCATTAGTCCCCTTCATAAGCCGCCACCTTAACATTGAACTGTAAATTTCCTCCGGCTTATAATTAAACCGGACGTTTTCCTTTTATCATAGGCTGCCGACTTTCACCATGCCTCCCAAAGCTCCTAAAGCCTCCATCACTTGCAATTGGATGAGGTCCAATGTCACCAACGAAACGTTAGCAGATTTTGTCAAGTCAGGCTACCTGCCTAAGAAGGACGTCATGTCCTACCGTGCCCCTGACCCGTCAGAGGAGAGACCACAACCAAAGGACGGGGAGGTAGTGATTTTTGCGGATCATATGAGCCGGGGCTTCGCACCGCCCGGCTCAAAGTTTTTTAGAGACGTGCTGAACTTCTTTGACCTGCGGCCACAAGATATAGGACCCAACTCGGTGTCCAACATTTGCAACTTCCAAGTGTTCTGCGAGGTCTATCTTGGAGAGGAACCCAGTCTGCTGCTCTTCAGAGAGCTCTTCTACCTGAACCGTCAGAATGAGTGCGCCAATGGGCCAAGTCTGGAGCTAGGTGGCATCTCCATTCAGCGGCGGAGGGACTGCCTTTTCCCTTACGCAGAGCCGCCAAGCCACCCAAAGACTGGAATCTGACGTGGTTCTATTGCCAAGACACGTCGCCGGCTGATGAGAGTCCGTTGCCCGGCTTTCGCCCCTCGCGTCTGGAGCCAACACACCCACTGTCAGACAAGCTGACTCAAGCAGAGCGCCAACCTCTCCTCCCCACTATTAACAGGATCAAGGCTCTCCTAGGCAATGGTCTTAATGGAATTGACCTGGTCCGGGTCTGGATCTCCTGGCGGATAATCCCATTGAGCCGCCGCCCCGGCTTAATGTGCGAGTACACGGGCCGAAAGGATGACCCCCAGAGACACAGCCGCAACGATCTTCCTGAAGATGTTGCAGAGGATATGACCAAGGCTCTCTTGAACGAGAGCCTGGCAGACTGCGGGAGGACCGGGTTAGCCCCCTTCTGCAAGATCAACCCAGCCCCAGTAGTAAGCCACTGATTTGAACATTTTATCTTTGTCTTCAGACAACCTTCATCTGAATCTGTAAGAAACCATCATTGTACTTTTCAGGCTGATGACAAATTCTGGCGGGTCAAATATCACCACGAGGCGGCCAAGAAGGCCAGGAAGGCGAAGAAAGCCGCCAAGAAAACCGCTCCCCGTAAGAAGGGAAATAGGCCTACTGCTTCGGAGCTGATGCAACTAAGCGACAGCTCCGAGTCAGAGGTAACCCCTGAACCTGTAAACTCTTTGTTATGGTTATTGTTTATTTCTGTCCGCCTTACCAACACTTGTTCATCAACAGGATGACACCGGAGCCAGTAACCCGGTGGTTGAAGAGGTAATGTCACTTTCCTCCGACTCGGAGCCCTTGCCAAGGCTGAAAATCCGAAGGGTAACCCGGAAAATAAGCTTTTCACATCCCTTAGCTTATCAAGATCCTCAATTTATTTTGAAGCGACAGACTCATGAGAGCCGGTGGCACACCCGGACCAACAAGGACGCCGACCTTTCTTCCGGTTTACCGGACACATCGAGGAAGCGCCGGATCGAGGTGATCTCAACTTTGTACCCTTTTCATCCTTTGGCGGGTATTATACGTCAACCGCTCAACTCTTCTGACTCAAATTACCAGGAAACTTCCCCCTCTTCTGGCGACTCCATGCAGTCAAGCCTGCCGGCTTTCAAGACCGTGCCCGGGTAATGATGACCATCTCATGTTGTACCTGTCTTTACTTACATTGTTGTGCTTAACCTTTCTGTCTTTTCAGTGCCCAGGCCAAGCTCACCAAGAGGGCAAAGAAAACCAAGCCGGTCGAAGAGCCGGATCTGCCTGAGCCTGAGGCAGCCGCTCAAGAACCACCAGCTGCCTCTGCTCCTGAGGCCGCTGCTCCAATCAACAAGCCCGTAACAGAAGCTGCAGTTAACCCGGAGGCCTCCAGCTCGGCTCAACCAGCAGACGACCCGGACGTGGTGATCACCCGGACGGAGTTTGTTGAGCCGGGTAGACCTACTGCGCTGGCCAAGTGCTCCGCCAAAGGGGAGCTGCTAGAGTCCCGCCGGGTTAACCTGGACCTCACTGACTACACCAATTTGAACATTGGAGAGATCGTCTCCGGCTTCGTCAGCCAAGTGCACAAGAGCCGGGACGCAGAGATTGCCATGGTGAACCAGATCTAGCAGAAATCTGAGGTATTATTCTTCTGTCCTCTTACTTACTATATAGTTACCTTTACCATGCTAGCCCCCAAGTCGACGACTTATGATTGAGTATGTTGTAGACTTAGGTTCCGGCTTATTTCCATGAGCCGGTAGTTTGTAGATAGGAACGTTCGATATGCATTAGCCCCCAAGTGCCAAGTGTCTTTGCTTGGAAAACGCTTGGGACTTTAAATTTGCATAGTAACTATTCATGCCATAACCCGGAAATTTATGCAGGCTGCCGGCAAGAAGTTTGAGGCTGACATCTCTGATCTCAAGAACCGGCTGAAGATGCAAGAAATGGAGACCCGAAAGGCAAATGCCAAATTTGTGTCCAGCATCGCCGCTCAAGAAAAGCTGAAGACTGAATTTGATGCTGAACGGAAAGCCTGGGCCGAAGAGAAGGCCGCGCTGGTGAACCGGGCTGAACAGGCGGAGAAGGCTTCGGCAGAGAAGACCGCCGAACTCTCCGGGTTAAAGCGCCAAGTGTCCCAGATGGTTGCCGCAATCTTCGGTAAGTCATTTCACCGGCTTACATCAAGTTTAGAATCTTTATATCTCATAACTCATCCTTGTCGGCGGCTTATCTGATTCTGTTAAACAGGTCCCAGAAGCGCCAACCTCAACCAGAGTGTGGTAACCAAGCTGAAGGCCGTATACACCCTGGTGGAGCAGCTCTACACCGGGTCACAGCGTGCTCTGGCTGTGGTGGCCCTATCAAACGAGGTGCCGACTCACCTGGCTGAGGTTCTTCGCCGGCTCGCCATGCTTCCTCAACGCATTCAAGAGCTGCGACGGGCCTCTGCAAGAGCCGGAGCGATCGCCGCGCTGAGCCGGGCCAAGGCGTTCCTTCCAGAGTTAGAGCCGGGGGACATCGCTCTCGGCTATCCAAGTCTGAAGGAAGACGGCACGGCCTTCGACCAAAGGGATTTTGCCGCCTGCGTGAAGGTCGTGCACCCGGTGGCTACTCTCATTGGAAACGACACAGATCAAGTACCAGCCGGGTTACAATGCGGAAAATCAGAGGATCCCGACTCTACGCTATGAAGCCCTCAGCTTAATCCCGCCGGCTCGTCAGCACACCTTCGCCCCGGAGATTGACCCGGCGGGGTTAATTGACGAGGAGGCTCAGTTCGAAGCTCTGAGAGGCATCGACTGGAAGTCGTCGACCTTCCAAGCCTTGGGAATAGCCGGAGGACAAGAGAGGGACGAGCCGGAGACGTCAACCCAGCAAGCGTCTTAATTCTGCAGGCGGCTGATAAAACAATGCTCCACCCTTTTGGACTCCATGAGTCTTGTAATAGAGTAGGATCAACACTTTAACTCTGCCGTGCCATCGTGCACACGTTGAATGCCGAAGTCCGTTGAAGTTGTCTCCTTTATATTTCTCCGGGTCATAAGTAATCATTCATTGTCCTTAAGCTCAAAATAGCTGCCTGTAGCCATCCTGCATAAAAGGACAATCACAAGTCTCTAGGCGGCTTACCGCACTGAGAATCATATGTTTTAGATATATAACCCGGAATATGAATCAAAAAAGACTGGTCCTCAATTATGTCCTTAATACAGCCGTAATAACATACTTAGCGGTCTGCCAGCATACTTCCGGCTTAGATAACCCGGGAAATAAGGTTGGTACCTTAATTCCGATTTACCTGTCTTAATAGTTAACACTGTAAATCGACGTTAAGCCGGCAAAGTGAGACCCGGCTGTACACACTTTGAAATAATCAGAAGAAACTTGTTATGAAGCAGAAGAACTTAGGGGCTTCCGGTTCGAATACGACCAGAGACCCGGCCCAAAGGGGTTATGCTAGGATCCGAATGCGATCATATAGCCCCCAGTGGGTGTGGCGATGCCAATCAAGAGGGTACCGACAGCTATGTTCTCTTTGGTTCGAATACGACCCATGTTTGAACAGGAAGCCCCCAAATGACTTTAAGAATTGTTTAACGACGCTGATTCGAATACGATCCACGTCGGTTCCCAAAGGGGTTAAAGTAAGATTCAAATATGATCAAAGAAAACTCCCCAATGAGCTCGGCATTTTGCCAATCAAATGGGTATCGACAGCTATGTTCTCTTTGGTTCGAATACGACCTATGTTTGAACAGGAAGCCCCCAAGTGATCTTATTGCTCACGGCTAGATTCGAATATGATCATAAGCTGGATCCTCCTTCAAGCTATCATGTAATCTTGCAATGAAAACAACACGTGCATATTTGGAGGAGAAAAAAGGACAGAGGTCCTGCTTTATTGCTTATCATAATATATACATGGCTTAGAGAAATATGTACATCATGAGAGCCGGTGGCTCAAGTGTAGTAAGGCCGAAGCTGAGCTATGTTCCACGGCCGACGGGTCTCCTCCTCCGACTTACGTGAATCTTTGTGCTCCCGAATGTCAATGAGGTAATATGACCCGTTGTGCAAATTCTTGCTGACCACAAAGGGCCCTTCCCAAGGCGGGGATAGCTTGTGCGCGTCTGTTTGATCTTGGATGAGCCGGAGCACCAGATCGCCTTCTTGGAAGACCCGGGATTTAACCCAGCGACTATGATAACGGCGCAGGTCCTGTTGGTAAATTGCTGAGCGAGCTGCTGCCATATCACGTTGTTCGTCCAACAAATCAAGAGCATCTTGGCGCGCCTGTTCATTATCCGCCTCAACGTAAGCCGCCACTCGAGGCGAATCATGACGGATGTCACTAGGGAGGACTGCTTCTGCCCCATAAACCATGAAGAAAGGCGTAAAACCTGTAGACCTGTTAGGAGTAGTGTTGATGCTCCATAACACGGAGGGCAACTCCTCCACCCAACAACCCGGCGTCCGTTGCAAAGGGACCAACAGCCGGGGCTTGATGCCCTTCAGAATCTCCTGATTAGCTCTCTTAGCCTGACCATTGGATTGAGGATGAGCCACCGAGGAAACATCACGTCGGATATGCTCTCGTTGACAAAACTCCTCCATGGCGCCTTTGGATAAATTGGTGCCATTGTCAGTTATAATGCTATGCGGAAAACCAAAGCGAAAGATCACCTTTTTCATAAACTGAACCGCCGTGGCTGCATCACACTTGCTAACTGGCTCCGCTTCAACCCACTTGGTAAACTTGTCAACTGCCACCAAAAGGTGGGTCTTCTTATCCTTGGACCTTTTGAAAGGCCCAACCATATCAAGCCCCCAGACCGCAAAGGGCCAAGTAATTGGGATCATCCTCAGCTCTTGAGCCGGTACATGAGCCCGTCGCGAGAACCTTTGGCAACCATCACACTTACTAACCAAGTCCTCTGCATCGGCATGAGCCGTCAACCAATAAAAACCATGACGAAAAGCCTTGGCTACAAGAGACTTTGAGCCGGCGTGATGGCCGCAATCCCCTTCATGGATCTCACGCAAGATCTCTTGACCTTCCTCAGGGGAAACACAACGCTGAAACACTCCCGTAACACTGCGGTGATGCAACTCACCATTGATAACAATCATTGACTTGGCCCGCCAGGTTATTTGCCTGGCCAAAGTTTCATCCTCAGGCAACTCTCCCCGGGTCATGTAAGCCAGATAGGGCATTGTCCAGTCTGGTATGATATGGAGAGCCGCCACCAGGCGTGCCTCCGGGTCAGGGACAGCCAAGTCTTCCTCTGTAAGCAACTTAACAGAAGGGCTATACAGGACGTCCAGGAAAATGTTAGGCGGCACCGGTTTTCGCTGAGAGCCCAGCCGGCTTAAAGCATCAGCCGCCTCGTTCTTCCTGCGATCGATGTGTTCCACTTGGTAACCCTGAAAGTGCCCAGCAATGGCATCAACTTCGCGGCGATAAGCCGCCATGAGAGGGTCCTTGGAATCCCACTTTCCTGATACTTGTTGAGCCACCAAGTCTGAGTCGCCGAAGCACCTTACCCGGCTCAAGCTCATCTCTTTAGCCATCTGAAGACCATGGAGCAAGGCCTCATACTCAGCCGCGTTGTTAGTGCAAGGAAACAACAACTCTAGCACATAATGGAACTTGTCACCTTTAGGGGAAGCCAACACGACTCCAGCCCCCGAGCCCTCCAACTGCCTGGACCCATCAAAGTGAATAGTCCAATATGTGTTATCCGGCTTCTGCTCGGGCACTTGTGACTCTGTCCAGTCATTGATGAAATCCACCAAGGCCTGAGATTTAACAGCAGTGCGAGGCACGTATTTGAGATCATGAGGTCCAATCTCTATAGCCCACTTAGCCACTCTCCCTGTGGCCTCTCTGTTTTGAATGATATCACCAAGAGGGGCAGAACTGACCAAAGTGATGGGATGACCCTGAAAATAATGCTTAAGTTTCCGGCTCGCCATGAACACACCATAAACAAGCTTCTGCCAATGCGGATACCGCTGCTTGGACTGAATGAGCACTTCGCTGACATAATAAACCGGCCGCTGAACCGGATGCTCCTTACCCTCCTCCTTGCGCTCCACCACCATAGCCACACTGACGGCTCGTGTGTTCGCCGCCACATACAGTAATAAGGGCTCTTTATCAACCGGAGCAGCAAGGACTGGGGGCTCCGCCAGCTGCTTCTTCAAATCCTCAAAGGCAGTATTAGCTGCATCATTCCAGACAAAGTTGTCAGCTTTCTTCATCAACTGATATAATGGCATGGCCTTCTCACCCAAACGGCTTATAAACCGGCTCAAAGCAGCGATGCGACCCGCCAAGCGCTGAACATCATTTATACACGCCGGCTTAGCCAGGGAGGTGATGGCCTTGATCTTCTCCGGGTTAGCTTCAATGCCTCTGTCAGAAACCAAAAAACCCAAGAGTTTGCCTGCAGGAACACCAAAAACACACTTGGCCGGGTTAAGCATCATCTTGTAAACCTGGAGATTATCAAAGGTTTCTCTCAAATCATCTATCAGGGTTTCCTCCTTTATAGATTTAACCACAATATCGTCCACATAAGCATGAACATTGCGCCCAATCTGTTTATGAAGACAGTTCTGCACGCAACGCTGATAAGTCGCATGTGCACACTTGAGTCCAAAGGGCATGGACACATAGCAGAAGGCTCCAAAGGGAGTGATGAACGCCGTCTTCTCCTGGTCCTTAACTGCCATTTTAATCTAATGATATCCGGAATAAGCGTCCAGGAAACTTAAGTGCGCACAACCGACCGTAGCATCAATAATTTGATCAATACGGGGAAGGGCAAAAGGATCAGCCGGACACGCCTTATTTAAATCCGTGTAGTCCACACACATCCGCCAAGTGTCGTTCTTCTTGAGCACGAGCACCGGGTTAGCTAACCACTCTGGATGAAAGACTTCAACAATAAACCCGGCCGCCAAGAGCCGGGCCACCTCTTCACCAATAGCTTTCCTCCTCTCCTCATTGAACCGCCGAAGGAACTGCCTGACCGGCTTAAATTTTGGATCGACATTGAGAGTGTGCTTAGCGAGTTCTCTAGGTACACCTGGCATGTCAGAAGGTTTCCATGCGAAGATGTCCCTATTCTCACGGATGAACTCGATGAGCGCGCTTTCCTATTTTGGATCCAGATTGGCACTGATGCTAAATTGCTGAGATGAATCTCCTGGAACGAAATCAACAAGTTTAGTCTCATCAGCCGACTTAAATTTCATTGCCGGCTCATGCTCCGTAGTCGGCTTTTTCAGAGAGGTCATATCAGTTGGATCAACATTGTCTTTGTAAAATTTGAACTCCTCTGTTGCGCAAACAGATTCTGCATAAGCTGCATCGCCTTCCTCACATTCCAAGGCCACCTTCCGGCTGCCGTGAACCGTAATGGTCCCATTATGACCCGGCATCTTGAGCTGTAAATACACGTAACACGGCCGTGCCATGAACTTGGCGTAAGCCGGCCGCCCAAATATAGCATGGTATGGACTTCTTATCTTGACCACCTCAAAGGTCAATTTTTCCACCCTGTAGTTGTTCTCATCTCCAAAGGCCACTTCCAACTCGATCTTGCCAACTGGATAAGCCGACTTACCAGGTACCACACCATGGAAGATAGTGTTTGACTGGCTGAGGTTCTTATCAATCAATCCCATACGGCGAAAAGTCTCATAATAGAGGATGTTGATGCTGCTGCCTCCATCCATGAGCACCTTAGTGAACTTATATCCTCCCACCTGAGGAGCCACCACTAAGGCCAAGTGACCCAGATTGTCCACCCGGGGAGGGTGATCTTCTCTACTCCACACTATAGGCTGCTCAGACCACCGCAAGTAGCGTGGAACCACCGGCTCAACAGCATTCACGGCCCTCTTATGAAGCTTCTGATCTCGCTCACACAGACTGGTGGTAAATACATGGTACTGTCCACCGCTAAGCTGCTTTGGATTGGTCTGATAACCCCCCTGCTGCTGTTGATGACCCTGGCCAGACTGCTGATTAAAGCCCCCTTGATCGTTCTGAGGATTAGAATTTGAGCCGCCACCCGGGCCATGAAAACCGCCGGCGCCTGAGCCGCCGCCCGGGCCATTGTAATTCTTGAAGGCCTTCATGATTGCACAATCCTTCCATAGATGAGTCGCTGGCATCTCTCTAGAACCATGCCTTGGACAAGGCTCATTCAACAGCTGCTCCAGCGTCGGGCCCGACCCGCCGCCTCGGGGAGGGGGCCTCCCCTTGCGTCGCTGGTTATTGCCTTGTGAGCTAGCGTTGGCTACAAACTCTAGGCTCCCATCGGCCTTGCGCTTGCCTCCTCCTTGGTTCCCCGGGTTATGCTGAGGACCCTTGCCATTGCCGTTCTTCTTTCCCTTCCCTGTCCTTTCATCATCTGAAGCGGGGTCCTTGGTACCATCAGAATCGGCGTACTTGACAAGAGCCGCCATCAGTGTACCCATATCATTGCAGTCGCGCTTAGGCCGCCCGAGTTTCATCTTCACGGGCACAAAACGACAATTCTGCTCCAACATTAGGACTGCTGAGCCGGCATCCATCTTATCTGACGAATGTATGATCTCCTTAACCCGGCGAACCCAATGTGTCGTAGACTCACCCTCCTGCTGCTTGCAGTTAGTCAAATCCACAATTGACATAGACTGCCTACAGGTATCCTTGAAGTTTTGGATGAACCGGGCCTTCAGCTCAGCCCAAGACCCAATGGAATTCGGTGGTAGCCCTTTCAACCAAGTGCGGGCAGTCCCATCCAGCATCATGGTGAAGTATTTGGCCATTGCCACCTCACTAACCTCCAGCAGTTCCATGGCCATCTCGTAACTCTCGATCCAGGCTGCGGGTTGTAAGTCCGCTGTGTAATTAGGAACCTTCCTAGGGCCTTTGAAGTCCTTGGGTAGACGTTCATTGCGGATAGCTGGTACTAAACAAGGGACACCCCCAGTTCTGGTAGGGATACCCACGTCGACGGAAGTCGTCGGATAAGCCGGGGGAGTCTGGTAGGTCGTTAAATGAGGCACCTGCTCCGCCTCTTGCCGCGCTCTGTCTTGGTCTGCTGCGTGAAAGGCTCCGTTATGAACCGGGCCATGGCCATGGGGCGGGTCATGGCGTCGGACGTTACTTGAGCCGGTCGCTGAGACCATGTGCCTGCTGTAACTCGGGCTCCGGCCTGGACGAGGGGTCGCGTGGATCCTGTCCCGGCTGTAGGAGTACGCCTCTTGCTGCGCTAGTGCTGTCTGAAGGAGTTCCCTAACCCAGCGGGTTTCAATAGCCGTCGGAGAGTCGTCGTCAACTGGGAGAGCCGCCAGCCGTGCTGCCGCGGCGACCATATTCTCCAGCGGGTTATTATAATGACCCGGGGGTATTGGCACGTACTGAAGCGGGGCAGGGGGCACCTGGGGAGGCCCCATCACTTGTGGCTGAATAGGGGTCCCAGACCCGGGCACTATGACCCCTTGCGGGTTACTAGACCCTGCACCTGGCGTGTTGAAGATGTTGCGTGGATCATAAACCGGAGGGAGTCCAGATTGGGCCTTTTGATGCCTCCTTCTCATGACCTCATTGGACGCGTTCTGATCCATCGTGAGCCGGAAGGACTGCGCCTGGATCAACTGAGTTCGGGCATCGAGAGCCGCCTTCTCCGCAGCCATCCTGATCCCTTCCGCTGCCAGATCCTCCTTAGCTTTCACTAGATCCAACTTTAACTGTGCCACCTCCGCATCATGCTGAGCTTGATCCGCCGGGTCCACCGTGGCGGTTAACAGGGCCGTCATCTTGTCCGTGAGATCCATTAGCACCTGAGCCGGTGAGGGCACCGGGTTTCCTGCTCCAGCTGCAGGGTTCTAAGCAGGCTGCGCACCGGCCATAAAGACTCCAACCTGACTCGGCGGCTCAAACGGGTCCGGAATACTGTCACCATCGGAACAACCCATGAGCCTGCCATCTTGAAGTTGGTACAACGAGTTCGATTCATCGGTGGACGACTCGCCGTCAGAGCCGGCGGCCGTCTCATCACCAGATCCAGATCGATCCGAGGGCCCCCCATGAATACATCCCACAAAAGCATGCCTTAAGGCAGGCCGGGCCCGGGCGGGTCGTGCACGCTGAGCCGTCTCGATGAGATCAGCGCAGAGATCCGGCTCAGGGCCCGGCTCACCAATCTTGCCGATGAAAACATGAATTCCGCCGAAGGGGACCCGGTACCCGTACTCAACTGAGCCGGCGTCGGGGCCCCAGTTTGCATCGTCGATGTAGAGCTTGCCGCGACGACTCTTGGTCATCCGGCCCACAGCGTATCCCTTGAGCCCTTCGAAGCTGCCCTTCAAGAACTCAAATCCACCGTGCGCTGGCCCCACGGTGGGCGCGAACTGTCGTGGAATTGTCACGGCAGATGTCCTTGAGCTAGGACTTAGTCGTGGAGCCATCGCAGCTAGGAAGCTTGAAGGGGTTTAAGCGGGACAAGGAACACGAGGGTTTATACTGGTTCGGCCCCTTACGCTGAAGGTAAAAGCCTACGTCCAGTTGAGGTGGTATTGATTAGGGTTTCGATGACCAGGGAGCTAAACTGCTATGCCTGGCTCTCGATGAGATCTTTGTTTTCTTCCAAACCGATGCCGGGTCGTCCCCTTATATGAGGAGGCTGACGCCCAGCAGCTCTCAGAGTCCCGGCCGGCTCATAAGAGTGTCCGGCTCGGACTCTCAACTATTCTTGCCTTACACTACAAGTTCTACCATGATAATGATTACAACTACGGGCCTTAAACCGTATCCGGGTCTTAAGCCCATCTTTGGCCCACCGTCTTCAAGCTTGGCGCCGGGCTTCTGGCAATGACCATATGAGTAACCCGGCCCCTCCTGGCGGGTGACTCTAAGGTCTATATCCTCAACAGCATCTAAAGGTAAAGCAGGAGGAAGGGGATCCACATCTTGATCTACAGATACATCAGCATGGCATCTGTCCCGTGAATAGAGGGTGCAACATGTTGCAGTTGGTCTGCAACAATTTGATCATGCAGGTCAACATCAACCATAGCAGCATCCTGGATCTGCTCATGCAACAAAGGAGGCTCATCATCATCTGACTGATAGGCCTGGATGATGTTGTGCAGGCCAGTGGCAGGCACAATAGCAGGAGGAGGTAAAATAGCATGTATTGCAGCCCTAGGAATCAAAACCTCTACTGCAACAGGAGGTAAAAGCATATTTGTGTTATCTCCTTCAAAGAAGGACATGTCTGAAGAAAGACTACTGTTGCTAGGTGCTGGAAGCAGTTCTTCCCCATCTGCCCAGGCCAATTCTTCCTGCTGCACAGCATCCAGGAGGTCCTCAAGATCTGCATTCTGGTTATTCTGCTGATTCACTTCCCAGTTATCCCAATTCTCTGCAACCTGAACATCCATGGGATTATTGTTGACAGCAACATCATGAAAACCATCACCAGGATCAGCATTTTTAGGCAAAGGGTGTGGGTCCACATTGGCAGGAGGAAAAGGGTCCTCATCTGCTAGGCCTCCACCAAGAAGCTCACTTGCCAGAATTTCAATGGAGGAAGACCAGCTATCTTCCTCAAACTCATCCCCTTCAGACCATCTCATACTTTTGGGGATGATATCTAGATTCATAACTCTTGCCTTGACTACAATACGCCCCATGTGATCATCTTCCTTGTCCCAGGAGATCATACGGCCAAACTTACTGACAGCACAGGCCAAATCTTCAGTATTACGAAAATCAAAAGGAACTCCCGTCAGAAGCAACCAAATAGTTCTATTGAAATGAACCCTCCTGTGGTTTCTGCCCTCATCATGCTTCACAAAGGTAATGAACACGTCACCAAATTCATGCGGACTATCTAGCACCAACTTATCCCTGTCTCTAACCCTCGTCAGCCGAACATAAGCCTCTCCAAAAGGGCAGCGTTGAATGTCCCGTAACCCCAACTGCCTATCTTCAACAATAAACTCCTCAAGAACATCTCTTACATTGGGAAATGGAGCATCGGCGGGGACAGGATGGATGGTCGCAATCGCCCAATCTTCATGGCGACGAGGACGATGCGGCAGCACCACCCGAGCCACCCCATTGCGGCCGTGGACCTGCTGAATATCGAAGCCATGGGGCACGAAGGGACGCGGGTCAATCGGGATGTTGGCCATCTGAGTTGCAGCACGAGCTCTCTCCGTCGTTGTCAAGCTCGAGGTGACAGGAGCAGGGTTTGAGCACTGTGGAGAAACAGAGGAGCAGTGTGAAGAAGTTGAGGAGGCAAGTGCAAAACGAGGCTGAAAATTAGGAAAAGATCCCAAACAGAGCTCGCTAAAAGAGGAAACTAGCGGGGGGTCGCAGGCTGGGCCAGCGGACCGAAACCAGTCTTGGACCGCATCCAAGTCCCAGGCCTCAACTGGCGGGCTTGGAAAAGGGGCAAACCTAAGTGACGAAAAAAGCCCAGGAAGGCGTTTCTCGTGACACTCCCGTGCAAAGTGGCCCAACTTGCCACACGCATAACATTTAAGCGAGTCATTTGAATGACCCTGATTCCCGCCCTCTGTAACAGCTGCGTGAACCTCTCCTGAGGCATTAGTATTGTGCATTAAGTGCTCATTACTGTCCGAGGCCACATTATTGCTAGTGGTCGAAAAATTTGCCAGGCGAGCAAAAACTGATGGCCGGAGTTGATCGCCGGAGACTCTGCCGGCGGCAAATCGCGGGCGCGGACCACTAGTGACTAAAGTCCAAGAAGCTTCTTCTTCACGATAGAATAGTTGCTCTTCACGTTACCAGTTTGGTCCTCCAAAACCCCAAAGATTGAAAACTAACTCAAAATCCTTTTCAACCACACGGCCATGATTATAGATCTCAAAACCCACTGCCTTTGAAGCAACAGAAAACTTGAAAGTTCTGTCCTTGAGATGAAGCACCCAGAAGCCTTGAGGATAGCCACCAAAAGAAGATTGTAGCACGATACTAACAGTGTGACAATCCAACCGAAAACGAGCACGACAGAAGGAAACCACCAAAGTGAACTCTCGTTGACGAAAACCAGGCGAAAACACCACTGGGTGACCAAACTTTTGCCTCATTGAGCGTTGAAAATCTTTACCTCGAGCAAAGTTAAGTAATGGAGGATCCATGGCCATCCTAGCAACAACTTCTCATGCAAAGAAACCAGAATTAGGCTGGTGGCTGCCACCCTCGGAGTGACAAGTGGCAGAGAGGCAGTAGCAGCCGGCGCCGGAGTGGCAACCGGCGGGAGGAAGGGTGGTCGCCGGTGCCGGAGTGGCCACCAGCGGAAGAAAGGGTGGCCGTCGGGGCCGGAGTGGCCACCGGCGGTGATCGCCAAGGGAGAGCCTAGGAGCCTTTTGTTGGCAGATCTTTGCCTGGTTCTCCTTAAAGTAGCGAGTTCTCTCATCATTAGTGAACAGGGTGGCTATATCATTTAATTTAGTAAGATGTGCCACAACAGTTTCAGATTCATAGCCATAAAAAGGATCAGACTCAACCAAAGTAATTATATCAGGATCAATAGAGAATTCATAATCCTTATCAGTAACAAAGATAGGTCAAGTAGCATAAGCAGGATCATATTTCATTCTAGCATTCAGAGTTTTTGTTTAAGCTTAGCTAATAATTTCTTAAGATCACTTCTATCATTGCAAGAAAGAAAGTCTCTAGCAGTTTCTTCATCCATAACATAGCCCTCACGCACAACAGGTAATTCATATCTAGGGGGAGAGTCTTCATCATCACTTTCATCAATATTATCAGTTTCAATAATTTCATCCTCTCTAGCCCTAGCAAGTTGTTCATCAAGAAATTCACCAAGTGGCACAGTAGTATCAAGCATAGAAGTAGTTTCATCATAAGTATCATGCATAGCAGAAGTGGCATCATCAATAACATGCGACATATCAGAATTAATAACAGAAGCAGGTTTAGGTGTCGCAAGCTTACTCAAAACAGACGGTGAATCAAGTGCAGAGCTATATGGCAGTTCCTTACCTCCCCTCGTAGTTGAGGGATAAATTTTTGTTTTCTCGTCTTTCAAATTCTTCATAGTGACCAGCAGATATAAATCCCAAGTGACTCAAAGAATAGAGCTATGCTCCCCGACAACGGCGCCAGAAATAGTCTTGATAACCCACAAGTATAGGGGATCGCAAAATTTTCGTGGGTAGAGTATTCAACCCAAATTTATTGATTCGACACAAGGGGAGCCAAAGAATATTCTCAAGTATTAGCAGTTGAGTTGTCAATTCAACCACACCTGGATAACTTAGTATCTGCAGCAAAGTATTTAGTAGCAAAGTAGTATGGAAGTAACAGTAACGGTAACAAAAGTAATATTTTTCGGTTTTGTAGTGATTGTAACAGTACCAACGGAAAAGTAAATAAGCGGAGAACAATATATGAAAAGCTCGTAGGCATTGGATCGGTGATGGAGAATTATGCCGGATGTGGTTCATCATGTAACAATCATAACATAGGGTGACGCAGAACTAGCTCCAATTCATCAATGTAATGTAGGCATGTATTCCGAATATAGTCATACGTGCTTATGGAAAAGAACTTGCACGACATATTTTGTCCTACCCTCCCGTGGCAGCGGGGTCCTAGCAGAAACTAAGGGATATTAAGGCCTCCTTTTAATAGAGTACCGGACCAAAGCGTTAACACATAGTGAATACATGAACTCCTCAAACTACGGTCATCACCGGGAGTGGTCCCGATTATTGTCACTTCGGGGTTGCCGGATCATAACACATAGTAGGTGACTATAGACTTGCAAGATAGGATCAATAACTCACATATATTCATGAAAACATAATAGGTTCAGATATGAAATCATGGCACTCGGGCCCTAGTGACAAGCAGTAAGCATAGCAAAGTCATAGCAACATCAATCTCAGAACATAGTGGATACTAGGGATCAAACCCTAACAAATCTAACTCGGTTACATGATAAATCCCATCCAACCCATCACCGTCCAGCAAGCCTACAATGGAATTACTCACGCACGGTGGTGAGCATCACGAAATTGGTGATGGAGGATGGTTGATGATGACGATGGCGACGGATTGCCCTCTCCGGAGCCCCGAACGGACTCCAGATCAGCCCTCCCGAGAGAGTTTAGGGCTTGGCGGCGGCTCCGTATCGTAAAACGCGATGAATCTTTCTCTCTGATTTTTTTCTCCCCGAACACGAATATATGGAGTTGGAGTTGAGGTCGGTGGAGCTCCAAGGGGCCCACGAGGCAGGGGGCGCGCCCCCCACCCTCGTGGAAAGGGTGTGGGCCCCCTGGCCTTGATTCTTTCGCCAGTATTTTTTATATTTTCCAAAAATAATCTCAATTGATTTTAAGGTCATTCCGAGAACTTTTGTTTCTGCACAAAAATAACACCATGGCAATTCTGCTGAAAACAGCGTCAGTCCGGGTTAGTTCCATTCAAATCATGCAAGTTAGAGTCCAAAACAAGGGCAAAAGTGTTTGGAAAAGTAGATATGACGGAGACGTATCAGCTAACCTGACACAACCGGGTGGAGAGGTCCACTGGTCAAAGCCCGTCCGTGGGAAGTCAAAGGGCTAGATCTCGTGGTCAACCGCTCCAGGGTTAGGCGGGACGGGGGCCCTGGGGGGTACCAATGCCACTGGAGCATCACGCCGGCCCCTCATATATGCGAGGTGGTATTGTGGCATGTCTGAAGAGGCGGCACGCGTCTCCAGGGTGTGGCCCCCCTCATGGACGGCGATGCCGCCGGCACCTGGAGGGGGGAAACGGATGCGTCGGGTCTACACGGAGGGAATGTAGCTGTGGGTTTGGCCCGGATGTTGCTCCTGAAGGAAATATGCCCTAGAGGCAATAATAAAGTTATTATTTATTTCCTTATATCATGATAAATGTTTATTATTCATGCTAGAATTGTATTAACTGGAAACTTGATACATGTGTGAATACATAGACAAACAGAGTGTCACTAGTATGCCTCTACTTGACTAGCTCGTTGATCAAAGATGGTTATGTTTCCTAGCCATAGACTTGAGTTGTCATTTGATTAACGGGATCACATCATTAGGAGAATGATGTGATTGACTTGACCCATTCCGTTAGCTTAGCACTCGATCGTTTAGTATGTTGCTATTGGTTTCTTCATGACTTATACATGTTCCTATGACTATGAGATTATGCAACTCCAGTTTACCGGAGGAACACTTTGTGTGCTACCAAACGTCACAACGTAACTAGGTGATTATAAAGGTGCTCTACAGGTGTCTCCAAAGGTACTTGTTGGGTTGGCGTATTTCGAGATTAGGATTTGTCACTCCGATTGTCGGAGAGGTATCTCTAGGGGCCACTCAGTAATGCACATCACTATAAGCCTTGCAAGCATTGTAACTAATGAGTTAGTTGCGGGATGATGTATTACGGAACGAGTAAAGAGACTTGCCGGTAACGAGATTGAACTAGGTATTAAGATACCGACGATCGAATCTCGGACAAGTAACATACCGATGACAAAGGGAACAACGTATGTTGTTATGCGGTCTGACCGATAAAGATCTTCGTAGAATATGTGGGAGCCAATATGAGCATCCAGGTTCCGCTATTGGTTATTGACCGGAGAGATGTCTCGGTCATGTCTATATAGTTCTCGAACCCGTAGGGTCTGCACGCTTAACGTTACGATGACGGTTATATTATGAGTTTATGTGTTTTGATGTACCGAAGGAGTTCGGAGTCCCGGATGAGATCGGGGACATGACGAGGAGTCTTGAAATGGCCGAGACGTAAAGATCGATATATTGGACGACTATATTCGGACTTTGGAAAGGTTCCGAGTGATTCGGGTATTTTTCGGAGTACTGAGAGTTACGGGAATTCGTATGGGCCTTAATGGGCCATACGGGAAAGGAGAGAAAGGCCCCAAAGGGTGGCCGCATCCCTCCCCATGGACTAGTCCGAATTGGACTAGGGAGGGGGGCGCCCCCTTCCTTCTTTCTCCTTCTCCCTTCCCTTCTCCTATTCCAACAAGGAAAGGAGGAGTCCTACTCCCGGTGGGAGTAGAACTCCCCCCCTTGGCGCGCCCTCCTCCTTGGCCGGCGGCCTCCCCCTTGCTCCTTTATATACGGGGGCAGGGGGGCACCCCATAGACACACCAATTGATCATTGATCTCTTAGTCGTGTGCGGTGCCCCCCTCCACCATATTACACCTCGATAATATCGTAGCGGTGCTTAGGCGAAGCCCTGCGTCGGTAGAACATCAACATTGTCACCACGCCGTCGTGCTGACGAAACTCTCCCTCAACACTCAGCTGGATCGGAGTTCGAGGGACGTCATCGAGCTGAACGTGTGCTGAACTCGGAGGTGCCGTGCGTTCGGTACTTGATCGGTCGGATCGTGAAGACGTACGACTACATCAACCGCATTGTGTTAAACGCTTCCGCTATCGGTCTACAAGGGTACGTAGACAACACTCTCCCCTCTCGTTGCTATGCATCACCATGATCTTGCGTGTGTGTAGGAAATTTTTTGAAATTACTACATTCCCCAACAGTGGTATCCGAGCCTGGTTTTATGCGTTGATGTTATGCACGAGTAGAACACAAGTGAGTTGTGGGCGATATAAGTCATACTGCTTACCAGCATGTCATACTTTGGTTCGGCGGTATTGTGAGATGAAGCGGCCCGGACCGACATTACGCGTACGCTTACGCGAGACTGGTTTCACCGTTGCGAGCACTCGATGCTTAAAGATGACTAGCGGGTGTCTGTCTCTCTCACTTTAGTTGAACCGAGTGTGGCTACGCCCGGTCCTTGCGAAGGTTAAAACAACACCAACTTGACAAACTATCGTTGTGGTTTTGATGCGTAGGTAAGAACAGTTCTTGCTAAGCCCGTAGCAGCCACGTAAAACTTGCAACAACAAAGTAGAGGACGTCTAACTTGTTTTTGCAGGGCATGTTGTGATGTGATATGGTCAAGACATGATGCTATATTTTATTGTATGAGATGATCATGTTTTGTAACCGAGTTATCAGCAACTGGCAGGAGCCATATGGTTGTCGCTTTATTGTATGAAATGCAATCGCCATGTAATTGTTTTACTTTATCACTAAGCGGTAGCGGTAGTCGTAAAAGCAATAGTTGGCGAGACGACAACGATGCTACGATGGAGATCAAGGTGTCGCGCCGGTGACGATGGTGATCATGACGGTGCTTCAGAGATGGAGATCACAAGCACAAGATGATGATGGCCATATCATATCACTTATATTGATTGCATGTGATGTTTATCTTTTATGCATCTTATCTTGCTTTGATTGACGGTAGCATTATAAGATGATCCCTCACTAAATTATCAAAGTATAAGTGTTCTCCCTGAGTATGCACCGTTGCGAAAGTTCTTCGTGCTGAGACACCACGTGATGATCGGGTGTGATAGGCTCTACGTTCAAATACAACGGGTGCAAAACAGTTGCACACGCGGAATACTCAGGTTAAACTTGACGAGCCTAGCATATGCAGATATGGCCTCGGAACACGGAGACCGAAAGGTCGAGCGTGAATCATATAGTAGATATGATCAACATAGTGATGTTCACCGTTGAAACTACTCCATCTCACCTGATGATCGGACATGGTTTAGTTGATATGGATCATGTGATCACTTAGAAGATTAGAGGGATGTCTATCTAAGTGGGAGTTCTTAAGTAATATGATTAATTGAACTTAAATTTATCATGAACTTAGTCCTGATAGTATTTTGCAAATTATGTTGTAGATCAATAGCTCGCGTTGTTGCTTCCCTGTGTTTATTTTTGATATGTTCCTAGAGAAAAATTATGTTGAAAGATGTTAGTAGCAAAGATGCGGATTGGATCCGTGATCTGAGGATTATCCTCATTGTTGCACAGAAGAATTATATCCTTGATGCACCGCTAGGTGACAGACCTATTGCAGGAGCAGATGCAGACGTTATGAACGTTTGGCTAGCTCAATATGATGACTACTTGATAGTTTAGTGCACCATGCTTAACGGCTTAGAATAGGGACTTCAAAGACGTTTTGAGCGTCATGGACCATATGAGATGTTCCAGGAGTTGAAGTTAATATTTCAAGAAAATACCCGAGTTGAGAGATATGAAGTCTCCAACAAGTTCTATAGCTAAAAGATGGAGGAGAATAGCTCAAGCAGTGAGCATGTGCTCAGATTGTCTGGGTACTACAATCGCTTGAATCAAGTGGGAGTTAATCTTCCAGATAAAATAGTGATTGACAGAATTCTCTAGTCACCATCACCAAGTTAGTAGAACTTCGTGATGAACTATAGTATGCAAGGGATGACGAAAGTAATTCCCGAGCTCTTCGTGACGCTGAAATCGACGAAGGTAGAAATCAAGAAAAACATCAAGTGTTGATGGTTGACGAGACCACTAGTTTCAAGAAAAGGGCAAAGGGAAGAAGGGGAACTTCAAGAAGAACGGCAAGCAAGTTGCTGCTCAAGTGAAGAAGCCTAAGTCTGGTCCTAAGCCTGAGACTAAGTGCTTCTACTGCAAAGGGACTGGTCACTTGAAGCGGAACTACCCCAAGTATTTGGTGGATAAGAAGGATGGCAAAGTGAACAAAGGTATATTGGATATACATGTTATTGATGTGTATTTTACTAGTGTTTATAGCAACCCCTCGGCATTTGATACTGGTTCAGTTGCTAAGAGTAGTAACTCGAAACGGGAGTTGCAGAATAAACAGAGACTAGTAAAAGGCGAGGTGACGATGTGTGTTGGAAGTAGTTCCAAGATTGATATGATCATCATCGCACACTCCCTATACTTTCGGGATTAGTGTTGAAACTAAATAAGTGTTATTTGGTGTTTGCGTTGAGCATGAATATGATTTGATCATGTTTGTTGCAATACAGTTATTCATTTAAATTAGAGAATAATTGTTGTTCTGTTTACATGAATAAAACCTTCTATGGTCATACACCCAATAAAATGGTTTGTTGGATCTCGATCGTAGTGATACACATATTCATAATAATGAAGCCAAAAGATGCAAAGTTAATAATGATAGTGCAACTTATTTGTTGCACTGCCGTTTAGGTCATATTGGTGTAAAGCGCATGAAGAAACTCCATACTGATGGGATTTTGGAATCACTTGATTATGAATCACTTGATACTTGCGAACCATGCCTTATGGGCAAAATGAATAAAACTCCGTTCTCCGGAACAATTGAGCGAGCAACTGACTTATTGGAAATAATACATACTGATGTATGCGATCCGATGAGTGTTAAGGCTCGCGGCGGGTATCGTTATTTTCTGACCTTCACAGATGATTTTAGCAGATATGGGTATATCTGCTTGATGAAACATAAGTCTGATTCATTTGAAAAGTTCAAAGAATTTCAGAGTGAAGTGGAAAATCATCGTGACAAGAAAATAAGGTTTCTACGATCTGATCGCGGAGACAAATATTTGAGTTACGAGTTTGGTCTTCAATTAAAACAAAGTGGAATAGTTTCACAAATTCGTGCCACCTGGAACACCACAGCATAATGGTGTGTCCGAACGTCATAACCGTACTTTATTGGATATAGTGCAATCTATGATGTTTCTTATCGATTTACCACTATAGTTTTGGGGTTATGCATTAGAGACAGCTGCATTCACGTTAAATAGGGTACCATCTAAATCCGTTGAGACGACATCTTATGAACTGTGGTTTGGCAAAGAAACCAAAGTTGTCGTTTCTTAAAGTTTGGGGTTGCGATGCTTATGTGAAAAAGTTTCATCCTGATAAGATCAAGCCCAAATCGGAGAAATGTGTCTTCATAGGATACCCAAAGGAGACAGTTGGGTACACCTTCTATCACAGATCCGAAGGCAAAACATTCGTTGCTAAGAATGGATCCTTTCTAGAGAAGGAGTTTCTCTCGAAAGAAGTGAGTGGGAGGAAAGTAGAACTTGATGAGGTAACTGTACCTGCTCCCTTATTGGAAAGTAGTTCATCACAGAAATCTGTTCCTGTGACTCCTACACCAATTAGTGAGGAAGTTAATGATGATGATCATGTAACTTCAGATCAAGTTACTACCAAACCTCGTAGGTAAACCAGAGTGAGATCCACACCAGAGTGGTACGGTAATCCTGTTCTGGAGGTCATGTTATTTGACCATGACGAACCTATGAACTATGAAGAAGCGATGGTGAGCCCAGATTCCGCAAAATGGCTTGAGGCCATGAAATCTGAGATGGGATCCATGTATGAGAACAAAGTATGGACTTTGATTGACTTGCCCAATGATCGGCGAGCCATAAAAAATAAATGGATCTTCAAGAGGAAGACGGACGCTGATAGTAGTGTTACTATCTACAAAGCTAGACTTGTCGGAAAAAAGGTTTTTGACAAAGTTCAAAGTGTTGAATACGATGAGATTTTCTAACTCGCAGCGATGCTTAAGTCTGTCCGAATCATGTTAGCAATTGCCGCATTTTATGAAATATGGCAAATGGATAAACAAAACTGCATTCCTTAATGGATTCATTAAAGAACAGTTGTATATGATGCAACCAAAAGGTTTTGTCAATCCTAAAGGTGCTAACAAAATATGCAAACTCCAGCGATCCATCTATGGACTGGTGCAAGCATCTCGGAGTTGGAATATACGCTTTGATAAGTTGATCAAAGCATATAGTTTTATACAGACTTGCGGTGAAGCCTATATTTACAAGAAAGTGAGTGGGAGCACTACAACATATCTGATAAGTACATGTGAATGACATATTGTTGATCGGAAATAATGTAGAATTATTCTGCAAAGCATAAAGGAGTGTTTGAAAGGAGTTTTTCAAAGAAAGACCTCGGTGAAGCTGCTTACATATTGAGCATCATGATCTATAGAGATAGATCAAGATGCTTGATATGTTTTTTCAATGAGTACATACCTTAATAAGATTTTGAAGTAGTTCAAAATGGAACAGTCAAAGAAAGAGTTTCTTGCCTGTGTTACAAGGTGTGAAATTGAGTAAGACTCAAAGCCCGACCACGGCAGAAGATAGAAAAAGAATGAAAGTCATTCCCTATGCCTCGGCCATGGGTTCTATAAAGTATGCCATGCTGTGTACCAGATCTATTGTATACCCTAGACTGATTTTGTGCAAGGGAGTACAATAGTGATCTAGGAGTAGATCACTGGACAGCAGTCAAAATTATCCTTACTGGAATAAGGATATGTTTCTCGATTATGGAAGTGACAAAAGGTTCGTCGTAAAGGGTTACGTCGATGCAAGTTTTGACACTAATCTAGATGACTCTAAGTCTCGGTCTAGATACATATTGAAAGAGGGAGCAATTAGCTAGAGTAGCTCCGTACAGAGCATTGTAGACATAGAAATTTGCAAAATACTTACGGATCTGAATGTGACAGACCCGTTGACTAAAATTATCTCACAAGCAAAACATGATCACACCTTAGTACTCTTTGGGTGTTAATCACATAAGCGATGTGAACTAGATTACTGACTCTAGTAAACCCTTTGGGTGTTGGTCACATGACGATGTCAACTATGGGTGTTAATCACATGGTGATGTGAACTATTGATGTTAAATCACATGGCGATGTGAACTAGATTATTGACTCTAGTGCAAGTGGGAGACTGAAGGAAATATGCCCTAGAGGCAATAATAAAGTTATTATGTATTTCCTTATATCATGATAAATGTTTATTATTCATGCTAGAATTGTATTAACTGGAAACTTGATACATGTGTGAATACATAGACAAACAGAGTGTCACTAGTATGCCTCTACTTGACTAGCTCGTTGCCCCCCTCCACAACAATTGAACGTGTGCTGAACTCGGAGGTGCCGTGCGTTCGGTACTTGATCGGTCGGATCGTGAAGACGTATGACTACATCAACCGCGTTGTGTTAAACGCTTCCGCTATCGGTCTACGAGGGTACGTAGACAACACTCTCCCCTCTTGTTGCTATGCATCACCATGATCTTGCGTGTGCGTAGGAAATTTTTTGAAATTACTACGTTCCCCAACAGCTCCCAAGTGTCCCTCTGGGCTGACGTGACACAACCGGGTGGAGAGGTCCACTGGTCAAAGCCCGTCCGTGGGAAGTCAAAAGGTTAGATCTCGTGGTCAACTGCTCCAGGGTTAGGTGGGACGGGGGCCCTGGGGGGTAGCATTGCCACCGGAGCATCGCACCGGCCCCTCATACATGCCGGGTGGTGTTGTGGCATGTCTGAAGAGGCGGCACGCGTCTCCCGGGTGTGGCGGCCCTCACGGACGGCAATGACACAGTAGTACACGTTCTGCGGTAATGGTGCGGCATGAATATTATTAAATACTCGGATCGCGATAAAATCATGAGTTTTTTACACGACGTGGGCACATGTGCTATAGGAATGATGGTAATTTTTCATAATTTTTGGTGATGGAGAAGATACGGACACTTCCCTCTACGCGGATTGCCCTTCGCATGTCTACGACTATGGCCGGCGGCCTCCAGGGGCTAGCATGCCGCCAATCTTGCGTACGCGGCTTCTCACATGTCTGAAAGTGTTGTGGTGGTTGCAAATGCCGGCACGCGTCTCCGGGGTGTGGCCCCCCTCACGGACGGCGCCGCCGCCGGCACCTGGAGGGGGAAACGGACGCGTCGGGTCTACACGGAGGGGATGTAGCTGTGGGTTTGGCCCGGATGTTGCTCCCAGGTGTCCCTCTGGGCTGACCTGACACAACCGGGTGGAGAGGTCCACTGGTCAAAGCCCGTCCGTGGGAAGTCAAAGGGCTAGATCTCGTGGTCAACCGCTCCATGGTTAGGCGGAACGGGGGCCCTGGGGGGTAGCAATGCCACCGGAGCGTCGCACCGGCCCCTCATACATGCCGGGTGGTGTTGTGGCATGTCTGAAGAGGCGGCACGCGGCTCCGGGGTGTGGCACCCCTCACGGCCGGCGATGACACAGTAGTAGACGTTCTGAAGTAACGGTGCAGTGTGAATATTATTAAATACTCGGATCGCGATAAAATCATGAGTTTTTTACACGACGTGGGCACATGTGCTATATGAATGATGCATTTGTTCTTCTTTACCGTCATGTTCTTATGTATGGCTAACTTCTGTTTGACATTGCAGGAGGACAAGTTGAAGAGGCCGCTCTCAGACATTGAGTCGTGGAAGCTGGCCCGCGAGCGAAGTGATCGCAAGGACGGCGAGAGCCAGTACTACGGCAAGACCGAGGAGCACCTGGAGTCTTACACTCGGCACTTTCAGAGGTTGCATCCGGATGTTCTTGTTCCTGACGTCGCCCAGTCTCAGATCGACGACACGGCGGTGGTGGCCATCCAGGGGAAGTCCCATGGCCGGTATCCGTGTTTCGATGGCTTGATCACTCCTTCGGTCTCGTACACACGGCTTCAGGCTACCAACCCGAGCCCGTTAGAGAGTACGGGGCGTTCGCAGCCTCCCTTAGCCCGCCAGCATGCTGTAAGTACTTCCTCTTTATCTTCTTTCTCTCTAACATTCTCAGTCTATTTTCAGCATTGCTCACTTAGAAACAACCTAAATTGTGTAGGCATGTAAGGCCTTTGTCGAGCATAGGAATCTCGAGGTGCGGGAGTACTTGCAACGAGTGAAGGCAAACGATGATTACAACCGTCAGATGATGACGGTTAGTTTTGCCCTCTTAAAACCAAGCTAAATTTTTGCACTTTCATTCCTTCTGACCTTCTAGTTTGCTTGTTTAACTAACATCCAGGCTATGTTGGCGTCTTGGAGTAACCGCATGGATCCACCACAAATGGGACCCCCACCACCACCTGCGGGAGAACCCCCACACATGCCCACGTTCGATGAATGGGTGGCACTAGGCAGTGATAGTACGGTTAGTACATTTGCCTAACTACTGACAAACTAGCTCTCGTTCATTCAACACTATCATATCACACTAATAGGAAAAGGGCTATAGATGAAATGGCCACTAATGGCGCACCAGACATGTGCTGCGCCACTACTATATAGCAGTGGCGCACCATGTGCTGGTGCGCCACTACTATATAGCAGTGGCGCACCATGTGCTGGTGCGCCATTAGTGTGAAAGACACTAATGGCGCACCAGACACACGGTGCGCCACTAGTAACAATTTTTTTTCCAAACATACTAATGGCGCACCAGCCTCATAGTGCACCACCAGCAGGTGCGCCATTAGTAACCTGGGTTACTAATGGCGCATTTGTAGGTGGTGCGCCATTAGTAACCTGGGACCAGCTAGGTATTTTGCACAGCCACACCTACCCACTCACTTTCCCCACTTCATTCTCTCCACCTCCTCCTCCAAGCTTGTCTCGGCTGCCTCCTCCTCCTCACCTCATTTGCACCATAAATTCATCCAAATTAAGTGTTTAAATTACCTTTTTTTGATAGGTAAGTAAGGGGGAAGCTATCTTTATGTTGTTCTCCCTCCAACAACGTGCACATGCACTTTTTATGGCCTAGCTAGATCTACGTATGTTTGTGGTGTTGCATATGTTTGTGGTGTTGCATATATGTTTGTGTTTGCAGGTACCGGAATTTGAAATGCGATAGTTGCCAATATTTTGCCGGAATGTTGATTCATTTCCGTTTCGGCAAGAATTTTGGCACTATGCATTCTTTTTGGTCCTATTTTTAGGGAAAGTCATGCCAAATTTTTTCTTGGTTCTAAAATATCGTTTTGCTCTACCCCGCAGGCAACCAGGGTCCGCACGATGACCGAAGGCATCGTGAATAGGTTTTTGAGCTCCGCGAAGGCCGAGATGCTTCAAAAGAACGAGACGGAGATAAGATGTCCCTATCGAAGATGCAAGCTGAAGAGCCTTATTGCGGACCCGGATTCTGGGCAGGTGCGGGACCACCTGCTCTTGCGTGGTTTCATGGATGGCTATCAGTGGCAAAGTGATGAAGATGACTATGAAGTCGTCCATGGGGGCCGGGCAAGAAATGAGGAAGGGCAGCAAGACAACCACCGCGGCTCGGGCGGGCGAGAAGACGAAGAATCTCCAGGACATGATCACGACGGTGATGCTGTACACAGTCATCATGTAGAAGATGCCGGACATGATGATGAGGAAGATGCCGGAGCAGACGAAGGGCATGATCATGAAGATGAAGATGCCGGCAGAGCAGACGACGATGGACCATCGATGGGCTGGGTGCAGGACCCTCATATTCAAGAGCTGCTTCTCAAGCAGACAGATAATGCAAGAGCTGCCGCCCGAGAGAAAGCCAAGCTGGATCAACTGGAGATAGACACGGTTACTCCATTGTATGAAGGATGCAGGCCCGAGGATACCCACCTGAAAGTAACGCTCATGGCTCTGGAGATGAAGGCAAAACACAAAATGACCGACGCACGCTTCGACGAGAACATGTCATTCTGGCACGAACGTCTTCCCAAGGGGAACAAGTGCCCGACCAGTTTCGAGGAGGCGAAGAAAATCGTGTGTCCTCTGGATTTACCGCACGTGAAATACCATGTGTGCATGAACAATTGCATCATTTATCAGGACAAGCACGCGGAGTCTACCATATGTCCGGTGTGCGGCGTCACTCGATACAAGAAGAGGAAGAAAGCTCCTCGAAAAGTGGTGTGGTACTTTCCGATCACTCCTCGTCTGCAGCGGTATTTCGCAGACCCTAAGGTAGCAAAGCTCCTGCGTTGGCACGCGGATAGGGAGGAGAAGAAGCGAGAAGATGACGCAAATGATCCGGAGATAAATAAAAAAGACAAGATGCTGAGTCACCCTAAGGATGGGAGCCAGTGGCAAGCGTTGAACTTCGAACACCCAGAATTTGGGAAGGATCCAAGGAACATCGTGCTGGGCGCGAGCACCGATGGAGTCAATCCGTTTGGTAGCCAGAGAAGCACACATAGCACCTGGCCTGTGTTTGTGTGGATGTACAACCTTCCCCCCTGGTTGTGCATGAAGAGGAAGTACATTCACATGAGTATGCTAATTGAAGGGCCAAAACAACCAGGGAACAACATCAATCTGTATCTGGGGCTGCTGAAAGAGGAGCTAGACACGCTGTGGAAAACGCCAGCCAATACGTGGGACGCCGCAGAGAAAGAATATTTCCCTATGAGAGCCGCACTGCTCACGACGGTGCACGACTATCTCGGTTACGGATATCTCGCGGGCCAGGTGGTCCACGGATTTTCTGGATGCGTCAGGTGCATGGATGACACAACGTATCTCCAGCTAGATAGAGATCCCGGGTCTTCGAAAACCGTGTTCATGGGACATCGAAGGTGGCTTCGCGACGATGACCCGTGGAGGAAACGCAAGGATCTATTCGATGGTGAAACCGAACCCCGAAGACGCCCGCGTACGAGGAGCGGCGAGGAAATAGACGAGCTGTTGAAAAATTGGAAAGATTGCCCACTGCCGGGAAAGAAGCAAAAGGCGCCAGAGCCGGGAAAGAAGCGAAAGGCGCCAGAGCCGCTGCTGAAGGTATGGAAAACGAGGTCTGTTTTCTGGGACTTGCCGTACTGGAAGATCCACCGTGTGCCTCACAGCCTTGATGTCATGCATATCATGAAGAACGTGTGCGAGAGTCTGCTTGGTACCCTGCTCAACATGCCAGAGAGGACCAAAGATGGGCCGAAAGCAAGGGCAGACTTGAAATCAATGGGCATCAGGGAGGAGCTTCACGCTAATGATGATGATGATGAGGCGAAGCAGGACACGGAAAGTCGTCGCAAAGGCAAAAAGGCCAAGAAGACCGGAAATGACTTCCCTCCCGCGTGCTTCACTCTAAGTCAGGAGGAGATCGGTCAGTTTTTCACCTGCCTCGTAGGAGTAAAACTTCCTTACGGTTACGCGGGGAAGATAAGCAGATACCTAGACTCAGCGAAGCAGAAGTTCAGCGGGATGAAGTCTCACGACTGTCACGTGCTGATGATGCAGATACTTCCAGTTGCAATCCGTGGGATCATGGGCGCGCACGTCCGTGAAACGCTATTTGGCCTATGCAACTTTTTTGACGTCATCTCTCGGAAGTCGGTTGGCGTGAGGCAACTCAGAAGGCTACAGGAAGAGATTGTGGTGATACTATGCGAGCTTGAGATGTACTTCCCGCCCGCATTCTTCGACGTTATGGTGCATCTGCTGGTCCATATCATGGAGGATATCATCCAACTCGGGCCGACGTTCCTGCACAGCATGATGCCGTTCGAAAGGATGAATGGTGTCATCAAAGGATACGTTCGCAACATGTCACGTCCAGAGGGAAGCATAGCCAGGGGCATTCTGACCGAAGAGTGCATCTCCTACTGCACGAATTATCTAGGCATCGAGAACCCCGTTGGTCTGCCCGTCAACAGGCACCTCGGCAGGCTCGCTGGATGGGGTCACCGTGAGCGTCGCCGCGAAATGCATGTCAACTTCGAGGGTCGACTCGCCGACTTTGAAAGAGCAAACCTAGTTGCGCTACAACACATAGACTTGGTCGATCCTTGGGTGGTAGAGCACAAAACCTTTATTGAGAAGACGTACAATGACTGAGGCCAACAGAGGACGGACGGAGATATAATCAAAGAGCACAACTCATGTTTCACGCGTTGGTTCAAGCAGAAGCTTTTGTCGTACCCTTTACATGAGGATTCTTCCGCGGAAGAACAACTCATATTCGCCTTGTCACAGGGCGCCGAGCACAACCTGATGACGTATGAGGCATACGATATCAACGGCTACACATTCTACACTGAGGACAAGGACATGAAGAGAGATGGTTGTCAGAACTCCGGGGTAACAATGGAATCCTACACCGGTAACGACAAGGACAGATACTACGGAAGGATTGAGGAGATCTGGGAGCTGAGCTACGCTGGAGAGAAGGTCCCGATGTTCCGTGTCAGATGGGCCAAGAGCGTCATAAAAGAAGACCGGTATTTCACCACCATGGTTATACCCGAAGCCAAATCCAAGACCGCGGGCGCGAACGTCACCGCGAAAAATGAGCCATGGGTACTGGCTTCCCAAGTGGAACAATGCTTCTTCATTACCGACCCGTCAAAGCCCAGTCGTGTTGTCGTGAGGAGAGGCAAAAGGAAGATCATCGGAATGGATGGAGTCGCCAATGAGCAAGACTTTGACAAGTACGGCGACCCGAAGATGGAACATGACGACGACGATGAAGTATTAGCATACACCACAAGAAGAAGCAGGACCACCCTACCTATAGGTTATTTGGTCAACTTAGAGATATTGTTCCTTGACAATAACCAACTTTTTGACCAAACTTTTTTCCTATTTAGAGCGAAACATGGCCCACAACGATGAGGCCGGCGGTTCGGGCGGCAAGCAATTCTGGGAGCTGTCCCAGGAGCTGGAGGAAGAACCTCACCGCTATGAGGACGACACCACGGAAGACACCGATCCTGACTACACAACCCCTAGTGGCGTCGGGGATGACACCACTGATGGTGCCGCCGAGGATGCCACCACTGATGATGGCGGCGCACACACAGATGGCAGCCAACCGAAGAGGCAACGGAAGGACCGGCGCCCGAGCGTGCTCGGCACCGTCAAGGAGGAATTTACTGAAGTGAACTCCGACGGGCATCCAACGGCGCCCAAACAAGTAGTCAAGGGGTACTCGGTTCAGCTCGGGTGCATTCTCCGGAGCACCGTCTCGATCAACACCGAGAACCTAAGGCATAAGGACCGAGGGAATTTGCGCAGCCTCCTCTTCACGAAGCTGCACGAACGATACAAGTTCCCCGCTGAGTTTGCAAACACACGCCTCTCAGGGAATAAGTGAACAGTGCCGCCCTCACGAGGATGAGCACGGCCCTGTCTACATGGAGAAGCACGGTGAAGGCAATGATTGAAAAAGGTGATAGTTATGAGAAGATCAAGGCGAAATATCCTTTGATGAGCAAAGATGACTACAAGGAGTTCAAGATCAAGTGCGAGAGCAGCGCAACCTCCGAATCAAGTCAGTGGGGGAAAGAAATGCGGCAGTTGAACTTAGGGGTCCACCAACTCGGTCCCGGCGGTTACAGAGTGGCGGAGCCTATATGGGACAAGGAGGACGCGGAGCATGCCGAGCAAGGCCTACCGCCCCGCTTCGAGAAATTCCGTGACAAGCAGACCAGGAACTTTGTCAGGGCCCGGTACAAGGAGGACCCGGTAACAAAGGAGCTTACCACGGATCCGAAGACCAGGGCGCTTGAGCTTGTTCTGGTAAGGAATACACCCCCGCGTAATTAGCTCCATATGGTTGCATTCTAATTAATGAAGCCAAATTTCTAAATGGTTCACATTCCTTCCGCAGGAGGCTGAAAGCAATAGCGTGGGTCGTCTCAGAGCTCCCTTTTGACACCCCTTTAAATAGGGCGTCGAACGTAATGAAAAACAAGGATAAGCTCAGTAAGCCGTCGTCAGCTGGTCGTGTGGCCGGCAAAGGCTTGTCCACAAAATGGTCGTCATACTATACCGCTGGTGGGCGAAAGGAGAAAAAGACCAGCTCGGAAAGCCAGTCGCGCGAGGTTCAAGAACTCAAGGCACAAGTGGCGCGGATTCCGGAGATTATCCAAGAGCAAGTGCAACAACAACTGGGAACGACGCTCACCGCCATTGTTCCTACCTTGATTCAGGGGCTGACGACATGGATTGCGGGCGGCCAACAGGGGCCTCCCCCGGTTCCCAGTTTCACGGCCAGCAACTCGCACAACGCGCAGACGGCGCCATTGGTGTCTCCGGCGGAGGCGGTATTCGTGTCTCCGGCGCCGGCACGGGCATTGGAGCTTAATGCACCCAGGTGTACGCCGGCCGGCACCTCGCCAGCAAGCGGCCCCTCCGTCAGTTGCACGCCCGCCGTTGGCAGTGCCTCGACATTATCCAAGCTCGACGGCATCACGGTAACTAAGCCTCTCGGCCGATGACTTCATCTCCTTGCCTTTGACTGGGCATCCCTGACGCCCTACATGTTTTCGCAGGGCGCCGCCGACGTTCCTTGCACTCTCCTGCACTTCGTGGGCGGCGAGTTGGTCGATGTCGCCAAGGGCAGAATCGTTCAACCGGGCAACCGCGTGTTCCACGGTAATCCGATGCCACCCACCTTGTATAGGGTTGAACTGGTTCGGGTGCTGCCAGGCTCCGACGAGTTGTTACCTCTGATTCGACCCGCTGGGGCCGATGAAGATGATGTGATGACCCTGAGCGCCTGCGTAAGCTGGCCCCTGCTTTGGCCGAAGAGCCAGATTTGTTTGGGGGCGGGGGACACCACCCCACAGACAAGACCGCCAGTCGTGCCAGCGCCAAGCCATGGCAAGAACGCCGCAACGCTACCGGACATGCCGGACATCCCTATGGCACAGGATCCGGACGATGACAACAACGACAACGGTACATTTTCCAACGTCGATAAGTACTTTGCCGAACATGGGTACGGTGACGAGTTCTGCGGGCCTCCTTCTCAAGAACCTAACCCTGAAAAAGACGACCGCGATCTAGCTGGTACGGTGGAGAAACCCAATTGCAACAGGCGTCGTCTGGCATTCAGTTCTCAGGAGATGCCTCCAGCTGCCGCCTTCACCGAGCCTCAGATAGCTGAGGTGCGAAATATTATCAGCCCCAACACGCTCAAGAAGGCGGTCTGTGAGCAGAACTCGATCCCATTATAGTAGATCAGGAAGAAGGGACAGAAACGAAAGACTAACAAGGGCGCCAGTGCGAGCCAGCCGGCACCGAGTACGATCCGTGCTCAGGACGGGCCACCTTCACCTAAGGATATCTCGAGGAGGGTACATGTGGCGGGTAGGGCGATGCTACCGACAAATATGCTCAATGCTGCAACCGGTGCTATGCGGAGTCTGCATGACAGTGTTCTTTCTTTGGAGAAGCAACGTCTCAGAGAGAATGATGTGGCATACCCAGTTTTCGTGGCCAAGGTGCCAGAGGGCAAGGGCTTTGTGGATAGCTCCGTCGGGGGTACGATCGTCCTGCGGTTTGATGACATCTTTGCTATGTTTAACCTTCATCTGCTGCACTACACCTTCGTTCGGCTATTTTCGCTGAGTATGGAGATGCGGATCATTAGAGACAAGACCCCAGACATTGTGATAGTCGACCCCTTCTACATGCGTGCCAAGATCTTGGGCAGCGCTGGGGACCGGCAAGTCGTGAGTTCACACCTCGAAGGCGTCATTCTGGCAAACCCAGATAAGGATAACTTCCTCGTGCGTTACTTTCCCGAGTAATTCATCCCCTAACCGCCCCGTAACATATGATTTCTTAGATTTCAATCGTTCTTTTTTTTCTAACATTCTGTGTTCTGTGCAGTGACACACATTGCACACTCATCCTCTTAAGCCCGAAATATTCCATGGCCACGTATTTCGACCCGGACAGTGACTCCAAGATAGACTACACAAATATCAAGAAAGTTCTTGATGATGCTCTCCCCGGCTACGCCGCATCTGGAGGCACCTTTAAGAGGCCAGCTCGTAGGTACGGCAGGCACGTGTTCACCCACAATACGACGTTCCCCTGCGTCAAGCAGCCGCCTGGCGGTCAGAAGGATGCCTACTACGCCCTCCATCACATGCGGGCGATCGTACGGGACCATAATCACCTTCTGCTACCAAATAATCTCAAAGATTGGGCCGCAAGCTTGGCGGCAATCCAGGACGCGGACATCCGACAAGAATTCTTTCGCATCCAGTCGGAGTTTGCAGAAATCATCCATCAAGATGTCCTTCGTACCTCGGGGCAGTTCTACCTCAAATATCAACCGTCCAATAGTGAGATAGACACAGCGCTACAAATGCAGGCTGACAACGCCCGCGACTTCATGACCATCATGACAGACGGCGGCTTCATCCATTCTCCGGTCCCATGAGTCGAGTCGAAAGTAGTGATGCTATGTGTAGTTCTGAAACATTGATTAGCTCATGTTGTAATTAAACTTTAATGAACTTGTATGTATCTTTGTTTTGGACAGTCGTTCAACTTAGATGTAATCGATGCTGTTTATTAGTAGGACCATGAATCGTGCTATTAATGTCTTGCTTTTCTCTTCCGATCCTTTTGTTGCGTACTTATATATTGTTTATGTATTGTCTGTTGTTTGGCTAGTGCATAGAGATGCCGTCGTATGTCGTGTACAAGGGTAAGGTTCCCGGAGTCTACGACGACTGGGAGGAGTGTCGGAGACAGGTTCACCGTTTCAGCGGTAACAGTTACAAAGGGTACACCACTAGGGCGGAGGCGGAATCTAGATACGCGCGCTATCTAGCGGGAGAGAGGAGGGAGCGTTGGAGGAACCGGATGAAGACCAGTTTCATCGCGATGATGCTCATCGTGATGACCGCAGCTCTCTTCTATGTGATGGTAGTTTAGATGATCGATATCGACTTGTAATGTGAAGACAAACTCGCTACTCGCGGTCTCGAGACTTGTAATGTTCTATCTTTGTTCGGTCTTTTGAATTCGGAGACTAATATGATGAATTGTATTCGGAGACTAATCTTCTATTGTATTCGATGAATCTGCTGTTGCTATGTGGTGCTGTCTACATTCTGTCCAATAATATATTTTGTAATCTGTGCAAATATCAGAAAAGAAAAAAATCCCTAATATACATACTAATGGCGCATCACCCCAACGTGCGCCATTAGTATGCCAAAGGATACTAATGGCGCATCACCCCGCAGTGCACCATTAGTATGGCAAAGCACATGTGTAAATATCGCCCCCTGGGAGGCACACTAATGGCGCATGTTGGTCTATACTAATGGCGCACGGCGTGATGCGCCATTAGTATACCAGATACTAATGGCGCACCAGTGGTGCGCCATTAGTATTTAATACTAGTGGCGTGGTACTAGTGGCGCACAAGTAGTGCGCCATTAGTAGGCAAAACTGGTGCGCCACTAGTAGGCCTTTTCCTAGTAGTGTCATATTTACCGTTAGAATCTTCTCTCAAACATGTAGGGGACCGGTGGCTCGACTCCTGCTTCGTCGACCCCAGTCACTCCGATCTGGCAGAGTGGTGGTGGTCTTGGTGGTGGTGGTTTTGGAGGAGGTGGTCTTGGCGGTGGTGGTTTTGGCGGCGGTGGTCTTGCTTGATGTCGATGACGATACCCGTGCATGTGGCCGTCGTGCCATACCTTTCATGTTCCTACTTGTTAGTTTCTTTAGATGACGATGATGATGTTCCATGTCTTGCACTACTTATGTTCATGAACTTTCGTCGATGATGATCTTTAGATGATGAACTTGAGTATGTTTAAATGATGATGATGAACTTGAGTATGTTTAGATGATGAACTGTCATATTTCTGCATAATCTCATATTTTCTGGTTTGAAATGCCGTCAAAATGAATTGAAACAGAGAAAATAGGAAAAAAACAGCACAGACCTATGCCAACGGCTTTGCCCAGGGCCTGCCACGTGGCAAGGATATGCCTACGGCAAAGCCGTCGGCATAGGTGAAAATCTATGCCGACGGCTTTGCCGTAGGCATAGCCCTGCTGCCAGGAGTCACCAGAGGCCGCCACGTGGCAGAGGTATGCCTATGGCAAAGCCGTCGGCATAGGTGAAAATCTATGCCGTAGGCATACCTCTGCTGCCAGGAGTCACCGGAGGCCGCCACGTGGCAGGGCTATGCCAACGGCAAAGCCGTCGGCATAGATTTTCACCAATGCCGACAGCTTTGCCATAGGCGTACCTCTGCCACGCGGCGGCCCGTGATTCGTCAGCTCTTTTGACGGCGTCGTCCGTTGCCGTCAGGTGAAAATCACTGCCGACGGCTAAACTATGCCGTCGGCATAGGCCCCTATGCCGACGGATAAACTATGCCGACGGTCTGACAAGACTACGCTGACGTGATCTATGCTGACGGGGCTATGCCGACGGCAGCCGTAGGCATAGATGTATGCCGACAGGAAATGGCCTATGCCGACGGCCCTGGGCCATTAGCATAGGTGGCGAGTCCGGTAGTGCGGTGCTTGTGCGTACAGAGGAGGCCCGCCCGAGCTTGCCGATGCGAGACGTCGAGTAGTTTCCGGCGATCGCGCGTGTACGGACGCTGCGAGAGACGCAAGTAGGTGCCTTCCTGGTGTTCGCTTTTCAATCAACTTAATTGTCGTTTACAAGGACGGTACATCGTCATGTATATATAGTGGCTTAATTAGTGCCGACCCGAATCGGTGAAGCAAATACTAATCCTACTAGGTGATTAATTAATTCCAGCACTACTCGGACACGGATCCACCCGGGCAGGTGCGCAAGAACCCTCCTGCAGGTGTTTGCGTTGAACTGGCAAAATTGATATAAAAAATTGACCTAAAGGCGTAACTAATTCACAAAATAAACTGTGGGTGAAATAGAAAAAATAACCTAAAGGCGTAACTAATTCACAAAATAAACTGTGGGTGAAACTATTACACCGAGCTAACCCTTTGGGGTAGCGCCCAACAGATCGGCATTGTACTACACTGCACAACGCCTATCTAATAGGCGCTACACGCCTCACGAGCGTGGCATCATGGGGTCGGGTCGGGCCCCACTGCTGGTTAAGTAGCGCCGAGAGCATAGGCGCTATACTACCTACTACCTAGTGTAGCGCCTCTCTATAACGCGCTACACTTTGACTTAGTAACCGGTGCGGGCCGGCCCTCCCCCATCCCACTCATTCCTCTAGAAACAGAAAGGGCCGGTCGCGGCTGACTCCCTCTCCCCCTCTCAATTCCCTATACAAATCTCATAGATCTGGAGTTTTTCTTCGTGGATTTCTACCCCCCAACCTCTCCCAGAAGGTATTCTTCTCCGATCCCCTCGTTTTCTCATCTGAAAAATCCTTGGTTTGTTCTTGTTTGTGCAAGTTTGGGTGAAACCCTAGTTTTGATGGATTCAAAACTTTTATTGGAAATTGAATTAATGTTGGGTGACTTAGCCTATGTAGATTAGTTGTAATCATTGGGGAACATTTGTGTTGTTGATTTGTATTGCAAATCATGCTCGGTATCTATGTATGAAATAATACTCACATATGAAATCTTATTAGATGATTGGTTTAAATCCTTTTAGTAGCTAAGTATGATTGTTGAGATGAATACATATGAAATAATGCCCCCATATAAAATAATGCATAGGAAGTATGGTAGCTTGCTCTTATCGAACATATAAAGACTGCTACACTACCTGCCATTCCAGAGCAACCGCGTGCGCCGCACCTGTTGGGCCGAGCGATCTAGCTACTGTAGTTGTGTTTTGGCTGCTGGCAGGAGGTAAGCCGTTGGTTGTTTTTCACGTTTCATAGCTGCTTCATAAGTGGATGACGAGTGGGGCTGACTATGTGTGGGGTCAATAGAACACAATGGTTTTCCTCCTGGCTTGCGTAAGCGGAGAAAAATACCCTAGACCGACGAGCAGTAAAAGTAAAAGACGATGTGGCTTCCTCCTGCCCTCGCTCTCTTCTTGCCTCCTCCTCTCCGCCTCTCGCTCGCCGCCGCCACTGCCATGGCCTCCCCTGCCGCTTATCTCCAGCTCCTCCAGCGAGCCCAATCGCTACCCACTTCATCCCCTCAGCCCACGCATTCCGGGGCATCCCCTCTCGGCCACCACCTCTCCTCCTCTCTTTGTTCCCCCAGGTTCTCGATCTGGAGCGGGAGAGACAGATACGGCCAAATCGCCGGGGCCGGCGTGGGATGATAGAGCCCGCCACCTCTACTTACCTCCTCCCATGTTCTGTTGGCGGCATCGGGGAAGAAAGGAGAGACAGCCATAGCAGGCGCGGTGCTGGCGAACGCGAACAGCAGCTGCCGCATCAGGAGGCGGTGCTGATGAAGCGGCGATCTGTGTCGTCCCTGCCGCTGTCGTTGATAACCCACAAGTATAGGGGATCAATTGTAGCCTCTTTCGATAAGTAAGAGTGTCGAACCCAACGAGGAGCTAAAGGTAGAACAAATATTCCCTCAAGTTCTATCGACCACCGATCCAACTCTACACACGCTTAACGTTCGCTTTAGCGAGAACAAGTATGAAACTAGAAGTACTTTGTAGGTGTTGTTGGATAGGTTTGCAAGGTAATAAAGAGCACGAAATAAAATGTAGGGTCTGTTTAGATAAAGACACAACTAAATTAGTTTTAGTAAAGAGCTTTTTGTCACGAGAAAGTTATTTGTCCCTAGGCAATCGATAACTAGACCGGTAATCATTATTGCAATTTTATATGAGGGAGAGGCATAAGCTAACATACTTTCTCTACTTGGATCATATGCACTTATGATTGGAACTCTAGCAAGCATCCGCAACTACTAAAGATCATTAAGGTAAAACCCAACCATAGCATTAAAGCATCAAGTCCTCTTTATCCCATACGCAAACAACCTACTTACTCGGGTATATGCTTCTGTCACTCACGCCACCCGCCATAAGCAAATTATGAACATATTGCAAACCCTACAGCGGGGATCCCTCACGCTTGCGCGACATGGAGAGCACCAAAGGACAGCACCAATAATAAAACATGCAACTCAAACCAATCACGATCATCAATTAACCCATAGGACAAAACGGATCTACTCAAACATCATAGGATAGCCATACATCATTGGGAAATAATATATAGCGTTGAGCACCATGTTTAAGTAGAGATTACAGCGGGTAAAAGAGGGGTTACACCGCTGTATAGAGGGGGGAAGAGTTGGTGATGATGGCGGTGAAGTTGTTGGTGAAGATTGCGGTGATGATGATGGCCCCCGGTGGCACTCCGGCGCCACCGGAAGCGGGGGGGAGAGAGCCCTCCTCCTCCTCCTCCTCCTCCTTCTTCTTCTTCTTCTTCTTCTTCTTCTTCTTCTTCTTCTTCCTTGACCTTCTCCCTAGATGGGAGAAGGGTTTCCCCTCTGGTCCTTGGTCTCCATGGCATGGGAGGGGCGAGAGCCCCTCCGAGATTGGATCTGTCTCTCTGTCTCTCTCTGTTTCTGCGTTCTGTGATTCTGCCCTTTCATCGTTTCTTAATTCCCGGAGATCCGTAACTTCGATTGGGCTGAATTTTGGACACGATCTCTATCCGGATATTAGCTTTCTTGCGGCGAAAGAAGGGCACCAACCGCCTTACGGGGTGGCCACGAGGGCCTAGGGTGCGCCTGACCCCCTGGGGCGCACCCCCTGCCTCGTGGTCCCCTCGGGCATCGTCTCGCGTTGATTCTTCTTCTCAAAAATCATAAATATTCCAAAAAAAATCTCTGCCAGTTTTTATCCCGTTTGGACTCCGTTTGATATGGGTTTTCTGCGAAACAAAATACATGCAACAAACAGGAACTGGCACTGGGCACTGGATCAATATGTTAGTCCCAAAAATATTATAAAAAGTTGCCAAAAGTATATGAAAGTTGTATAATATTGGCATGAAACAATCAAAAATTATAGATACGACGGAGACATATCAGCATCCCCAAGCTTAATTCCTGCTCGTCCTCGAGTAGGTAAATGATAAAAAGATAATTTTTGATGTGGAATGCTACCTAGCATAATCTTGATCATGTAATGTAATCATGGCATGAATATTAAGACACGAGTGATTCAAAGCAATAGACTATCATTTGACATTAAGACAATAATACTTCAAGCATACTAATAAAGCAATCATGTCTTTTCAAAATAACATGGCCAAAGAAAGTTATCCCTACAAAATCATATAGTCTGGCTATGTTCCATCTTCACCACACAAAATATCCACATAATGCACAACCCCGATGACAAGCCAAGCAATTGTTTCATACTTTTGGCGTTCTCAAAACTTTTCAATTTTCACGCAATACATGAGTGTGAGCCATGGACATGGCACTATAGGTGGAATAGAATATGATGGTGGAGGTTGTGTGGAGAAGACAAAAAGGATAAAGTCTCACATCGACGCGGCTAATCAACGGGCTATGGAGATGCCCATCAATTGATGTCAATGTGAGGAGTAGGGATTGCCATGCAACAGATGCACTAGAGCTATAAGCGTATGAAAGCTCAAACTGAAACTAAGTGGGTGTGCATCCAACTTTCTTGCTCATGAAGACCTAGGGCATTTGAGGAAGCCCATCATCGGAATATACAAGCCAAGTTCTATAATGAAAATTCTCACTAGTATATGAAAGTGATAACTCAAGAGACTCTCTATATGAAGAACATGGTGCTACTCTGAAGCACAAGTGTGGTAAAAGGATAGTAACATTGCCCCTTCTCTCTTTTTCTCTCATTATTTTTTTATTTTCTCTTTTTTTTATTTTTTTGGGTGGGCTTCTTTGGCCTCTTTTTTATTTGGGCTTCTTTGGCCTCTTTTATTTTTTTTTAAGTCCGGAGTCTCATCCCGACTTGTGGGGGAATCATAGTCTCCATCATCCTTTCCTCACTGGGGCAATGCTCTAATAATGATGATCATCACACTTTTATTTACTTACAACTCAATATTACAACTCGATACTAGAACAAATATATGACTCTATATGAATGCCTCCGTCGGTGTATCAGGATGTGCAATGATCTAGCGTAGAAATGACATCCAAAAACGGACAAGCCATGAAAACATCATGCTAGCTATCTTACGATCATGCAAAGCAATATGACAATGAATGCTCAAGTCATGTATATGATGATGATGGAAGTTGCATGGCAATATATCTCGGAATGGCTATGGAAATGCCATGATAGGTAGGTATGGTGGCTGTTTTGAGGAAGATATAAGGAGGCTTATGTGTGATAGAGTGTATCGTATCACGGGGTTTGGATGCACCGGCGAAGTTTGCACCAACTCTCGAGGTGAGAAAGGGCAATGCACGGTACCGAAGAGGCTAGCAATGATGGAAGGGTGAGAGTGTGTATAATCCACGGACTCAACATTAGTCATAAAGAACTCACATACTTATTGCAAAAATCTTTTAGTCATCGAAACAAAGTACTACGTGCATGCTCCTAGGGGGATAGATTGGTAGGAAAAGACCATCGCTCGTCCCCGACCACCACTCATAAGGAAGACAATCAATAAATAAATCATGCTCTGACTTCATCACATAACGGTTCACCATACATGCATGCTACGGGAATCACAAACTTCAACACAAGTATTTCTACAATCCACAACTACCCACTAGCATGACTCTAATATCACCATCTTTATATCGCAAAACTATTGCAAGCAATCAAACATATCATATTCAGTGATCTACAAGTTTTATGTAGGATTTTATGACTAACCATGTGAATGACCAATTCCTGTCAGCTCTCTAAATAGATATAAGTGAAGCAAGAGAGTTTTATTCTTTCTACAAAAGATATGCCCATGCTCTAACAAATATAAGTGAAGCAAAAGAGCATTCTACAAATGGCGATTTTCTATGTGAGAGAAACAGTCAATCCAAACTTCAAATGATATAAGTGAAGCACATGAAGCATTCTATAAAGCCATACTCAAAAGATATAAGTGAAGTGCAAAGAGCATTCTATAAATCAACCAAGGACTATCTCATACCAGCATGGTGCATAAAATAAAAGAGAAAACTAAATGCAAAAGACGCTCCAAGATTTGCACATATCGCATGAACGAAACGAATCCGAAAACATACCGATACTTGTTGAAGAAAGCTGGGATGCCTTCCGGGGCATCCCCAAGCTTAGACGCTTGAGTCTCCTTGAATATTTACTTGGGGTGCCTTGGGCATCCCCAAGCTTGAGCTCTTGCCTCTCCTCCTTCTCCTCATATCGAGACCTCCTTGATCTTCGAACACTTCATCCACACAAAACTCAACAGAAAGCTCGGTAAGATCCATTAGTATAATAAAGAAAATCACTACTCTGATACTGTTGCAAACCAATTCATATTTTGTTTTTGCATTGTAGCTACTGTAATATAACTTTTCCATGGCTTAATCCACTTATAAATCGATAGTTTCATCAAAACAAGCAAACTATGCATCAAAAAACAGAATCTGTTTTAAACAGGACAGTCTGTAATAATCTGAACATTCGCCATACTTCTGTTACTCAAAAACTTCTGCCAAAATTAGTAAAAATAAAAAATTTGTATAGAAAGACAGTGCAAAAGGTTTCAGAACCGTTTGACGTTCCAGTAAAAAATCTAAAATCGCGCACTACAGCCAAAGTTTCTGTTCTGCACCGCACAAACCAACAAGCAATGTAAACATCCTAAGGCAAATCTTGGCACATTATTTTTATAATACAATGGAATTGTACAAGGGGATAATTATTTTTGTTGAAAACTTTCTGTAATTAAGATTCACAAAGTTTCCGTGAGCATGAACAAAGTTCAAGGAGCTCCCCCACTTCAACAATGCTTGTCTCTTTCACTTTCACTTTCCTTTTTGAAAAGGTTAGGTTCCCCTCTTTTTTTTAAACTATATAAAAGCACTCAACAGAAATAAATTACTCTCTAAAACTTCCGGGTTGTCTCCCTGGCAGCCTTTCTTTAAAGCCATTAAGCTAGGCATATAGTGCTCAAGTAATGGATCCACCCGGATCCCAAGGTATATCAAAGCCAATTTTAATTAACAATGATTTGTGATTTAGTAGTGAGCACAAAGTAACATATATCATGCAACAACGAAGTCTAACTCTCTTCCTATGCATAGGCATGTCATATAAGAACAATTCATGCACACAAGGTAAAGGCCAATGCATAGCATAAATAGTTTCTTGCAATTTTATCGTGTTGGAAACATAGAGAGGTGGAGGTGTAGTTCCTCTTTCATAATAATTGCAAGTAGGAGCAGCAAGCACATGCATATTATATCTATCAAAATCATCATGTGTAGTAATAAAACGCAACCCGTCAATATAATCCTTAATAAGGGCAACCTTCTCCGATATAGTGTAGTCGGGAGAATTCAAAAAGATAATAGGACTATCATGCGTGGGTGCAATAGCAACAATTTCATGTTTAACATACGGAACTATAGCAAGTTCATCTCCATAGGCATCATTCATATTGGCATCTTGGCCACAAGCATAGCAAACATCAAGTTCATCAAAAAGGGATATTTCAAAAGAATCAACGGGATCATAACGATTATCATAGCAATCATCCTTTGGTAAGCACGAAGGGAAATTAAACAATGTATGAGTTGAAGAGTTACTCTCATTAGAAGGTGGGCACGGGTGATCAATCCGCTCTTCCTCCTTTTGTTCTTCGCTCTCCTCCTCATCTTTTTCATCCAATGAGCTCACAATGTCATTAATTTCTTCTTCCATAGGCTCCTGCAAAATATTAGTCTCTTCTTGACAGCGGAGACTTTCTCAATAAATTCATCAATATCGGAATTGTATTCATAATTCTCATAGCAATATTTAAGGATAGCTAAATTTTCAGGTCTATAAACTGAATCATCAAAATCTTCAAACTCTTTAAACAAAGATTCAATTTCACATGCACCCTTAAAAGCAACAAATTCTTCTATTCCTTCCACATCATAATAATCATATATACCCCTAGCATAAGAAGCCAAGGTTACATTATCATTAAATTTGCATGAAAAGGGAAGGTGTGGAGCCTTCATCCTAGAGCAACAAGTATAATCATATCTCAAGCATAGTTGCCTAGCATACCACTTCAATATATAAATTTGATCCCATAATAATTGCCCCTTTTGAGTCAAGCGATAATCCCTAAAGTATTCACGTTGATCCAACGTGTCTCCCATTACAAGATTGAATGGGGTTTTCTCAGGATTATCAAAGTAGTACATAATATCTTTCACATGATGATCATCGAGGGTTTTAGGAGGTTCCCCATCTCCATGAGTAGCAAGTAAACCTAATTTGTTTGGTATTTCGTGTTCCATATCCATAACTAAAGATAGAGAACAACTAAGAACAGCAAATAAAAATTACTTAGTGATAAAGCAAACAAGCACACACGAGAATATTCACCCCAGCTATGACTCCCCGGCAACGGCGCCAGAAAAAGGTCTTGATAACCCACAAGCATAGGGGATCAATTGTAGCCTCTTTCGATAAGTAAGAGTGTCGAACCCAACGAGGAGCTAAAGGTAGAACAAATATTCCCTCAAGTTCTATCGACCACCGATACAACTCTACGCACGCTTAACGTTCGCTTTACCTAGAACAAGTATGAAACTAGAAGTACTTTGTAGGTGTTGTTGGATAGGTCTGCAAGGTAATAAAGAGCACGAAATAAAAAGTAGGGGCTGTTTAGATAAAGACACAACTAAATTAGTTTTAGTAAAGAGCTTTTTGTCACAAGAAAGTTATTTGTCCCTAGGCAATCGATAACTAGACCGGTAATCATTATTGCAATTTTATATGAGGGAGAGGCATAAGCTAACATACTTTCTCTACTTGGATCATATGCACTTATGATTGGAACTCTAGCAAGCATCCTCAACTACTAAAGATCATTAAGGTAAAACCCAACCATAGCATTAAAGAATCAAGTCCTCTTTATCCCATATGCAAACAACCTACTTACTCGGGTATATGCTTCTGTCACTCACGCCACCCGCCATAAGCAAATCATGAACATATTGAAAACCCTACAGCGGGGATCCCTCACGCTTGCGCGACACGGAGAGCACCATAGGACAGCACCAATAATAAAACATGCAACTCAAACCAATCACGATCATCAATTAACCCATAGGACAAAACGGATCTACTCAAACATCATAGGATAGCCATACATCATTGGGAAATAATATATAGCGTTGAGCACCATGTTTAAGTAGAGATTACAGCGGGTAAAAGAGGGGTTACACCACTGCATAGAGGGGGGAAGAGTTGGTGATGATGGCGGTGAAGTTGTTGATGAAGATTGCGGTGATGATGATGGCCCCCGGTGGCACTCCGGCGCCACCGGAAGCGAGGGGGAGAGAGCCCCCCTCCTTCTTCTTCTTCCTTGACCTCCTCCCTAGATGGGAGAAGGGTTTCTCCTCTGGTACTTGGTCTCCATGGCATGGGAGGGGCGAGAGCCCCTCCGAGATTGGATCTGTCTATCTGTTTCTACGTTCTGTGATTCTGCCCTTTCACCGTTTCTTAAATACCCGGAGATCCGTAACTCCGATTGGGCTGAATTTTGGACACGATCTCTATCCGGATATTAGCTTTCCTGCGGCGAAAGAAGGGCACCAACCGCCTTACGGGGTGGCCACGAGGGCCCAGGGCGCGCCTGACCCCCTGGGGCGCGCCCCCTGCCTCGTGGCCCCCTCGGGCATCGTCTCACGTTGATTCTTCTTCCCAAAAATCATAAATATTCCAAAAAAATCTCCGTCAGTTTTTATCCCGTTTGGACTCCATTTGATATGGGTTTTCTGCAAAACAAAAAACATGCAACAAACAGGAACTGGCACTGGGCACTGGATCAATATGTTAGTCCGAAAAATAGTATAAAAGGTTGCCAAAAGTGTATGAAAGTTGTATAATATTGGCATGGGACAATCAAAAATTATAGATACGACGGAGACAGATCAGTCGTCCTCCAGCAGAAGGTCAAGCCAAGATGAATCAACAACGCCCCAGCTGGAAACGACCATGTGTCTTGGAGCCGAGGTAACCCTCTCATCCCTTTCCTCCATTCTCATCCCTCCCTCCATCCTTTTTGCTTGCTGCCGCTGCTGCTCTCTCTATCTCTCTCACCTGATTTCCCCTCACCCCTCTCTCTTCCATTCATCTCCTAACCCTGCATTGTTTGTTCTATGCCTACAAGGTGTTCGATAAAATTTCAACCATGCTTTAGCGAAATATTAATGCTAATAATGTATGTAATTTTTATCCTCTGCTATGTTTCACTAATATCTTTTTTCTGAAATTTAGCTGCAGATTATAAGACTTGTCTGTACAGTATATTATGTTCTGATTATGTGGCTTGCATGTACTATATATGGCGTCTGTTATCACTTGTTCTTGTCTTATTCATCACACTGGAACCCGAGTGTATGTAAATTATCTTCTAAGTGATGTTGATGGAAAAGAAAGTTCATCCATAATGCAGTGGTCTTTTACTTCTCCAAAAAGAAATATAGGTGTTCCATCGCAGGAATTATATTCCAAGGATTAGTTCTTCAAGCATTTATTTTGATTAGAATTTGCATGTAAGAGTAATAAATAAATAAATGCATATTCAAACTTAACTGAAATCACTCTTATCTGTTTCTCTAATGTTGACAAGTGCATGATCTAAAATCAGAATTCTCTGCAGTCTTTGTTACCCTAATGAGATAAAGTAAGACTGCTATGTGTGTCAATGATGTAACAGATTTAACATATATTTCAGACCTTCGCGATAAGCATCACACGGACCTGGAGAGTTTAGGTCTGACATCACGTTCATTGAGAACACTTTGTATTACCCTCAAAAAAGAGAACACTTTGCATTATTTGTGCTAACCATTGGACAGAGTATCATCATCATCTGAAAGAAGTTATTGGTTTTGCTGCTTGGTGCTATTTGTCTGCTTCTCTTGGTAACTGAAGGCCCAAATGAGAAGGTATCATCATCTTTCTGTTTTAGTACATTTTTGTATTTCAAATTAGACGGATTGAGTGGCGGTATAGTGAATTGAACTGCAAGTATACACATTAATAGAGCACTACTTTCACAGTCTCTGGATATGCATGAAATATAATGTTGCTTTTTGAATGGTGAAATCACTGAAATGTATTATCTATTTATTCTGAATGAGAAGGGTTAAAGTTTATACCCTGCACTTATTGAAATTAAGGTAGATGTTAGACTCGAACCTACTTGAGTGGGAGCATATGCAGGAACTGCTTTGGTATACCAGATTAATTTGTATTATGGAGCAACTAAGAATTTATCATTGCAGTTAAGTTCTCAGCACGTCGTTTATTTTTGCAGGCTGTGGCTTGCACACATTTATTGTATTTAGGGCCACATATTGCCCTTTTCACAATGAAAGCAGTTCAGTGTGGTCGGGTTGATTTGAAGAGTGCTCCTTATGACACTGTTCTTTTTAAAAGCAGGCCTTCATGGTTGGAGAAAGACTATCGGGAGTTTGGATCTCCAGTATATCAGGAAATAATCCCATTTAGCAAAATACTCCATGAAGTTCATCTTCAAGTTGTTCCTTGGGGCATTGGAACCGCACTTGGAGAGCTTCCTCCATATTTTATTTCTACAGCAGGTTATGTTTATACTGCTTTGCTATTGCCAAGAAGAACATAATGTACCATTGTAATCAACTCATGCTATACTTCATTATTCTTTAAGTTTTTATTCCACGGCTTTGTCGCGAATCACTTAAAATTATGTATAAATGCTTCACCGCGTCCAAACTTACATGAACACATCACATGTGTAATTGAGCGTCAGAAAGAAGTGCATAGTCCTATTAGCAAAAAGCTTCTTGATCGGTTACAAATTAATCAACCATCTATAGCACGCTTTGATCAGTTTTATGGTCCTGCTCAGATGTTAGATCTTGAATGCATTTAAGTTCCATCCATGCCCTCTAAGTCTTTTGTGGGTCTTCCTTTGCTACTTCTATTATGGTTATGTTTAAATGACAATCTTTTTATTCCCATTTTTTGTGATTATGTCTAATAACTATACGATAAGCTGACTTATCTAGCTTATAAGTTTTAGAATCTCGACCTCATAAATGATCATAAAAGATTAGCCTAGGTTAAGGCTAAACAATTCTTGACCTTAGTGTTTTCTTTGGAAGAATTACTGATGTGGACAATCCATGTTTCTAGCATTTTATCGTACCTCTCTAAAATTCCCACTCACAATGGTTAGATGCTATTCTGTTCCTCTCCATTGTCATGACGCAGTTACAATTACAGGTTTAAGCCTCTCTGTCCCTCTCCTGTAATCTAGCAATATGTCAACGCTTAAATGGATTCAGTTCTTGCAGCATATATAGCATTAAAATGCTTGATGTTTTGCCTCTTTGGGTGGCCTTGCTTGATGTTCTCCTCATGTATATAGATTGTTACAATGGAATAGCTTGTCAGACTCTTTGTATGTTTATAAGCTTATCAGTTCATTTTTCAAGATTAGAATGTTATCAATGATGGCCACTTCTAGGTTGTTTATAATGCATTTACAGATCATTGGTGTGTCTGTGTGTGCTTACCCCTTTGATAATCAATATGATGCAGATGCGTCTATCATAGATTTCATTTGACTTTTGATGTGAATACTACATGCTTCAACGACAAAAGGTATCCAGGAGGTTCTTCCCATCAAATCTATTTAAAATTCACTATCCAGTTTTTGCCTATTTAGTTTGTTTGCAGATTATTTTTGGGTGCCTGTGTTGATCTCTTGGCAATTTATCGATAGCCTTGGAAGCTTCAATTAAGTTAATCAGATTAGAAGATTATTACTTAATTAAATTATGAGTTTGCTATTCCCATATGCTTCTTTGGTCATAAAAGTAAGTAATAAATTGGCTGTTTTGTACAGGTTTTATCAATTAATTATTTTCAGGACTAGGAGCTTTTTCATTAACTTATCTGAATTTTGTAGCTCACTAGGTACCTCCTGTAGTTAGGTGTATACAAGTCTTCTGTAGAACCTGACTGTTGACATCTCCTAAAAAATAGGAAGGTTACCAATCGTTCATTACCAATTGTATCAGGACACTTTTATAGAAGATACGGCTTACTGTGCATTCAAACAGTAGCCGCAGAGTTTGGTCTTTCTATTATTTCTCTACACATTGGATTTGGATTTGCCCTGATTTACGTAGAGAAGCCTCCAGCAATACTGAAATTTTTGCTGTTTGTTTTGTTGTTGGTCTATAGACATTTATATTTTGAGAATCATTCTGAAACCAGGGTTCAAAGCACTGAGAAAATATGGTTCTATTTCTGAGTCTTGTGCTAATGCTTCAAAGGGAGATGAAGAAAAAGAATCAGTACTGTTGACCCATTGTATCTACTAGCAGACTAAAAGGTTTGGTTCCTACTCCATTCAATGTCTGTGATTAGCAACATGGAACACATCTTTCACTCATAATTTTCTTTATTACTGTGTTTTGCATAGGAACACCGTAATGCCGAGTAATGTACCGACGTGTTGTGCAACTGCAGTCCTATAATGAATTAAAGTATCAGTTCAAGTTGTTCACCAGGTTGTTCTTCCCCCATCATTCCCCATATTTCCTTTTCATAAATTACATACTGAGTTGTAGGTTGATCAGGTCTATTGCATGAGGCAGAACAAGGATGAGAACATTTTTTAGCTTTTTCATGTGTATGTTCAGCAGCGGGCAATGCTTGAGATAGATTTGGGTGCACAACATATATATAAATATGTTGTTGCTTTTGAATAAACATAGATAAGCTGCGGCAGGGATGAGATATCTGTCCAACTGTCATCCTTCCTTGACTTGGGTTTGTCATTTCTGTCAGTGTCCGCTTCCTTCGTTGGTTGTCACCTGTTTGCACGTTGCTGTAGTTCAGAGATCATAATATATTTTCCAGGGATACAATTGACTATGTCACCCAGTTTGCTAATATAACTATTTACTTCTATCTCATAGAGATTCTTACAAAATATCATGCATACGAGTCCGAGTTTAAGTTGAATATAACCACTGGATTATTCAAATGCAGATTCTTTTGTAACTTAAGAGGTTAGACATAGTTGCATGCACTTTAGCTAAGAGGAGCACAACATTGGAGAGAAAGGAAATGATCAAAGTTGATCTATTTCAGGCACATATTTTGTACTGATTGAAACATATGAGCAAGGTTGTCGCAGTGATGTTCTATATCACAGTTTTCCCATGTAATGTGATTACATATTCCACTTTCTTATTGCAAACATGCTAATATCGTTCTTTCATTCAGACGCCGTCACTAACAATTAATAACAATAAAAATTTATGTTCTAAAAATCCGACTAAACTTTACTATCCTGTTTATTACTGCATTTTATAAACCTTTGTAAGCGTCATGATTTCTTTTGTTAATACAATTTGGTTGTTCCAATTCATATTTATACCGTGTTATGGGCCGGAACGGGATATTGGACAAGGCGAGGTTGTTCCACTTGCTCAATTTCTAAAGACTTGACCTTATCCATCCCCTTCTCCGCTCTGTGCACCAGCATTCTCTCACCCACCCTCTCTCTTACATTCCATCGCCAGTGTTCCTCTGCATCGGAAAGATGACTTCGATTGCAAGGTCTGCTTCATCACCCGCAAGGTCAGCTCCCTCCCCTCTATGCATTGTGCCGGGAGGTCCGTTCTTCAGGTGAATCATCACCAAATCAAGCTGCCTCGCCCACTTCCAGGCAGACCTTGACCAATAGCACGGTATTATTTCAGTTTCCGGTCAATGTTTTTTCCTAGAGGCATGGTCAAAATAGAAAAGTTCTACTTCTGAGTCAAATACAGTAGTGTAGTTATTCTCCGTGACTGAAATTGATATTTGTTTCATTATTAACAAGAATAGATCGGCTGTCTCATGCGGATGACTACCGTGTTGATCTATTAATGGAAATTGCAAAAGTGTCTGATTCATCCTAGCTAATTCAAGTTAACTTGACTACAACAATATATACGTTTATTTACAAGCCCTGCTCCACATGGACAACAATAATAGTGGGTAGGAAGTGTAGTTCATTGAGAATCAGACATCAGTCTGATGGTACTTCATATTTGCTTCTATAACCTGATCTGATAAATGCTATCGTATCAAGTGTAAGAGAATGAAGTTCCTTCTCTGGTTAAACTACCGGTCCCTGTTGCGTGTATGCTTCCTGCTCAACACCTAAATAATCAATTAGTGCATGGTCACACATGTTGATCTCCTATTTACTTGTTGCTTGAGTATTATTTCCATTTTCTAACATTGTCCTTTCTAGAGGAAATTTTACTTCATAAACAAAGGCACATCAATATGTTGTTTGATTGATCCTAGCAATTTAAGCTTACTTTGGAAAGAGGGTGATAGGTAGGTAGTGTTATTGTAGGAGATATGCCCTAGAGGCAATAATAAATGATATTGTTTATCTCCGAGTTCATAATTATGTTTATGTTCCATGCTATAACTGCTATGGTTCTCGAGTCTGCAATAACCACGAGGCTCGGAGGAAGACTCATATGCACGTGTGGAATAATAAACGGTAAAATGTATTCCTAGTCTGGCCTCTAAGACTAGCTCAAGTGTTGCATGATGGTTATGTTTTCCTGATCATGGGCATGTCTATGCCAGCAACCTTGAGGGCATAATGTTAAGAGAACATTTGTGTTGAATCGACCCGGCATGATGTTATGCTATGAGATTCATTCGTCACAAGTTTATTGGTACATAACACAGAGATGGTTAACGTTTGCATGATTCCTTAGACCATGAGAGTATCGAGTTTCTTCATGCTTGCTTCATGAACTTTGGGGTTTGTTAAACGTCATCCGTAAATGGGTGGCTATTACGGCGGCTTACGGGTTCATGGAAAAGTGTGTCAAGTAACTTGATAGCTCAAGATTGGGATTTGCTCCTCCGACGATGGAGAGATATCTCTTGGCCCTCTCGGTGTTACGGTATCCATCATCGTCTGGCCAGACACTTTGTGGGATCACGGGGATGCCGGAACACGATAACGAGAAAAGAGAACAATACCGGTAACGAGGTAACTAGCATAGTGGACAAGTTGTTGATCCACGGGAATGCCAACATGTCTCACCTCGGGTATTTGTAACATATCGCGAAGCAACAGGAATAGCACACGGCAACTGGAGGTTCACTCGAATATTTATTCGTGTGGGTATAGGGGTCAATATGGGTGTCCACGGCTCCGATGTTGATCATTGATCGGAAGGGGTTCCGGGTCATGTCTATACTTCACCGAACCTATAGGGTCACACGCTTAAGGGTCATCTATCTGCTGAATACTAGACAGGGAGTCTGAGAGAAAATCACCGAAAAAGTTTCGGACACCGAAAAGTTTCGGACAGCGGAATCGTACCGCAGAGAGAGGTCATCGGATAAGTTTCGATGATACCGAAAAGTTGTTTCGGGATACACCATTAAGTAAAATTGGTTTCGGCACATGCCTGATAATTCTTGGAGGATGCCAGAATCATTCTGGAAGCTTTTTGGAATTTTCTGAGATAAAAACCGGAAATGTTCCGGAGCTGCCGGAGCCACTTCAGATGCGTTTCGCAGATGAAAATCACTAAACCGGAATTGTTTCGGAACGCGTTGAAAATCATTTTAGTGGGTACTGGAAATGTTCTTAGCCCACATAAATATTTTCAGTTCGATCAGACGCTGAAAAATGTCGTCGTGAATAGTGAAAATCAGCTTTATGGTTACTTTATGGAAAGCCACCTTTTGGGGCTTTGCTCCAAAAGATCTTGGGGATGACATGGATGGATAGGAGCCATTTTTTGGGCCCCTCATGGGGGTGTGGCCGGCCACATGGGGTATCCCCCCTTGGGGACCCTCTTGTTCCTTGGTTTCACTCCTAGGTCCTTGTGGAAGGACTTCATTCATGTGCATTTTGGGTTTTTTGTGAAACTACCCTACCCCCTTGGGATTTCCTATAAATAGAGGTGGAGGGGCAGCCCTCCACACTCATCCCTTGCTCTCATACACATGCCATGCATTATCTGGCTTCTTCTCTCCCTCCCACGAAAAGAGTTTCGTAGAGCCGTAAGGCTGTCTGGGTTCCGGCAGGAACTAGTTCTGGACGGCGAAGCCCTGCCGGATAGATGACACCGTATGTGTGCTACTTTGTAGAGAGATCGTAGTTTCGGTCTTAGTTCGTGAGTGCCTCCCGAAGGGCTGTCCGTGTGACCGTCCGAGTTTCGAAGGTCCTCCCGAAGGGCTGTCCGAGTGACCGTTCGAGTTTCGAAGGTCCTCCCGAAGGGCTGTCCGCGACACCGTCCGGGGGGCTGTTCGACCGCCTCCCGGAGGGCTGTCTGAGGAGCAGATGAGGGTATACATCCTCGCGGTTGGGAGGTTGTAAATCCTAGCTGCGGGGATCTGCACCGCCGATCGTCATCGACTCTACTTCCCGCTGCGCTACGAGTCGGTAACGAAAAAGATCAAACCATGTATGCAGTCTCCATAGTGGTCCTGGGCTGGTGCGTAGGTCGGAATTTTTTTTGTTTTCTGCTGCGTTCCCCTACAGTTATTCCATCAGAAGCATAGAAAAGAATGATTTTAACTTAGATTTACTTCTGTAACCTGATCTGATAAATACAGTAGCATCAAGAACAAGAGAACGAAATTTGTGTTCTGCTACCACTGTGTATACTTTCTAAATATAATCCCACACCTGTTGATGCCCTATTTTCTTGCTGCTTGACAAATAGTACAAGTAGAACATGTTCAAGCTCCTGCTATTCTCTTTAGAAATAGCTACACGACACATATCATTTAGTTACTATGAGCATTGTGTTTCTTGCTAGAAATTATCAAATTAATATACATACATATCCCAACAAAAGTGCTTCTGGACACTATGATGCAGTGTCTTGGCCTTCCAAACGCCATGTACTCAAAACAAAAGGCAAGGACAGTTGGTCTTGATGCAACCATTCAATTCTATCCATCTAAGCACCAACTGGACAACGGACTTCCCAGGAAATCGATATCCATCTATGTGTATGGTAAACTCAAAGAAGCTGAAGATCGACTGGCAACTGAAGCTCTCAGGTACATTGAAGGCTCTTACGGGAAGGTTCTGCAAGACCTCAACTATAACAAACTATAGCTGGTTCAGCAAAAATATAAGTCTCTGGAGCATTAGCAGAAAAAAAGAATAACAGACTATTTTAGCAATAGCTGGTGCAGTACTCTCAGTGGAGATCGCATGGCAGCAAAGGAACTTTACCCTGTAATAGATACCAACCTCATAGTAGGATAAACACCCAAACACAACAATCTGAATCATATTTTGTCACAGATAAGATATACTATCTTAGTGATACAACTACACAATCAGATTATGGTCTACAACAAACAAACAAGTATTATTGGAGCTTGGTCAATGATATCAAAGGAATTTCTGCTTTAGACAATGAAGAGTTGCCTGGACGATGAAGTCATTTTCAATACTGATGGCACATGCAGCGATGACTATCTGATGTTCACCACTTCATAACCACAATAGTCTGTATGATGTATCTCTGGCTATGTACTTGGCTTCATAATAACATTGTAAATAATCTACCATAAACTTCTTAGAACACTAAGTATCTCTCTGTGTTTAAATATTTTAATGTGCAGTGTTTGAATACTTGGTTTGATCTTGCCATTTGCGTCATTGGCGCAACGGGTCATCTAGCATGAACAAACACTACTAGGGAAAAGCTTATAGGCAGACGCTTACTAGTAGCGTGGGTTTATAACCCTCGCTACTGCTACTTACTAGTAGCACGGGTTTTTACCCCTCGCTACTACTAAGTTGATACTAGTAGCGCAGATTTTTAACCTGCGCTACTACTAAGCGGTCTCTATCGTGCCCTCCCGGGACATGCCATAGTAGTAGCGAGGGGTACAAACCCGCGCTACTACTAAGTTGATAGTAGTAGCACGATTTTATACCCCTCGCTACTACTAAGTAAGAGGTAGGTGAAATCCCCATATCCTCGGCCGAATCCCTCCTCTCTCCCTCACTTTCCCCCTCTCTCACTTTCCTCCTCTCTCCCTCGTACTCCAGCGATGGACGCCGCTGGTACACTCTGCTTTCTTCCCCCCTCCCTCTCCGAGATCCCTCCGGTGGGAGGTCGCCGGAGCTCCTCACCGCCGCCAAGATGCGGAAGCGCGACCTCGGCATCCTCCTCCTCGCCGCCTTCGTCGTCATATTCTCGCTCCAGGTCAGCCCTCCTCCTCCCCCCCTCTCCGATTCGATCCGGAACCCTAGCTGACCCATCCCCCTCCTCCACCGACAGCACGAGGGTGACTTCTCGTTCCAGGAGGCGTGGTACCACCTGTCGGACGACGGGTTCCCGATCAAGCACGACGTGGACCGCCTCCCGCCGCTGCTCTTCGCTGACCTCAACGGCTACGGCCGCCGCGAGGTGCTGTTCCCCACGCACGACGCCAAGATCCAGGTCCTCCAGCTCCCGGCCCATGCCGGGCTGGCCTCCGCGGCCGCCCTCGAAGGCTTCCACGAGGCGCGCGTCATGGCCAAGATCTCCCTGCTCCGGGCCAACGTGCGCGTCGCCGCCGGCCGCCGCCCCGTCGCCATGGCCGTCGGCGCCGTCGACCGAACCATTGACACCATTGACAGCACGCACGGGGTCGAGATTCTTTTTTGGTTTTTCAAATTAATAGTAGTAGCGTGGGTCACAGACACGCCCTACAGATAGTTAGTAGTAGCGCATGTCGAACCCGCGCTACTACTAACACACGTACTAGTAGCGCGGGATGCACCGCGCTACTACTAGTAGTTAGCTGTAGCGCCGTAGTAGTAGCGCAGGCACCCGCGCGCTACTACTAGTAGTTAGCTGTAGCGACGTAGTAGTAGCGCAGGCACCCGCGCTACTACTAGCTTTTAACCCGCGCTACTACTAGGCTTTTTCCTAGTAGTGAAAGGGCAAGCATATGCTTTTGTCTTCAATTGCACTTCCAAGGGACTGCGCCTGATCGTCTACTCAATATAAGCAAACTGCAAAAGCCCCTTGTTATATAACTTAATATTAGTATAAATGCCTACCAAGACTTCTGTGTTTATCCTCCTTTTGGATCTTATGTAATCCCCTAAGACCATCCTATGCATTTAGCTATCGGTTATTTGCTGCTTAGGCTGCTGTGTGGTATGCTTTTGTAACAACCATGATAAAAGAAATATATGCTTTTGTCTTCAAATGCACGTCCAAAAGCCTCTGCATGATTGTCTATCCAATCTAAACAGATCACAAGAATCCTTTCGTACATGACTTAGTGCATCATTTTTTATCTCATGTAAAACGAACCATGACAATCGTGTGCGTATGACTATCGCTTGCTTGCTGCATATAGTATCATGATCTATGCTTTTCGAACAACAATATGTTAATGCACACTTTTCCAATACTTGGCTTATACTCAGCCTTTGCGTCATTGGCGCAACGGGTCATCTAGTTTAGTTAGAAACCGAAACAATGCTCACATATGAAATAATGCTCATGTACGTCTTATTGTTTGAAATATGCAGGTTGGTGTGGCTTCTCGATGATTACTATAACGTTGAACACCGGGCCTACTTGATGGTGGAGAAGAAGATGGTAATAAGCATACTAGTTGGTAGTTCATAAGTTGTGTTTAGTTCAAATGGATATCCCGTAATACTCTCATTTTTTATGTTTGCAGAACCTTTTACCCGTGAAGGTTCAGTCTCACGGGGCCTCGTCAAGTGCCATGCCGTACGATGAGCGATACACACCATACATGAAGATGACATGATTCCTCCCGTTCATCTAGCTTGTCAGTCGGTCGACGCCAAACCTGAACGCTGCAGGAATCACCTAACTTGTGGATCGGTAGAGGCCGGAGACGCACGGTTTCCACCTCCAGGCCGGGGAGATGACCATGACACTTCAGGATGTTTCTATGATCCTTGCACTTCCTATCGAGGGGAAGCCTCTGTGTATGAGCACCGATTCTGAGGGGTGGCGCCAGCAGATGAAGACCCTTATTGGTATGGCTCATGTAGAGTCTGAAGACAACAGTAAAGATAGAGTCCCAGTAGGCGCTCCTTACATGTGGATCGTAGCGAACTTTGCGCATTGCCCTGAGGACACTAATGATGATGTGATCCAGACGTATGATCGCGTGTACATGTGGTATGTTATCTCTAAGACTCACTTTGCTGGCGATGGTGGCAGGACCGCTCCATGGATGTGGATCAAGGTGTTGATTGTCTTCGGCAACAAATTTAGCTGGGGTTCGGCGGCACTGGCCTACTTGTACCTGCAGGTAATCAATTGTTTATTTTTACTTTATTATTTGTACATTACCAATGCAAACTTGCCCTTAACTACCATGTTTGCCTTTACGTGCAGTTGAACGATGCTTGTTGTAGGTTCTCATGCATCGCATTTTTTGATTTTTCATGCATGTCATGCATAATGCGAACTTGTGTTTAAGCAATTACCCCCGCTATCATGGGAAACTTACATTTTGTGTGCGTTTTTTTTTATTTTGATCTACATCATGGCAAATTTTCTACAAGTTATGTCTCTCTACATTTTTGCATCAATTTTTACTAATGAAGAATATTTTCTTGGTAATGTAATAAATGTTGACATTTTTTGTATATAATATGTCAATTAAATTTTCTACACTACATGGTAATACTCACTTCATATGTCATACAATAAAAGAAATTTGTATATATTTTTTGTTTTTGCATAGTTTCTGACATTTTTTATTTTTTTACAAAGGGAATTGTGTTGGGCCAGAAAGCCTAGCTAAAGGGCCTGCATGGTGTGGTGTTCAGGCGAGGTGTTTTGCGAAATCACTAATTGAGGAGTACTCATTGCAAGGATCACTCCCACCTTCCCACGTTGCGACAAGTGGCGCGCTGCATGTGCGCCACTTGTCACCACCTGGGAGTTTTCCTTTTTTTTCATAGATCTGTTTATTCAAAACGTTTTATCTCTTAAACCGTGCGTCCAAATCTCGAACCGTTTTCACCGTTGGATTCCTCGCGTCAAGATCTTCAAAACTAGATCCCATGTTGATAGATTTTGACGAACTTTTTTTCAGAAAAAAAGGACAAAAAAACCGAACCGGGAGCACGGTATTTTCCCTTTTCAAAAGAGGCACGCCCGTGCCTCTCGCAAAATCACAACCGTGCCTCTCACGAAATTAAAACCGTGCCTTTCGCAGTAGAAAAAAAACAGTACGCGTTTTTTTTCGTTTCCGAGGAGGCACGGCCGTGCCTCTCGCGAAAGCACAACCATGCCTCTCGCAGAAGCAAAACCGTGCCTCTCGCGGAAGAAAGAAAAACAAAAAACGCGTTTTTTTCTTTTCCGAGAGGCACAGCCGTGCCTCTCGCGAAAGCACAACCGCGCCTCTCGCGGAAGCAAAACCGTTTCTCTCGCGGAAGAAAAAAAGTAGAAAACACGTTTTTTTCGTTTCCGAGAGGCACGGCGAAAGCACAACTGTGCCTCTCGCGGAAGGAAAAAAAATAGAAAACGCGTTTTTTTCGTTTCCGAGAGGCACGGCCGTGCCTCTCGTTGAAGAAAAACCGTGACTCTCGCAAAAGAAAAAAACGTGTTTATTCGCGCAAAAAAAAGACAGATGGAAAACTGAAACGTCGAAAAAAACCAAAAAAACCCGTTTAAAAAGCCGAAAACGCGTATGAAAAAATTAAAAAAAGAAAATCCGGAGGGAGTGTACAGAGCACGACACATCGCGGGCGGCTGAGAACGCGCCAAGTAGCGCTGATCGCGTGGGGTGTTTCCCCGAGAGTCCCTGTGTGCCGCGCATGTCCGTCAAAAGGAGCCAGCTTGCTGAGGCCAGAACGCTTGGGCCGGCCCACTATGCTCCCAATTATCTTCTTTTATTTTTTTACGTTGAAGTATAGAGCCGATACTGTAGCAACCGGCACTGTAGCATCCAGTTCACAATAGCTCTCGCTATTTGCTCGGTTCTTATATAAGAAATTTTGAAAATGCGAATATATACAATGCCAATTTTGAAATACACTTTAAATATATTGTAATGTACTTTGAACAATTCTTGAATACGCATTGAACATTTTTGTAAGGTACGTTACAATTCGTGAATACACATTGAAACATTTAGTGTAATATATGCTGAACAAAAATGAAATACGTAATGAAAATTTTTAGTATTTTGTTGAACAAATTTGTAGCAAGCGGAGAGGGCCATGGCGACCCCCATTTGGCCCAAAGGCTCACTAAATATATATTTTGAGAATAATGCCATGAAAAAAATAGAATGTAAAAAATGCCACAAAAGATGACGTGTTCCTAGTCATCACCCGAAAAAACTTGTGTGCAAAAAAATGGCAGAAAAAAATGCCACCTCTCAATATTAAAAATGGCATCTTCTCAAAGATAATAATAATAAATCCATCCTCAAAATAATTGAAATACCCATCCTATTATAAAATAAAAAATGTCATGCTCTTATAAATTAAAATTTCACACTCTTATAAATAAAACGGTCATCCTCCAATGATAAAAATTCCATCCTCTTATGTTCTAATAAAAGTTTCGTTCTATCATAATAAAAATGCCATCCTCTTAAATAATAAAAATGTCATCCTCATAATAATAAAATGCCATCCTGCTATAAAATCAAAAGAAAACATGCTCATACAAAATAAAACTACCATCCTCTAATAATAAAAATGTCATCCTCTTATATTCTTATAATTAAATACAATCTTCTTATAATAAGATATGTCATTCTCTTCTAGTAAAACTGCTCTGTGAGAAAATAAAAAAATGTTTTCTTGGTTGAATTAAAAAATAAAAATGCTACAAAAATGCCACGTTATATATAAAATCTTTTTTTACCATGAATGCTCATGAACTATATCTCTAGCCCATTGGCTAAAAGCCCGCTCTAGACTTCCCTCGCGCGTTGGTTACCCTTTTTGGAAAAGAAAAAGGCAAAATCGAGTGGTTGCCAGGAATCGGCAGGCAATGAATGTCTCTAGCCATCTGAGGTGGCATTGGCCCTGCGTCGAGATCCGTGCGACTACGATTGGGACGTTCGATGGGGACCTAGGGTTGGCCTCCCGGGGAACACGGATCAGATAACATTTCTGATCTTTTTAGGGAAGGAAAATCATCAGTTTGCCAATCATTCGCTTCGCCAAGGCCCAAGTGGTAGAGCACTATCGCCGCCAGTTCAGTCATAGAGCAGAGAGGAGAGCAGAGGTCGCTGACAAAACCCCTATTTGTGGCCGCCGCCCTAATTTTCCCTCCGCACAAGCACTGACTATGTTCCGTCTGCCGCGGACACGATGGATGAGTCGCCGCAACTCCAAAGTGATTCGGCAACATCAGGCAATGCCGGCTCTGGGCATGCCCAAGTGTTGTTTGACGGAATTCCCAAACAAGACCCGGTACAATCTTTGCCCCTATGACATTTACATTCGTTGATTCATTTGTTGCACATACCATTCTATCAAACTTGTAGGACAATAGTTTAACCGCGATGCATATTGTAGGACCAAATAAAGCTTAACATAATAAATGATGGTCAAGAGCCTTTGCAATTTGACATTGGGATACCGATTTCTCGTTGTTAGAAGTTGGGCAAACATCACACACTAAAAGAAGAAGGTAGTGAAGCCAAGAGGTTCGGCATTCACACAATTTGAAGATGTCTTGTTGGTTGAAAGTTGGTTGAATACTAGCATAGATCTGGTATGTGGAACGGAGCAAAAAGGCGTCAAATATTCGGAAAAAAAGTTCACAAACTTTATCATGAGCAAAAACACTATGTGGTGCCACATTAAATCATTAGTGATCGCGGCGCATGCTCTCTCTAACATAAATGGTCCACCATCCAAGATAACATTAGCAAGTTTGTTGGTTTTCTCAAATAAGTCCTTGGCAAGAACCAAAGCGGTATTGGAGTACAATCCCATGCAACTTTGGTGGCGGCTCTGTACAATTAAGTCAGGAAGAAGCCAGTCAAAAGGCTCAATTGTTGGATGAAATTGCACGGGAAACCAAAGTGGCAAACCGTCATTGAGGACATTGAAAGCGACACCAAGAAGATGACGAAAAATGATGAGTCTAACTCCAACCAATCAATTGGATTGGATGGCGAAGACGAAAAAAATAGTAGAACAGACATACAAGCCTCTGTGCCAAAGATAAATCATTGGGTGATGGAAAACAAGTGAGAGAAGGCCAAGGCCGACTTCTTTGCAACTCTCTCACTATGGGATTTGAGTGGCTGCCTCTCTCTAGTAGCTTCTGAGTGAGCACGCCTAGGCCGACTTTGTAGCAGCCCATCCTCAGTTCAGCTGTAGAGCAGAGCAGAGGTCTAGCCCAGCCGTAGAGCAGAGGAGAGCAGAGGTCACTACCAAAAGGGACCGACTAGTAGTCAATCGGCTGAAACTACAATTTGGGTCAGTCATTTTTATTTTCCAGCGTTGCTCTTGCATGCGAGAACTGCAGATAAGGTAATTAAGCCATGTCGTACATGCCTAGCATGTGACGAAAAGTGATATCTTATTCTTCAGCGTTGCTCTTGCATGTCTTACTGCATGGGCCCCTTCTAGCATGCATGAAAGGAAAGAATCAAAAGCGTGCAATTTTTGTGTGTGGCAAAAGCATGCAATTACATGCGAAACTATCATGTCTACATGAACATAGTGTGGGATTAAAAACGAAGAAATTTTAATTTAGATTAGAAATCAAAAACTTGTGTTGGTGTCACCTTAAAATAAATGAACACAAACAATAATAAAAATAAAATAAAAATTGAAGTTTACTAAGAAAAAAATAAATTAGTGGCATTGATATTATCATTGAATAAGAAATAAAATAAAATAAAATAAATAATGACAAATTTTGCACATAATTTATGCGGAAATTGCGCCTTCTATAAAAATGCAAGAACAAGCATATAATTGTGGATTTTAAAAAACATCCTAATAAGTAATGAATTAGTATGTTACGTTTTTTATAATATGCATGAATAAACATATAATGGTGGAATTATATTGCTATTAGCCTGAGAGAAAATAAAATGAAATGAAAGCTAAAACTAAATCAAAATAATGAAGTTTTCTAGGGAAGAATGAAACACTTTAAGAAGGCAAAAAATGAAAAAAAAACACACAACTTTGCACTGAAATTACACTTTTTGTAATATGCAACGAATTGTACAATACAGGCAATCTACTATAATTTAAAACATGCTGTATACTACTTGTTTGTATACTGACACATATTAAAATAAAGAACAACATTTTTTAAGAAAGAATGAATTAGTGACATTGGTATTATCCTTTAAGGAGAAAGAAAGTGAAAAAAAATGATAAAGTTGCACACAGTTTACACAGAAATTGCACCTTTTTATTATATGCAACAATAAACATACAATAGTGTAAGTTTCATAAAAAGACGAAGTTTTAAAGAAGGAATGAATTGGGGGCATTTGTATTGCCATTAAAGTAGAAATACAATTAAATAAAACTAAAAATAAAAAAATAAAGTTTTCAAAGAAATATTAAATTTGTCGCATTGGTATTACCCTTAAGAACAAAGCAAAAAAAAAAAAAACTTGCACACACCTTTGCACTGAAATTGCACTTTTTGTAATATACAAGGAATACACATACAATAGTTGCAACTTTCGCAATCTAGTATAATCTACACATGTATTTGTATATTACTTGCTTGCATATGTATACACCCAAATAATAATAAAAATGTCATTTCTAACAAATAATGAATTAGTGGCATTAGTATTACCCTTAAGGAAGAAAGAAAATGGAACAAGAACTTTCAGACAATTAGCACAAAAATTGCACTTTTCATAATGAGTAAGAACAAACATATAATAGTAAATTTTTCACACCATAGTATATTTTGCAGACATCGTATTTACGTCTGTACATGTACACACATTCAACATCCGAAAATACACATAAAGTAAAAAAGAAAATTTGACAAAAATAATGAAAAAAACAAAAACAAACATGAACATGAAAACAGAAGCAAAAACAAGGGGAAAACGCGTGCACACACACACTGCACACACATTAAAATTGGCATGCATTCCATCCATGCATGTGCGTGCAAGAGTCAGCAACAGAGATCTGCATGCATGAAGGTTGGGTCATGCACTCAATAAGGTAAGGGGAAATCGACTGAACAAATAATTGGGTCAGTCAAATCCATGGAGCCCTCCCATACGTATCACAAAGCACTTGAATCAACGGCCACAAAATTGACTGACCGAAATTGAAAAAACCAGTCGCCTATTCGCCGCCGCCGCCCCAATTTCCCCTCCACACAAGCACCGGAAATGGCGGCACCACAGAGTCCGAGTACAACGACTACAAGGTCGGCGTGCATCCCGAATACGGCGCGCAGCACGCACGTGTTCACGGTCGCCGGCTACAGGCTGCACAAGGGCATCGGCGTCGGCAACTTCATCCGGCCGATCTGCCACATTGGACGTCCGCGGCTACGACTGGTGCATCCGCTACTACCCCGACGGATTCAGTTCTGAATACAGGACTACGTTTCAGTCTTCGTCGAGCTCCAGACAAAGAAATCCATGGTGAGGGCGCTCTACGACCTTAGGCTGACCAACTGGGCCACCGGTCTGTCGTCACTCATCTTCTCCCGGCAATCGTCCTTTCCGGCGTTCGACTCCCGCCGCTCATTCAGGAAGAACAACCACCATGTCAAGGGGCAATCCCTGTTCATGAAGAGGGACCTCCTGGAGGCATCCCCGTACCTGAAAGATGACTGCATCGTCATCGAGTGCGATGTGACTGTTCTCCTCAAGGAAATACCGACCGTGGCGACCGCCACCACCAAGACGCCTGAGATCCAGGTGCCGCCGTCTGACCTGTCAAATAATCTTGCAAACGAGCGGACTTGGTGATCAATGTCAGTGGGGAGACCTTCCACGCACACAAGATCGTGCTCGCGATGCGGTCTCCGGTGATCGACGCGGAGCTCTACGGGCCAATGGCAGTGTGGGACAAGGAGAAGCAGTGCGTACAGATTGTGGACATGCAGCCCGCCGTCTTCGGAGCATTTCTTCACTTCATATACACAGATTCATTGCCTGCCATGGATGACCTCCTTGACAGCCATGACAAGAGGGAGGTGATCAGGCATCTGCTTGTGGCTGCAGACAGGTATGCCATGGACAGGCTCAAGCTGATGTGTGAGGCCATCCTCTGCAAGGGTCTAGACGCCGAGAGTGTGGCGGCCACGTTAGCTCTAGCTGATCAGCATGGTTCCAGCAAGCTGAGAGACGCTTGCATGGAGTATATCAAGCTCTTCACCTAGAACAGAGGAAATGTCTGATCGCCTGACTAGAGAGCATGTATTGCTGTCCTTATATATAGCTTATATATGTATGTATTTATGTGATACGCACTGCTGTCCTTTAGATCATGCTGCCTTGTCCTGAAGTCCACACATATTTGGGAGGAGATGAGTAAGTTCATCAGAATTTATGTTGGCTAGACCTATAGTATTATGTATGAATCCATGCCAGCTTCCCATGAATTTGCTGATAATTATATATGTTGGCTAGACCTATATGTGAATCCATCCTAGCTTCTTGTGAATGTGCTGATATTTATCCTTATCTTCTTTCCTTTTTGTGCTCTTCTTTTTATTAGTCCAGTAAATCTGCAATTTAGGCAGGCTAACATCAATGGGCTACAGGCCATAACCATGTACATTGGTACTGTAGGCAAACAACTATGGAATGTTAGTCTATTGATAGTGCTAATTATACACTATCGTAAGTAAACATAACATCTGTTACAGTGCCCAAGGTAGATTATGCCTAGCAGGTTGATCTTCAGTGTATATATCTCCTCGTGAGTTTGGGCGTATTTGCCAGAGTTTTGTTCCTTCGGAGTTTTGGGACCTTTGGAGGATACTTCTGGTTCCTACTCAGTGACATGTTACATTTGATGTCATAAGTCATTCTATTTCAGAAGTTAGACACGCATTTCAATTGCAACAGGAACCAAACTGTTTCACACTAACGAATTTCTGTTGAATTACAAACATGCCTGTTTGTACCTCTGATTTGAAATACCAAACATGCCTGTTTCTCCTCTAAATCTAAATTGCAAACACGCTTGTTTTCGGCTGCTAAGGTATGTACACCTGGTGCCCGAGTCGTGCCCAAGTTTTGTTCATGATTCGATGGGGGAAACATATATGTGATGTGATCTCATCCTGTTGGCCGACCGATTTGCGGTGTTTCGGCATTCTGGAGGTTCCCATAACCGCTGTAATTCTCTGCTCAATTTACCCTGCAGAAATGACCGCTTACTGTTGAGTCTTTAAGAATACTGTAGCCACTTGCAGTCTCTCTTCAGCAGTATATATGTGTTGATCCACAGCAGCCTGCGTTACTGCTGAAAACTGGCTAGTGTTACTTGCCGAGACTGCAATCTGCTTGCTTCACACTTATTTCCGGACAGTAAATAATCACTTATTTTCACACTTATATATGTATGTATGTGATATGCACTGCTGTCTTTCAGGTCATGTTGCCTTGTCCTGAAGTCTTCACATATATTTGGGAGGAGATTAGTATGTTCATCAGAATTTATGTTGGCTAGACCTACCTATATCTATATGTGAATCCATGCTAGCTTGTTCTGAATGTGCTGATATTTATCCCATGTCTTTGATTTACTCAAATGAATCTGTAATTTAGCCAGGCTAACATCAACCAACAGGTGTTACAGTACAAACAATCTGCTTGGCAAAACCTACCAGATATGGTTTTATTGGTGGCGACCACGCCTGTATCTATGGATAATTGTACAACGTTGAGATACATTGTACACTCTGTTATTCAACTCACAGCTATGCTGCAAGGCAACCTGCCTTACACTAGAAATACACACAGGATGTTCTCGACCCAAGTATAGGCATCTCTGAAGGCAGCCCACTACACAGTACACATAAGCCACACTGATCCAAGGATGGTTTACAAAGAGCAGCACATCTCGATACTCGAGCGTCGGTACTCAATCCTGATAACGATCAAACAAGGTCTCCTCAACCGGAAACGCTGAACAGACGGCTGGTTTTCTCAGTCATGAGTTACTGACTGGACAAGTGCAATCACTTGCTCAATGCTCTCGAACTGGCGTCGGCCCTTCAGGATTGCCTTGCCACAATCAAGCGCACGGCGCTCACATGATGCTCTCTTGCTGGCATCCTCGATTGAGTCAAAATCCTCGACATGGGCAATTCCAACAATTCTCCTGCACAGGGAAGAGCAAGTATAGGCAACAAAAGTCGAGTGATTTTTTGGTCAGAGTCCAGAATCACAAAATCATGCATAAGACACGAGAATATGTGCAGAGTCTGAAACCAATGTCAAATGTGAAGTTTAGTTCTGAACAGGGTACATTTGGTAAGCTATTATGCTTATTTTTTTCACTGCATAGTATTCCTGAAGCACATTTGATCAAATTTTGTTTTGTGCTGCAATCATTGAGGCTGGTCTTCCTGGTCAAATGAGATTTTTAGTCCTCAATAGGGTGCATTTTAAGCTATTTGTGCTTATTTGTCACTGCATAGCATTATGAAAACAGGATGCCATAACAAAACTGAAATCTGAAACCTATGCATTGGACTAGCTTAATACACCTCTGAGTCGTTTCAGTTATAGAGAAGCTTTGATGTATTACCGTAGTCAGGAGTAGATTACATTCAACAAATAACTGATATATTCAGAAATTGAGTGAGTAATTACCTGATCATTTTGGCTGAACCAAATCCAAGACTATCATGAAGTAGACCTGTCATGTACTTCTTCTGTACAACGCTCAAAAGCTCCGGGTTGTTGTATATGGCAGGCAGGTATGCCTCCCCATTCCCATCTTTGTGTTTATTCCAGAGTCCCAAAAATTTCTGCTGGAACAAATTCCACGATTCTTCGATGGTCTTCAATATCCATTGCTTATAAGCCTGCAAAAGGTGGGCAGTCAAAGTGCTTATTTCATTACTGGGACAACAAGAAAAATATCTTCCAAGGATGTGTTTTATCATGAACTGACACTTCTGCAACTGCCATGAAGAGATGCCAGAGCTACTTATGGACTTACAATAAGGCAGGTTATTCTAAACAAGGCAATTATTTGAGGTGCTATACTCTTTCAGCCAACCACCCTCCTCTATATGACAGCCACAGCATCTTCATCATCCTACGGTATCAATTGTTCATTTTTCTAGTAGAGATGAGCATCATATTTAAGCTGTATATATGCCTTTTTTTTCAAAAAAGACATATTCCAAACATTTATTCTAAAAAAATCTAAATAAATAGTAAATGGTGGATAAGGTAATCAGTAATCACACAGGAGCGCATTAAAGAAACATAGTATTAGAACATAAAAGGCCTACCGCAAAACAGCATGTCATACTCTACTATTCCCTCCGTCCGGAAATACTTGTTGAAGAACTGGATGTATCTAGACGTATTAAAGTAAAAATAGGTGCCAGCAAGGTTAAAAGGCCATAATACTGTGATACATACTTTACGGTCATTTGCTTGATCAGCATGCCCATCCTGTGCAAAGTATGCGAGAATCAGGTTCCCCAAGAAGGCCCCAATGTCGTAACCCATCGGCGCGTAGAAGGCAAACTCCGGATCAATCACTTGAGTGGAATCTGGGGTCACCATGATGGAACCGGTATGGAGATCTCCATGAATCAGAGCCTGCGCTCTCTCAATAAACCTGCAGTCCAAAATTCACATAAGAAACACAACATACGCAGCACCAACCAATCTGCAGAAATTCAGAGCTAGCTGATTACATCGACTTCAATTCAGCAATCTCCAACTTCAGCCCATCGTCCTCTCGAACGGCTTCGGCGTCCTTGTCGAGGAGAGGCGAGTTCCAGCGATTGTATTTGGAGACCATGTATGGGTCCGAGAACACGACCTGCTCCGTGAGCCTGCACATCTCCACGTTCTCGCAGTAGCGAGCAACTGCAATTCACATACGACATGCTATGAATTTCACTTCTTTCCCCCCTTTACAGGCAGAAGAATTCAGCAGAGCAGAGCAGCCGACCTTGCTTCTTGTGCTCGGTGGTGGAGTTGTAGAGGAGGGAGGTGAAGAAGAGGGTCTTGGCCATGTAGTCGGCCATGTGCTCGGCGAGCAGGGGGTACTCGACGCCGGCGATGAGGCCCTTGCGGAGGATGATGTGGGGCGGCTTGATGTAGCGCATCCCGATGAGCGACATGGCGCGGTCGAAGTGGTAGACCTCCGGGACGTGGTCCGGGCAGAGGCGGCCGTGCTCCCGCAGCGCCGAGGCCTCGAAGTAGGCCCGCTCCCTCGTCATCGGCCACGAGTCCCCCACGCAGCGGATGTACGGCAGCGCCTGATCCGATCCGGAGCGCGTCAGTCAGGGGCAGCCGGGGGGGGGGGGGGGGGGGGGGGGGGGGGGGGGGGGGGATGGTAAGGGGGAGGGACGGACCTGCTTGACGACGACGGAGCCGGCGTCGGAGGTGACGATGTAGACGAAGTTGAGGTTGCCGTCGCCGACCTCCTTGACGGCGAGGTCGTCGACGCGGCCGCCGAGGCTGGCGGCCAGCGCCGGGGTCGCCCGGATGTAGGCCACCAGCGACGCCTCGTCCAGCGGGCGGAAGCCCTGCGCCTCGTCGGCGGCTGCCATGGCGAGCTGGCGCGGCGGCGGAGTGGATCGGGACTGAGAGAGTGGGGAATCGCCGGAGGGGCCGGCTGTCGCGAGAACAGAGACGCTGCCGCTCTCTATTAGTAGTGCGTGCTCTGAACCTGGACGGGTATCTGGCAATAGTGACCACTTGCGTTGGGTTGGGATCAGGATTCCCGTTGACTAGAGAGCTCCGAGAGTGAGAGCAACCGCGCCGTGACTATGGGCCATACATTTTCTGATGAAGACCATATGAACTGTCTCTGGTAGTAGAGTAGATTTTTTTTTTTGGAGGATCGAGTAGAATTTTATTTGGGGTAAAGCAACCCAATGCATTTTCTCTCTCAAAGTTTTAGTCCAAATGTACTTCTCTTTGCTCCGCTCCAAGGGATAGAACATGAGCGTCTCAAATTACCTTGTTCTCACTAATTTACAAGTCTTGTGTCACGGGAAAAAGAAAACGAAGAGCTTCTAAGGGCATGAATTCCATTGCTTCATTAATTTTGAGGGGAGAGGAATGGCGCGGTTTGGAGGGTGTTGGTTCAAGGACAACAGAAGCGGAGAAAAGGACAGAATCTTCACGAGATACGCAATGACAATAGAAGTGTTGAAGATCTGGCCGATAGCTTGGTATTTATGCAACGCTAAATGATGTACATTGCGTGGTTGTTTAATATGCTATACCCGTCTCCCCGCGGAGAGACAATCGTCGCAATCTCATTGAAAGAGGCCGGCGATGCATTAAGAGTAGCAAGTTGGATGGCACCACTAACGTAGCAAGGGAAGAAGGCAATTCCTTCTTTTTCTTTGTTTTTCTCCAATATCTCAAAGCTCACAAGTACATTGAACAGAAGAGGGAAATAAATGTAGCCCCGACATTAAACAATGGAAAGGACAATCTCTCTCGATCCAGAGGCAAGTTCCTCAAAACCAATGTATATATAGGATGGAGGTGTCATTCTGGAAGTGTGAGTTTAGCATTCATTCATGTAGTATGTTTTTTGTGTGGTCACTGAAAGACTGTGAATGTAAACTACAGTCTACAAGTCTACAGTCTAAAGCTAACAAATGTTATATGTGTTTGGCGTTGGTTGTGACGTAGCGAGAAATGCATGTGAAAAATGCGATGAAACACACGTAGTCATAGAACTCGAATCACAATTCAGTTTCCAACCATCAACACTTGCTAAGTCTATTGGAATGTCAATTATTTTATTTAAAATTTGAGGGGGGAAAAGACTGGCAACTGTCTTAACAAACATGAAGGGATGTTAACCAAATCAGAAAGAGAACTCCCCCGTCTTAAGAAATCCTCTATAACACTATGCTTCCTAGTTTTAAAGAACCTATATTCAATTGAGGTCTCCAATTGAAGTTGAGTCACCCGATTTTAATCGGGTCAACAATTTCGCAAAGCCCTCTCATTCAATATTTTTAAACTATAAACTATGCTTCCTAGTTTTAAAGAACCTATATTCAATTGAGGTCTCCAATTGGAGTTGAGTCACCTGATTTTAACCGGGTCAACAATTTTGCAAAGCCCTCTCATTCAATATTTTTAAACTATAAACTGTGCTTCCTTGTTTTAAAGAACCTATATTCAATTGAGATCTCCAATCAGAGTTGAGTCACCCTATTTTAACCGGGTCAACAATTTCGCAAAGCCCTCTCATTCAATATTTTTAAACTATAAACTATGCTTCCTAGTTTTTAAGACCTCACAATTAGTTCGGGTCTTTAATTTAGAATTTGGTCACCCTATTTTGACCAGGTCAATGATTTCTCTAAGCTCTCTCTTTTATACTATACACTATGTTTCCAAATTTTCAAGGCCTCATAATTAACCGAGGTCTTCAAGTTAGAATTTGGTAACTCGATTTTGACTGGGTCAACAATTTCTCAAGGAGCTCTCCCATTTGATTATTTTAATTCATCATGTTCCTGAATTTTGAAACTCTTTCATTCAATTGAGGTATTCAATTTTAAATTTGAGTATTAAATTAAATATCTTGAATAAAAAAGGAAACTAGCACATTAATCATAATCTTCAAAAGTAATCTCAAAGTGATGCCCTGCCAGAACGAGCTGAACTTAATCAAAAGGACAAGATCCATAAAATAAAACATGCATCGCTTATTTTTGTCCATCAGGTCAAATATCACGAACACCACCTGCAAACATCAATGTAGAATTGGACTGAGGGACTGAGGAGTCGCCGGGGACGCTGGGGTTTACGGTGTCGCGGAGGGTGTGTGCGTGGGAGAACAAAGACGCTGCCGCTCTGTATTAATAGTGTGTTTACTGTACCTGGATGGGTATCTGACAATAGTGACCACTTGCGTTGGATTGGGATCAGGATTCCCATTGACTAGGAGAGCTCTGAGAGCAATCGCACCGTGACTCTGGGCCATACATTTTTCTGATGAAGAACATATGAACTGTCTCTAGTAGTACTAGTAGAATTTTGTTTGGGGTAAAGCAACCCAATACATTTTCTCTCTGAAAGTTGTAGTCCAAATGTACTTCTGTTTGCTCCGCTCCAGGGATAGAACATGAGCGCCTCAAATTTCCCTTTGTCACTAATTTACAAATCTTATGCCACGCAAGAAAGAAAATGAAGAGCTTCTGAGGGCATGAATTCCATTGTTCCATTAATTTTGAGAGATGCACAATGATGCTGATTGGAGGGTGTTGGGTTAAGAACAGCAGAATCGGAGAAATTGGGTGAATCTTCACGAGATACGCAATAACGATAGCGGCAATGAGGATCTGGCGGATTGCTTGGTAGCTAGGCAATGCAAAACGTTGTACTTCGTAGGGTTCTCTAGTATGCTATTCTCATCTTCCAACGGAGAGACAATCGTCACAATCTCATGGAAAGGCTTCGGCGATGTAGCACAAGTAACGAGTTGGTTGTCACGGCTAACGAAATATGAAAAGAAGGCAAATCCTTCTTTTTCTTTGTTTTCCTCCAATGTCTCAAAGCTCACCAGTATATTGAACAAAAGAGGGAAATATATGTAAGTGCGACATTGCACAATGGCAAGGACTATCTCTCTCGATCTACATGTAATGCAAGTTCCTCAAAACATACATATATATAGGATAGGGGTGTCATTCTAGAAGTGTGAGTTTAGCATTCATTCATGTAGTATGTTCTTTGGTGGTCACTGAAAAAACATGAATATAAACTACAGTTGAAAACTAACAAATGTCATATGTGTTTGGTGTTAGTTGTGATATAGCAAGAAATGCATGTGAAAATGCGTGATGGAACACATGCAGTCATAAAACTTGAATCACACTTCAATCAAACCTTTACTAAGTCTATCAGTACTCGTGCAGTGCCGATTATTCTATTTAAAATTTGAGAAAAAATGATTAGCAACTTTCTTAAGAAATGTAGACAAATTCAGAGGAGGAGGGGGAGGGGATACTGCCATATGCTGGGAATTTTGGCTGGTCTCATGCCATAGATAAATCTCACTGAGCGTATGAAATGAAATTCACTTCATAACCGAGACATGGAAACTAAAAGCATCCAATAGCTAGGTGTATTGTGCTAGCTGCCTTGAAGAACTCCCACGTCTACCAAATCAATAAATCTCACTGAACGTATGAAATGAAATTCACTTTATAACCGAGACATGGAAACTAAAAGCATCCAATAGCTAGGTGTATTCTGCTAGCTGCCTTGAAGAACTCCCACATCTACCAAATCAACATGTTACCATCCAAATCACCTTCGGTGGATGAAGAGACCAAGGATATGTTTGGTTGGTGGCCACATGTGCCTCGCCAAAATTTGGCATCCTATGGTATTCTAGACCATGCATGGTCGTTGACAATTTTTTTCCGAGAAACATAGTACAGTTGAGGACGCTCACAACATGCATGCACACTCACTTCTATGAATACACGCACACAAATCCTATCCCTTTGAGCACCTCTGAGAGCCTGAGCCGACAGATCTTGAGATAGACATAGTCGCATAGTCTATTAAAAGTCGCTCACATATCTCACGTGACCGCCACAACTCTTGCCGAAAATTTGGCCAAAAGGAGGCTAAGAAATCTCCAACCAATATCTTTGTATGGTTAATGGTTGGCAAAAACTGGTTGGACATAAGATGGCATGAACCAAACATAAAGTTGAACATAAATCTTGAAACCAAAATATGTATAATTCACTAATGAAACTAAAATACGTATAATTTACTAAGTTGATGGTAGATCAAATCCTAGGCTTTGGCTTCCTTGTACAGTCAGTTCTGGTGCACAGTGTCCATTCGAAGTGATTGAGATTTTGTCTGCGTTCTTGTCTCAGTGGGTTGCAAATTATCGTGGCTTTATCAAGTCCACGAGATCGGCGACGAGCTGATAAGGAGCCGGTGCGGGCCAGGATGTAAGTGGACAGCTGTTTGGACGTCCTGGGACTTGTTCAAACCCGCCAGCACTTCTTATGTGGGATTAGTCACAACCCAATTAATTCTTAGCAGTGTATGTGGCATCCACATACTACCACATACGCAAACATTGTACAAATTGATACAATGAATCAAGATTTCGGTGGGAACTGGAGGGGATCGCGAAGTTGGTATCAAGATGCTGGCTCTTTGAGTTGATGACGATAGCCGTGGGAGATGGAGTCAAGTTTGGTGGTGCTCGGAGATCGACGTACACGACTCCAGGGCTGGGATGACAACACTTCGAGTTGGGTAGTGGCGGGGGTGGGATGGCAAAGCTTCAAGTCCTTGCGCATGGGGGATGGGGGAGAAGACGAGGAGGAAGTGACACTTGATGGATAGGAAGGGAGGAGCTAGGTTTCATGGATAAGAGCCGATGCTCCATGGAGAGGACAAGGGAGGGCCTGGTGTTGTCCCGTTCCAATCGCCGATGGGAAAGAAAGGCAACAATGCGTTCGAAGTGATTGAGATTTTGTCTGCATTCTTGTTTCAGTGGATTGCAAATTATCGTGGCTTTATCAAGTCTACGAGATTGGTGACGAGCTGATAAGGAACCGGTGCGGGCCAGGATGTAAATGGACAGCTCTTTGGACGTCCTGGGACTTGTTCAAACCCGCCACCACTTCTTATGTGGGATTATGTCACAATCCAATTAATTCTTAGCAGCGTATGTGGCATCCACATACACAAACATTGTATACATTGATACAATGAATCAAGATTTCGGTGGGATCTGGAGGGGATCGCGAAGTTGGTATCAAGGTGTCGGCTCTTTGAGTTGATGACGATAGCCGGGGGAGATGGAGTCAAGTTTGGTGGTGCTCGGAGATCCACGTACACGACTCCTGGGCCGGTATGACAACACTTCGAGTTGGGTAGCGGCGGTGGTGGGATGGCAACCACTAGTAGAAAAAGGGCCTAATGTGAAGCACATTAGTCCCAGTTTGTAACAAAACCAGCACTAATGTGATCATTAGTGCCGGACCAAACGGCTAGGGGGGCAGAGATCATTAGTACCGGTTCGTGGCGACCCTTTAGTACCGGTTCGAGCCACGAACCGGTACTAAAGTGGCTGTTGCAGGCTGTGGTCAGGCTGGGGGCCCACCGACACCTTTAGTACCGGTTCGTGCCACAAACCGGTACTAGAGGTTCCTAGTTGACAGCGGTTTTTTCGTCCCACCTCGCTCCGCTAACAGAGTTTTTACCACCTTAAATATGTTACTTCTCATACTATCACAACCACTTGGTCTTCATTGAACTCTATGTGTAGAATTTGTGGCCGCAATATGAGTCTTCTTCGGTTCCTACTGGAGAGGACTCATATTGACAATTCAGATTGTACACAAAAAGATCATTGATGATCAATGTATTTTTGATGTATTTATCTGTAGCAGTAGCGCGTTTTGGCTGAAAGGCGGTACTGATCAATGTATTTTATGTATATTTTTACATGTTTACACAAGAGCCGGTTCGAACTGGACAATCTCTTAGGAAGTATCAGGGTTTCGGACGAAAACTCATCTGTTACAACGGCTATTCAATATTTTAATAACTTAGTACAACTCCGGACTTTTTTTGCGTTTAGATGCACAATTCAAATCCACGTCATCAACTTTCAACCCTTTCTGACATAATTTGCTATTTTCGATGCATTTACTGATTTGTTTTCAGAGCTAAATCACCGTGAAAGTGAAAAGCACTACAAAATGAACTCTGAAAAGGTTGAAACTTGGCAAGGTATCATTATTTCACCCGCATAGCATGTGCAAAAAAGTAGAGAGGGTTACGGCAAAAACTGGATGCATTTCGTGTACAAACTGGACAATCTCTTAGGAAGTATCAGGGTTTCGGACGAAAACTCATCTGTTACACCGGCTATTCAATATTTTAATAACTTGGTAAAACTCCGGACTTTTTTTGCGTTCAGATGCACAATTCAAATCCACGTCATCAACTTTCAAGCCTTTCTGACATAATTTGCTATTTTCGATGCATTTACTGATTTGTTTTCAGAGCTAAATCACCGTGAAAATGAAAAGCATTACAAAATGAACTCTGAAAAGGTTGAAACTTGGCAAGGTATCATCATTTCACCCGCATAGTGATATGTCCATTTTGCATCATGCTTTTATATCGATATTTATTGCATTATGGGCTGTTATTACACGTTATGTCACAATACTTATGGCTATTCTCTCTTATTTTACAAGGTTTAATATGAAGAGGGAGAATGCCGGCAGCTGGAATTCTGGGCTGGAAAAGGAGCAAATATTAGAGACCTATTCTGTGCAACTCAAAAAGTCCTGAAACTCCACGGAAGTTATTTTTGGAAATAATAAAAAATACTGAGCGAAGAAAATACCAGAGGGGGCCCACACCCTGGCCACGAGGGTGGGGGCGCGCCCTACCCCCCTGGGCGTGCCCCCTGCCTCGTGGGCCCCCTGGTGGCCCTCCGGTGCCCATCTTCTTCTATATGAAGTCTTTCGTCCGAGGAAAAATCATAAGCAAGCTTTCGGGATGAGACTCCGCCGCCACGAGGCAGAACCTTGGCGGAACCAATCTAGCGCTCCGGCGGAGCTGTTCTGCCGGGGAAACTTCCCTCCGGGAGGGGGAAATCATCGCCATCGTCATCACCAACGCTCCTCTCATCGGGAGGGGGCCAATCTCCATCAAAATCTTCACTAGCACCATCTCCTCTCAAACCCTAGTTCATCTCTTGTATCCAACCTTTGTACCAAAACCTCAGATTGGTACCTGTGGGTTACTAGTAGTGTTGATTACTCCTTGTAGTTGATGCTAGTTGGTTTAATTGGTAGAAGATCATATGTTCAGATCCTTAATGCATATTAATACCCCTCTGATTATGAACATGAATATGCTTTGTGAGTAGTTACGTTTGTTCCTGAGGACATGGGTGAAGTCTTGCTATTAGTAGTCATGTGAATTTGGTATTCGTTTGATATTTTGATGAGATGTATGGTGTCTCTCCTCTAGTGGTGTTATGTGAACGTCGACTACATGACACTTCACCATTATTTGGGCCTAGAGAAAGGCATTGGGAAGTAATAAGTAGATGATGGGTTGCTAGAGTGACGGAAGCTTAAACCCTAGTTTATGCGTTGCTTCGTAAGGGGCTGATTTGGATCCATATGTTTCATGCTATGGTTAGGTTTACCTTAATACTTCTTTTGTAGTTGTGGATGCTTGCAATAGGGGTTAATCATAAGTGGGATGCTTGTCCAAGAAAGAGCAGTACCCAAGCACCGGTCCACCCACATATCAAATTATCAAAGTAATGAACACGAATAATATGAACGTGATGAAACTAGCTTGACGATAATTCCCATGTGTCCTCGGGAGCGCTTTTCTCATTATAAGAATTTGTCCAGGCTTGTCCTTTTCTACAAAAAGGATTGGGCCACCTTGCTGCACCTTATTTACTTTTATTGCTTGTTACCCGTTACAAATTATCTTACCACAAAACTATTTGTTACCTATAATTTCAGTGCTTGCAGAGAATACCTTACTGAAAACCGCTTGTCATTTCCTTCTGCTCCTCGTTGGGTTCGACACTCTTACTTATCGAAAGGACTATGATAGATCCCCTACACTTGTGGGTCATCAAGACTCTTTTCTGGCGCCGTTGCCGGGGAGTGAAGCGCCTTTGGTGAGTGGAACTTGGTAAGGAAACATTTATATAGTGTGCTGAAATTTATTGTCACTTGTTACTATGGAAACTAGTCCTTTGAGGGGCTTGTTCGGGGTATCTTCACCCCGTCCAGTAGAGCAAAGAGTTTCTCCTCAACCTATTGAACCTACTGAAAATGTTTACTTTGAAATTCCTTCGGGTATGGTAGAGAAACTGATAGCTAATCCCTTTGCAGGAGATGGAACATTGCATCCCGATTTGCACCTTATCTATGTGGATGAAGTTTGCGGATTATTTAAGCTTGCAGGTATGCCCGATGATGTTGTCAAGAGGAAGGTCTTCCCTTTTTCTTTGAAGGGAGATGCATTGACATGGTATAGGCTATGTGATGATACGGGATCTTGGGACTATAAAAGATTGAAATTGGAATTTCACCAGAAGTTCTATCCTATGCATCTTGTTCATCGTGATCGTAATTATATATATAATTTTTGGCCTCGCGAAGGAGAAAGCATCGCTCAAGCTTGGGGGAGGCTTAAGTCAATGTTATATTCATGCCCCAATCATGAGCTCTCAAGAGAAATGATTATTCAGAATTTTTATGCTCGACTTTCTCGTAATAATCAATCCATGCTTGATACTTCCTGTGCTGGTTCTTATATGCTGAAGACTATTGAATTCAAGTGGGACTTATTGGAAAGAATTAAACGCAACTCTAAAGATTGGGGTTCCGACGATGGTAAGGAGTCAGGTATGACACCTAAGTTTGATTGTGTTAAATCTTTTATGGATACCGATGCTTTTCGTAAATTTAGCACTAAATATGGACTTGACTCTAAGATAGTAGCTTCTTTCTGTGAATCATTTGCTACTCTCTGAGAAGTGGTTTAAATATAATCCTCCCACTGAAGTAAAAGTAGTTGCAGCTATTAAAGTTGATGAAAAGACTATCACTTATAATGATCCTATTGTTCCTACTACTTATGTTGAGAAACCACCTTTCCTTGTTAGGATAAAGGATCATGCCAAAGCTTCAACTGTGGTTCATAAAAGTAATACTAGAACATATACACCTCCTGAGCAAATTAAAGTTGAACCTAGTATTGCTATGGTTAAAGATCTCTTGGCTGATAATATTGATGGGCATGTTATTTATTTCCGTGAACAGGCTGCTAACATTGCTAGACCCGATGCTAAGGTTCATAGACCTGTTGTAGGCATGCCTGTTATTTTTGTTAAAATAGGAGGTCATTGTTATCATGGCTTATGTGATATGGGTGCTAGTGCTAGTGCAATACCTCATTCCTTATATGAAGAGATTATGCATGATATTGCACCCGCTGAAATAGAAGATATTGATGTTACTATTAAGCTTGCAAATAGAGATACTATTTCACCAATTGGGATTGTTAGAGATGTTGAAGTCTTGTGTGGAAAAGTTAAATATCCTGCTGATTTTCTTGTTCTTGGTTCCCCACAAGATAGTTTTTGTCCCATTATATTTGGTAGACCCTTCTTGAATACTGTTAATGCTAAGATTGATTGTGAAAAGGATGTTGTTACAATTGGCTTGGGAGATATGTCTCATGAGTTTAATTTTGCTAAATTTCGTAGACAACCCCATGATAAAGAATTGTCTAGTAGGGATGAAACTATTGGTCTTGCTTCTATTGCCGTGCCTCCTACTGATCCGTTAGAACAATATTTGCTAGACCATGAAAATGATATGTTTATGAATGAAAGATGGGAGATAGATGAAGTATTCTTTAAACAGGGCCCTATTTTGAAACACAACTTGTCTGTTGAAATCCTAGGGGATCCTCCTCCACCCAAGGGTGATCCCGTGTTTGAGCTTAAACCTTTACCTGATAATCTTAAATATGCTTATCTTGATGAAAATAAGATATATCATGTTATTATTAGTGCTAACCTTTCAGAGCAGGAAGAGGAAAGATTATTGAAAACTCTGAAGAAGCACCGTTCTGCTATTGGGTATACTCTAGATGATCTTAAGGGCATTAGTCCCACTCTATGCCAACACAAAATTAAATTGGACGAAGGTGCCAAACCAGTTAGAGATCATCAACGACGGTTAAATCCTAAAATGAAAGAAGTGGTAAGAAAGGAGATACTAAAGCTCCTTGAGGCAGTTATAATTTATCCCGTTGCTGATAGTGATAGGGTGAGTCCTGTCCATTGCGTCCCTAAGAAGGGAGGTATTACTGTTGTTCCTAATGATAAAGATGAATTGATTCCGCAAAGAATTATTACAGGTTATAGGATGGTAATTGATTTCCGTAAATTAAATAAAGCTACTAAGAAAGATCATTACCCTTTACCTTTTATTGATCAAATGCTAGAAAGGCTATCCAAACACACACATTTCTGCTTTCTAGATGGTTATTCTGGTTTCTCTCAAATACCTGTGTCAGCGGACGATCAATCAAAAACTACTTTTACTTGCCCTTTCGGTACTTTTTCTTATAGACGTATGCCTTTTGGTTTATGTAATGCACCCACTACCTTTCAAAGATGCATGATGGCTATATTCTCTGACTTTTGTGAAAAGATTTGTGAGGTATTCATGGATGATTTCTCCGTTTATGGATCCTCTTTTGATGATTGCTTGAGCAACCTTGATCGAGTTTTGCAGAGATGCGAAGACACTAGTCTTGTTTTGAATTGGGAGAAGTGCCACTTTATGGTTAATGAAGGCATTGTCTTGGGGCATAAAATCTCTGAAAGAGGTATTGAAGTTGATAAAGCCAAAGTTGATGCTATTGAAAAGATGCCATGTCCCAAGGACATTAAAGGTATAAGAAGTTTCCCTGGTCATGTCGGCTTTTATAGGAGGTTCATTAAGGACTTTTCTAAAATCTCTAGGCCTCTGACTATTCTATTACAAAAAGATATTCATTTTGTCTTTGATGATGATTGTGTAGAAGCATTTGAAATACTTAAGAAAGCTTTGATTTCAGCACCTATTGTTCAGCCACCTGATTGGAATTTACCCTTTGAAATTATGTGTGATGCTAGTGATTATGCTGTAGGTGCTGTTCTAGGGCAGAGAGTTGATAAGAAATTAAATGTTATTCAATACGCTAGTAAAACTCTAGACACTGCACAGAGAAATTATGCTACTACTGAAAAAGAATTCTTAGCAGTTGTATTTTCTTGTGATAAGTTCAGACCTTATATCGTTGATTCTAAAGTAACTATTCACACTGATCATGCTGCTATTAAATATCTTATGGAAAAGAAAGATGCTAAACCTAGACTTATTAGATGGGTTCTACTGCTCCAAGAATTTGATTTGCATATTACCGATAGAAAGGGAGCTGAGAACCCCGTTGCAGACAACTTGTCTAGGCTAGATAATGTTCTTGATGACCCACTACCTATAGATGATAGCTTTCCTGATGAACAATTAGCGGTCATAAATGCTTCTCGTACTGCTCCATGGTATGCTGATTATGCTAATTACATTGTCGCTAATTTTATACCACCTAGTTTCACATACCAGCAAAAGAAAAAGTTCTTTTATGATTTAAGACATTACTTCTGGGATGACCCACACTTGTATAAAGGAGTAGATGGGGTTATTAGACGTTGTGTACCTGAGCATGAACAGGAACAGATCCTACGCAAGTGTCACTCCGAACCATATGGAGGACACCACGCTGGAGATAGAACTGCACATAAGGTATTGCAATCTGGTTTTTATTGGCCTACTCTCTTCAAAGATGCCCGTAAATTTGTCTTGTCTTGTGATGAATGTCAAAGAATTGGTAATATTAGTAGAAGTCAAGAAATGCCTATGAACTATTCTCTTGTTATTGAACCGTTTGATGTTTGGGGCTTTGATTATATGTGACCTTTTCCTGCCTCTAATGGATATACACATATTTTAGTTGCTGTTGATTACGTTACTAAGTGGGTAGAAGCTATTCCAACTAGTAGTGCTGATCATAACACCTCTATTAAGATGCTTAAAGAAATTATTTTTCCGAGGTTTGGAGTCCCTAGATATCTCATGACTGATGGTGGTTCACATTTTATTCATGGTGCTTTTCGTAAAATGCTTGCTAAGTATGATGTTAATCATAGAATTGCATCTCCTTATCACCCACAGTCTAGTGGTCAAGTAGAGTTGAGTAATAGAGAGCTCAAATTAATTTTGCAAAAGACTGTTAATAGACCTAGAAAGAATTGGTCCAAGAAACTTGATGATGCATTATGGGCCTATAGAACTGCATACAAGAATCCTATGGGTATGTCTCCATATAAAATGGTTTATGGAAAAGCATGTCACTTACCTCTCGAACTTGAACATAAGGCATATTGGGCCATTAAAGAGCTCAATTATGACTTCAAACTTGCCGGTGAGAAGAGGCTATTTGATATTAGCTCACTTGATGAATGGAGAACCCAAGCCTATGAGAATGCCAAACTGTTTAAAGAAAAAGTTAAAAGATGGCATGATAAAAGGATACAAAAGCGTGAGTTTAATGTAGGTGATTATGTGTTGCTATACAACTCTCGTTTAAGATTTTTTGCAGGAAAACTTCTCTCTAAATGGGAAGGCCCTTACGTTATCGAGGAGGTCTATCGTTCCGGTGCCATAAAAATCAACAACTTCGAAGGCACAAGTCCGAGGGTGGTGAACGGTCAAAGAATCAAACATTATATCTCAGGTAATCCAATAAATGTTGAAACTAATATTATTGAGACCGTAACCCCGGAGGAATACATAAGGAAACTTTCCAAAACCTTTCAGACTCCGAAAAGGAATAGGTATGTGGTACGGTAAGTAAATCGACTCCAAAACAATTCTAATAGCAATTTTTCTCCGTTTTGGAATATTTAAGAAAATAGGAAAATAAGAAGTAGTCCGGGAAGGACACGAGGCCTCCACGAGGGTGGAGGGCGCGCCCTACCCTACTGGGCGCGCCCCCTGCCTCGTGGGCACCTCGTGTGCTCTCCGGACTCCGTTTTCTTGCACGATACTTCTTTTGCTCGGTAAAAAATCATTATATAATCTCCCGAAGGTTTTGACCACCGTATCACGCAAACATCTTCTATCTTTGTTTCGAGTTGTTTCCGCTGCAGATTAGAGCAATATGTCATCCCAGGATTCGGAGGGAGAAAGCTATGTGGTTGATTACCTTGCAGACCCTAAGGTCTACGGGGACTTGGAGCATTGTGGCTGGACCACTGAGGAAGAAGAAGACTACGAGCCTAAGGGAAAGGAGGAGACGAGCTCAGATGAAGATGAAGTCCCCTTACCTCAACCTGGGGACATGCATGTGGAGTTCAAAAAGTCAAGCCTCCCTGATAGGGCAAAGAAACCCAAGATCGAGTTTATCCCTTTTCGTCTCTTGCAGGAAAACAAATAGGAACTATGCAAAAGGATATTAAGCCTTGAGCAGGAGATCGATGATCTAAGGGAGCAAAATTCCATTCTCAAGCGCAAATTAAGGAACAAGCCTACAACATCAACAACTCCATCTCCTTCACCAGCAAAAGAGATATAATCACATGGGTATGGGCACTCCCCTTGACAACTGCCAAGCTTGGGGGAGGTGCCCCAGTATCGTATCACCGTCACACTCCTATCTTGACCGTTTTACTTAGTTCGATCCTTTTAGTAATATCTTGATCTAGTAGAATAAAGTTTTGGTATGATTTAGTTTTGAGTTTTGCTTTGTGATCCCCTTATGTAATCGAGTCCGTGAGCTATATATAATAAAGATTAGTGTTGAGTCAAGGGCCTTGCTATCTTGCTATGATCTTGAGAAAATAGAAAGAATAAAAAGAAATAAAAGAGTTCATATTGAGCTTATGGATAGTAATGACTTCACATATAAAGAGTATGATGATTAAAAGTTGTTGAGAGTTGGCAAACATAGTTTTGGTCATCGTTGCAATTAATAGGAAGTAATAAAGAAAGAGAGGTTTTCACATATAAATATACTATCTTGGACATCTTTTATGATTGTGAGCACTCATTAAAGTATGACATGCTAAAGAGTTGATGTTGGACAAGGAAGACAACGTAATGGGTTATGTTTTCTCACATCTTAGTTAAAGTATATTGTCATGGATCGTCCAACATGTTGAGCTTGCCTTTCCCCCTCATGCTAGCCAAAATTCCTTGCACCAAGTAGAGATACTACTTGTGCTTCCAAATATCCTTAAACCCAGTTTTGCCATCAGAATCCACCATACCTACCTATGGATTGAGTAAGATCCTTCAAGTAAGTTGTCATCGGTGCAAGCAATAAAAATTGCTAGCTAAATATGTATGACTTATTAATGTGGGAGAAAATAAGCTTTATACGATCGTGTGATATGGAAGTAATAAAAGCGATGGACTGCATAATAAAGGTTCATGTCACAAGTGGCAATATAAAGTGACGTTCTTTTGCATTAAGATTTTGTGCATCCAACCCTGAAAGCGCACGACAACCTCTGCTTCCCTCTGCGAAGGGCCTATCTTTTACTTTAAGTCTATTACATTATGCAAGAGTCAAGGTGATCCTCACCTTTCCGTTTTTCATTTTATCCTTTGGCAAGCAACTCGTGTTGGAATGATCGTGATATATATATCCAATTGGATGTAAGTTAGCATGAACTATTGTTGTTGACATTACCCTTGAGGTAAAACGTTGGGAAGCAACACTATAAGCCCCTATCTTTCTCTGTGTCCGATAAAGACTCCATAACCATAAGTATTGCATGAGTGTTAGCAATTGTAGAAGACTATATGATAGTTGAGTATGTGGACTTGCTGAAAAGCTCTTATATTGACTCTTTTCCCATGTTATGATAAATTGCAATTGCTTCAATGACTGAGATTATAGTTTGTTAGTTCTCAATGAAGTTTCTGATTCATACTTGACATTGTGAATAGATTGTTACTTGAGCATAAGAAATCATATGAGAATATATATATATGTTGCTATTACAAGAATGATCATGATGCCCTCATGTCCGTATTTTATTTTTATCGACACCTCTATCTCTAAACACGTGGACATATTTTTGATTTCAGCTTCCGCTTGAGGACAAGCGAGGTCTAAGCTTGGGGGAGTTGATACGTCCATTTTGCATCATGCTTTTATATCGATATTTATTGCATTATGGGCTGTTATTACGCGTTCTGTCACAATATGGCTATTCTTTCTTATTTTACAAGGTTTAATATGAAGAGGGAGAATGCCTGCAGCTTGAATTCTGGGCTGGAAAAGGAGCAAATATTAGAGACCTATTCTGTGCAACTCAAAAAGTCCTGAAACTCCACGGAAGTTTTTTGGAAATAATAAAAAATACTGAGCGAAGAAAATACCAGAGGGGGCCCACACCCTGGCCACGAGGGTGGGGGCGCGCCCTACCCCCCTGGGCGCGCCCCCTGCCTCGTGGGCCCCCTGGTGGCCCTCCGGTGCCCATCTTTTGCTATATGAAGTCTTCCGTCCGAGAGAAAATCATAAGCAAGCTTTCGGGACGAGACTCCGCCGCCACGAGGCGGAACCATGGCGGAACCAATCTAGGGCTCCGGCGGAGCTGTTCAGCCGGGGAAACTTCCCTCCGGGACAGGGAATTCATCGCCATCGTCATCACCAACGCTCCTCTCATCGGGAGGGGGCCAATCTCCATCAACATCTTCACCAGAACCATCTCCTCTCAAACCCTAGTTCATCTCTTGTAACCAATCTTTGTACCAAAACCTCAGATTGGTACCTGTGGGTTACTAGTAGTGTTGATTACTCCTTGTAGTTGATGCTAGTTGGTTTAATTGGGGAAGATCATATATTCAGATCCTTAATGCATATTAATACCCCTCTGATTATGAACATGAATATGCTTTGTGAGTAGTTATGTTTGTCCTGAGGACATGGGTGAAGTCTTGCTATTAGTAGTCATGTGAATTTGGTATTCGTTCGATATTTTGATGAGATGTATGTTGTCTCTCCTCTAGTGGTGTTATGTGAACGTCGACTACATGACACTTCACCATTATTTGGGCCTAGAGGAAGGCATTGGGAAGTAATAAGTAGATGATGGGTTGCTAGAGTGACAGAAGCTTAAACCCTAGTTTATGCGTTGCTTCGTAAGGGGCTGATTTGGATCCATATGTTTCATGCTATGGTTAGGTTTACCTTAATACTTCTTTTGTAGTTGCGGATGCTTGCAATAGGGGTTAATCATAAGTGGGATGCTTGTCCAAGAAAGGGCAGTACCCAAGCACCGGTCCACCCACATATCAAATTATCAAAGTAATGAACGCGAATCATATGAACGTGATGAAACTAGCTTGACGATAATTCCCGTGTGTCCTCGGGAGCGCTTTTCTCATTATAAGAATTTGTCCAGGCTTGTCCTTTGCTACAAGAAGGATTGGGCCACCTTGCTGCACCTTATTTACTTTTATTGCTTGTTACCCGTTACAAATTATCTTACCACAAAACTATCTGTTACCTATAATTTCAGTGCTTGCAGAGAATACCTTACTGAAAACCGCTTGTCATTTCCTTCTGCTCCTTGTTGGGTTCGACACTCTTACTTATCGAAAGGACTACGATATATCCCCTACACTTGTGGGTCATCACATAGCATGTGCAAAAAAGTAGAGAGGGTTACGGCAAAAACTGGATGCACTTCGTGTACAAACTGGACAATCTCTTAGGAAGTATCAGGGTTTCGGACGAAAACTCATCTGTTACACCGGCTATTCAATATTTTAATAACTTAGTAAAACTCCGGACTTTTTTTGCCTTCAGATGCACAATTCAAATCCACGTCATCAACTTTCAACCCTTTCTGACATAATTTGCTATTTTCGATGCATTTACTGATTTGTTTTCAGAGCTAAATCACCGTGAAAGTGAAAAGCACTACAAAATAAACTGAAAAATCACTAAAAATATGAATATAATGATAAAACACACTAATATTAAATATAAGAAACTCTAAATACAGCAAAAAACTACTCACAAATAAATAGAAGAAAATATATAAACCACAAAAGAAAAAAACTATATGAAAAAAATTATTTCCGCGCTGCCCAGTGGGCGTGCGGGAAAATATCCTGTGCTCCAAAGGAATCCGTGCTCCGGCTGCACCGTGCACATCCCGAACATTGGGTACAGAATGAAGGGAGGGGATGGAAGCCGAACGCCCCACCCTCCAGTTTTTGCAGAAATCACCTCAGCTAAGTACAGAATAGGTGTGCTGCCCCAAGTTTGAGTGAACCGGAACGGAGAACAGGAACAGATAGGGATACAGGGCTCCGGCGGTTGACCTCGCCGTGTGCTAAGTTGCGACCTCACCGGGTGCTGCACTGCGACCTCGCCGTGGTCCGGCGTACAACGGAGAGGCCGCCCCATCCCCGCACCTCCATTCTCCTCCTCCGCGCCACCCCGTCACCACACCCGGTACCTACCTCCGCCATCCAACGGCGGCTAGATCTGCCATCCGCCGACGCCGGAGAAGAGAACTCCAACCTTCAGGTATCCTTTTGGAAGTTACATAACTGTGTTTTTATTTGTGTATTTTGGTTCTAATCCATCACCCCCTTTTATTCTGGTTGTGTTAGATGTAGCTAATCTTATTTGAGTAAAATGTGGTGATCTCTCTCTGTATCAGGGCGCAGGCAATAACCACTGAAATAACTTGCTGTATTTTGCTTAGACTGCATATAACATATTCGAGTAATTACAAATAGAAAAATGTCTGCAACTTATGGCTTGAGATGAGTTTGAAGTAATTTTAAACTGAGTTCAAAGTAAAATGTCAGCAACTTAGAGCATTTAGTTTTGTGTGTGATGTGGATGAAGCACCTAGAACTTGTACAAATTAATGGAGGTTAATAGTAGCAAATCGATGCACATCTAGTCAGATCATCTGGATGTGATTGAATCGTTGGTTATATTGTAGAATCAATCATGCCGACATAACCAAGAGAGAAAAATGGCGGGTATGGATAAGCAAGACTGTTTTCATTAGAAGGTAAGGAAACAATAATAAAAGACAAGCTAGATGCAGCAGAACGTCCATATTTCTGCAAGTTTTGGTTCAGATGCCTTTCATTTTCTGCATGTTCATCCTAATCCTATGTATGGGTGAAATAAGTGGATGCAAGCAATCATACGACAGTTAATTTCATTTCATCCTTTGCTACTCTCTCTCTCTCTCTCTCTCTCTCTCTCTGACCACGGATGGAGTTAGTAACCGGCATGTAAGCAATGAATCTTCACTTAATTAACTAGGAGCAGCAAATTAAGCAGCCCATGAGATGGATTGGTGGGTGTACTGTCGTTGGTTCCATGGAAGTGGGCAAAGAACTCGTGCGAGGAAATATATGTCGTTGTACTCAAGAATGTTCTTTATTAGCATTATTTTCATAACTCTCTTTTTCTTTAGTACATCTAAATGTTGCATTAGACATTTTCTTTCTTCACTACTTTAGCCTGTGGCTTACTTTTTGGACCTCATTGACATGCTAACTAGGTGCACTGCTGCGTCGAGCAGGGAATGATGGAGTCAATGACTAGTATTGCTCCAAGTGTCGGGTCAACTACAACGATGGGACTAGAAGATGATGCTAACAATTTTTCCATGGTATTTCTTTGTTATATTACTCATGTTCATCTGTGTGTGTCACTTGACTTAAGCTCAAACAACATTGCTAGGTCCAAATGAGATTCGACATACATGATGAAGATTGTTACAGCATATTGTTCTACTTAACGAGGCGAACATGTTTTCATAATGTGATTTTCTTCTTGTTTGCAGAGCAAGTAGCGTCCAAGAAGGTTCAACATCAGCATATTGTTCTACTTAACGAGGCGAACATGACAGGGGTATATATATACTAGAACATCAAGGTGCGCGTTGCCGCACCCGCCCATCTTAGTAATAATATGACCATTTATGAAAGAAATAGAAGTATAATTTTTAATTCAGATTTGAATTGAGCGCCTCAATTTTTAGCATAAACTACAGTATATTTGAATACCAAAATTTGGGTACACACATATATAGAAGGGGCCAGATCAAATAATCATCAAATATCTTTGAACAAGAAATTCCACATGAGATTTTACAAATCTTTCGCAAACCCGTAAAATAGAAGACAGATTAAGGAAAACATTTAAAAGATCGAAGGTGAGTGAAATTTATGCAGTTGTAGCGTCAAGTACACCAATGACCTAGAATACTGGATTTTACATTTAAACTCAAGTATAATTCTAAGTGAAACTGCACATATAGATTTGCTTCCCACTACGGTACTGGGCATAATATTGAACTTAAAATGTGCATTGGTTGCCACGCAAGTGTATGAAATCGGGCACATGTCAAGAGCTTAATTTAACATTACATATTCCAAACAAAATAAATTTAATCTTTTTTAGGGAAAGAAGAAATGATATTGAATAAGCACCTTACTCATCTTGACAGTAGCATCATATTGTCCGTTGTTTGGAACATTGTAAATTAGTTTCTTCCATCAAGCAGATGAAATCATTATATATGTACAACAAAAGTTAGCATAAGAAAAATATTTGCACTGAGGGTTGCATATTACCGTGCAAGACTTGGCTTGTGTTTTATGTACGGATGCCATGAAGTTGTATTTTACATATCATCGTTTATCTTCTCAAATGCTACTGCTGCTTCATTTTCTGAAGAGAACTTGAAGATTTTTTTTGGTTTTCCTAATCACGTGATGGCATAGTACTTCTGTTGTACGACCGCTCGTGAAGGCGGAGTGCGTGCGGCTGGAGGGGATTGCTGTGGAGGTGACCTTTTTTTACATAGGGAGGTACGTATGGGAGGGTTTTTTTTGAGAAAAATGTATGGGAGGTGAGCCGTACGGTGGGCTAGAATTAAGGCCTAGATAACTACCTATTAGCCCAATTGATCAGAGAGCACCCAGCTCATCCTCCGGAGCAGTGGCCCGGGCACGTTGGGCCAACGACAATGCGCGGGGAAACTGGTTAAAACGACCATGGTGCGTGCGGCAGGACGATCAATTAATCTGATGCGTTCATACGTGAGATCCCACGGTTGACAACGTCAAATCGCTGTGGATGGCTGTAGCTAGCTCCGTTTTACTGTATTGTAATTGCTCCTCATAGATTAAAACATGTTGAGTATGTTTGCAAACCTTTGACTTTTACTTGTTTATTATTTTCCAGCACAGCCCACCTATGGGAGCGGACACTTTTACTTTGCGTTAAATAATGGATGAAAGATGTGTTCGTTAATGTGATATATGGACCTAGTTCAAGTACACCATGCTGAATTTGTTGGCGCAATATATGTGTATCTACTAATCTTCTATACATTGCTTTGTAACGGTTGGACTGCAACTCTAGCTGTGTGCATGTAGATTAATGTGTTTTGTCATGATTGTCGTTCACAAAGCATTCAAACCTTCATACTATAAGCTATGAAATGTTGAGATGGTTGTTGATGTGTTGCCTTCTAAGTTGAGAAAGGTGGTTAATACACCCGATGTTCTGGTCTTTGCATATTTGGTACAGGATTTATGAATCCAAATCTTGATTCATGGACTTACTAATTCTTTATTTTCTTAGAATTAGCTTTACCTTCATTATGTAAAAAATATATGTATGTTTTCCATCTTGGAAAATTCATGATTCACTCTGTACCATAGAGTTGTTGTCGTATTTATACGTGTTGGATGAATGCAGCAACGTGAGACAACAAGCTACAGAAGTACATGATGTCTCTGTTCATTCTGTTCCAAAACTGGGGTGGCATAGCTTCTGAAGATAGTGCATACTACGTTGGTCATCCTATACATATGGGGTGCTTTCTGCAAATTTGACAAGATTAGTCCTCCGCATTCCATCCTGTACCTAGATTTTCAATCTAACAGTTGGGCAGCACTCGGTGCAGCCGGAGTACTCTATGATCAGGAGTACAGGATATGTTCTCGGCCCATAAGGCCCAGCAGGCTCACAGGGCAGCACGGCAAAGTTAGGCCCAGAGGCCTGCATTATATAGGAGCTCGAAGGAGCAGCCGCGGCTGGGTTTATAAACCAGTGCGGCTGCCCTTCGCTCGGCGAGGTGGGACTAAACTATGAGCACCGCGGAACGGGAGCGCTCCCCCTTTAGTACCGGTTCGTGGCTCCAACCGGTACTAAAGGGCGGGTCTTTAGTACCGGGTGGAGCCATGAACCGGTACTACAGGGGGTCGCTTCCCGCCGCTTCGCCTGGCCAAATTTAACCTTTAGTACCGGTTCCTGTCTCCAACCGGTACTAAAGGCCTCCCCTATATAACCAGCACTTACGAAAATTTTCAGTTATCATCCATCTTCGTCGCGCCCCGTCCCCGCGCCGCCCCGTCGCCGCCCTCGTCCGTGCGCCGCCCTCGTCGCCCCCCCCCCACTGTAAGATCGATTGCCGCTCGCCGGCGGCCTCCTGCACACACACACACACACACACAAACACACACACACACACACAAATGTTTAATGTCAAAATGTTAGATTATATAAGAATTAGATAATGTTAGATGAGTTAGTTTTTTATACTTTTAGTTATAGATGAATTTATATTAATGTTAGATGAATTAATATATACTAAATTTAGGTATATGAGATTTGATCATCTAATTAAAATGTTAGTATATAGAACTAGCTACTTTATTTTTAGTAAGAAAATTAATAGAACTAGTTAGTTGAATTAGTTGAATTAGGAGCTATACTTTATTTAGGTATCTTTTTAGTAAGTGCTTAGTTGAATTAATTAGTTGAACTAGCTAGTTGAATTAATAGAACTAGTTTAATTAGTTAAATTAATATATAACTAATAAGTGTTTAATGTTTCGCCTATGAACATAGGAAATGTCGTCTGACGACGAAAAACGATTTCATTATGTGCGAAGACTACGAAGACCAACGCGGCCTGTGCGACAGAAATTTCCTAATTGATGATAGGCGCTTCAGCATCAAGCTGGATGAGACATTCGAAGTGGATACAGTAAGTCATAACGACAAGTCTTTTTCGTAATTAAGCATGACTTATATATGCTTCATTTGCTTCAACTTATTATTTTAATTTTTCACTATTCTACTAGCGTATCCCCTGCCATGCAAGAATTTTTGTCTTGGATAAGATAGGTTTCAGTCGTAACAAAACTATGAAGGTAAAGAGAGTTTACTTGAAGACCGAGCATGGTTATACCTTCAACGTCAAATTATACAATCAAGAAACCTACACCCATTTTGAATGCAAAACTTGGCAAGCACTATGCAAGGCTTATGCATTTGAGCCTGATATGTTTATCACCTTTGATATTCGTCCGAAGATGATATTGAAGGTAATACAGACATTTGGGTCGATGTGCAGACGCCTCCAGTTGTACCATTATGTGAGTTTCTCATGCCATATTTATGTTCGATATTGTTTTTTCAAAAATAGTTGACAACTAATTTCTACTGACAGCTTATTTCCATTCAAGCAAACATGTCCAGCGCTTGGTAGACAGGACCGTCCACTGTCCCGGATCTGAACTATACTGCGAGGAGATAAGTCAATATGTTTCATGGCTTGAGGATCTTGATGCTATCAAGAGAAATTATTTTCCTAGACTTGCAAATCTTAGTACTCAAAACGTGCGACCAATAGTGTTCGTATTGAACTACGGTCACATGTATTTAGGAAAGATGATAAGATTTTTACTATTTGTCTTCATCTTTTGCATAAATTATTTTTTAAACTAAACTTCATGTTGCTAAGTATGATACTATAGGATGTTCTCTTCAACAGGGACTCCTAATGATAGTTGTGCCTCAGTGGATCTCGACTAACGGTCGCATGTCAATTGTTAGCTTACGGCCAAGACATCCTACATTGCACACGAGTGCATTCAGGATTTCTAGAACCGGGAATGCTTAATAGTGAAAGACTGGAGCAAAATTGTCCACGATCACAGAGAAGTACTAGGGGGCAGCAATCAGAAGCGCAGCCCACGATTAGGAGACTGGTTCATCTGCATGCTCCAATATGATGAATCAGGAGAGCTATACATGTTCTATGCTATTTTACCTAAGAGAGAGCAGCAGGAGTGATTAGCATGCTCTTAGTACTTCTCCTCTCATGTCCGTGTTCTTTGTCCTGAACTTAATCTCAAAGAGTGATCATGTTGAACTCGATGATATCTTTCCTTCCGGTACAAAGTGAATGTTTCTTCTTTAAGCTGGTATTGGTGGTCATTAGATAGCGGTAATGACTATGATGATTAAATAGTGGTAATGACGACTATAATGATTTTAGCTAGCTAGTATACCGTTGTTGGTGATGATATATATGATGCAATAGTTTTATATTAATATGATGATAATGAGTTATTATATCATTTATGAAAGAAACCGCAGATTAGTTTCAACTGGATGGATCCTAGCTAGCTAAGTGATCAAGTATATGCCATATCCATATTAATTACTTGCTCACCTAATATAAGTGATCAAGTAATATATATGGATATGGCATATATACTTTGATCACTTAGCTAGGATCCATGCATGCATCCAGTTGAAATTAATCTGCGGTACTTTCACCTAATGATTTAACAACTCATTATAATGTAAAAACAATCTCTAAATTAAATTGAAAACACAAAACTAACGGAAAAATAAAAAATAAAACCAAAACCCCCCGAACATTTAGTACCGGTTGGTGTTACCAACCGGTACTATAGGTCTCCCCGCACCCGGCCCTGGCTCGTGCCACGTGGGTGCACTTTAGTGGCGGTTCGTGCCGAACCGGTACTAAAGAGGGGACCTTTAGTCCCCACCCTTTAGTGTCGGTTACAGAACCGGCACTAAAAGCCCTTACGAATCGGGGCTATAGCCCGGTTCTGCACTAGTGAACGCTTCAAGTCCTCGCGCACGGGGGATGGGGGAGAAGATGAGGAGGAAGTGATACTCGATGGATAGGAAGGGAGGAGCTAGGTTTGATGGATAAGAGCCGATGCTCCATGGAAAGGACAAGGGAGGGCCTGGTGTTGTCCCGTTCCAATCGCCTATGGAAAAGAAAGACAACAATGCCGCTAGATTTTGTGGGTTTCATGGCCTATCCCGCATACTCCATTTAATCTTATTGGCTATCCCTGTTAGACTTAATTTCGCGGACGGCCTAGATGGGACATGTGGATACCACCGCCACTTACACCCTGAGGTGCGAGGCACATGCCCCATCCGACTAAAAAAACTTCAAATTCATACGCGTTGTTATTTGCGGCCATATACAGGCGTGGTAACATAAGGACGACGTCAACCGCAACACCCGTCAGCACATCATCGGAGTAGCGTCGGCAACGCAACATCGCCTGTCGTGACGTGACGAGGCATTGCCGCTTGTAACATACCAGTTTCGCCAACATATCGGATAGATATTTGTTAGAGCATCTCTAGACCCCTTGAAAAGGGGCGGCTTGTAAAAATCCGGCGACTATACCGGTTTGGCCTCTTTTTTGGGCCAGACCAGAACCCGTATAGTCGCCTGATCTGTAACTTTTTACACTGGCCCGCAAACCGCCCCCTTTCCATACAGTATATGTACACGCTGCGGGTGGAATAAGGGTTGAAACCCTATCTGCGCGCCACATTTCCTGATCCCCTTTTCGATTTCTCGCCGCCGGCAACTTCACTTCTCCCTCTCCCCCTCTCGATGTGGCACGGAGTGTGGTCAGCGGGCCGGTGGTACCGGCGGTGGTGACAACCCCGAGTGGAGGCGGTGCATTGCCGCTGGCGGCACGAGGAAAAGGGCAGCGAGACGGTACACTAACCAAGGTCTCTCACCGCCGCCGTCGCTCCACCGCTGCGAGACAGAGGAGTACGACCGCAGGCAGGCGCTCCTCCGCTGCGGACTGTCCTCCGACTCATTCGTCATGGGCAGCTCCTCCGCCGGTGCCTCGAGCTCGCGGACGCCGCTCATCCCAGTGAAAAGGGAGTCGGAGGAGGTCCCGGCGCTCCGAGAGGTGAAGAAGGAGCCGGAGCAAGAGCGGCGGGGAGGTGGCGTCATCAGGCCGGAGGATTTCCTCCCCTAGTGGTGGCGGGCGTCTTTGAGGCCACCATCGTTGTGCGCAATGCATGAGAGGAGGAGGAGTTGGAGCAGCACTGTCGATGGGAAGCTGACATCGACGTAGTCCTCCTCGAGCAGGGGCTCGCGAAGGAGCAAGACTTCGTCGACAACCTCGAGGCATGGCGCCGCGAAGCCAAGGCGCAGGACGACATCTACATCAACCTCGTCTCCTCCTCCAACGACTGAGCTCCTCCGCCACCGCAGCGTTGCTGCGGCACCCGCAGGGCTCCGGTGAGCCCAATTTTGGCCAGTTTTAGGATTAGGGTAGGCCGACCCCAATATGTAATCGATGAACTATATGTATGCATGAATGATCATCTCTATTATATGTATGTAGGAATGATCATATTTACTGTTTCTTGTTCATTCCTTGCGCGAAATATCTTTTCGAAATTTTACTGTTTCATATAAAGTTTCTGCTCGGCCGCAGCCAAATTTGCCCCTTATGAGAGGGCAAACGCGAACTATAAACACACTATAAGGGTCCGCAATATAAGTGGTTTGCTAGAGATGCTCTTAGCCTCTTGTCTGCCAAATTTTTGGCAAGAGTTGTGACAACAAGCAATTGTTTACTAGGTCTTAGAATAGGATAGCAGATTGTGGCTAATTACAGCCGTACTGAGTCGTGTACTGCTGTTTGACTTTAAAGAGGTCCTCCCTGTAACAAGGAGCTCATGCTAGCTGATTTTAATCCTATTACCTAATGAATAAAACTTCCTTTATCCTCGAAAAAAAGACGACAATAAGCAATCATTTAAACAAAAAAGTGAAAAATAACATTTTTTTCATGGGCTCCAAACTTTTCTAAATGTTTATTCTTAATTTTTGTTTCCCATCAGGGTTAATTCGATTTTCTAGGTGTGGAGTACGTAGCGTAATTTACTGTTTTTTTTAGGGTTGTAATTTATTGAGTTTTTTTTGAACATCAATACAGACACAAGCGCTCATATAGACGCGCATACACTCACCCCTATGTCGCACACACGCACACCCTATCCCTATGGGCATCTCCGAAAGACTAAGCTGGCATATCATCTTGAGATTTACGAAGTCACCATAGACGCCTCGTCGTCGACGGGAACGTCTCCTCCCACTGTATGCGCGTCGCCGGAAATCCTGAAATAAATTCAGGAATAAATGCGAGCACCAGGAATTGAATCCTGATGGGCTGAGGATACCACAGTCCCTCTAACTATTCAACCACAGGTTGGTTCGCGTAATTTACTAGTTGATGGTAGATCGAAGCCTAGGCCTTGGCTTCCTTGTACAGTTCGGGTGCACTCTGAGTGCTTTCGTAAATATCGTGGCTTTGCACATTTCCACGAGATCTGTGAGCTGACAAGGTGGGACCTGAGCGCGCGGCTAACCGAACCGGTGCGGGGCGCTGTTCCTTTCGGTCGGAGTTCCCCACCACGTACCATTTCTTCGCCGGCCCCACGCGCGCTCCGGCAAATGTAATCTTCGTACGCGTCGTTCCTTGCAGCCATAAACCGGCATGGAAGCATGCGCACGGCGCCAAAGGTGCCATTTTGTTCAGAGGAAGCGGCATGAAAACGAGCTCCAGGCCGGTGAGGAGAGGTGTCAACGTCTTCGCCAGCGACAGCTAGTCCGTACCAGAGCGCATGATTCAGCATGCACCATGTCATGCCTGCGTGCTCTCTCGCCCATTACAGCCACACTTGAATTTAGTGGACGTATATGATTCCTCCCGGCCGTTTGCTCCAGCAAGTCTACTAGTATAAGATCCACGTGCTCCCTTGGTGTTTGGTTGGGATTCCTGGCACTAAATAGCAACTTCCAGCTTTCAAGCCGAAAGCCGAAAGCTGGCAGGAATCCCAACCAAACAACCTAAGCAACCGTGCCATAACTTTTGGGTCCATCGGTTCTTCGGTGTACATAAAATTTTCCTACCAGTATTTGAGGAAACCCATACATTTTACGAAAGTATTGTTCAATTTAATGCATTTTCTCTCGCTCCCGCTAACCAAGTGGAATCTCCTTATTTTCTCTACTTCGCAAATCTCAACCAAGGAACCCCGCAAAAAAGAAAAAGAAAATTATACGTATATATAGGATAGGGGTGTCATTTTATAAGTGTGAGCTTGCATGTGAGGTTTTTTTTTTGTGCTAGAAACATGTGAGTTTTGCCTTCATTCACATAGTATGTTCGTTTAGTGTTCATCGGAGAGCTGTGAATACAAACTACAGTCAAAAGCTAAGAAATGGTATACATGTTTATTGCTAGTTCGCGTAGCAAGAAATGCATTTTAAAAATTTGTGATGAAACACATAGTAGTAGAACCCTAATTAGATTTCAATTTCCTTATTTTCTCTATGGAAGAAACATGTGGAATATATCTATTTTGTTTTATTTGCTTCACAAATGTTCACCGTACATAGTTTCCTCGCCAGAAATTCTATTTACCGAATAAATTGATTTTCCTGGTTTTATCTACTTCATAAATGTTCAACATAGATAGTTTTACCTAGCTCGAAATTCTAATGCTTCGGCGGATTTCAAAAAGAACATGATGATGACAGGGCAACAAAAGAGGTCATTAGTACAAGTGATGGTTCCAAATATTGTTTGTATGACATACTCTAGTTGTAGATACGGCAGGACTGTTCGGGCGAACACCAAAAACCTTCTGTTACGGCCAGACTGTCCGGAAATTAGGATCAGACTGTCTGATCCAGGTTGCTGAATCGTTCATATCTTTTGTTCTCACAGGACAGTCCAGTCCAGACCGAAATTGTGTGTTTTTGTGAATCTGATCGGTACGGGGACGATTAAGGCCTGCACCTCGTCAGGTTCTACGGCTTCTGCTTCGACCCGCACACCAAGGAGCTGGTCTACAAGTACTTGGATAGTGGATCGCTCAAGAAGTACCTCTACCGTGACAGGGAAGGCGATGGTGGTGAGGAGAGGAGGGAGAGGCTCGAGTGGCGGACACTGCACAACATCGCCATTGGGGATCCGGTACCTGCACGATGAGTGCCAGCAGAGGATCATGCACTAAACATCCTCACTTGGGCCGGCCCTAGCAATATGGATGCTCGAGTGCGATTGAGGCATAATGAACTTTAGCTGAGTAACATATATACTTTCAACCATATATATTGTATATCAGAAAAAATATAAAGGCATAAACATAAAAAATAGTTAGCAAATAAAGTATTAGTACATCATCTATATGTGATTATATAATGCAAATAATAAGTATAAAATATATGTATTCAACTATAAATAACTAATGAATAAATACAACATGGTGAAATGCGCCGAGGGGGGCATGTGCCCCTGTTCATGTTAATATGTTCATAAAATCAAATTTATTTTGTATTATTTATTTATTTATTTTGAGAACAATTTATTTAAGTATGCAGATATAGTGTGCCTTTATTTAAGAGGGGCCGACCGCACTTTTGCCATGGCCTTGGACTGGCCCTGTTCACCTGGCCAGTCAAGTCCGTCTTAAATTTCCCTACAAAAAAGACTCTCTTATTTGTTTTCTGAAATTGACTTCTTTTCTGCACTCCCTTAATTAGATTTCAATTTCCTTATTTTCTCTATGGCAGAACACATGGAATATCTCTAATTTATTTTATTTGCTTCACAAATGTTCATCGTAGATAGTTTCCTCGGCCGAAATTCTATTTGCTTTGGCGGTGTAAGGAGTATAGAATGGTGAGACGACAAAAGAGGGTGTCTGTTTAAGTGATGGCCCTAAATGTTGTTTGTATATGACGCAAGCCATATGTCACAGAGCGTCAGCATAATATCCTGGCCATGTCGACCGCAATAGAAACCATGTCATTACAATGATATCTGTATGCTAACCCGATGTCCACTATTTTCAGCCATATTTGAGTACAGCACCTCTCAAGGAAGATAAGCGAGAGTTTTAATTTCTATACAATAATCGTCTGAGCAATAACTTGGTCCCATCGAACAAATTGTTAATTTTTGATACAGTTCGTTTGTATTTTGGTTGTCTGTTGCCAATTGGCATACGTTCCTGTTCTGTCGACCCGGCCGGCGCGCCCGGACAAACAGACTAGTCTTACTTGGCGTTGTTCGTTCCTTGTGGGCACAAACTGGCACGGAAAAGCGGTACATATGCACGGCGTCAATGTGCCACTTTCTTCATCTTCAGAGAGAAGCGGCATGAAAACGAGCTCCTCTCCGGTCGGTGAGGAGAAGTATCACCGTCTTCCGTCGCGATTGCCGACCTATTTCCGAGCGCATGATCCAGGCACGATGTCGTGGCTCATAGTTCTATGTGGCACGTTTCGACCGTTTGCTCCGGATACTCTACACTAGTATAAGATCCACGTGCTCCCTTGACTTGCGAGCCTAGAGCGACCGTGCCAGGGGTCCACGAGTGACCTGGTGAACGTAGAAATTTCGTCGTACAGTATTATTGGAGGGATCTCATGCATTTTTTTCTGAAAGTTTTGGTTTTCATTAATGTACTGTTTTACCTTGTCCCCGACCAGTGAAGAAACATGCGTCTCAAATTTCATTGTCTCTATTCTACAAAGTTCTCACCGAGGAACCCACAAAAAAGAAAAAACTATTGCTGCGGACGATTCCTTGTCATCAACTCTACTGTTTACTCGGTTTTGACGGTAGTGCAATGAGATACAATGACAAATGAGGGTGTCGGTTTACGAAGATAAGTTAATCATCAAGGTCTAATACAGAGGCACCGGAGGTGTAGTACAACGATTTGCTTGGCTGATGGAGCTACCGATTAATAAAAATAATTAAAATGCCTTCCATTTCTTTTTTTTCGTCCAATATCTCAAACCTCGCAAGTCTACTGAATGGATAAGGAATGAAATGTAAGCCCGGCATGACACATTGACGAGAATTCTCACTCTCAATTTGCAGGCAGGCGGGCTCCTTAAAGCATACATATATATAACACAGGTGGACAGGGGTGACATTCCAGAAGTGTGAGCTCGCATGTGACTATGTGAGTTTGGCATATCCACATTTTATGTTCTTTTGGTGGTCATCTAAAAATTATGAAGGCAAACAGCAGTCAAAAGTTAAGAAATGTTATACGTGCCCGGTGTTAGTTGTGTTTGTAGTGAGTAGTGCATATGAAAAACATGTGGTAGAACACATTGTTCTAGAAGCCTAATTAGATCTCAATTTCTGTAACTTATTTAACAAAGAAACATGTAGAATATATCTAATTTCCTTTAATTTATCTAACAAAGAAACAAGCCGAATAAATTGATTTCCCCGGTTTTATCTACTTCACAAAAGTTCAACATAGAGAGTTTTACCAGGCTCAAAATTCTAATGCTTCGGCGGTTTTCAGAAGAACATTATGATGATAGAACAACAAAAGAGGTCGTTAGTACAAGTGATGGTGCTAAATAGTATTTGTATGACATACTCAAGTTGTAGATACTAAGTATTAACCCCAATACCGTGGTCGTATCACCCCGCAACATCATCAATGATATTACAACCATGTTGATCACTTTAGGCCAAGTTAGTACAAGCTTGATATATGACCCCAAAAGTGTTACCAATATAGATAACCTTAGGAAAACAAGATAACACTCCATGTGTTGCTACAAAGGTTTATGAAATAAAATTATCAAGCATAAAATGGAAATAACACCACACCACATTTTCTCGATATGACGGTAGGAAACCTAGAGGTAAATAAAGGGTGGATGCATGTTATATATCCTTGTATCATTCAAGTTCAACTATTTGTGTGCTGAAAAGACATAAAATATAAATGGATGATGTTATATTTTCTAGTCACCGATCAACGCGGTCAGAACCGCTTCAGCTGGTCAAAACCAAGTCAAGGGTTGATTCCTGAACCTGGTTGATAGTTCGAGGTGTATTTCAACCGGTTTTGTAGTTTATGGTTGATTATTAACCGAGTGAAAAGTTCACGGTTCTAAAGTGGATTTTTCTCATATAGGATAGGGGTGTCATTCTAGAAGTGTGATCTTGCATGTGACCTTGACATTCATTCACATAATATGTTCTTTTGGTGTTCATCGGATAGTTGTGAAAAAAACTACAGTCAAAAGCTAAGAAAAGCTATACATGCTTATTGTATGTCCGTGTAATGAGAAATGCCTTTTGAGAATTTGCGATGAAACACATAGTAGAAGAACCCTAGTTAGATTTCAATTTCCGTTTTTGCTCTAAGGAAGAAACATGTGGAATATGTCCATTTTTTTCTCCACTTTGCAAATGTTCACCCTAGGCAGTCTCCGCGCCCGAAATTCTATTACTTAGTCGCTGTAAGGACAGCAGACTGGTGATACGATGACAAAAGGATGGTGTAGAATTAAGTGATGGTTCTAAATTTTTTTGCATATGACACAACGGAGTGTCGGCCAATATTGCGGTCATGTTGAGTTGTTGACTGCAGTACCACTCATGATATTACAATGAAATCGCATGCAAGCCTGATATCCACTATTTTGAACCTTATTCAAGGACAATACTGCTCAAGGAAGATACACACTCGAGTTGTAAGGTCTATACAAATCGCCCAAGCAATAACTTGGTCTGCTAGAACAGATTGTTAATTTTGATACATTTTCGTTGTATATTGTTGGTCCACTAACAATTGTCAAAGGCCAAGTTTTGTTTCTTGACTTTAACCAAACATCAAAACTTGGAAAAAATAGAATATTATTAAAAGAAGAGCTGAAAAATCATTTCGAAAAAATGAAAACAAAAAATGGGAATATTAAGACCACGGCCCAAAATAGTTATGGATATTTCGGAATTATTATGAGTGAGAAAAAAAATATAAGAGACCATAGTTTTTAAAGCTCCTAAAATACAGTATGTATTAGTAATTCTACATACATATTTATGTGTTTTGTTTTCCTATTTATTTCGTCAAAAAAATGTGCTGAATGGGCTGCCACCCGTGCGAAGAAACCGACCAAACCTGGATGGTTTTGTGACCGATATGAACAAGAAAAGAAAAATAGAGTTGGGAGTTGAAAATCTAGACGGTTTTGTGACCAATAAATCGACCAAATCTAGAAGGTCACAGGACTTAACGTGGTCATCTGACCGATAAGCTAACCAGTGCGGCCGGTGTGCGTGCTTCACGCTGTTTCTCTTTTCAGCATTCGTACTTTTGTGTTCTATAATCGCCCCGGCGCGCTCGAACAAACCAACTAATCTTCTTGGCTCACCTCAAAAAGAAAAACCAATCTTCTTGGCGCCGTTCGTTCCTTGCGGTCACGAAACGGCATGGAAAAGCGGCACATTCTTCAGAGGAAAGCGGCATGAAAACGATGGAGCTCCTCTCCGGCCGGTGATGAGGACAAGTGTCAACGTCGTGGTCGCGACAGCTAATTAATTAATCCCGATCGGAGCGCATGATTCAGGCACCATGTCATGCCTTCGTGCTCTCGTCCACACTTTGTACACCGTGGCTTCACCCGGCCGGTCAAGTCCATCTTAAATTTCCCTGCAAAACTAAAGCCTCTCTTAATACGTTTTCTGAAACTGACTTCTTTTTTACATCTCCCATAATAGCCCTTAAGCGGATTCTAAAATCACATACAGTTTGTTAAAAATCATAACACGGGAATTTGTGGACACTGGTATTCAGATAGAGCATTCGGCGAGCCACCCATGATCAATTTGTGGAAGACCAAAGCACATAGAACCACAAGAATTTCATAAGGACTGGAGGATAAAGAAGGTACTCACTCCATTCAAATATATAGCCCCTAATACATCTTACGATGTTGCTTTGTTTCTGCGAATTACGATGTTGCTTTTAACCATTGAAAATTAATAATATCTGATATAAAAATAATATTATTAAAAACTTTAACGGTATACCTTTTTGTGTGACATATGCATCATATACTATTGTTCTAAGCTATGGTTAAAAGAAATACCCAGCCCTTGTAGTATCAGAAACATATTATATCTTGTATATTTAAATGGAGGGATTACATGTACGTAGAACACAACAAATAAAAGCATCTATAGCGAGAACCCCTATTCTCTCCGTAAACGTTCGGACGGAGAACCAAGACAGTGCCTGGTCCGGAAAAACGAACCAACCAGACCCACCTCCAACCCCATTTTCTCCCCAAGTGACTGAGTTGTCTAGCACCCCTCAAGCTCAGACCATATATGGGAAAGGATATGAGGGCTCCTCGACGCGTCCGGTCAGTCTGCCACGTCTCTCTCTCTCTCTCTCTCTCTCTCTCTCTCTCTTCATTCCCATCAATCATATGCATGTAACCGAACAATCTGAGAACAAAGTAGGGGACATGGCTGCAGGCATACACAAGATGGCTTAAAATGAACACATTTGGACATTGACCGGACGCGTGCACAAACATTGAGGAGCCAAATTTGAGGGGACTCGCTATATATACCCTAAGGGGGCGCCTATTATTCAAAACACCCGGTAAAACTTTTTGCATCAGCCACTTTTCATCAAGACCAATGGATCTTCACCCAACGGCCAGAAACAAATTATGCAATGTTCATCTTCTTCATCCACGCGCCCCAACTGACTTCGGCCTAGCCGCTAGCCACCATCACCTGCGTCCGGCAGTGCTCGGTGCACGCCTCACCACACCGCCCTCCTCTCTACTGTCGTACTACCCTCCTCCCACCACCACCCCCAATTTACAGCTACGGCGACGACCCTGCAGCAGTCAAGTTTTGGACTCACTCACATCGCTAGCTCCAGTTCGTTCACTACTCGCACTCGACATGGAGCCCACGGCCTCCCCGTTTCGTGCTTAGGCGAAGCAGATAAGTGAGTGACCCAATGAAATTTTCAGGTACTTGATGTTTCGCAAAACCGAATAAATTAATAAAGCAGTTGTGAGGTCCAATCTCTTGCTGAATCATCCAGGAAATGAGGTGTTCGAAAATAGTCCGTACTAGAAGGGCGATGCGCGCTTTGCTGTGCAGCTTACATTCTTGGGGTTGTACATGTTTTATTTTTATGTGGTAATATCATTTAAGTTGTCAAAATTATTTATGTGCTAATTGGTTTGGCATGTGGGGAAGTAATGGAGTGCATTCTTTTTATCAAAGATGCCACACCTGCGGACAGACTTTATGGAACCATGGTTACGGATGGATGTGTCAATTTATTGTTAGAAATTAAGGGAAGGGTGGTCCAACGGTGAAAATCAGAGAAGTGGTAGGTGGGACAGTGTTTGGTATGAACAATCTGTAGCGAATCATCCGTGAGTGTATCATTTTTATTTTTCAATGTGGTGTTTGGGTGGGTCTTTCTGACGTGTGATTGGAGAGCATCTTTTAATTAATACAAATACATGAGAAAATTATCATGTGTTGTTGGCCGCATGTGTTATGCTGGTGCAAAACGTGTCATAGGGGGGGCACTTCCTTTTTGTCAACGAAGGCTCACACCAATCAGACACTTATTGAGGGACCCATTCATCGAGAGATCTCACCACAAAGCCCAGGTCAACGACCTAATCAATCGTGTATCCAGTCTAAATTGGAGACCTCAGTTGAACGAGAAGACATTAAAATTAGAGAGCTGAATGAAGTTAGGGATTTTATTGACACGACCAAGGATTGACCGACTCAGACTCAATGCATTGAAATTGTATACCTCAATCGAATGAGACAACACAGTGTATTAAAAAATTAAATGAGGGAGCTCCCGGTGAAATTGTTGACTGGGTCAAAATCGAGTGACTCAATTCTAATTGGAGACCTCAATTAAACGTGAGCTTTTTAAAACTAGGAAGCTTAATATTATAGAGGATGAATTTGCCATGGCCCGAATCTTATGAGCCGAAGGGCCTTGATATAAAAAGTCAATTTATAACTTGGTTTACTCTGTTTCTTAGTTTACCGACATCGGAATGTGTCTATAGTAAAAAAAACTGAAAACCTTGTAGGGCGCCACCAGAGGTTCGAAATTTAGCAGATCGCTCGCTGCACCCCCCCATACCATATTCCCCCACATCCATCTTCGGAACCCTATATCCAAGAAAGAAAATGAACGCGCCTACTCTAGATCGGAAGAGATCACCCGCCGGCCCGGCCAGCGAACTGGCCTCCCCTAGATCGGAAGAGATCACCCGCCGGCCCGATCACGGCGGCGACGTGGAAGACCTCAAGGGAAAACAGCTGTTCGAGACCGCGGAAAGTAGGATGCGAGCATGGATTTTCCGCATGGAAGAAGGCGACTTACACGGTCTCAAGATAGTGCCGCCATTGGAGATCATCCTCGCCCCAGACTTCATCGAGAGAGCGTGGTATCAGGATAGACTGGTGCCCTGGATTTCTGGTTTCATTCAGTGGGAAACTTATCAGGAATACCTCGAGAAGTTCTTCAGGTTGAATCTTGGTGCTCTTCTTACACTGGACCTTGCAATCGATCAAGTAGTTCAGTTACTTTCTCTGATATCTACACACGGTTATTTGTTTTGTTTCACTGCTAACTAACTTCGTTGCATCTTTGCAAAAAACCATGTTGCCGAATAGTGTCTCAAGTCAGAGAACGAGTTTGTCGAGAGTTGCGCATCTGCTCTCAGCGATGAAGAGATGGCCTTGAGTGGTAGGATCAAGTACCGAATCAAAGAGATCAAGGAGCGGAAAGATTGTATGAGTGAAGAGGAATCATGTCTTGCGGCGGCTAGCTTCATGAGTATCGCGGCGGAGGCCAGGACGATGTCTGGGATGATTCGGGACAACATAAGCAATGGTGTCAGAAAATGTGCCATTGATCTTATGGTCGACAATGTTGAAATATATTGCCCGCCTCCCTCCACCAGTTCAGACTTTTGGATGAGTTGGCTGGAGCATAAATTCAATAGACAAGAGGCATGGGTGTGCCGTGGTTTCTGCCGCCTTGTTGGGTATGACAAAGGAGGCTGAACTTATGCTTGACTACGCGAAACGAGACGAGGCAGTTAACCCTTGCCTGTATTCAGAGGTTACGGCGTGTCGCACAGTCCGGACTAGAACACTAACACTTCTAACCGTTCTCCATGCTGGAAAGTATCCCGATGAGAGCAGGAAATTGGAAAAGAAACAAAAGATCAAGGTGCTGGAGGAGAAAACTGCTGAGAAAGAGTTTGAAACGGACAGAGATATGTTGGAAACCAAGGAGGAGAAGAATGCCGTGGAGGCTTATGTTTATGACATGAGTAACAAGGTTTATAACAAGTAATATGATTTTGCCACATTCAAGGACAAGCATACTCTACTGGAGGTTCAGGAATGGCTGCATGGAGATGGCAAGAATGCGACCAAAGGAGCCTATGTTGCGAACCTGGAAGAACTCAAAAGGTTTGGTGCCTCTATGGAGGCACGCTACAGAGAGCGGGAAGAAATATATCCCGCTCTCGTGCAACTACTGAACCGCATCCGAAGTTTCAGAGAGGCTGCACTGTCCAGTGACCCAAAGTTCGATCATATCGACATATCAGATAAACAACAGGTTGCCGATGAATGCTCGGCAGTGCAGAATTGGCTGATTGCTCTACTGAATCCTGCTCTCCTTGTTTCTGACCTTAAGAAGAAGGCCGAAGCACTTGACAGATTCTGTAAACCAATCATGGCGAATCCAAAGCCAGCACCAGAGTCGCAGACCCCATCCATGTCGAAAACCCCTGCATCAGATGGCCAATCACCGGAGTAGCACCCCGACGGAGACACTCAAGCTAGCGAGCCGGACAGTGAGGGAGGTGCTCAGGAGACCTTCCTCTGACTATTGTTGATCTCAAAAGAGGTTTTAACTCCGTCAATGACTGAATTTCTCTGTGCTGGTAGCATAATAAACTTGCTGCACGACTGTGATGTAGTATGATGTATTCGAACAATAGTTTCTTAGTGTTTCTATGTATCAAAAATTAACCTATAGGGCTCCCTTGACTCGCAAGACTCGAAAAAGACAGGGATAAGACAATATATATTGCAATGTCACGTCTACACGAATCCTGGAGGATTTGATTCTGGACCAAAGTTTATTGGATTATACCAACGAAAGACAATGAACTTTTTTTAGAAAAGGAAAAAAAACAATGAATTATGGGGCACAAACAAGTCTGTAGAAAATGACATCCCAAGAAATGCCTATCTCTGAACTAGATCAGCCAAATAGGTTCAGTTCAGTGACCGTTAGAGCTGGGGAAGGAACGGAAATAATGGAGAAAGCATAGAAGTGGCAGTTGAGAACCAACCTTTGGTCGATGCGGAAGCCTCTCCACTGCGGCCGCATGCTCCACCTCCAGTGTGCGTGCGTCATCCAGCTGCACGGCTTCGACCATGACCTGTGTTGGGGATATAACTATTGGGTGTGACCCGCCCAGGAGGAGCGGGTTATACCTATGGCGGTTCATAAGACAAAGCCCATGAAGATGTTGAAGATGGCGGTTCGCGAAGCAGACCTGCTAAGGGCCCGAAGCCCAAAGGTGACTTAAGGCCCATAGGTGTAAACCGCCATATGTGTATGACTTGTATTGTAAGACAAATATAGTTAGTCACCGAGCCGGACACGTTGTTTATGAGCCGGCCAGGACTCCGTGAGCCGCTGGGCGTCAACCTGTATATATAAAGGGACGACCCGGCGGCGGTTTAGAAAAAGGGAGAAGAGATCGAAAGCTAGGTCAAGCGTATTCGCTCCCTGGTAATCGAAACATAAGCAATACCACCTCAAACTGGATTAGGCCTTTACCTTCATCGCAAGGGGCCGAACCAGTATAAACTCCTTGTGTCCTTTGTCCCATTTAACCCCTTTAAGCTAACCTAGTTGCGATGGCTCCACGACTAAGTCCTTCTACTAGGACATCTGCCGTGACAATTCCACGACAGTTGGCGCCCACCGTGGGGCCAGCACACGGTGGTTTTGAGTTCTTGAAGGGCAGCTTCGAAGGGATGAAGGGATACACTATGGGCCGGATGACCAAGAGTCGTCGCGGCAAGCTCTACATCGACGATGCAGGCTGGGGCCCAGAGGCCGGCTCAATCGAGTACGGGTACCGGGTCCCCTTCGGCAGGATCCACGTCTTCATCGGTAAGATCGGCGAACCGAGCCCTGAGCCGGACATCTGCACCGACATCATCGAGACGGCTCAGTGTGCATGACCTGCCCGAGTTCAGCCCGTCGTGAAACGCGCCTTCCTTGGATTCATCCATGGGGCGGAATCTGAGGACAGATCTGTGTCTGGTGGTGAGATGATCGTCTACTCTGATGGTGAGTCGTCCACCGGCGCAACTGAATCGTTGTAACAAATAAAAGACGGTAGACTTGGGGGCTATTCCAATGGTGATAGTATTCCGGACCCCTATGAGCCGCCAAATAGGGTCGGGATTTTCATGGCCGGTACACAGCCAGCGCAGAATTCTACGACTGCGGCAGCAATGATCTCTGGGTCAGCAACGGCAACGACTGCCGGGGCAAGAGGCCCTGTGCGCCCGCCGGCTCAGGTCTTGACCGACTTGCTGGACAATCTGACAACATTGTTAATGGCGGAGGTTAACCCAGCAAATCAAGTTCAGCATAACGCGGAGGTTGCAAAGTTGCGTGATGGGATAGCACAGGCCAAGGAGGAGTTGAACGCAGAGAACACCAGGATGGCCACAGAGCGGGCTGCTTTAGATGCTCAGGCACAGTGGATTCAGTCAAAGTCTTTCCGGCTCATGATGAATCAAAACGCTTCAAATGAAGTCATGAGGAGGAGGCATCAGACTCGTTTACCTTCAGTTTACGAGGTGAGAAACCTCTTTAACACGCCTGGAGCGGGGACCAGTAACCCACCAGAGATAAACCGGGTTGAAGCACCTGGGGCTGGGGCGCCGGCTCAGCCGCGCACGACGGAGCCACCCCGTTTGAATACTGCTCCAGCTCAGTATGTACCTACGCCACCGGGTCATTATTCTAACCCTTTGGATAATATGATTGCTGCGGCGACGCGACTGGCAGCCCTACCGGTCGAAGGTGAATCGCGAGCGGCAATGGAAATACGACGAGCCCGAGAATTGCTTCAGACGGCTGTGGCCCAGCAGGCAGCTTATTCTTATAGTCGAGAGAGGATTCATTCAACCCCTTGCCCGAGTCGGAGTTATAGCAGACACATTGACTCACCAGCAGTTTCAAGAAGTGACAGGCGCCGTAACCAGCCTCGTGGACTTGACCCGGTGCGTGATGGTGCTCAGGCTTTGGTGGATCAGAGCACGTCGGGAGGCTGAGCTGGCTGCTCAGCAAGCGGCTCATCAGCATTCTCTGGTTTACCTGACCGCTTCGGTGGAAACAGGTGTGATGTCTAGAACATTGGGTGTGCCATGTTTAGTGCCGGCTCTGCGTAATGAGTGTTTGCCCAAGGATTTCAAGGGTCCTCGTAAGGTGCCTAACTACACAGCTGACTTACCCCCTGAAGCATGGGTTGAGAGTTATGAGATGGCCATGGAGCTGCTGGATGTTAGCGACGCTGCGTGTGCTAAATATTTCACCATGATGTTGGATGGGACGGCCCGTACTTGGTTGAAAGGGCTGCCCGCTAACTCCATTGGATCATGGGCCGAGTTAAAAGCCCGGTTTATTCAGAATTTTAAAGATACGTGCAAGCAGCCTATGTCAATCGTGGATTTGGACGCCTGTGTCCAAGAAGAGGGCGAGTCAACAACCCATTGGGTGCGCCGGGTCTCAGCTATCCTGCACTCATCGGATCGCATCAATGCTGGCTCAGCAGTCTCAATGTTAGAGAAGAATTGTCGTTTTATGCCCCTTAAACAGAAGCTAGGGCGGCTCAAGCGCCACTACAGCGACATGGGGGAGCTCATGGCGGCTCTAGTTAAGTATGCCGACTCTGATAGTACCAAGGACCCCGAGTCTGATGATGAAAAGTCGGGAAAGGGAAAGAAGAGTAGCAACACTAAAGGGCAGCATCATAACCCGGCGAGTCAGGTGGGCAATGGTAAGTGCAAGGCTGATAATAATTTCGATTTTGTGGCTAATCCCAACACACAGAATAATGGTCAGCGTCATAAGGGAAGGCTGAGGGAGTCCTGGACTAAGGGGTCCTCGGGCGTCCGGCCTGTTATCTGTGGGCCGGACTGATAGGCTGTGAAGACATGAAGACCGAAGACTATACCCGTGTCCGGATTGGACTCTCCTTGGCGTGGAAGGCAAGCTAGGAGACCGACTATGAAGATTCCTTCCTATGTAACCGACTCTATGTAAACCCTAGATCCCTCCGGTGCCTATATAAAACGGAGGGCATAGTCCGGATAGACGGATACTCATTACCATATTCACATAGGCTAGAGTTCTAGGGTTTAGCCATTACGATCTCGTGGTAGATCAACTCTTGTAATACTCATATTCATCAAGATCAATCAAGCAGGAAGTAGGGTATTACCTCCATAGAGAGGGCCCGAACCTGGGTTAACATCGTGTCCCCCGTCTCCTGTTACCATCGATCCTAGACGCACAGTTCGGGACCCCCTACCCGAGATCCGCCGGTTTTGACACCGACATTGGTGCTTTCATTGAGAGTTCCGCTGTGTGATCGGCAAAGGATCAATAGCTCAACTGCAGATCAACTGCGATGTCGGCATCTTCGCCGCCGGCTCGACTGGTCACCTTAGCTTGACCGAGGACTGCGCCCTGCCTCCGATCGTCATGTTCGGATGAGGACCTTCATCAACATCAACTCCGATCTCTATCATGATCATGGACGAATCATCCATGGACCTCGGGGGCTCAACGTCAACATTGTCCTTGAGCGACCGTGCTGTCTTTCTGGACAGCAAACTTGTATCCGCTGCCACCACCTCCTCGGGCATCGCTTTGACGATTCCTTCGGTGGAATTGTGCGGAATTGAGTCTACAACAACCCTGTAAAATTTCTTCGCGTTCCGATGGAGCAATCTCCGCCGATCTCCGATATACTGGAGCCCTGTCGAGTCTGGACGGGAATCAGGACGAGTTTAGGGCGTGGTCTCCAGAGCCCAGCTCGGAGGTTATTTGGAAGATCCAACCGTTCATCCGCTGCGGAATTTCCATATCTACCACCTCTCAAAATTTCAGCTCGATACGACCGTTCAAACTCCGGGAACCTTTTGATTAGTGCATCACTTTTCGGATCTGTTTTCTGCGCGAATACGAATCTGACTTGGGTTCATCTCTTTTCATGAACGGAATATTTGGACAACCCTTTGGAAGGAATTTTTTCTAGGGTATTGTGCGTTGTTTTTAAACACGTACCCATAAAATTTTAAGCCTCCTCCAAGGTAATCTTCACCATCACGCTGGTGTCAAACCAGTACGGCAATATTGCGCCACGGCTGCCGACCTGTGCTAGACACGTCGCCGCTCTGTTGAGCCGAGCTCAACTTCTTCGATCATCATCTCGGCAAGCCAAACAAGAGTTCGGCATCGCGAAGGATAAATCATCACCAACATCGCTGTCCCACGGACTACACGGAGCGGGCACACCAGCATCGCCACATGGTCACTTCATCAAGCCGACATTGACCGCGTCACAAGTCACCACCTGCGTCAGCATGGCCGCACTGTTGCTTCTTCAAAGCCGATGTCCATCACGCTGAACTGCTTCAACACCTCGGCTGACATGGCAGCTGCAACGTCTCCTCACCGACCTGCTCCGTCACCTCGGCTGGACTGAACTTGGCTATTTCTTCATCAACATACTCCGGTGACTTCGGTGTCACCAGCTGACCAGCTTCGTCACGTTAGCTGGACCGAGGGATTTGTCTCGGCAAGCCAACCTTTGCCAGCATCGCCATGCCGTCGCTTTATCACCCATCAGGCAATGGGTGTGCGGATCGAGTCCCAATTTTGGGAGTCACCTTTCTTCAGATTGCTACAACAAATAAACAGGTGCTATTTATCCTAGTAATTTTTGCTTGTTCGGGTTTATTTTTCCCAAGGAATTATTACTCTGGTTTGTTCCATCATCTGTACACAGGTCTATCAAATGGTGGCCGCATTAACGGCGGTCACATGGTGGTTCGGTCAGTTTCCGTAGATAGTCCGGCGAATGCCGCATCCGGAACTCGGACCGACCGATGAAGTAATGGACTTCGACTACGTCACGTGGTCTCTTCGGCAAGCCTACGCTTCGTCCAAATCGGTGTAAATCGGCTCGCGTGACCACCTTGTTGGTCGTGTTGCCATACCGACGTGTTCGGTTGCCTCGGGGACTTCGGCATCGTTGAGAGAGCTCTACCTCATCGAGTGTTCGGCACACGGGCCACATTTCTTTTATTACTCACTTTGCATAAATTATTAATTATGCAACTAATTTTTTTCTTTTTAATTTATTATTATTAATATTATCTCTGGTTTGCACTATTTTTTGTGCACAGGTAAATGATCCGGGTCGGGCAGTGTTGTCACCTCGGCATACGGACATACCACGTCACCTCGGATGGACGGGGGGCTTCGTCATCACTTCATTAACCCACCCGGGGACTTCGGCGTCACACTGCCGGCCTGCTTCGTCGCCTCGGTCAGACTGGGGGTTCCACCTCGCCACATTGGCCGTGCTACGTCGCCACTTCAGAGTGCCGAGCTATTCGCTCCGCCACCTCGGGACCGGCTCGGGGCTGGGACCTTCTCCCGCATCAAGCTCGGACCGCGTCATCAATGCCGAACACATTAACCAGCTAAGTCGCTTTCGTGCTCAAAGTTTTAAATTTTGTTCGGTTCGACCAAGCATTATACCTTTTTGGTAAAAATTTGTATGTGAAAAATTTCCTTGACAAAACTTTGTTTGTGACACACAAATTCAAATACCCCATTTACTTGGGGGCTTCCTTTATGAAGCCTTTCCTCTTGCATACGATTATACTTGTACGGCTTCGTTCCTTGTTCGTGTATTACGCCACAATATGCACCATGTTGACTTAAGTGTTCCGCAAGCTGGGTTGCCTTGCTCCTGTGTTTACCCCTATGTTCCCGATTGTTCGGCTAGGGAGTAAAGGGAGTACCTCTGCGATTGTCACGATCGGGTCATCCGAGCTCGGACCTCAGACTGGGTGAAGCCGAAATCTAGCGCTTTTATTGTTTTCAATTATGGTCGGCACACAACGGAACTCATGAGTACAAAAAATCTATTGCACAAGTCTCATAATAACAATGAGCAACCGAAGAAAGGTATCAGTGGAGCTACTATTTTCTTCGAAGATGCTTCTTACACTTTGTCAGTAATATAGCATAAGTTCCCTGAGCGCGCTTTGTCTGTTACAGCCTTATGGCCTGATTGCCTGGTTATCGGAAACACCGTCGATATTCTCCACAGGTGGAGTACATAACACTTTTCGGTCCTTGACCGAAGAGGGAGAAGCCAACGGTCGGTTAAGATGCGTTTAAAGTTCGGGTGAACACAGATATGATATAAGTACTTCCGTACATACAATCATTATACATACAATTCTTTTGCCCGAGTCACTCGGGGGCTCTTAAATTTACATGAGCCATTTTGTAATCACTGTTTTCTTCTTAGTCGTTGCAAAATCTTTTCTTATCACTCCTTTTTTCGACGCGAGTATGTGGTCAATAGCCGGGAAGCCCAGTCTCTCTCTCAAAGCCGTTCGAGTTTAGTTCGCTAAACTGGCCTAACGAGCAGTATTCCGCCTTCGGGATAGGAGGTTACAGCCGTGGGCTGACCCGCTTGAGGTCTTGAGATCGGATGTGTCATATTAATGCACGACAGAAGCACCCTTTTTTTCTTCTAAGATCAATCTTCGGATTGGCACCGAACACTTGATCTAATTCGGACGTCAAGTTTTTACTAAATTGTTGGGTTTTCCAAGCCTATGGCACTTTTAAACTATTTGTGTGTTTCCCGCATAAGTCTCGCAGTGCAACGCCGGACACCTTTAGAGATTCGGCGAAAACATTCTCGGATATTGCTATATATGCATCGGTTTCGAATTGTGTCTTCGGTCAATAGTTGGGTCGCCCGACTCCTGTGCTTGCCTCCTATGTTCCGCTTTGTTCGGCTAGGTGTGCAAATGGAGAACCACTGCGATTGTGCTTCCAGCTCGCATGGTTAAGCACCTCAGTGGAGAAAGCTGAAAACTGACTGTCACAATAAGCGTAAACTGGTCAGCGATCCGATGACTATGTTAAATGACGGGCCATTTATAACATTGGCCGAAGTGTTTACGGCTTGACCTCGGCTGTCGCCGAACACTAACCGGAGGCTCGTAGCTAGCTTCCCCAGTTTAAAGCTCCTATGACTAAGTGAAAGTTATAAAGCCCGCATATCTGATTGCCTCGTTTCTGCTAACACAACTGCCTTCGGGCACCGAGACGTCGGCTAAGGGTTGTTTTGTTATTGCAAAAACACCATGCATAGCATCTACAAAGGGGCGGAAGCCGACGATGGGCCACTTTCAACTGATAAACGGTCGCAACGGAGTCAAAATAAACATATCATTGGCGTTTGTATTTAATATACAAGGGCCGCCTTCCGTAATCATCGTTATAAAGCCATACATATGCATCAATTTGACTTAAGATTTTGGCCAAGCTGGGTTGCCTGGCTCCTGTGCTTACCCCTATGTTCCCGATTATTCGGCTAGGTGGTAAAGGGAGCACCTATGTGATTGTTACTACTGGGTCATCCGAGTAAGTACATCAGACTGGGTGAAGCCGAAAGCTAGCAATCTTAAAGGATCACATTGGTCGGCAACGACGGAAGTGAAAATTTTGGTTCATTAATACCACAGAGTTCGGGAACTTCCCCCGAACTAAATCCTCAATATTTTCCTCCCACATTGATCGGAGGTGAGGTTTCATGATCATGATAAGCATGGGGACCCAAAGAAAGGAACCGATAGCGGGACTATTTTCTTTGGAAGATGTTTCTTACGTTAAAAACGTAATATAATATATCTCTCCGTGTACCTTTGTATATAAAACTGTATGACCGGATTTCCTTGTTTGCCGTAAAACTTTGCCCTTGTAAAGGCTTTATAAAGTAGGACAAACACTCCCCAACTACTGGCCGAGGAGGTTGAAGCCGATGGTCGGTCAACAAAGTTTTGTACAATGCGGATTTGAGCACTAATGATGAAAAGTACTTGGATACATAAAATCATTACACATAAAAATTGCGAGTAAAATCCACTTACGGCAATCCATCTTTTAAACCCCTTGGGGCCTACCTTGGCGAGCTCGGATTTTGACAAGCTCTAAACTCTTTTAAGAGATCTTTATTCTCTTTCCGAGAAGTTTGTGTTAAACACAACAAAATTTTCTGTCAAACGGATATCGATCCTTAATTCGGTCACCCGTGCCCACATTAAGGCTCGGGGGCTACTGGGCTTTGCGCTCATTATTTACAAATATTAAAGGGGCATATCGATCCCCTGATCTGGTGTTGCCACCCGACCAGTGGCTCGGGGGCTACTGCATTGCCTATTCAATGTAGAAAATTCAAAGTGCCCAGTGTTCGGCATAACCGAACTATGACAAGTACGTCTTCGGACGACAATAAGTACCATATGGGAATTATCCGGCATCAAGCTGATATATCGTGGCGACTTCTCACAACCCTCTCTCAGGGGCCCGTCCGCCGATCACTATTACCTCTAATATATTACACTGCGTTTCTATTCCTATGTATGCTGCCGAGCTAGGAGTCGATCCTCAGGCACGACCTGGGTCTCAGGGGCTACCAGGATCAGCAGTTTTATGTTTTCCTTCAGGTGCATCTCGGATTTTAGGCCGATAGACACCTTGAGGGCTACTGGCAATACATCTCGTCAGCAAATAAATTTATACGCATCAGAAATAAAATCTGTAAACAATCAGCCCAAGCCCGAGGTGGTGCATCACCTCGAAAGAAGTCCGGCATAAAGCTCGGATGCAAGTGGCTGGCTCTATAGAGGGCATTTCCGGCATTAAGCTCGACTAACTTCCTTTAAACTTCTTCAAGCCAAGGTGATCTATGACACCTCGTATACAGTCCGGCGTTGGCGCTCGGATACAGTCCGGCGTTGGTGCTCGGCTGCGAAAAGATACCTCGAAATGCAGTCCGGCGTTGGAGCTCGGATGCAAGAGGACACCGCCGCCCGGGAACAACTTCGAACTCGAGGTGGGCGTAAAAATAACAAGGCATTGATAAAAGTTGATAGCTTAAAGGGGCTCCTCGGATACCCGACACATAAACCCTTCGGATTTACTTCGGCGATCCTCAAGATCGAAGATAAGAAGATTTGTTGAACCAGTTTTCAAGACCGACGACCGAAGATGAAGAACAGTTCAGAAGAATCGAGGAGCGTCCGCAACTCGAAGACCGGTTCAGGGGGCTACTGAGGGAGTCCTGGGCTAAGGGGTCCTCGGGCGTCCGGCCTGTTATCCGTGGGCCGGACTGATGGGCTGTGAAGACATGAAGACTGAAGACTATACCCGTGTCTGGTTGGACTCTCCTTGGCGTGGAAGGCAAGCTAGGCGACCGACTATGAAGATTCCTTCCTATGTAACCGACTCTATGTAAACCCTAGATCCCTCCGGTGCCTATATAAACCCGAGGGCATAGTCCAGATAGACGGATACTCATTACCATATTCACATAGGCTAGAATTCTAGGGTTTAGCCATTACGATCTCGTGGTAGATCAACTCTTGTAATACTCATATTCATCAAGATCAATCAAGCAGGAAGTAGGGTATTACCTCCATAGAGAGGGCCCGAACCTGGGTAAACATCGTGTCCCCCGTCTCCTGTTACCATCGATCCTCGACGCACAGTTCGGGACCCCCTACCCGAGATCCGTCGGTTTTGACACCGACAAAGCCACATCCTCGGACTGGAGGGTCAAGTTTCAATCTTGAGCAGATGCTGAGTCAGCCCTGCTAGAAGCATGGTACACGGGAAAGACCGTCCACTCACCTCTGGAAGGATTGCTTCATCATGATGGAGTACAAAAATTCGGATCTTTTCCAGGACAATCATGGGCCGGGCCGCGGCTCCGGTTCCGGCTCTCACGGTCCGGGTTACGGCGGTGGTGATTCTAATTCCGGTTTCCAAGGCAATCAAAGAAATCAAGGTAATCAAGGTGGTTTTAATCAATAGTCTGGTCTGGGGAATCAACAGCAGCAGTCTGGTTATCAAAGTAATCCGAAGCAGCTGAATAGTGGGCAGTACCACGTCTTCATCACGAGTTTATGCAAGCGGGATCAGAAGCTCCATAAAAGGGCCGTGAATGCCGTTGAGCCGGCGGTTCTCCATTACTTGCGGTGGTCTGAGCAGCCCATTGTGTGGAGTCGTGAGGATCACCCACCCCGGTTTGATAATCCGGGTCACATGGCCCTGGTGGTGGCTGATACGTCCATTTTGCATCATGCTTTGATATTGATATTTATTGCATTATGGGCTGTTATTACACATTATGTCACAATACTTATGCCTTTTCTCTCTTATTTTACAAGGTTTACATGAAGAGGGAGAATGCTGGCAGCTGGAACTCTGGGCTGGAAAAGGAGCAAATATTAGAGACCTATTCCGCGCAACTCCAAAAGTCCTGAAACTCCACAGAAGTTATTTTTGTGAAATATAAAAAATACTGAGCGAAGAAAATACCAAAGGGGGCCCACACCCTGGCCACGAGGGTGGGGGGCGCGCCCCCTGCCTCGTGGGCCCCCTGGTGGCCCTCCGGTGCCCATCTTCTGCTATATGAAGTCTTTCGTACAAGAAAAAATCAGAAGCAAGCTTACGGGACGAGCCTCCGCTGCCACGAGGTGGAACCTTGGCAGAACCAATCTAGGGCTCCGGCGGAGCTGTTCTGCCGGGGAAACTTCCCTCCGGGAGGAGGAAATCATCACCATCGTCATCACCAACGATCCTCTCATCGGGAGGGGGTCAATCTCCATCAACATCTTCACCAGCACCATCTCCTCTCAAACCCTAGTTTATCTCTTGTATCCAATCTTTGTATCAAAACATCAGATTGGTACGTGTGGGTTGCTAGTAGTGTTGATTACTCCTTGTAGTTGATGCTAGTTGGTTTATTCGGTGGAAGATTATATGTTCAGATCCTATATGCATATTAATACCCCTCTGATTATGAACATGAATATGCTTTGTGAGTAGTTACGTTTGTTCTTGAGGACATGAGAGAAGTCTTGCTATTAGTACTCATGTGAATTTGGTATTCGTTCGATATTTTCATGAGATGTATGTTAACTCTCCTCTACTGGTGTCATGTGAACGTCGACTACATGACACTTCACCATTGTTTGGGCCTAGAGGAAGGCATTGGGAAGTAATAAGTAGATGATGGGTTGCTAGAGTGACAGAAGCTTTTAAACCCTAGTTTATGCGTTGCTTCGTAAGGGGCTGATTTGGATTCATATGTTTCATGCTATGGTTAGGTTTACCTTAATACTTCTTTTGTAGTTGCGGATGCTTGCAATAGGAGTTAATCATAAGTGGGATGCTTGTCCAAGTAAGGGCAGCACCCAAGCACAGGTCCACCCACATATCAAATTATTAAAGTACCGAACGCGAATCATATCAGCATGATGAAAACTAGCTTGACGAAAATTCCCATGTGTCGTCGGGAGCGTTTTCCTTCATATAAGAAATTGTCCAGGCTTGTCCTTTGCTACAAAAAGGATTGGGCCACCTTGCTGCACCTTATTTACTTTTATTACTTGTTGCTCGTTACCAATTACCTTATCACAAAACTATCTGTTACCGATAATTTCAGTGCTTGCAAAGAATACCTTACTGGAAACCGCTTGTCATTTCCTTCTGCTCCTCGCTGGGTTCGACACTCTTACTTATCGAAAGGACTACGATAGATCCCCTACACTTGTGGGTCATCAAGACTCTTTTCTGGCGCCATTGCCGGGGAGTGAAGCGCCTTTGGTAAGTGGAACTTGGTAAGGAAAAATTTATATAGTGTGCTGAAATTTACTGTCACTTGTTACTATGGAAAGTAATCCTTTGAGGGGCTTGTTCGGGGTATCTTCACCTCTTCCAGTAGAGCAAAGAGTTGCTCCTCAACCTACTGAACCTACTGAAAATGTTTACTTTGAAATTCCTTCGGGTATGGTAGAGAAACTGCTAGCTAATCCTTTTGCAGGAGATGGAACATTGCATCCCGATTTACACCTAATCTATGTGGATGAAGTTTGTGGATTATTTAAGCTTGCAGGTATGCCCGATGATGTTATCAAGAAGAAGTTCTTCCCTTTATCTTTGAAGGGAGATGCATTGACATGGTATAGGCTATGTGATGATAGGGGATCTTGGGACTACAAGCGATTGAAATTGGAATTTCATCAGAAGTTTTATCCTATGCATCTTGTTCATCGTGATCGTAATTATATATATAATTTTTGGCCTCGCGAAGGAGAAAGCATCGCTCAAGCTTGGGGGAGGCTTAAGTCAATATTATATTCATGCCCCAATCATGAGCTCTCAAGAGAATTGATTATTCAAAAAATGTATGCTCGGCTTTCTAACAACAATCGCACCATGCTTGATACTTCTTGTTCTGGCTCTTTTATGATGAAGACTATTGAATTCAAATGGGATTTATTGGAAAGAATTAAACGCAAATCTGAAGATTGGGATCTTGGTGAAGGTAAGGAGTCGGGTATAACACCTAAATTTGATTGTGTTAAATCTTTTATGGATACCGATGTTTTCCGTAAGTTTAGCGCTAAATATGGACTTGACTCTGAGATAGTAGCTTCTTTATATGAATCATTTTCTACTCATGTCGATCTCCCTAAGGAGAAGTGGTTTAAATATAATCCTCCCGTTGAAGTAAAAGTAGTTGCACCTAGTAATGTTGAAGAAAATACTATCACTTATAATGATCCTGTTGTTCCTACTGCTTATGTTGAGAAACCACCTTTCCCTGTTAGAATAAAGGATCATACTAAAGCTTCAACTGTGGTTCGCAAAAGTTATATTAGAACTTATACACCTCCTGAGCAAGTTAAAGTCGAACCTAATATTGCTATTGATAAAGATCTCTTGGCTGATAATATTGATGGGCATGTTATTTACTTCTGTGATGAAACTGCTAGAATTGCTAAGCCTAGTGCTACAGATAAACATAGACCTGTTGTAGGCATGCCTGTTATTTCTGTTAAAATAGGAGATCATTGCTATCATGGCTTGTGTGATATGGGTGCTAGTGCTAGTGCAATACCTCATTCCTTATACAAAGAAATTATGCATGATATTGCACCTGCTGAGATAGAAGAAATTGATGTCACAATTAAGCTTGCCAATAGAGATACTATTTCACCAATTGGGATTGTTAAAACTGTTGAAGTCTTGTGTGGAAAAACTAAATATCCTGCTGATTTTCTTGTTCTTGGTTCCCCACAAGATAGCTTTTGTCCCATTATATTCGGTAGACCCTTCTTGAACACTGTTAATGCTAGGATAGACTGCAAAAAGGATGTTGTTACTATTGGTCTGGATGATATGTCTCATGAGTTTAATTTCTCTAAATTTAGTAGAAAACACCGTGATGAGGAATTACCTAGTAAAGATGAAATTATTGGTCTTGCTTCTACTGTCGTGCCTCCTAATGATCTTTTAGAACAATATTTGCTTGACCATGAAAATGATATGTTTATGAATGAAAGAAGGGAAATAGATGAAGTATTCTTTAAACAGGGACCTATTCTGAAACACAACTTGCCTGTTGAAATCCTAGGGGATCCTCCTCCACCCAAGGGTGATCCCGTGTTTGAGCTTAAACCCTTACCTGATACTCTTAAATATGCTTATCTTGATGAAAAGAAGATATATCCTGTTATTATTAGTGCTAACCTTTCAGAGCATGAAGAAGAAAGATTATTGGAAACTCTGAAGAAGCACCGCGCTGCTATTGGATATACTCTTGATGATCTTATAAGGGCATTAGTCCCACTCTATGTCAACACAAAATAAATTTGGAGGAAGACGCCAAACCAGTTATTGATCATCAACGACGGCTAAATCCTAAGATGAAAGAAGTGGTTGCTACCTCTTGAGCACTGCGTTGGTTTTCCCTTGAAGAGGAAAGGGTGATGCAGCAAAGTAGCGTAAGTATTTCCCTCAGTGTTTGAGAACCAAGGTATCAATCCAGTAGGAGGCTACGCGCGAGTCCCTCGTACCTACACAAAACAAATAAATCCTCGCAACCAACGCGATAAGGCGTTGTCAATCCCTACACGGTCACTTACGAGAGTGAGATCTGATAGATATGATAGGATAATATTTTTGGTATTTTTGTGATAAAGATGCAAAGTAAAATAAAAGCAAAGTAAAAGGCAACGGAAATAACTAAGTGTTGGAATATTAATATGATGAAGATAGACCCGGGGGGCATAGGTTTCACTAGTGGCTTCTCTCAAGAGCATAAGTATTTTAGGTGGGTGAACAAATTACTATTGAGAAATTGACAGAATTGAGCATAGTTATGAGAATATCTAGGTATGATCATGTATATAGGCATCACGTCCAAGACAAGTAGACCGACTCCTGCCTGCATCTACTACTATTACTCCACACATCGACCGCTATCCAGCATGCATCTAGAGTATTAAGTTCATAAGAACAGAGTAACGCCTTAAGCAAGATGACATGATGTAGAGGGATAAATTCATGCAATATGATAAAACCCCCATCTTGTTATCCTCGATGGCAACAATACTATACGTGCCTTGCTGCCCCTACTGTCACTGGGAAAGGACACCGCAAGATTGAACCCAAAGCTAAGCACTTCTCCCATTGCAAGAAAGATCAATCTAGTAGGCCAAACCAAACTGATAATTCGAAGAGACTTGCAAAGATAACCAATCATACATAAAAGAATTCAGAAGATTCAAATATTGTTCATAGATAAACTTGATCATAAACCCACAATTCATCGGTCTCAACAAACACACCGCAAAAGAAGATTACATCGAATAGATCTCCACGAGAGAGGGGGAGAACATTGTATTGAGATCCAAAAAGAGAGAGAAAGCCATCTAGCTACTAACTATGGACCCGAAGGTCTGAAGTAAGCTACTCACACTTCATCGGAGAGGCTATGGTGTTGATGTAGAAGCCCTCCGTGATGGATGCCCCCTCCGGCGGAGCTCCGGAACAGGCCCCAAGATGGGATCTCGTGGGTACAGAAGGTTGTGGCGGTGGAATTAGGTTTTTGGCTCCGTATCTGATCATTTGGGGGTACGTAGGTATATATAGGAGGAAGGAGTACGTCGGTGGAGCAACAGGGGGCCCACGAGGGTGGAGGGCATGCCCTAGGGGGGTAGGCGCGCCCCCTACCTCGTGGCTTCCTCTTTTGTTTCTTGACGTAGGGTCCAAGTCTCCTGGATCATGTTCGTTCCGAAAATCACGTTCTCGAAGGTTTCATTCCGTTTGGACTCCGTTTGATATTCTTTTTCTGCGAAACTCTGAAATAGGCAAAAAACAGCAATTCTGGGCTGGGCCTCCGGTTAGTAGGTTAGTCCCAAAAATAATATAAAAGTGAATAATAAAGCCCAATAATGTCCAAAACAGAAGATAATATAGCATGGAGCAATCAAAAATTATAGATACGTTGGTGACGTATCAAGCATCCCCAAGCTTAATTCCTGCTCGTCCTGGAGTAGGTAAATGATAAAAACAGAATTTTTGATGCGGAGTGCTACTTGGCATAATTTCAATGTAATTCTTCTTAATTGTGGTATGAATATTCAGATCCGAAAGATTCAAGATAAAAGTTCATATTGACATAAAAATAATAATACTTCAAGCATACTAGCTAAGCAATTATGTCCTCTCAAAATAACATGGCCAAAGAAAGTTCATCCCTACAAAATCATATAGTTAGTCATGCTCCATCTCGCATCATGCACAACCCCGATGACAAGCCAAGCAATTGTTTCATACTTTAGTAATCTCAAACTTATAAACCCTCACGCAATACATGAGCGCGAGCCATGGACATAGCACTATGGGTGGAATAGAATATGATGATGGGGGTTATGTGGAGAACACAAAAGGGAGAAAGTCTCACATCAACGAGGCTAATCAATGAGGTATGGAGATGCCCATCAATTGATGTTAATGCAAGGAGTAGGGATTGCCATGCAACGGATGCACTAGAGCTATAAATATATGAAAGCTCAACAAAAGAAACTAAGTGGGTGTGCATCCAACTTGCTTGCTCACGAAGACCTAGGGCACTTGAGGAGGCCCATTGTTGGAATATACAAGCCAAGTTCTATAATGAAAAATTCCCACTAGTATATGAAAGTGACAAAACAAGAGACTCTCTATCATTAAGATTATGGTGCTACTTCGAAGCACAAGTGTGGTAAAGGATAGTAACATTGTCCCTTCTCTCTTTTCTCTCATTTTTTTGGGCCTTCTCTTTTTTTTATGGCCTTTCTCTTTTTTTTATTCCTCACTTGGAACAATGCTCTAAAAAATGATGATCATCACACTTCTATTTATTTACAACTCAATGATTACAACTCGATACTAGAACAAAGTATGACTCTATATGAATGCCTCCGGCGGTGTACTGGGATATGCAATGAACCAAGAGTGACATGTATGAAAGAATTATGAACGGTGGCTTTGCCACGAATACTATGTCAACTACATGATCATGCGAAGCAATATGACAATCACTACAGGAAACAGCTACTTTGCCGTCTGCCACGGCGGACGGCAAAGGCTCGAAAGGCGGATGGCAAAGACCTTTGCCGTCAGCCGCGGACGGCAAAAGGCTCCGGCAAAGAAGGCTACGGTAAACAGCTGCTTTGCCGTCTGCTTCCTGGCGGCGGACGGCAAAGGCTCTTTGCCGTCTGCGGCGGACGGCAATAATTGCGCTGTCAGTCCGTTAAGTGGCTAACGGCAGACCTTTGCCGTCCGCCGCTGACGGCAAAATTTCTCTGGTCTTTGCCGTCCGCCGTATGATGTCATCTACACGTCACTAGATGGCAGGTTCTTTGCCGTCTGCCACTGATGGCAAAGTGCAGGTTCTTTTCCGTCTGCCACTGATGGCAAAGTGCAGGTTCTTTGCCGTCTGCCACTGTAGGCAAACTGACCAAATGGGTCAGCTCCCAGGAAGCACAGTTGGCTGCCACGTGGCTTCTTTGCCGTCCGCGGCAGACGGCAAAGAGGCCGTTGCCGTCTGTGGCAGACGGCAAAGAGCCTGCATATTGGGTTTTTTTGCTGTTTTTTATTAAATCCCACAATTTGCACAGAAAATATATATGACATATAGATATATTTCACAGGCATTCATAAGCAAGTCCATAAGCAAGTTCATGTATTTCACAGGCATTCATAAGCAAGTTCCATCCGTACATATTACATAAGCAAGTTCCATCCATCTGTCTGGCCGTCTCTTCGACCATGAAAAGACGTTGAAGTCTTGGTACGATTGGCATATACCGAAGAACACTAACGGGGATTTTGGTCTGTGTCTTCTCACCCATACCGTTGTCTACCACAACATACCTGGAAGACTTGCAAATGGGACAATAGTTCAAGTCCTCATAGTCAAGCCTAAACAAGACACATCCTTTCTCACAGGCATGTATCTTATCATAGGGCATCTTCAGTGCACGGAGGATTTTGTCCGACTGGTACAGGTTTGCAGGCATTACATGGCCTTTGGTTAGAAAGCGTCCAAATACTGTCATCATTGCATCGTAGCATTCTCTGCCCAAGTTGAACTGAGCCTTCAGAGCCATTACTTGTGAGATGGCATCCAACTGACAAAGCTCAGTGTGCTCATGGAGCGGACGTTTTGAAGACTCCAACATTTCATTGAAGGCCTTTGCAGATTCCTCCATCTCCTCGTCCGAATCCCGAGCATCATCAAAGTCTTGCACCATGTTTTCCATCCCGGTACCATGCTCGTCGGTGCGACGACGATCCACCTCAGCTCGGTCACGTTGGGCAGACTCACCATGAAATGTCCACACCGTATAATCGGGCGTAAAACCACTCTTCTGCAGGTGTTTGCCCATTTCAGCCTCTGTCCTCTTTTCCCAATTGCCGCACCGTAAACAGGGGCACCAGGTTTTCCTCTGGCCATTTGCAAATGCGGCTCGCACAAACCCCTTGGTTTTTGTGAACCATTCAGTGCTCCATTTGTTCTGACCAGTGTGACTGGTGTACATCCACGCACGATCACTCATCTTGACTTTCAGAGCTACTAGACACACAACAAATATATATATATATATATATAATTCACCATGTATGTATTCATCAGTTGATCTACTTTGTCAATTTTATTACGTCCATGCAACCTACACTCTAATAGGTAATGATAGGTCCTAATCCCACCCGAGTATGTTTAGATTGGGTTCATTTTCCCATGCTATGCCCCGGATCCTACGCAAAATTTCGGCAGCACCTCCCCGCTGTTCTCCTGATACACGTCTCTGCAATAAACAGAGAGGATGTGTACCCGGAGAACAACAGGGGAGGCACTGACGAAATTTATGCGTCGGATCCGGAGCAAAGCATATGGGAAAACGAACCCAATCTAAACATACTCGGGCTGTCCATGGATAGCGTTGGACAATTCGAAAGAATTAAGGTTATAAATATGCAAATGCATGCATATTTATAACTATGACGCTTTCGAACGGGAGACACATATTGGTTACGCATACTGATGATTCAAGACACATATATATCTAGCTATCAAGTTTCATCGGAATAGATCAAATAATTAATGGGGGAGGAGGACATGTCATTTGTGCTCACCCACGAACGAAGGGGCAGAGCTCGTCAAACGCACGGCGAGGTCGTCGAACACCAAACCTCACAGCGATGAAACAACTGCACATTTAAAACTACCCGATCAACACAATTATATATGATGTTTTTCATAACAAAATCGAAAGATATATGACCTAACTAATAATTCACAAATATATGACCCCGTCGGCTTCTGGAAGGCCAAAGAACACCTTTTCGGGAGGTGTCGGGGGTCGGGGTGTCGTGTCGGTCTCGGGGTGCCGTGTCGGGGTCGGGGTCTCGGGGTCGGGGTGTCGGGTCGGGGTGCCGGGTCGGGGTCGGGGTGCCGGGTCGGTGTCGGGGTCGGGGTGTCGGGTCAGGCTCGGGGTCGGGGTGTCGGGGTCGGGGTCGGGGTCTCGGGGTCGGGGTGTCGGGGTGTCGGGGGTGTCGTGTCGGGGGTCGGGGTGTCGTGTCGGTGTCGGGGTGCCGTGTCGGTGTCGGGGTGCCGTGTCGGGGTCGGGGTGCTGTTTCGGGGTCGGGGGGTCGGGGTGTCGTGTCAGGGTCAGGGGGTTAGGGGGTCGGGGGGTCGGGGTGTCGTGTCGGGGTCAGGGGGTTAGGGGGTCGGGTGTCGGGGTGGAGTCGGGGTCGGGTGTCGGGGTGTGGTGTCGGGGTTGGGGGTCAGGGGGTCAGGGGGTCTTCTCATTCTTCTACTACTTCTACTTCTTCTCATTCTTCTACTTCTTCTCATCCCCCGTCTTCTTCTTCTTCTTCTTCTTCTTCTTTCTCCTCCTCCTCCTCCTCCTCCTCCTCCTCTTCTTCTTCTTCTTCTTCTTCTTCTTCTTTCTCCTCCTCCTCCTCCTCTTCTTCTTCTTCTTCTTCTTCTTCTTCTTCTTCTTGTTCTTCTTCTTCTTCTTCTTCTTCTTTCTCCTCCTCCTCCTCCTCCTCTTCTTCTTCTTCTTCTTCTTCTTCTTCCCCCTTCTACTTAACCTAAACCTAAACTAAAAACCTAAACTAATTAAAACTAAACTATTTAAACTAATTAAACTAAATAACCTAAACTAATTAATTCTAAACTGAAAAAACTTAAACTAAAAAACCTTATCTAAACAGAAAAGAAAAACAAAAAAAACAGAAAAAATGGCAGGGGCTCACTGTGGGGGGCGGCGACGGGTCGGGGAGGGGGCGGCGACGGGGCAGGGCGGTGGAGGAGGCGGGGCGGCGGGGGGCCCGGGCGGGGCGGTGGAGGAGGCGGGGCGGCGGGGGCCCGGGCGGCGGAGGGCCCGGGCGGCGGGGGGCCGGGGCGGGGCGGTGGAGGAGGCGGCCTGGGGTGTCAGGGGGCGCGGGGCGGCGGGGGGCCGGGGCGGGGGGGCGACGGGGCGGTGGGGCGGCGGGGAGCCGGGGCGGTGGGGCGACGGGGCGGCGGCGCGCGGCGGCGGCGGCGCCGGGGTGGGAGGAGTAGGGCGAGGAGGAAGTGAGTAACGGGCGGGGGGGTACCTGCCGTTAGTAAAGTGCCCTCTTTGCCGTCCGCCAGCCTTTGCCGTCTGCTAGCGGACGGCAAAGAGGTGGGCCGTTAAGATTTTTTCAAACGAGCGGGGGGTGGGGGCCACCTCACTCTTTGCCGTCTGCCAGCGGACGGCAAAGATTCTTTGCCGTCTGCTGGCAGACGGCAAAGAGCTGGCAGATGGCAAAGAGATTCTTTGCCGTCAGCCTTTTCTTTGCCGTCTGCTTTCGGGTAGCTGATGGCAAAGAGCTTCTTTGCCGTCAGCTAGCAGACGGCAAAGAGCTGGCAGATGGCAAATTAGCTGATTCCAGTAGTGAATGATGAACGTGTCATGATAAACTGGATGGTGGAAAGTTGCATGGCAATATATCTTGGAATGGCTATGGAAATGCCATAATAGGTAGGTATGGTGGCTGTTTTGAGGAAGATATAAGGAGGTTTATGTGTGAAAGAGCGTATCATATCACGGGGTTTGGATGCACCGGCGAAGTTTGCACCAACTCTCAATGTGAGAAAGGGCAATGCGCGGTGCCGAAGAGGCTAGCAATGGTGGAAAGGTGAGAGTGCGTATAATCCATGGACTCAACATTAGTCATAAGGAACTCACATAATTATTGCAAAAATCTACAAGTCATAAAAAACCAAGCACTACGCGCATGCTCCTAGGGGGATAGATTGGTAGGAAAAGACCATGGCTCGTCCCCGACCGCCACTCATAAGGAAGACAATCAAAGAACACCTCATGTTTCAAATTTGTTACATAACATTTACCATACGTGCATGCTATGGGACTTGCAACCTTCAACACAAGTATTTCTCAAATTCACAACTACTCAACTAGCACGACTTTAATATCACTACCTCCATGTCTCAAAACAATCATCAAGCATCAAACTTCTCTTAGTATTCAACGCACTCATAAGAAAGTTTTTACTAATCTTGCATACCTAGCATATTAGGATTTTTTAAGCAAATTACCATGCTAATTAAGACTCTCAAAATAATCTAAGTGAAGCATGAGAGATCAATAGTTTCTATAAAACAAATCCACCACCGTGCTCTAAAAGATATAAGTGAGGTACTAGAGCAAAAACTATATAACTCAAAAGATATAAGTGAAGCACATAGAGTATTCTAATAATTTTCGAATCATGTGTGTCTCTCTCAAAAGGTGTGTACAGCAAGGATGATTGTGGTAAACTAAAAAGCAAAGACTCAAATCATACAAGACGCTCCAAGCAAAACACATATCATGTGGTGAATAAAAATATAGCTCCAAGTAAAGTTACCGATGGAAGTAGACGAAAGAGGGGATGCCTTACGGGGCATCCCCAAGCTTTGGCTTTTTGGTGTCCTTAGATTATATTGGGGGTGCCATGGGCATCCCCAAGCTTAGGCTCTTGCCACTCCTTGTTCCATAATCTATCAAATCTTTCACCCAAAACTTGAAAACTTCACAACACAAAACTTAGCAGAAAATCTCGTGAGCTCCGTTAGCGAAAGAAAACAAAAGACCACTTCAAGGTATTGTAATGAACTCATTCTTTATTTATATTGGTGTTAAACCTACTGTATTCCAACTTCTCTATGGTTTATAAACTATTTTACTAGCCATAGATTCATCAAAATAAGCAAACAACACACGAAAAATAGAATCTATCAAAAACAGAACAGTCTGTAGTAATCTGTAACTAACGCAAACTTCTTGAACTCCAAAAAATCAGCCAAAATAGGAAGTCCTATACAATTTGTTTATTGATCAGAAGAAATTGGAATCAATATTTTATCACGTTCTGGTGATTTTTAACAATTATTTTTGTGAACAGAAAGTTTCTGAAAATTACAGCAAGATCAAATAACTATCATCCAAGAAGATCCTATAGGTTTAACTTGGCACAAACACTAATTAAAACATAAAAACACATCTAATTAACCAGAGGCTAGATCAAATATTTATTCCTAAACAGAAGCAAAAAATCAAAAAACTAAAAATAAAATTGGGTTGCCTCCCAACAAGCGCTATCGTTTAACGCCCCTAGCTAGGCATAAAAGCAAGGATAGATCTAGGTGTTGCCATCTTTGGTAGGCAATCCATAAGTGGCTCTCATGATAGATTCATATGGTAACTTTATTTTCTTCCTAGGGAAGTGTTCCATGCCTTTCTTTAATGGAAATTGGAATCTAATATTCCCTTCCTTGATGTCAATAATTGCACCAATCGTTCTAAGGAAAGGTCTACCAAGAATAATAGGACATGAAGGACTGCAATCTATATTAAGAAAAATAAAATCTACGGGCACATAGTTCCTATTTGCAATAATAAGAACATCATTAATTCTTCCCATAGGTTTCTTAATAGTGGAATCCGCAAGGTGCAAGTTTAAAGAGCAATCATCAAAATCATGGAAACCTAGCAAATCACACAAAGTTTTTGGAATCATGGAAACACTAGCACCCAAATCACACAAAGCATAGCATTCATGATATTTAATATTAATTTTAATAGTAGGTTCCCACGCATCATAAAGTTTTCTAGGGATGGAAACTTCCAACTCAAGTTTTTCTTCATAAGATTGCATCAAAGCATCAACGATATGTTTGGTAAAAGCTTTATTTTGACTATAAGCATGAGGAGAATTTAGCATGGATTGCAACAAGGAAATACAATCTATCAAAGAGCAATTATCATAATTAAATTCCTTTAAGTCCAAAATAGTGGGTTTATTAATATCTAGGGTTTTGTTCTCTTCAATCCCACTTTTATCAATTTTAGCATCAAGATCTAAAAACTCCAAATTTTTGGAACGCCTTCTAGGTAAAGGTGGATCCTATTCAGTCCCATCATTATCAAGATTCATATTGCAAAACAAGGATTTAATAGGGGACACATCAATAACTTTTAGATCTTCATCTTTATTTTCATAGAAATTTGAAGAACACGCTTTTATAAAGCAATCTTTCTTAGCACGCATCCTAGCGGTTCTTTCTTTGCACTCATCAATGGAAATTCTCATGGCTTTGAGAGACTCATTGATATCATGCTTAGGAGGAATAGATCTCAGTTTCAAGGAATCAACATCAAGAGAAATTTTATCGATGTTCCAATCCAATTCATCAACTTTAAGCAATTTTTCTTCAAGCAAAGCATTGAAATTGTTTTGCGAATTCATAAAATCTTTAACACTAGTCTCAAATTCAGAGGGCATCTTATTAAAATTTCCATAAGAGTTGTTGTAGGAATTACCATAATTATTAGAGGAATTGCTAGGATAAGGCCTAGGATTAAAGTTTCCTCTATACGCGTTGTTACCAAAATTATTCCTACCAACAAAATTCACATCCATAGATTCATTATTATTCTCAATAAAAGTAGACAAGGGCATATCATTAGGATCAAAAGAAGCACTCTTAGTAGCAAATAATTTCATAAGTTCATCCATCTTTCCACTCAAAACATTAATTTCTTCTATCGCATGCACTTTTTTATTAGTAGATCTTTCGGTGTGCCATTGAGAATAATTAACCATAATATTATCTAGGAGTTTAGTAGCTTCTCCTAAAGTGATTTCCATAAAAGTGCCTCCCGCGGCCGAATCTAAAAGATTTCTAGAAGCAAAATTCAATCCGGCATAAAAAAATTCTATAATCATCCACAAATTCAAACCATGAGTAGGGCAATTACGTATCATTAATTTCATCCTCTCCCAAGCTTGTGCAACATGTTCATGATCAAGTTGCTTAAAATTCATAATATCGTTTCTAAGAGAGATGATCTTAGCGGGAGGAAAATACTTAGAGATGAAAGCATCTTTGCACTTGTTCCAAGAATCAATACTATTTTTAGGCAAAGACGAAAACCAAGCTTTAGCACGATCTCTAAGCGAAAAAGGAAATAGCTTCAATTTAACAATATCATTATCAACATCTTTCTTCTTTTGCATATCACACAAATCAACAAAGCTATTTAGATGAGTAGCGGCATCTTCGCTAGCAAGGCCGGCGAATTGATCTTTCATAACAAGGTTCAACAAAGCAACATTGATTTCACAAGATTCAGTATCGGTAAGAGGAGCAATCGGAGTGCTAAGGAAATCATTATTGTTGGTATTGGTAAAGTCACATAATTTGGTATTATCTTGAGCCATCATGACAAACAAGCAATCCAACATACGAGCAGACAAAAAGCAAGGGAAAAAGAGGCGAACGAAAAAGAGAGGGCGAATAAAACGGCAAGGGTGAAGTGGGGGAGAGGAAAACGAGAGGCAAATGGCAAATAATGTAATGCGGGAGAGAAGGGTTTGTGATGGGTACTTGGTATGTTGACTTTTGCATAGACCTCCCCGGCAACGGCGCCAGAAATCCTTCTTGCTACCTCTTGAGCACTGCGTTGGTTTTCCCTTGAAGAGGAAAGGGTGATGCAGCAAAGTAGCATAAGTATTTCCCTCAGTTTTTTAGAACCAAGGTATCAATCCAGTAGGAGGCTACGTGCGAGTCCCTCGTACCTACACAAAACAAATAAATCCTCGCAACCAACGCGATAAGGGGTTGTCAATCCCTACACGGTCACATACGAGAGTGAGATCTGATAGATATGATAGGATAATATTTTTGGTATTTTTGTGATAAAGATGCAAAGTAAAATAAAATAAAAGTAAAAGGCAACGGAAATAGCTAAGTTTTGGAAGATTAATATGATGAAGATAGACCCGGGGGCCATAGGTTTCACTAGTGGCTTCTCTCAAGAGCATAAGTATTTTACGGTGGGTGAACAAATTACTGTTGAGCAATTGACAAAATTGAGCATAGTTATGAGAATATCTAGGTATGATCATGTATATAGGCATCACGCCCGAGACAAGTAGACCGACTCCTGCCTGCATCTACTACTATTACTCCACACATCGACCACTATCCAGCATGCATCTAGAGTATTAAGTTCATAAGAACAGAGTAACGCCTTAAGCAAGATGACATGATGTAGAGGGATAAATTCATGCAATATGATTAAAAAAACCCATCTTGTTATCCTCTATGGCAACAATACTATACGTGCCTTGATGCCCCTACTGTCACTGGGAAAGGGCACCGCAAGATTGAACCCAAAGCTAAGCACTTCTCCCATTGCAAGAAAGATCAATCTAGTAGGCCAAACCAAACTGATAATTCGAAGAGACTTGCAAAGATAACCAATCATACATAAAAGAATTCAGAAGATTCAAATATTGTTCATAGATAAACTTGATCATAAACCCACAATTCATCGGTCTCAACAAACACACCGCAAAAGAAGATTACATCGAATAGATCTCCACGAGAGAGGGGGGGAACATTGTATTGAGATCCAAAAAGAGAGAGAAAGCCATCTAGCTACTAACTATGGACCCGAAGGTCTGAAGTAAGCTACTCACACTTCATCGGAGAGGCTATGGTGTTGATGTAGAAGCCCTCCGTGATGGATGCCCCCTCCGGCGGAGCTCCGGAACAGGCCCCAAGATGGGATCTCGTGGGTACAGAAGGTTGCGGCGGTGGAATTAGGTTTTTGGCTCCGTATCTGATCGTTTGGGGGTACGTAGGTATATATAGGAGGAAGGAGTACGTCGGTGGAGCAACAGGGGGCCCACGAGGGTGGAGGGCGCGCCCTAGGAGGGTAGGCGCGCCCCCCTACCTCGTGGCTTCCTCTTTTGTTTCTTGACGTAGGGTCCAAGTCTCCTGGATCATGTTCGTTCCGAAAATCACGTTCTCGAAGGTTTCATCCCATTGCTGATAGTTAGTGGGTAAGTCCTGTCCATTGTTTCCCTAAGAAGGGAGGTATTACTGTCGTTCCTAATGATAAAGATGAATTGATCCTGCAAAGAATTATTACAGGTTATAGGATGGTAATTTATTTTCGCAAATTAAATAAGGCTACTAAAAAGATCATTACCCCTTACCTTTTATTGATCAAATGCTAGAAAGATTATCCAAACATACACATTTTTGCTTTCTAGATGGTTACTCTGGCTTCTCTCAAATACCTGTGTTAGCTGATAATCAATCAAAGACCACCTTTACTTGCCCTTTCGGTACTTTTGCTTATAGACGTATGCCTTTTGGTTTATGTAATGCACCTGCTACCTTTCAAAGATGCATGATGGCTATATTCTCTGACTTTTGTGAAAAGATATGTGAGGTTTTCATGGATGATTTCTCCGTTTATGGATCCTCTTTTGATGATTACTTGAGCAACCTTGACCGAGTTTTGCAGAGATGTGTAGAAACTAATCTTGTCTTGAACTGGGAAAAGTGCCACTTTATGGTTAATGAAGGCATTGTCTTGGGGCATAAAATTTCTAAAAGAGGTACTGAAGTCGATAAAGCTAAGGTTGATGCTATTGAGAAGATGCCGTGTCCCAAGGACATCAAAGGTATAAGAAGTTTCCTTGGTCATGCCGGTTTTTATAGGAGGTTCATTAAGGACTTCTCAAAAATTTCTCGGCCTCTGACTAATTTATTACAAAAAGATATACCTTTTGTCTTTGATGATGATTGTGTAGAAGCATTTGAAATACTTAAGAAAGCTTTGATTTCTGCACCTATCGTTCAGCCACCTGATTGGAATTTACCCTTTGAAATTATGTGTGATGCTAGCGATTATGCTGTAGGTGATGTTCTAGGGCAAAGAGTTGATAAGAAACTAAATGTTATTCAATATGCTTGTAAAACTCTAGATAGTGCCCAAAGAAACTATGCTACTACTGAAAAAGAATTCTTAGCAGTTGTATTTGCATGTGATAAGTTCAGACCTTATATTGTTGATTCTAAAGTAACTATTCACACTGATCATGCTGCTATTAAATATCTTATGGAAAATAAGGATGCTAAACCTAGACTTATTAGATGGGTTCTCTTGCTACAAGAATTTTATTTGCATATTATTGATAGAAAGGGAGCTGAGAACCCCATTGCAGACAACTTGTCTAGGTTAGAGAATGTTCTTGATGACCCACTACCTATTGATGATAGCTTTCCGGATGAACAACTAAATGTCGTAAATGCTTCTCGTACTGCTCCGTGGTATGCCGATTATGCTAATTACATAGTTGCTAAATTTATACCACCTAGTTTTACATACCAGCAAAACAAAAAAGTTTTTCTATGATTTAAGACATTACTTCTGGGATGACCCACATCTTTACAAAGGAGTAGATGGTGTCATTAGATGTTGTGTACCTGAGCATGAACAGGAATAGATCCTACGCAAGTGTCACTCCGAAGCTTATGGAGGACACCATGCTGGAGATAGAACTGCACATAAGGTATTGCAATCTGGTTTTTATTGGCCTACTCTCTTCAAGGATGCCCGTAAGTTTGTCTTGTCTTGTGATGAATGTCAAAGAATTGGTAATAATAGTAGACGTCAAGAAATGCCTATGAATTATTCACTTGTTATTGAACCATTTGATGTTTGGGGCTTTGATTATATGGGACCGTTTCCTGCCTCTAATGGATATACACATATTTTAGTTGTTGTTGATTACGTTACTAAGTGGGTAGAAGCTATTCCAACTAGTAGTGCTGATCATAACACTTCTATTAAGATGCTTAAAGAACTTATTTTTCCGAGGTTTGGAGTCCCTAGATACTTAATGGCTGATGGTGGTTCACACTTTATTCATGGTGCTTTCCGCAAAATGCTTGCTAAGTATGACGTTAATCGTAGAATTGCATCTCCATACCACCCACAGTCTAGTGGTCAAGTAGAATTGAGTAATAGAGAGCTCAAATTAATTTTGCAAAAGACTATTAATAGATCTAGGAAGAATTGGTCCAAGAAACTTGATGATGCATTATGGGCTTATAGAACTGCATATAAAAATCCTATGGGTATGTCTCCGTATAAAATGGTTTATGGAAAAGCATGTCACTTACCTCTCGAACTTGAACATAAAGCATATTGGGCTATTAAAGAGCTCAATTATGATTTCAAACTTGCCGGTGAGAAGAGGTTATTTGACATTAGCTCACTTGACGAATGGAGAACCCAAGCTTATGAAAATGCCAAGCTGTTTAAAGAAAAAGTTAAAAGATGGCATGACAAAAGGATACAAAAGCGTGAGTTTAATGTAGGTGATTATGTTTTGCTATACAACTCTCGTTTAAGATTTTTTGCAGGAAAACTTCTCTCTAAATGGGAAGATCCTTACGTTATCGAGGAGGTCTATCGTTCCGGTGCCATAAAAATCAACAACTTCGAAGGCACAAATCCGAAGGTGGTTAACGGTCAAAGAATCAAACATTATATCTCAGGTAATCCCATAAATGTTGAAACCAATGTTATTGAAACCGTGACCCTGGAGGAATACATAAGGGACACTTTCCAGAATGTTTCAGACTCCGAAAAGGAATAGGTACGTGCTACGGTAAGTAAACCGACTCCAAAATAGTTCTAATGGCAATTTTTCTCCGTTTCAGAATATTTAAGAAAATAGGAAAAAAAAAAGAAGTAGTCCGGGAAGGACACGAGGCCTCCACGAGGGTGGAGGGCGCGCCCTACCCCCTTGGGCATGCCCCCTGCCTCGTGGGCACCTCGTGCACTCTCTGGACTCCGTTTTCTTGCACGATACTTCTTTCGGTCGGTAAAAATTCATTATATAATCTCCCGAAGGTTTTGACCACCGTATCACGCAATTATCCTCTGTTTTCATTTCGGGCTGTTTTCTGCCAGATTTGTCAAGGCCAAGCATCATGTCGTCCCCCTCCTCCAACAATGGTGACAGCGATGCTTGGCTAATGAAGATAGAGTTGAAGAGGGAAGAACCCGGGGAGATCAACAAGGAAAATATTTTGTTGGAGGATCATATCGTCGCACTCAAGGGCATTATCCGCAAGTTGGAGGATCTCTTACGCTCGATGTGCGACTATCCACCATCGCCACCATCTTCTCTTCCCCCGAAGAAGGAAACATAATCACATGGGTATGGGCACTCCCCTTGGCAACTGCCAAGCTTGGTGGAGGTGCCCCGGTATCGTATCACCATCACACTCCTATCTTTACCATTTTTGTTAGTTCGATCCTTTTGGTAATATCTTGATCTAGTAGAATAAAATTTTAGTATGATCTAGTTCTGAGTTTTGCTTTATGATCTCTCTATGTAATCGAGTCCGTGAGCTATATAATAAAGATTAGTGTTGATTCAAGAGCTTGATTATCTTGCTATGATCTTGGGTAAATAAACGAAAAAGAAAGAGTAAAAAGAAATAAAGAGATCATATGGATCTTATGGAGAGTAATGACTTCACATATAAAGAGTATGATGATTAAAAGTTGTTGAGAGTTGGCAAACATAGTTTTGGTCATCGTTGCAATTAATAGGAAGTAATAAGGAAATATAGGTTCACATATAAATATACTATCTTGGACATCTTTTATGATTGTGAGAACTCATTAAAATATGACATGCTAAAGAGTTGATGTTGGAAAAGGAAGACAACGTAATGGGTTATGTTTTCTTATATCTGAAATAAAGTATATTGTCATGGATCATCCAACATGTTGAGCTTTCCTTTCCCCCTCATGCTAGCCAATTCTTTGCACCAAGTAGAGATACTACTTGTGCTTCCAAATACCCTTAAACCCAGTTTTGCCATGAGAGTCCACCATATCTACCTATGGATTGAGTAAGATCCTTCAAGTAAGTTGTCATTGTGCAAGCAATAAAAATTGCTCTCTAAATATGTATGATTTATTAGTGAGGGAGAAAATAAGCTTTATACGATCTTGTGATGTAGAAGTAATAAAAGCGACGGACTGCATAATAAAGGTCTACATCACAAGTGGCAATATAAAGTGACGTTCTTTCGCATTAAGACTTTGTGCATCCAACCCTTAAGCACATGACAACCTCTGCTTCCCTCTGCAAAGGGCCTATCTTTTACTTTTATCTCCCACCCTATGCAAGAGTCATGGTGATCTTCACCTTTTTTTTACATTTTATCCTTTGGCAAGCACATTGTGTTGGAACGATCCTGATATTTATATCTAATTGGATGTGAGTTAGCATGAACTATTATTGTTGACATTACCCTTGAGGTAAGAAGTTGGGAGGCAACACCATAAGCCCCTATCTTTCTCTGTGTCCGATTAAAACTCCGTAACCACAAGTATCGTGTGAGTGTTAGCAATTGTGAAAGACTAAATGATAGCTGAGTATGTGGACTTGCTGAAAAGCTCTTACATAGACTCTTTCCGATATTATGATAAATTTCAATTGCTTCAATGACTGAGATTATAGTTTGTTAGTTTCAATAAAGTTTCTGATTCATACTTGACATTGTGAATATATTGTTACTTTATCATAAGAAATCATATGACAATATTCATATATGTTGCTGTTATAAGAATGATCATGATGCCCTCATGTCCGTATTTTATTTTATCGACACCTATATCTCTAAACATGTGGACATATTTTTCGATATCGGCTTCCGCTTGAGGACAAGCGAGGTCTATGCTTGGGGGAATTGATACGTCCATTTTGCATCATGCTTTGATATTGATATTTATAGCATTATGGGCTGTTATTACACATTGTGTCACAATACTTATGCCTTTTCTCTCTTATTTTACAAGGTTTACATGAAGAGGGAGAATGCCGGCAACTGGAATTCTGGGCTGGAAAAGGAGCAAATATTAGAGACCTATTCTGCGCAACTCCAAAAGTCCTGAAACTCCACGGAAGTTATTTTTGGGAAATACAAAAAATACTGAGCGAAGAAAATACTAGAGGGGGCCCACACCCTAGTCACGAGGGTGGGGGGCGCGCCCCCTGCCTCGTGGGCCCCCTGGTGGCCCTCCGGTGCCCATCTTCTGCTATATGAAGTCTTTCGTCCGAGAAAAAATCAGAAGCAAGCTTACGGGACGAGACTCCGCCGCCACGGGGCGGAACCTTGGCGGAACCAATCTAGGGCTCCGGTGGAGCTGTTCTGCCGGGAAAACTTCCCTCCGGGAGAGGGAAATCATCACCATCGTCATCACCAACGATCCTCTCATCAAGAGGGGGTCAATCTCCATCAACATCTTCACCAGCACCATCTCCTCTCAAACCCTAGTTCATCTCTTGTATCCAATCTTTGTATCAAAACCTCAGATTGGTACCTGTGGGTTGCTAGTAGTGTTGATTACTCCTTGTAGTTGATGCTAGTTGGTTTATTCGGTGGAAGATTATATGTTCAGATCCTATATGCATATTAATACCCCTCTGATTATGAACATGAATATGCTTTGTGAGTACTTACGTTTGTTCCTGAGGACATGGGAGAAGTCTTGCTATTAGTAGTCATGTAAATTTGGTATTCGTTCGATATTTTGATGAGATGTATGTTGTCTCTCCTCTAGTGGTGTCATGTGAACGTCGACTACATGACACTTCACCATTGTTTGGGCCTAGAGGAAGGCATTGGGAAGTAATAAGTAGATGATGGGTTGCTAGAGTGACAGAAGCTTAAACCCTAGTTTATGTGTTGCTTCGTAAGGGGCTGATTTGGATCCATATGTTTCATGCTATGGTTAGGTTTACCTTAATACTTCTTTTGTAGTTGCGGATGCTTGCAATAGGAGTTAATCATAAGTGGGATGCTTGTCCAAGTAAGGGCAGCACCCAAGCACCGGTCCACCCACATATCAAATTATCAAAGTACCGAACGCGAATCATATGAGCGTGATGAAAACTAGCTTGACGATAATTCCCATGTGTCCTCGGGAGCGTTTTCCTTCATATAAGAAATTGTCCAGGCTTGGCCTTTGCTACAAAAAGGATTGGGCCACCTTGCTGCACCTTATTTACTTTTATTACTTGTTGCTCGTTACCAATTACCTTATCACAAAACAATTTGTTACCGATAATTTCAGTACTTGCAGAGAATACCTTACTGAAAACCGCTTGTCATTTCCTTCTGCTCCTCGTTGGGTTCGACACTCTTACTTATCGAAAGGACTACGATAGATCCGCTACACTTGTGGGTCATCAGTGGTGCCTCAGGTTGGAGGGTACACATTCACTAAGGTACTCATGGATGGAGGCAGCAGTATTAATATCCTTTACTATGATACTTTCCGTCGTATGGGGTTGACTGACAAAAATATTAAGCCGTCCAATACTGTTTTCCATGGAGTGGTGCCTGGTAAGTCGGCATATCCGGTAGGCAAGATCGCTTTGGAAGTGGCCTTTGGAGATGAACATGACTCCAGGGCGGAGACGCTAACTTTTGAGGTGGTCAAGATCCAGAGCCCGTATCACGCTTTGTTTGGACGGCCGGCTTATGCCAAGTTCATGGCACAACCTTGTTATGTTTATCTGCAGATCAAGATGCCGGGTCACAAGGGGACCATCACAGTGCATGGAAGCTGGAAGATAGCTTTGGAGTGTGAAGAAGGCGATGCTGCTTATGTTGAGTCTGTCTGTGCAACAAAGGAATTAAAGTTCTACAAGGACAATGTTGACCCGACAGATATGACATCTCTAAAGAAGCCAACCACAGAGCATGACCCCTTGTTAAAGTTTAAGTCGGCAGACGACACTAAAATGGTTGACTTCGTTCCTGGCGATTCATCCAAGCAGTTCAGCATCAGTGCTAATCTGGATCCAAAATAGGAAAGCACGTCCATCAACATCTTTGCATGGAAACCTTCTGATATGCCAGGTGTACCGAGGGAACTCGCTGAGCACACTCTTAATATTGATCCGAAGTTTAAGCCGGTCAAGCAATTCCTTCGTTGTTTTAATGAAGAGAGGCGTAAGGCCATTGGTGAAGAGGTGGCCCGGCTCTTGGCAGCTGGGTTCATTGTTGAAGTTTTTCATCCTGAGTGGTTCGCTAACCCTGTGCTGGTGCTTAAGAAAAATGGCACTTGACGCATGTGTGTGGATTACACAGATTTAAACAAGGCCTGTCCAGCTGATCCTTTTGCTCTCCCCCGTATTGATCAGATTATTGATGCTACGGGGGGTTGTGAGCGTTTGAGTTTTTTGGATGCTTATTCTGGTTATCATCAGATCAAGATGGCAGTTAAGGACCAGGAGAAGACAACTTTCATCACTCCTTTTGGAGCCTTCTGTTATGTGTCTATGCCTTTTGGGCTCAAGAGTGCCTAGGCGACTTACCAGCGATGTGTGCAGAATTGCCTTCATGATCAGATTGGGCGCAATGTTCATGCTTATGTGGATGATATTGTGGTGAAATCCAGAAAGAAGGAAACCTTGATAGATGATTCGAAGGAGACCTTTGACAATCTCCGGGTCTACAAAATGATGCTTAACCCGGCCAAGTGTGTCTTCGGCGTGCCAGCAGGCAAGCTCTTGGGTTTTCTGGTTTCTAACAGAGGCATTGAAGCTAACCCGGAGAAGATCAAGGCCATTACTTCCTTGACTAAGCCGACGTGTGTCAATGATGTTCAACGTCTGTCGGGTCGTATTGCGGCCTTAAGCCGGTTCATAAGCCGGTTGGGTGAGAAGGCTATACCACTGTACCAGATGATGAAGAAAACAAATCACTTTGTCTGGAGTGAAGCTGCTAATGACACGTTTGAAGCTTTGAAGAAACAGCTAGCTGAGCCGCCAGTCCTTGCTGCTCCTATTGATAATGAGCCATTGTTGTTATATGTGGCTGCTAATGCCCGGGCTGTCAGCGTAGCTATTGTGGTGGAACGGAAGGAAGCAGGCAAGGAATATCCGGTTCAGCGGCCGGTTTACTACATCAGTGAAGTGCTTATTGAGTCCAAGCAGAGGTATCCGCACTGGCAGAAGCTCGTGTATGGGGTGTTCATGGCTAGTCGAAAGCTCAAGCAATATTTTCTGGGTCATCCCATCACTGTGGTTAGTTCTGCTCCTTTAGGGGATATTATTCAAAACAGAGAAGCCATAGGTCGGGTAGCCAAGTGGGCCATTGAGCTTGGACCTCATGGTTTGAAGTATATGCCTCGCATGGCCATCAAGTCCCAAGCACTTCTGGATTTCATCAATGACTGGACAGAGCTGCAGATGCCTGAGGACAAGCCAGATAACACATATTGGACTATTCACTTTGATGGATCCAGGCAGTTGGAAGGCTCGGGGGCTGGAGTTGTCTTAACTTCCCCACGAGGTAACAAGTTTTGTTATGTTTTAAGGTTGATGTTCCCTTGTACTAACAATGCAGCTGAGTACGAGGCATTGCTCCACGGTCTTCGGATGGCTAAGGAGATGAATTTAAGCCGGGTGAGATGTTTTGGCGACTCAGACTTGGTGGCTCAGCAAGTTTCAGGCACTTGGGATTCTAAGGATCCACTCATGGCGGCTTATCGTCGCGAGGTTGATGCTATTGCTGGTCATTTCAAAGGTTATCAAGTTGAACATGTTGATCGCAGGAAGAATGAGGCGGCTGATGCTTTAAGTCGGTTAGGGTCCCAGCGTAAGCCGGTGCCACCTAACACTTTCCTGGATATTTTGCGTAACCCTTCCATCAAATTGCCCACAGAGGAAGATCTCGCTATTCCTAACCCAGAGTCGCAATTGGTGGCGGTTCTTCATGCTCTTCCTGATTGGACAGTTCCATATTTGGCTTATATGACCCGGGGCGAGTTGCCTGAAGATGAAACTTTAGCCAGGCAGATAACCCGGCGGTCTAAGTCGATGACAATTGTCAATGGGGACTGCACCATTGCAGTGTTACAGGGGCATTTCAACGTTGTGTTTCTCCAGAGGAGGGCCGTGAGATTCTACGTGAAATTCATGAAGGAGATTGTGGTCATCATGCTGGTTCTAAATCTCTTGTGGCCAAGGCTTTTCGTCATGGAGTTTATTGGCTGACGGCTCATGCTGATGTAGAAGATTTAGTCAGTAAATGTGATGGTTGTCAGAAATTCTCACGACGAGCTCATGTGCATGCTCAAGAATTGAGGATGATTCCAATTGCTTGGCCGTTTGCGGTCTGGGGCCTTGATATGGTTGGGCCTTTCAAAAGGTCCAAGGATAAAAAGACTCACCTTTTGGTGGCGGTTGACAAATTTACGAAGTGGGTGGAGGCAGAGGCGGTCAGTAAGTGTGATGCGGCAACGGCGGTTCAATTTATCAAAAAGGTGATTTTTCCATTCTGGCTTTCCCTACAGCATCATAACTGATAATGGCACTAATCTGTCTAAGGGTGCTATGAAAGAATTTTGTCAACGTGAGCATATTCGACTTGATGTGTCATCAGTGGCTCACCCTTAGTCTAATGGTCAAGCCGAGAGAGCCAATAAAGAAATTTTGAGAGGCATCAAGCCCCAGCTTATGGCCCCTTTGCAGAGGACGCCGGGTTGTTGGGTGGAAGAATTACCCTCCGTGTTATGGAGCATCAACACCACCCCTAACAGATCTATGGGTTACACGCCTTTCTTCACGGTTTACGGAGCAGAGGCGGTTCTCCCTAGTGACATCCATCACGATTCGCCCCATGTGGCGGCTTATGTTGAAGCTGATAATGAAAAATCACGTCAGGATGCACTTGACCTGTTAGATGAGGAGCGTGACCTTGCGGCGGCTCGTTCGGCGATTTACCAGCAAGATCTGCGCCGCTATCACAGCCGCCGGGTTAAAACCAGAACCTTTCAGGAAGGTGATTTGGTGCTCTGGCTTATCCAGGATCAAACTGATATGCACAAGCTATCCCCACCTTGGGAAGGACCCTTTGTGGTCAGCAAGAATCTGAACAATGGATCATACTACCTTGTCGATGTTCGAGACCACAAGGACTCACGCACGTTAGAGGAGGAGACCCGCCGGCCGTGGAATATTGCTCATCTTCGGCCTTACTACACCTGAGCCACCGGCTCTTGTGATGTACATATTTTCACAATGTATATATTATGATGAATATAATAAAGCTGGCATCCCTGCTAAAGCAGGGCCTCTGTCGTTTCATTTCTGGTAATAATGAGTCTTTATTGACACTTCATATGGTCACTTGGGGGCTTCCTGCTCATTGAGCATAGCTATGATTACCCTTTTGATCCGGCTTATACGCCATGATTACAAAACACTCGGGGGCTTCCTGCTCAACGAGCATAGCTATACTACCCTTTGATCCGACTTACAGGCTGGGCTGTAAACATCACTTGGGGGCTTCCTGTTCAAACATAGGTGTATTCACCAAAGAGAACATAGCGTCACTACCCTCTTGACTGGCTTGGAACACCAGGTGTATTCACCAAAGTTTCTAGGTTATCTTGTTCAAACATAGGTGTATTCACCAAAGAGGGCATAACCTTTTTTGGCGTGGAATGCCAGGTGTATTCACCAAAACTTTTCAGGTTATCTTGTTCAAACATAGGTGTATTCACCAAAGAGGACATAACCTTTTTTAGGCTTGGAAGCCAGGTGTATTCACCTAAAAACCCGGGTTATCCTGCTTTTTTAAGTCTGCCACTCCGCCCAGGTAATCCTGGAATGACCCGCCGTACTTTTGACAGTCAATCTTATACAAGACCCTGAACTTGTCAAAGTTAAAACGATGATTGGTCATGTGAGGCCCGGCTTATAAGGTTTAAAAGGTTTAACTCAGTGGTTGTGCGGCCCATGAAAGCACTTGAGATTTAGGCTTGGCGGCCTATGAAAGCCTTGTTTTTCTGATTTATTATTTCTATTTGAACATTTTTTGGATTCATCTTTGTATCATATTGACATATGGTTTAAAACAATTCAGGCCATGTAGCCTTAATATCTATGGCTCATATTTGAGTATATCCGTGGTTTTTGATAACCCGGCCTGGCTTTGGACTATAAGTCGCCAGTATATGATGATATTAAATACTTGGAAGCGTTGTGCTCTAAGTTTTTGGATATTACCCCTTCCTGCATACGGCGTTGTAAGCCGGCAGTATATGACAATTGAACAGGGCGTTGTGCGCTCAAACTTTTGGGTTATCACCCTTACTGCACTGCTATGATAAGCCGGCAGTGCGACCAAATATCACAGGTATGAAATTTTCATGATCATGTATGGTTATGATTAAACCGGCCCTGGTTCTGAACTGTTTTAGTCACCAGTGGTTTTATGGGATATGTTGACCCGTCCTGCAGTAAACCGCCAGGGCACTTGTGATCTGTTTTTATGCAGGAACAGACTCAAACTGATGGCATTATAAGCATAAGCATCAGATCTTAAATTGGCGGTTCAACAGTGTTACGCAAAGCAAAACATGCATGATGGCACGGCAGATCATAGTTTTCACTAAACTATTACATGGCTCAGCGAGCCCAAATGATCAAATATTGTTCAGAAGATTAAATATAAACCGCCCAGTGGATCAACCTTCTTGGCCTTGACGGCCTGAAGCTTCTGGATCATCCCTCACTGGTTCTTCGTCTTCCTTCGTTGTCTGGAAATTGGGTGATGACCAGTCAATGCCACACAAGGCTTGGAATTCAGCTTTGTCATCTATAAGCTCGGACGGATCAACTTCAGGGGCAAAGGTATGGTTACGTATTGGAGGGATCAGATCCATCACTTTGTAAGCCAGTGTAGGCATCTTCTGATTCTCCAAATTATAAGCCACCTGGTATTTTGAAAGATCCGTTTCATCGGCAATCAGGCTGGCCAGTGGACGTATCTCCTTCACACAGGCGGTGAAATCTTTCTTATCAAAGAGAGTGCCATCTTCTTTGAAACTTGGACATCTAGTAGCAAGCTCTACCGGGTCTAGCTCTGCTTGCCATGCCTTGGCCCGGCTTAAAGCCGTCACAGCACTGGCTCTTGCAGACGACCGCTTTATTTCTTCAATCCTGGCGGGCAGAACGGAAAGCTTTTTCAAGACATCACTTAACAGAGTGGGCGCTTGATTGGTTGGGGAGATAATGGCCAGCGTGCGCTGAGTTCCAGTATATAGCTGTTCAACAAGCGTGTATACAGCTTTCAGCTTCACAAGTATCTCTTGACCAAGGTTGCTGCTCCTAGGCCCTGTGTAACAATGGGGGAGGTAGTCAGAGGCAGTTTGTAACATACAAGATAAGACTTGGTTATGATTCTAGCAATATTGCTTACCAAAGATACCAGAGACCATCTGGGATATATGGTGTTTTAAGCCGGTAAACTCAGTGGTCACTTCTTGGAGAGAAGCTTCAGCCTTTTCAGCCCGCTGTATAAGAGCAGTTCTTTCTTTATCCCAGGCACTCCTTTTAGTGTTGAAGCTGGTCTTCGGCTTTTCTGTTTCATCCAGAGTAAATTTGAATTTTGAGTCGGCCTTCCGAGTCTCAGATTCTTGATTCTCCAGTCGAGTCTTCACATCAGCCAATTGTGATTCAAGTTGAGCAGTGGCATCCTATACATGAGCAGATTTGAATACGTGTTCATAAGTTGAGTCACAAGAATAAAAGTCCCAAGCCTTTTGCAAGCAACAACACTTGGCACTTGGGGGCTAATGCGTACAGAAAAAATCTTTATACAATGGCACATATGAAAAAGTCCCAAGCACTTTGCAAGCAAGAGCACTTGGCACTTGGGGGCTAATGCATATTGCTCGCGTTTCATTACTACTTTATGATGACCCGGATGGGCCGTAAACAACCACAGCCGGCTCATGGGGGCTACACAAGTAAACTTTGATTCATAAACAATGATGAACAGTCCCGGTTCATTCATGCTGATTAAATCGGCCCTTGGGGGCTACGGATGCAATGTTAATTGTTAGCAAGTTAAAGACCCGGTTTAATTCTGACGGTGAAAGCCGGCCTTTGAAGTCTATTTCTAAAGATGCTTTGTATATTCATGGCTATTCTAAGTCTACAACATATTCAATTCTCTTATACACAGTAGACTTGGGGCTGACAGGATATGTATAATTTATCAAGCAGGAGTTCGTACCTCATATTTCTGATGCATTTGTTTCACCATATCAATTTCAAGATCGCGGCTGGTATGCACTTGGTTGAGATAACCAGAGAGCACTTCGCTGATGCTTAATTAAGAGTAGTTGGTGATGTCAAATCTCACTTTCCGCCTTTCAGTAAGTTCTTCTTTGGCAGAATGCTTGGCCAAGACAGTAGGTTTTCCCAGTTCTTGGAAGGAGGTGCCAGTAATTTCAACATCTTCAGCATGTGTTTCTGATGGTTTAATTGGGCTTGATGATTCAATGTTCAGAGGATTGACATTTATCTGATCACTGGAGAGGTCAGGAATTTCTGGTGGAAGATCATTGACAGGTTCTTCTAGTTGTTGCACGGAGGCTTCAGACGCTGGAATTTGCTGCTCCGGTTCATGGAATTTGGGGTCTTCAGCCGGTTTGATTACCTTTGCCTTCTTGCTAGGCTTTGCCTTTCCACTGCAAAGGGTTGTGGGAGGTTAGTACAAGTATAAGGATATAAGGTAGTAGAAGATAAAATTGTTACCCAGGGGCAGTTTTGAAGGTCGGCAGTTGGGTCTGTGATGAGTCGCCAGAAGAGGAACGAGAAGTCCCCTGATAGTTTGAATTGGAAGAATTAAGTGGCTGACGAATAAGACCCGCCAGAGGATAAAAACAGTTTAAATTAGGAGGAAACTCGTTTCGACGTTTCCGTGGTGCCGGAGTATTTGGTAAGCCGGAGGATAATTCTCCAGCTCCGCTGGTCCGAGTTTGTCACCGGTTCTCATGCTGCTATTGCTTCAAAAGAAAGTGGGGATCCAAATGAGCTAATGGGTGAGAAAAGCTTACTTTCCGGGTTACTCGTCGAATTTTCTGTCTTGGCAAAGGCTCTGAGTCGGAGGAAATAATAGTTACCTCTTCATCGCCCGCTTGACTGGCCCCCATGTCATCCTGATGATAATCAGTGTCAATAAGATAGTTGAAAAAGGAGCCAAGGGAGTCAAGGGCTACCTCCGACTCAGTGTTGTCGTTCAGTTCAAACAGCTCGGAAGTGCGTGATTTCTTCTTATTCCTTTTGGAGGCTCTTACTTTGGCTCTGGCCTTCTTGGCAGCTTCATGATCATACTTCTTTTCCCAAAAAGCGGATCCAGCCTGTGAAGATTATCAAGGTTAAGTTAATAGAACATATGAGTAATAAGGTAAAATGAAGGATTTGGAGACTCACAGCCGGTGGCGGGTTAAGTGTGCAGAAGGGGTTTGACCCCACTTTGCTACAGCTTTCCAGGCTCTCGTCGAGAAGGGTCTTTGTCATCTCGTTGATTGCGTTGTCAGTTAAACGCGTTGAGCAGTAGCGTAGTGGATCTTTGGTGTCACCCGTGTAAGTACACATTAAACCGGGACGGCGGCTCAAGGGTATAATCCGCCAAGCTACCACTACTAGGGAAAACCTTATACACAAAATCTTAGCGGCAGCGCGGTTTAAAAAGAGACGCTACTGCTAATTAGCAGTAGCGAGCTTCAGAAAACCGCGCTACTAATAGCACGGTAGCAGCAGCGGTCTAGGTGAAACAAGCGCCACTATTATAACTGCCACAGCGTTGCCCCCAGGCTAGATATAGTAGTAGCGCCCTTCACGGGACGCGCTACTGCTAAAGTACTTAGTAGCAACGTTTTTCGTCAAAACACGCTACTGCTAAGTACTGCACCTAATTAAGTTTAGTCCCATACTGCTAAGCGAACAAGGTGTTTACCACCTTAAATATGTTACTTCTCAAACTATCTCGGGCACTTGGTCTTCATTGAACTATATGTGTAGGATTTGTGGCTGCAATATGAATCTTCACCAGTGCCTATACAGGTACTGTGAGGATTCATGTTGACTATTTAGATTCTACACAAAAAGATCAATGATGACCAATGTATATTTTTGAAGTTTTTACATGCTTAGACTTAGCAGTACCGTTTTTTCAGGGCAAAGCGCTACAGATATTATAAAACAGAAAGGAATAGCTGTAGCGCATTTCGCTAGACACGCTATAGATAACTTAGCTATATCGCGTTCCAGAAAAACGCGCTGCTGCTAGTTTGACCTAACCCCGGCCGCGCGGGCTCAAAATTTCGCTAAGTCCTTCCCCTCCACTTCCCCCTCTCCCCCCAACTGCTCCATCGCCGCCGTCGCCCTGCCGCTCTCGACCTCACCGTCGTCGCCCGCCGCACACCCTCGATGCCGCCCCCGACCCCGACCTCGACGCCGCCCCCGACCTCGACGCCGCCCCCGACCTCGACGCCGCCCCCGACCCCGACATCGACGCCGCCCTCCGCCGCGCGCCCAAGCCCCGACCCCGTCCTCGACGCCGCCTGCCCCTCCCTCGCCGCAGTCACCGTAAGGCTCTGCCTCTCCTCTCCCCTACCCTCCTCTCTCTCTGCTAGGGTAATTCATATATGTGTTGATGCTGTCTTGATGTTCATATGAACCCTAGGTGTTCATATGAACCCTAGATTTGTTTAGGGCAGTAGGCATTTTTTAGCATTTAGGAAAAATGATTAGCAAATTTTTTAGGAAATTAGCTAGGGCAAATTTTTATGAAAATGCCTAAATAGTAATTTCATTCAAAAAACAAAATACAGAATTGTTTTTCTTTCAAAAACTTGGTTAAACTAATTGTTGCTATTTAAACAAAAAAACAAGATTGTTGTTATATGATATATGTCATTGATGTTCATTTGCATATTCCATTATTGAAGTGGTTCGATTGCGCACAAGTGGCTTTGTTGTTTCCAGGGAATGAAGTCGAGTGGCCTATATTTTGCCAGAATGTTGATTCATTTCCGTTCCGGCAAATTTCAGGTTCTCGATTTGTCCACTTTCTAGTAAAATTCATGCCGAAATTTTCCGTGAATTTCGGCATGACTTGTGCTACAAACTAGGACATATCGAGTGCCCGGGATTTGCCGCACCGGGAAGGAGTCAACATTCCTGCAAAGCATAGGCCTTTTTTTATGTCATTATTCATTTTTATTAGGTATAGAATTAATTTACTAGACTTAATCGTAAGAACTAGTTGAACATGTCACATTTGTTGTTATTTTTTTAGTTAAAGCAATTTTTCCCGCATCGACGTCGACGATGCCTATCCCGCATCCTCGTCGTCGAGTCGGCAGAGTACACCTACGTCACCAGATGGGCCATGTCCGGGACTGGGCTCCGCCGGGGTGGTACTGGGAGGCGCTACCTACCGGGGGGCGCAGGTTGGTGAGGAGCCAGCCTGTCGTTGACCCGAACCTTCTTTGGTGGCGGTCGCGTGGGACAGTGACGGTCTAGAGGCTCGAGGACCCCGCGGAGGTGGTGCATCACCGTGTCAGTGAGGAGGACGCGCACTTCCGTCGCTACTTCTTTGCATTGGAGCACATGTTCTCCAATACCTGCAGGTTCTCCAGGGATCTCACGGGAGCTATGATCCTGTGATGGTTCCTTCTCTTTGGGTGTCCTCCGCCCGCGCCGATACCCGTCGTGCGCTAGGGTTTTAGTTGTATTAGTGATGTTATATGTATGATACTATTCGGGATGTATTAGTGATAATATTCGACGATGTACGGACGCATGAGATGATTTACTTTTGCTTATTGAATGCATGCTAATTTGAATACTTATTTATTTTACGATTTGGTTTTGCTTATTGAATGCTCATGTCAATATGAGTCCTATAAGATATTTTGAGTATCCTGGTAGTTGTCTTCGATCGATTTTCAATTAATGTTTCAACTATGAACATAGGAAATGTCTCACAATGAAAAGGATTTCGGTATTTGCAAATACTGCGAAGACGAGCGCGGTCTGTGCGACGGAATCTTCCTAGATGATGATAGGCGCTTCAGCATCAAGCTGGACGCGAACTTTGAAGTGGATACAGTAAGTCACAACGACAAGTCTTTTTTCGTAATTAAGCATGACATCTGCTTCATTTGCTTCAACTTATAATTTAATTTTTTTACTATTCTACTAGCGTATCCCCTGCCATGCAAGAGTTTTTGTCTTGGATAAGATAGGTTTCAGTCGTACTATGGAGGTAAAGAAAGTTTACTTGAAGACCGAGCATGGTTATATTTTCCACGCAAAATTATACAACGCAGACGACTACACCTATTTTGGATGCAAAACTTGGCGAGCACTATGCAAGACTTATGCATTTGAGCCTGATATGGTTATCACCTTTGATATTCGTCCGGAAGATGATATTGAAGGTAATACCGACATCTGGGTTGATGTGCAGACGCCTCCAGTTATACCATTATGTCAGTTTCTCAACCATATTTATGTCTTTGATATTGTTTATTCAAAAATAGTTGACAACTAATTTCTATTGTCAGCTTATTTTCGTTCAAGCAAACATGTCCAGCGCTTGGTAGACAGGACCTACTACTGTCCCGGGGCTGAACTAAACTGCGAGGAGCTAAGTCATTATGTTTCATGGCTTGAGGATCTTAATACTGTCAAGACAAATTTTCTTCTTGCACTTAGAAATGTTAGTACTGAAAACGTGCGACCAATAGTGTTCGTAATGAACTATGGTCACATCTATTTAGGAAAGATGGTAAGATTTTTAGTATTTGACCTCAGTGCATCTTTTGCATACATTATTTTTTAAGCTAAACTTCATTGCTAAGTATGTTACTATACGATGTTCTTCAACAGGGACTCTCGATGAATGTTGTGCCTCATGGGATCGAGACTAAAAGTACCATGAGTATTGTTAGCTTACGGCCAAGATATCCTAGAAAGCACTTTAGTGCATTCATGATTTCTAAAAGCGACGAATGCTTAATAGTGAAAGATTGGACCAAATTTGTGATGAATGAGTGCAAAGAAGTACTAGGGGCAGCAATCAGAAGCGCAGCCCATGATTAGGAGACAGGTTCATCTGCATGCTCCAACTTGATGAAGGAGGAGAGCTACACATGTTTTATGTTATTTTACCTGAGAGAGAGCAGCAGGAGTGATTAGCTAGCTAGAAATGAGTTTGAAGATGATGATGTGCTACACTATGACTATGATGATTAAATAGCTAGTGTTGGTGGTAATGACTATGATGATTATTATTAGCTAGTGTTGGTGGTGATTAGATAGCTACCGCGTCTAGTGTTGGTGGTGATTAGCTAGCTAGAATGAGTTTGAAGATGATTATGTGCTACACTATGACTATGGTGATTAAATAAATATTGTTGGTGGTAATGACTATGATGATGATTAAATAGCTTGTGCTGGCGGATTAGATTCAAGTGGAGGCAACATGTGGTGCACATCGAAAGTACTACTAGTCCAAACTAGATCAAGTTTGGATTAGTAGTACACTTTTGACATGCACCACATATTGCCTCCACTTGAACCTAATCCACCTTCATTTGACACACTGTTATGGACATAATGATATAAACCTCATAATTGATATTGTACCAAAATTTGTATAACGGCATATAAATACACTAAAAATAAAAAATGAAAAAAAGAATACTAGTAGCGATGGATAGTAAACACACTGCAACTAGCTAGATTAGCAGCAGCGCGGGAGAGAACAAGCGCTGCCGCTATGTGTCTTAGCAGTAGCGCGTGTTGCACGCGCTACTGCTAAGTAATAGCTGTAGCGCCTTATTAGTAGCGCGGCAGCCCGCGCTACTAGTGGGCATTAAACCCGCGCTACTACTAGGGTTTTCCCTAGTAGTGTACCCAACACCGAACCAAGTCAATACCGGTTAACCCATTTCCCAGCAGAGCCCTGACCTTCGAAAAGGTAGGTGTAAGTTTTGCAGTTCAGCAGTGGTAAGCCATTCGTGAAGATGATGTTTTGGGTTAAGCCGCTGGGCACGATAAACCGGCAGTGGATTCTCATCAGCCGGAGAAGTATCTTTACAATAGAACCATGTTTGGTTCCAATCTTTGGCGTGACTTGGCAGGTGGGCATAGGGGAAGATAGCATCTCTTCTCCGTTGAATTGAGACCCCGCCAAGTTCTAAGCTGGGTCCATCAGTAAACTCGTTTTGCCGGTTCAGATAAAAATATTCCCTGAAGAGTTCAACACTGGGTTCTTCTTGAAGGTATACTTCACAGAAGACTTGAAAGTTGCAGATAATTGACATGGAATTGGGTCCAATGTCCTGAGGATGAAGTTGAAAGAAACGCAGTACATCCCGGAAAAATTTGGATCCGGGTGGAGAGAAGCCCCGATTCATGTGATCAGTGAAAACAATGACCTCACCATCCTGCGGCTGAGGTCTTTCTTCGTCTGGTTTGGGAACGCGCCAATGCATGATGTTTTTGGACGGTAAAAAGCCGATTTTAACAAAGTCCTCAAGCTTGTTTTCAGTGACAATGGAGGGAACCCAATTACATGAGGTAACTGTTTTCGGCATCGTAAGGGAAGAAACCTAAAAGGAGAGAAAATATTGCTGGTTTAAGTGGACTTGTTAAAACCAGAGATGAACATTGCAGCATATACTTACATTGGCGGCTTAAACGGGGCCTAATGACATATGACTAGTTATAACTGGTGATGTAAGCCGCCATGACAATACTGATATTTAAGATCTATCAAGAGCAAATTCTACTAAGTGTTGGATAAACAGGTTTTACAAATTGGTGCAGTCAATTTTGGATCTGACGCTGTTCGGAAAAGAAAATAAAATCAAAACCTAGTATCAAAGCAGCGGAAGAGCTAATATATAGGCGAGATTTCTGCATCTGGGAGCTATATTCAGTGATTAAGAGAAAGTATAGAAACAGATTCCGCATGTTTTAAAGGCCATCTTTGGATCAAAGTAAGGATTGAATAGAGGTGTGATGAAGAACGATGATGAACTCCTAAGAACTACAGAAACTCTAATGGAGATTTATGGTGGGGAAGATAAGATGCTTACTGGATCCGCTGAGCAACGGAGAGGCACCGCAGTTCTCTGGTCTCATTCAGGTCGATGCAGCGGCCGGGGCCGAAGAAGTTGACGAGGTCGGCGGCGGCGGTGTGCAGATGTGCAGATGCGCTGCGAGAGAGAGGTTGAAGACGAGAAGGTAAGGGGGAGAGTGAAAAAGGACCCCTGGCCCTATTTATAAGGTTGGAAGGATAAGTGGCTTGCGCGGGAATCGAGGAGACCAAAAATGGATATGTGACGGCGCAGACGCCTCGATTTTCGGAGCTTCATTAAAAGAGAAGATTTATTAAGATTTGGGCTTTGTGTAATATTAATGACAGGTGACGTCATGGCGGGTTATCACAGTCGCAGGAGATGACGTCATGGCGGGTTACAAGATCTCGCAAGAATAAATGAAGAAGGATTTTTCTAAGTGTTGAAGATTGACATGAACAGGTTCAAATCAATCTGGGGCCTAATGTTGGGGATATAACTATTGGGTGTGACCCGTCCAGGAGGGGCCGGGTTATACCTATGGAGGTTCATAAGACAAAGATGTTGAAGATGGCGGTTCGCGAAGCAGAACTGCTAAGGACCCGAAGCCCAAAGGTGCCTTAAGGCCCATAGGTGTAAACCGCCATATGTGTATGACTTGTATTGTAAGACAAGTATAATTAGTCACCGAGCCGGACACGTTATTTATGAGCCGGCCGGGACTCCGTGAGCCGCTGGGCGTCAACCTGTATATATAAAGGGACGACCCGGCGGGGGTTTAAAAAAAGGGAGGAGAGATCGAAAGCTAGGTCAAGCGTATTCGCTCCCTGGTAATCGAAACATAAGCAATACCATCTCAAACTGAATTAGGCCTTTACCTTCACCGCAAGGGGCCGAACCAGTATAAACTCCTTGTGTCCTTTGTCCTGTTTAACCCCTTTAAACTAACCTAGTTGCGATGGCTCCACGACTAAATCCTTCTGCTAGGACATCTGTCGTGACAATTCCACGACAACCTATAAGCCAGGAATGAAAACAGAGACGAAATCTGAGAGAGTGTCAGTGATGGGGGTTAAAAAAATAAGGAGGGGAATAGCATCAGGAAATAGGAGGGATTTAGGACCCAATAGCAGGGATCAATCCATCAATTCTCCCTTGTCGGTAACACCATTGAGGAGGGTGACCTACACCTAGACTTATGTTCAGTGTACTAGTAATCGGCTAGGAATTCATGTCTGTCGCATGTCACGGATTGCACGTACAGCTACTAGGTTCGGTACAACCCCTTAAACACATAAACGGCTGTGATTTGTTTTTGAGAAAGTAAAAAGAGAGGACGGCATGCAGAGTCGAACTTGTGACCTGTTGCACAGGGATCATTATCACATTTGAACTAACCATTAGGTTACGAAGGCTGGTTGTGACTGATTTTGGGTTTTTTGTTTTTCATCCACAGGGCAGCAGTGATTTATTTTCTATTTTTGTCGGCGCCGGGTCACGATATTTGTGTTGCGTGATGTGCCATGGCACGCGTGGCGGTTCAACGTGACCGATTGACAATCACGGCTGCACCGCCTACCGCTGTTGTCTCGTCTGCCGTGCCACATCCATTGCCGCATGCCGCCGCGCCTGCCGTGCCACATGCTGCATCGCCCGCCCCGCCATTAAGTCGTCGCATCGCGCTGCCTATCCCCGCATTCACACCGATGCGGCGCCCTCCAACACCCCTCCCCCCGCAGCCCCCCGGCTATAAAAAGCTAGGGCCAGCCAGCCGCCGCACGCCGCCCCTCCTCCTCCTCCTCCTCCTCCTCCTCAGACCCTTGTCACCCCTACTCTTCTCGATGGCGAGCTCCGGATCCGACAGCGAGACGGTCGTTCTTTACCATCAACTCTCTCGTGGCCGCATACGGAGTTGAGCCGCTTCGGGCTGCTCATTCCATCGTCGGCACGGCTGCCGAAGGAATGGCACATCACCTCCGATGGATACGCGATATTGGGGCCCAACGCAACACCGGAGTGGCTCCGCTCCCACGCAAAAATGAACGAATTTGAACACCGAACACGTTGCGTCATGCCCGGCTTGTATTTAGGGGTTTTCACCTAGAAACCCGTAGAAATGCATAGAATGCCCGAAATGAATGAAACTTGGCATGCATGTTGGCAATGGTGATGCCATTATGTGAGAAAATTTTGGGTACATTTGGTGTAGGTGAAAAAAAGTGCTTCAAGACTTGCACTACCGGCAGACCCGAACTGTCACGGTCGAACATGGTGTATTTGTTGTCATGCACGAAATGACATCAAATTTGGCCAGCATGCGGGCATGTCCATTGTAGTCCCCCATGCAAAAATTGAACGAATTCGAACACCAAACGCAGTTGTGTCACGTCCGCCTTGTGTTTTAGGGGTTTTCACTATGAAAATCATAGAAAATGAATAAAATGCCCTTTTAGGTGAAACTTTAAGTGAAGAGAAAAAGAAAGATAAATATATGGGCATATACGTATATACATACTGACAGACGACTCATTATACATACGAAAGTGTGGAATGTCTATATTACCGTTTTATACGTTTTGTAGGCGGGGTGTACCGAAGCGAGTCTCAATATGGTGTAAGAAACAGATTATTTATGTATTCAACCTCTAGATTTTTTTTTAGGGCCAACCTCTGGATTATTGACTTGATGAGTACAAAACTACTTAATCTTATTATTAATCCCTTTGATCCCGCTCCCTTGACTAGGGAAGCAGAGCGCAACAGTAGACTTCGGGTCCAGCGGTGCTTTGGTGAACATAGAAATTTTGTACTGGAATTTTATTGGTGGAACCCATACATTTTCTGAGATTTTTATTAATTTAATGTATCTTATATTGCTCCAGTTAATGAAGAAAACGTGTGGAATCTAAATCTCCTTGTTTTCTCTAATTCGCATATATCGGTGGACGGTTTCATTGGTGGCAATTGTATTTCTTCATCGGTTTAAGTACAACTAGAATAAGATATAGTGGACAAGGGGGCATCAGTTTTACAACGATGCCCACAAACTATAAAATTAATCTTCGCCGGATACGCCGCAACACCACAGCGAGTTTGCTTTGTATTTAGGCAATGCAAATCCTAGAGTTCCCTATGATACCCTTGTATCTTACACACTACCTTTATATAGGATGTTATATCATCTTCTCACAGAGAGTCAATCATCCAAATCTTGTAGGGAGGCGCCAGCGATGCAACATAAGAAGGAACTTGGATGGTACATGTGCTGGTAAACAAAAAGAATAAATTGTGTTCATTTTCTTTGTTTTTCTCCAACATCTTAGAGCTAACAAGTATTTTGAACAGGGAAGAAAACAAACATAAGCCTAGCAACACACATTGACGACGAGGGCTATCACTCTAGTTCTACACATAGTTTTGTTTCGAGACAAGTTCCTCAAAGCATACATATATACATATATATGGGATAGAGGTGTCACTCTAGAAGTGTGAGCTTGCGTGTGAGGTTCACGCTCATTCAAGTAGTATGCTCTTTAGGTGGTCACAGAAGAACTGTGAACACAAACTGCAGCTAGAAATGCATTTTATAAATATGTGATGAAACACATGTTGGGGAACGCAGTAATTTCAAAAAAAATCCTGCGCACACGCAAGATCATGGTGATGCATAGCAACGAGAGAGGAGAGTGTGTCCACGTACCCTCGTAGACCGAAAGCGAAAGCGTTATAACAACGCGGTTGATGTAGTCGTACGTCTTCACGATCCGACCGATCCAAGTACCGAACGTACGGCACCTCCGAGTTTAGCACACGTTCAGCTCGATGACGTCCCACGAACTCCGATCCAGCAGAGCTTTGCGGGAGAGTTCCGTCAGCATGACGGCGTGATGACGGTATTACCTAAGCACCTTCGCCTAAGCACCGCTACGATATTACCGAGGTGGAATATGGTGGAGGGGGGCACCGCACACGGCTAAGAGATCAATGATCAATTGTTGTGTCTATGGCGTGCCCCCTGGCCACGTATATAAAGGAGTGGAGGAGGGGGGAGGGCCGGCCTAGCTATGGCGCGCCCTAAGTCCTACTCCCACCGGGAGTAGGATTCCCCCCCCCCCTCCATGTAGTAGGAGTAGGAGAGAAGGAAAGGGAAAAGAGAAGAGAAGGAAGGAGGGGGCGCCGCCCCTCCCCCTAGTCCAATTCGGACTTGGCCTTGGGGGGCACGCAACCTCCCTTCTCTCTTTCCCCTAAAGCCCAATAAGGCCCATATACTCCCCGGCGAATTCCCGTAACTCTCCGGTGCTCCGATAAATACCCGAGCCACTCGGAACCTTTCCGATGTCCAAATATAGTCGTCCAATATATCGATCTTTACATCTCGACCATTTCGAGACTCCTCGTCATGTCCCCGATCTCATCCGGGACTCCGAACTACCTTCGGTACATCAAAACACATAAACTCATAATACCGATCGTCACCGAACGTTAAGCGTGCGGACCCTACAGGTTCGAGAACTATGTAGACATGACCGAGACTCGTTTCTGGTCAATAACCAATAGTGGAACCTGGATGCTCATATTGGCTCCCACATATTCTACGAAGATCTTTATCGGTCAAACCGCATAACAACATATGTTGTTCCCTTTGTCATCGGTATGTTACTTGCCCGAGATTCGATCGTCGGTATCTCAATACCTAGTTCAATCTCGTTACCAGCAAGTCTCTTTACTCGTTCCGTAATGCATCATCCCGTAACTAACTCATTAGTTACATTGCTTGCAAGGCTTATAGTGATGTGCATTACCGAGAGGGCCCAGAGATACCTCTCCGACAATCGGAGTGACAAATCCTAATCTTGATCTATGCCAACTCAACAAACACCAACGAAGACACCTGTAGAGCACCTTTATAATCACCCAGTTACGTTGTGACGTTTGGTAGCACACAAAGTGTTCCTCCGGTATTCGGGGGTTGCATAATCTCATAGTCATAGGAACATGTATAAGTCATGAAGAAAGCAATAGCAACATACTAAACGATCAAGTGCTAAGCTAATGGAATGGGTCAAGTCAATCACATCATTCTCTAATGATGTGATCCCGTTAATCAAATGACAACTCATGTCTGGCTAGGAAACTTAACCATCTTTGATTCAACGAGCTAATCAAGTAGAGGCATACTAGTGACACTCTGTTTTGTCTATGTATTCACACATGTATCAAGTTTCCGGTTAATACAATTCTAGCATGAATAATAAACATTTATCATGAAATAAGGAAATAAATAATAACTTTATTATTTCCTCTAGGGCATATTTCCTTCAGTCTCCCACTTGCACTAGAGTCAATAATCTAGTTCACATCGCCATGTGATTTAACGCCAATAGTTCACATCACCATGTGATTAACACCCATAGTTCACATCGTCATGTGACCAATACTGAAAGGGTTTACTAGAGTCAATAATCTAGTTCACATCGCTATGTGATTAACACCCATAGAGTCCTAAGGTGTGATCATGTTTTGCTTGTGAGAGAAGTTTAGTCAACGGGTCTGCCACATTTAGAGCCGTATGTATTTTGCAAATATTCTATGTCTACAATGCTGTGCGCGGAGCTACTCTAGCTAAATGCTCCCAGTTTCAATATGTATCCAGATGGAGACTCAGAGTCATCTAGATCGGTGTCAAAGTTTGCATCGACGTAACTTTTACAACGAACTCTTTATCACCTCCATAATCGAGAAATATTTCCTTAGTCCTCTAAGGATAATATTGACCAATGTCCAGTGATCTACTCCTAGATCACTATTGTACTCCCTTGCCAAACTCAGGACAGGGTATACAATAGATCTGGTACATAGCATAGCATACTTTATAGAACCTATGACTGAGGCATAGGGAATGACTTTTCATTCTCTTTCTATTTTCTGTTGTGGTCGGGTTTTGAGTCTTACTCAACTTCACACCTAGAAACACAGGCAAGAACTCCTTCTTTGACTGTTCCATTTTGAACTACTTCAAAATCTTGTCAAGGTATGTACTCATTGAAAAAACTTATCAAGCGTCTTGATCTATCTCTATAGATCTTGATGCTCAATATGTAAGCAGCTTCACCGAGGTCTTTCTTTGAAAAAACTCCTTTCAAATACTCCTTTATGCTTTCCAGAAAATTCTACGTTATTTCCGATCAACAATATGTCATTCACATATACTTATCAGAAAGGTTGTAGTGCTCCCACTCACTTTTGTAAATACAGGCTTCACCGTAAGTCTGTATAAAACTATATGCTTTGATCAACTTATCAAAGCGTATATTCCAACTCCGAGATGCTTGCACCAGTCCATAGATGGATAGTTGGAGCTTTGCACACTTTGCTAGCACCTTTAGGATTGACAAATCCTTCTGGTTGCATCATATACAACTCTTCTTTTAAGAAATCCTTTAAGGAATGCAGGTTTGACATCAATTTGCCAAATTTCATAAAATGCGGCAATTGCTAACATGATTCGGACAGACTTTTAAGCATCGATACAAGTGACAAAATCTCATTGTATTCAACATCTTGAACTTGTCGAAAACATTTTTGCGACAATTCGAGCTTTGTAGATAGTAACACTACTATCAGCGTCTGTCTTCCTCTTGAAGATCCATTTATTCTCAATGGCTTGCCGATCATCGGGCAATTCCACCAAAGTCCATACTTTGTTTTCATACATGGATCCTATCTTAGATTTCATGGCCTCAAACCATTTTGCGGAATCTGGGCTCATCATCGCTTCCTCATAGTTCGCAGGTTCGTCATGGTCTAGTAACATGACTTCCAGAACAGGATTACCGTACCACTCTGGTGCGGATCTTACTCTGGTTGACCTACGAGGTTCGGTAGTAACTTGATCTGAAGTTTCATGATCATCATCATTAACTTCCTCACTAATTCGTGTAGGCGTCACTGGAACTGATTTCAGTGATGAGCTACTTTCCAATTCGAGAGAAGGTACAATTACCTCATCAAGTTCTACTTTCCTCCCACTCACTTCTTTCGAGAGAAACTCCTTCTCCAGAAAGCATCCATTCTCAGCAACGAATATCTTGCCTTCGGATCTATGATAGAAGGTGTACCCAACAGTTTCTTTTGGGTATCCTATGAAGATTTACTTCTCCGATTTGGGTTCGAGCTTATCATGTTCAAACTTTTTCACATAAGCATCGTAGTCCCAAACTTTAAGAAACGACAGCTTAGGTTTCTCGCCAAACCACAGTTCATATGGTGTCATCTCCACGGATTTAGATGGTGCCATATTTAACGTGAATGTAGCTGTCTTTAATGCATAACCCCAAAACGATAGTGGTAGATCGGTAAGAGACATCATAGATCGCACCATATCTAATAAAGTACGGTTACGACATTCGGACACACCATTACACTGTGGTCTTCCAGGTGGCGTGAGTAGTGAAACTATTTCACATTATTTTAACTGAAGGCCAAACTCGTTAACTCAAATATTTTACCTCTGTGATCATATCGTAGAAACTTTTATTTTCTTGTTACGATGATTCTCCACTTCACTCTGAAATTCTTTGAACTTTTCAAATGTTTCAGACTTGTGTTCCATCAAGTAGATATACCCATATCTGCTCAAATCATCTGTGAAGGTCAGAAAATAATGATACCCTCCGCGAGCCTCAACACTCATCGGACCGCATACATTAGTATGTATTATTTCCAATAAGTCAGTTGCTCGCTCCATTGTTTCGGAGAACGGAGTTTTAGTCATCTTGCCCATGAGGCATGGTTTGCAAGCAGGGCCGGTCCTGGGGCAGGGCGAACGGGGCGGCCGCCCCGGGCCCCCAAAAGTCAGGGGCCCCCTCCCAGGTACATATACATTTGTACGTACAGGCATGCAGTTCTTCGATTGAAAAAAATTGAAGCCAATCTGAACGCCTCGCTCAGCCTCTGGTGTGCTAGCCTAAGAAACTAAAAAAGATATGGTGGGCCTGGCCCATGTTTGCACGTACGTGGAGACCGGAGAGGAAAAGGGATCGTTCGATTCACTAATCACGATTTCCTGTAACTTCGGATCGGTTGTTCCTGCCCTTTTGGCTGTTCCGCCATTCCTGTTCGTCTAACCCTCTTTGACTCTGCCTCCTCGTGAACGACGCGACGACTGCGGCAGGTACGTCTCGTCGCGCCCTCTTCCTTCGCATGTTCTTCTTCCTTTCTTTTATTTCCGGTCCTGGTTCCCAACTTGTCGATCGATTGAACATGTTAACAGGGAATTGTTGTTAGGGCGCTCGAATCATTGCGTGCTTGTAGCCACATTAGATTACGGAGAGAAGGTACTATACCATGCCCTAGCAGATTATCATTAGCTTTGCGCTAATTTTATAAGCTAATTTGTCCCTTTTAAATTTCAGCAGGGTCATGTCGAGTTCGGGTAGAAATTATGCATCCGGAAGTGATAAAAGAAAAAGGAAGAAGGAGGCAGATGAGGAGATAGAAGAATTAAGAGGATCTCTTTCTAAATATATTGTAAGAGCGATACAAGCACTCCAAGAAATCCCGACGAGTTGGTAATAGTTATTGCGGGTGACCAAAACTAATCGCAATCAGGAAGATGATGGTCATACTCCAATAGAAGGCAATGTTGACGTCAACATGCATTATAGCAATGTGAGTGTCCAAGTGATCATGAGCCCATATTTATTTCTATTGCATATCGGATTTTCTTTACTATGCATGTTACTGAAAGAAAGTTTTTCAAAGTTGAAATTGTTGAAGAACTACCTAAGATCTACAACGTCGCAAGAGAGGTTAAATGGCTTGACAACTTTATGCATTGAGAAAAAATTGCTTGATGAAATTGATATTGATACTATCATTAGTGATTTTGCATCTCATAATGTTAGGAGAATTTTTTTGAAGGTAATATGTAATACATTATGTGATATGTACAATCATTTTGGACGCACTTAATTATTTTCTTTGACACAAATTATATCTTCATATGATGATTATCAATTAGACATTTATATTAAGGGCCCGAGGGGCCCCGAATTGTAGTTTCGCCCTGGGCCCCCGAATTCTCAGGACCGGCCCTGTTTGCAAGCATCAAGTGATTCATAATCACGTGATTCCAAAAGCCCATCAGCATGAAGTTTCTTCATGTGCTTTACACCAATATGACCTAAACGGCAGTGCCACAAATAAGTTGCACTATCATTATTAACTTTGCATCTTTTGGCTTCAATATTATGAATATGTGTATCACAACGATCGAGATCCAACAAACCATTTTCATTGGGTGTATGACCATAGAAGGTTTTATTCATGTAAACAAAACAACAATTATTCTCTAATTTAAATGAATAACCGTATTGCAATAAACATGATCAAATCATATTCATGCTCAACGCAAACACCAAATAACATTTATTTAGGTTCAACACTAATCCCGAAAGTATAGGGAGTGTGCGATGATGATCATATCAATCTTGAAACTACTTCCAACACACATCGTCACTTCACCCTTAACTAGTTTCTGTTCATTCTGTTGGGGACGTAGTAATTTCAAAAAAATTCCTACGCACACGCAAGATCATGGTGATGCATAGCAACGAGAGGGGAGAGTGTTGTCCACGTACCCTCGTAGACCGACAGCGGAAGCGTTATTACAACGCGGTTGATGTAATCGTACGTCTTCACGATCCGACCGATCAAGTACCGAACGTACGGTACCTCCGAGTTCTACACACGTTCAGCTCGATGACGTCCCTCGAACTCCGATCCAGCCGAGTGTTGAGGGAGAGTTTCGTCAGCACGACGGCGTGGTGACGATGATGATGTTCTACCGACGCAGGGCTTCGCCTAAGCTCCGCAACGGTATTATCGAGGTGTAATATGGTGGAGGGGGGGCACCGCACACGGCTAAGAGATCTCAAGGATCAATTGTTGTGTCTCTAGGGTGCCCCCCTGCCCCCGTATATAAAGGAGCAAGGGGGAGGCAGCCGGCCAAGGGGAGAGGTGCGCCATAGGGGGGAGTCCTACTCCCACCGGGAGTAGGACTCCTCCTTTCCTTGTGGGAGTAGGAGAAGGGAAGGGGGAAGGAGAAAGAAGGAAGGTTGCGCCCCCCTTCCCTAGTCCAATTCGGACCAGACCATGGAGAGGGGTGCGGTCACCTTTTGAGGCCTTTCTCTCCTTTCCCGTATGGCCCATTAAGGCCCAATACGAATTCCCGTAACTCTCCGGTACTCCGAAAAATACCCGAATCACTCGGAACCTTTCCGAAGTCCGAATATAGTCGTCCAATATATCGATTTTTACGTCTCGACCATTTCGAGACTCCTTGTCATATCCCCGATCTCATCCGGGACTCCGAACTCCTTCGGTACATCAAAACTCAATAAAACTGTCATCGTAACGTTAAGCGTGCGGACCCTACGGGTTCGAGAACTATGTAGACATGACCGAGACACGTCTCCGGTCAATAACCAATAGCGGGACCTGGATGCCCATATTGGCTCCCACATATTCTACGAAGATCTTTATCGGTCAGACCGCATAACAACATACGTTGTTCCCTTTGTCACCGGTATGTTACTTGCCCGAGATTTGATCGTCGGTATCTCGATACCTAGTTCAATCTCGTTACCGGCAAGTCTCTTTACTCGTTCCGTAACACATCATCCTGCAACTAACTCATTAGTCACAATGCTTGCAAGGCTTATAGTGATGTGCATTACCGAGTGGGCCCAGAGATACCTCTCCGACAATCGGAGTGACAAATCCGAATCTCGAAATACGCCAACCCAACAAGTACCTTTGGAGACACCTGTAGAGCACCTTTATAATCACCCATTTACGTTGTGACGTTTGGTAGCACACAAAGTGTTCCTCCGGTAAACGGGAGTTGCATAATCTCATAGTCATAGGAACATGTATAAGTCATGAAGAAAGCAATAGCAACATACTAAACGATCGAGTGCTAAGCTAACGGAATGGGTCAAGTCAATCACGTCATTCTCCTAATGAGGTGATCTCGTTAATCAAATGACAACTTATGTCTATGGCTAGGAAACATAACCATCTTTGATTAACGAGCTAGTCAAGTAGAGGCATACTAGTGACACTCTGTTTGTCTATATATTCACACATGTATTATGTTTCTGGTTAATACAATTCTAGCATGAATAATAAACATTTATCATGATACAAGGAAATAAATAATACTTTATTATTGCCTCTAGGGCATATTTCCTTCAGTCTCCCACTTGCACTAGAGTCAATAATCTAGTTCACATCGCCATGTGATTTAACATCAATAGTTCACATCACCATGCGATTAACACCCATAGTTCACATCGTCATGTGACCATCACCCAAAGGGTTTACTAGAGTCAGTAATCTAGTTCACATCGCTATGTGATTAACACCCAAAGAGTACTAAGGTGTGATCATGTTTTGCTTGTGAGATAATTTTAGTCAACGGGTCTGTCACATTCTGATCCGTAAGTATTTTGCAAATTTCTATGTCTACAATGCTCTGCATGGAGCTACTCTAGCTAATTGCTCCCACTTTCAATATGTATCTAGACCGAGACTTAGAGTCATCTAGATTAGTGTAAAAACTTGCATCGACGTAACCCTTTACGACAAGCCTTTTGTCACTTCCATAATCGAGAAACATATCCTTATTCCAGTAAGGATAATTTTGACCGCTGTCCAGTGATCTACTCCTAGATCACTATTGTACTCCCTTGCCAAAATCAGTGTAGGGTATACAATAGATCTGGTACACAGCATGGCATACTTTATAGAACCTATGGCCAAGGCATAGGGAATGACTTTCATTCTCTTTCTATCTTCTGCCGTGGTCGGGCTTTGAGTCTTACTCAATTTCACACCTTGTAACACAGGCAAGAACTCTTTCTTTGACTGTTCTATTTTGAACTACTTCAAAAACTTGTTAAGGTATGTACTCATTGAAAAACTTATCAAGCGTCTTCATCTATCTCTACAGATCTTGATGCTCAATATGTAAGCAGCTTCACCGAGGTCTTTCTTTGAAAAACTCCTTTCAAACACTCCTTTATGCTTTGCAGAATAATTCTACATTATTTCTGATTAACAATATGTCATTCACATATACCTATCAGAAATGATGTAGTGCTCCCACTCACTTTCTTGTAAATACAGGCTTCACCGCAAGTCTGTATAACACTATATCCTTTGATCAACTTATCAAAGTGTATATTCCAACTCCGAGATGCTTGCACCAGTCCATAGATGGATCGCTGGAGCTTGCATATTTTGTTAGCACCTTTAGGATTGACAAAACCTTCTGGTTGCATCATATAGAACTCTTCTTTAATAAATCCATTAAGGAATGTAGTTTTGTTTATCCATTTGCCAGATTTCATAAAATGCGGCAATTACTAACATGATTCAGACAGAGTTAAGCATAGATACGAGTGAGAAACTCTTATCGTAGTCAACATCTTGAACTTGTCGAAAACCTTTTTGCGACAATTCTAGCTTTGTAGATAGTGACACTACTATCAGCATCCGTCTTCCTCTTGAAGATCCATTTAATCTCAATGGCTCGCCGATCATTGGGCAAGTCAATCAAAGTCCATACTTTGTTCTTCATACATGGATCTCATCTCAGATTTCATGGCCTCAAGCCATTTTGCGGAATCTGGGCTCACCATCGCTTCTTCATAGTTCGTAGGTTCGTCATGGTCTAGTAACATAACCTCCAGAACGGGATTACCGTACCACTCTGGTGCGGATCTTACTCTGGTTTACCTACAAGGTTTGGTAGTAACTTGATCTGAAGTTACATGATCATCATCATTAACTTCCTCACTAATTGGTGTAGAAGTCACAGGAACAGATTTCTGTGATCCAATAAGGGAGCAGGTACAGTTACCTCATCAAGTTCTACTTTCCTCCCACTCACATCTTTCGAGAGAAACTCCTTCTCTAGAAAGGATCCATACTTAGCAACGAATGTCTTACCTTCGGATCTGTGATAGAAGGTGTACCCAACTGTCTCCTTTGGGTATCCTATGAAGACACATTTCTCCGATTTGGGTTTGAGCTTATCAGGATGAAACTTTTTCACATAAGCATCGCAACCCCAAAATTTTAAGAAACGACAACTTTGGTTTCTTGCCAAACCACAGTTCATAAGGCGTCGTCTCAACGGATTTTGATGGTGCCCTATTTAACGTGAATGCAGCTGTCTCTAATGCATAACCCCCAAAACGATTAGTGGTAAATTGGTAAGAGACATCATAGATTGCACTATATCCAATAAAGTACGGTTATGACGTTCGGACACACCATTATGCTGTGGTGTTCCAGGTGGCATGAATTTGTGAAACTATTCCACATTGTTTTAACTGAAGGCCAAACTCGTAACTTAAATACTCTTCTCCACGATCAGATCGTAGAAACTTTATTTTCTTGTTACGATGATTTTCTGCTTCACTCTGAAATTATATGAACTTTTCAAATGTTTCAGACTCTTGTTTCATTAAGTAGATATACCCATATCTGCTCAAATCATCTGTGAAGGTCAGAAAATAATGATACCTGCGACGAGCCTCAATATTCATCGAACCACATACATCTGTATGTATGATTTCCAACAAATCTGTTGCTCTCTCCATAGTTCCGGAGAACGGCGTTTTAGTCATCTTGCCCATGAGGCACGGTTCGCAAGCATCAAGTGATTCATAATCAAGTGATTCCAAAATCCCATCAGTATGGAGTTTCTTCATGCGCTTTACACCAATATGACCTAAACGGCAGTGCCACAAATAAGTTGCACTATCATTATTAACTTTGCATCTTTTGGCTTCAATATTAGGAATATGTGTATCACTACGATCGAGATCCAACAAACCATTTTCGTTGGTGTGTATGACCATAGAAGGTTTTATTCATGTAAACAGAACAACAATTGTTCTCTAATTTAAATGAATAACCGTATTGCAATAAACATGATCAAATCATACTCATGCTCAACGCAAACACCAAATAACACTTATTTAGTTTCAACACTAATCCCGAAAGTACAGGGAGTGTGTGATGATGATCATCTCAATTTTGGAACTACTTCCAACACACATCGTCACCTCGCCTTTTACTAGTCTCTGTTTATTCTGCAACTCCCGTTTCGAGTTACTACTCTTAGCAACTGAACCAGTATCAAAATACCGAAGGGTTGCTATAAACACTAGTAAAGTACACATCAATAATCTGTATATCAAATATACCTTTGTTCACTTTTACTAGTCTCTGTTTATTCTGCAACTCCCGTTTCGAGTTACTACTCTTAGCAACTGAACCAGTATCAATTACCGAGGGGTTGCTATAAACACTAGTAAAGTACACATCAATAATCTGTATATCAAATATACCTTTGTTCACTTTGCCATCCTTCTTATCCACCAAATAGTTGGGGTAGTTCCGCTTCCAGTGACCAGTCCCTTTGCAGTAGAAGCACTTAGTCTCAAGCTTAGGACCAGACTTAGGCTTCTTCACTTGAGCAGCAACTTGCTTGCCGTTCTTCTTTAAGTTCCCCTTCTTCCCTTTGCCCTTTTCTTGAAACTAGTGGTCTCGTCAACCATCAACACTTGATGTTTTTCTTGATTTCTACCTTCATTGATTTCAGCATCACGAAGAGCTTGGGAATTACTTTCGTCATCCCTTGCATACTATAGTTCATCACGAAGTTCTACTCACTTTGGTGATGGTGACTAGAGAATTCTGTCAATCACTATTTTATCTGGAAGATTAACTCCCACTTGATTCAAGCGATTGTAGTACCCAGACAATCTGAGCACATGCTCACTAGTTGAGCGATTCTCCTCCATCTTTTAGCTATAGAACTTGTTGGAGACTTCATATCTCTCAACTCGGGTATTTGCTTGAAATATTAACTTCAACTCCTGGAACATCTCATATGGTCCATGACGTTCAAAACGTCTTTGAAGTCCCGATTCTAAGCCGTTAAGCATGGTGCACTAAACTATCAAGTAGTCATCATATTGAGCTAGCCAAACGTTCATAACGTCTGCATCTGCTCTTGCAATAGGTCTATCACCTAGCGGTGCATCAAGGACATAATTTTTCTGTGCAGCAATGAGGATAATCCTCAGATCACGGATCCAATCCGCATCTTTGCTACTAACATCTTTCAACATAATTTTCTCTAGGAACATATCAAAAATAAACAGGGAAGCAACAACGCGAGCTATTGATCTACAACATAATTTGCAAAAAATACTATCAGGACTAAGTTCATGATAAATTCAAGTTCAATTAATCATATTACTTAAGAACTCCCACTTAGATAGACATCCCTCTAATCCTCTAAGTGATCACGTGATCCATATCAACTAAACCATGTCCGATCATCACGTGAGATGGAGTAGTTTCAACGGTGAACATCACTATGTTGATCATATCTACTATATGATTCACGCTCGACCTTTCGGTCTCCGTGTTCCGAGGCCATATCTGTTATATGCTAGGCTCGTCAAGTTTAACCTGAGTATTCCGCGTGTGCAACTGTTTTGCACCCGTTGTATTTGAACGTAGAGCCTATCACACCCGATCATCACGTGGTGTCTCAGCACGAAGAACTTTCGCAACGGTGCATACTCAGGGAGAACACTTATACTTTGATAATTTAGTGAAGGATCATCTTATAATGCTACCGTCAAACAAAGCAAGATAAGATGCATAAAGGATTAACATCACATGCAATCAATATAAGTGATATGATATGGCCATCATCATCTTGTGCTTGTGATCTCCATCTCCGAAGCACCGTGCTTGTGATCTCCATCTCCGAAGCACCGTCATGATCACCATCGTCACCGGCGCGACACCTTGATCTCCATCGTAGTATCGTTGTCGTCTCGCCAACTTATTGTTTTTACGACTATCGCTACCGCTTAGTGATAAAGTAAAACTATTACATGGCGATTGCATTTCATACAATAAAATGACAACCATATGGCTCCTGCCAGTTGCCGATAACTCGGTTACAAAACATGATCATCTCATACAACAAATTATATCACATCATGTCTTGACCATATCACATCACAACATGCCCTGCAAAAACAAGTTAGACGTCCTCTACTTTGTTGTTGCAAGTTTTACGTGGCTGCTACGGGCTTAGCAAGAACCGTTCTTACCTACGCATCAAAACCACAACGATAGTTTGTCAAGTTGGTGCTGTTTTAACCTTCGCAAGGACCGGGCGTAGCCACACTCGGTTCAACTAAAGTGAGAGAGACAGACACCCGCCAGTCACCTTTAAGCAACGAGTGCTTGCAACAGTGAAACCAGTCTCGCGTAAGCGTATGCGTAATGTCAGTCCGGGCCGCTTCATCTCACAATACCGTTGAACCAAAGTATGACATGCTGGTAAGCAGTATGACTTATATCGCCCACAACTCACTTGTGTTCTACTCGTGCATAGCATCAACGCATAAAACCAGGCTCGGATGCCACTGTTGGGGAACGTAGTAATTTCAAAAAAATTCCTACGCACACGCAAGATCATGGTGATGCATAGCAACGAGAGGGGAGAGTGTTGTCCACGTACCCTCGTAGACCGACAGCGGAAGCGTTATTACAACGCGGTTGATGTAGTCGTACGTCTTCACGATCCGACCGATCAAGTACCGAACGTACGGCACCTCCGAGTTCTACACACGTTCAGCTCGATGACGTCCCTCGAACTCCGATCCAGCCGAGTGTTGAGGGAGAGTTTCGTCAGCACGACGGCGTGGTGACAATGATGATGTTCCACCGACGCAGGGCTTCGCCTAAGCTCCGCAACGGTATTATCGAGGTGTAATATGGTGGAGGGGGGCACCGCACACGGCTAAGAGATCTCAAGGATCAATTGTTGTGTCTCTGGGGTGCCCCCCTGCCCCCGTATATAAAGGAGCAAGGGGGAGGCAGCCGGCCAAGGGGAGAGGCGCGCCATAGGGGGGAGTCCTACTCCCACCGGGAGTAGGACTCCTCCTTTCCTTGTGGGAGTAGGAGAAGGGAAGGGGGAAGGAGAAAGAAGGAAGGTTGCGCCCCCCTTCCCTAGTCCAATTCGGACCAGACCATGGGGAGGGGTGCGGTCACCTTTTGAGGCCTTTCTCTCCTTTCCCGTATGGCCCATTAAGGCCCAATACGAATTCCCGTAACTCTCCGGTACTCCGAAAAATACCCGAATCACTCGGAACCTTTCCGAAGTCCGAATATAGTCGTCCAATATATCGATTTTTACGTCTCGATCATTTCGAGACTCCTCGTCATATCCCCGATCTCATCCGGGACTCCGAACTACCTTCGGTACATCAAAACACATAAACTCATAATACCGATCGTCACCGAACGTTAAGCGTGCGGACCCTACAGGTTCGAGAACTATGTAGACATGACCGAGACTCGTTTCCGGTCAATAACCAATAGCGGAACCTGGATGCTCATATTGGCTCCCACATATGCTACAAAGATCTTTATCCGTCAAACTGCATAACAACATACGTTGTTCCCTTTGTCATCGGTATGTTACTTGCCCGAGATTCGATCGTCGGTATCTCAATACCTAGTTCAATCTCGTTACCAGCAAGTCTCTTTACTCGTTCCATAATGCATCATCCCGTAACTAACTCATTAGTTACATTGCTTGCAAGGCTTATAGTGATGTGCATTACCGAGAGGGCCCAGAGATACCTCTCGACAATCGGAGTGACAAATCCTAATCTCGATCTATTCCAACTCAACAAAGACCATCGGAGACACCTGTAGAGCACCTTTATAATCGCGCAGTTACGTTGTGACGTTTGGTAGCACACAAAGTGTCCCTCCGGTATTCGGGAGTTGCATAATCTCATAGTCATAGGAACATGTATAAGTCATGAAGAAAGCAATAGCAACATACTAAACGATCAAGTGCTAAGCTAACGGAATGGGTCATGTCAATCACATTATTCTCTAATGATGTGATCCCGTTAATCAAATGACAACTCATGTCTATGGCAAGGAAACTTAACCATCTTTGATTCAACGAGCTAGTCAAGTGGAGGCATACTAGTGACACTCTGTTTTGTCTATGTATTCACACATGTATCAAGTTTCCGGTTAATACAATTCTAGCATGAATAATAAACATTTATCATGAAATAATAAAATAAATAATAACTTTATTATTGCCTCTTGGGCATATTTCCTTCAACACATAATAGTAGAACCGTAGTTACATTTCAGTTTTCTCATTTTCTCTAATGAAGAAACATGTGGAATGTTATATTGAGTTAAATACACAATGGATGCCTTAACTTGTCTGCCACGGTCAGTTTGGTATCCAAACTTGCAAAATAAACAAAAGTGGTGCTATAACTTGTGATAGAGTTCAAATATGATGCCTCTGTACGTATGCGCCCGTATGGGCTGCACGCGTGGCATGCCAGCTGGTGGCTGGCCCGCATGTCAGTGGGTGTGGGTAGATGCTTATTTTGCAGAATCCTCCCTTGGCTTTAGTTAAACGTAACAAAAAAGCCCTCGCTCTATGCTAATTATGCTAATTAACATGAAAAAGTTAACTTCATCATTTAGTGGTTGACACTGGGACCTACATGTTTTTTAATGGTAATAAGTGTCTCATTTATATTATAAGGATCATAGTACAAGCCACGTACATACACATACCAACCTGACAAAACTGAAAAGACAACAGAACGCTAGCCTTTGCACACAGGAACACCAACCAAGAAGTAAAATTACAAACAAGACCGAGGAATCCTCTGAGCTTGACAGCAACGCCCGTCACCTGCCTCTGACATCACCAGAGCAGCCACCAAAGAAAAAAAATACGGACAACTCCACACCCGAGCTCAACGTGGCTCCGTCGCTGATATGCAGCTTTGCGAACTTCTAAGGTGACTCGCCAATAAAGGCGAAGCCGCCGTTGAAGGAATCCAACGGGGGCAACACCCCTGACATGCCAACTCCAGATCTAATGGTTTACATAGCATGCAGGCTAGCCACCGGGAGAAACAATACTTCGTGTAAAAGAGTTAGCTGGAACTTATGTAGATCAAATCTACCTTTACATTATTTAATGTTTCTTTAAGTTACTGTCTACATTCATGATATGTAAATTTTCCCATATAAAAATATGATAATTACCAATAAGCGATTATTTTCTATTTAAATATTCATTATTTTCATTATTGTGTAGTTTGAAGAGGTAAGCGTGGTTTTTCCTTCTAAATTTACGTGGGTTTGAACAGTACAAGGTATATTACAAAATATTGTGTGATTTTTTTTGTATCTTCATTTAGGACCACAAGCATGCACAATTATTGTGTATCTTCACCGTATTTTCAGAATACATAATTATTAAAAGAATAAAAATGTTGTATGTTGAAAACTGTTCAACATGTATTAAAAATCATTGTGTAAAAACAATAAATTCTATAAATGTGTTAAAACTTGTTAAACATGTTTGTAGAAATGTAAGAATAATTTTACACATTAATTTTTTAATACATGTTGAACATTTTTTAAAATAGATGTTATCCAGTTTTTGTTTGCATAACGAACATTTTTTTAAACACGTTTACAATTTCATAATTCATGTGAGACTTATTCGAAAATATCTTCAAGATTTTTCTTTAAATGCACTAACACGTTCTTTAAGTTTATGGGAGTTGCAATATTTCTTACATTTTTTCAACCGGAAAAAATAATATCAACAATTAAACATGAAAATTGAAATAGATAAAAAGAAATATTATGCATGCCCATAAGAGAAAATATTACTTGTGGTCAGCTTGGGCGTAACAAAACTGCCATGTTCTAGTTTGTGCAGCTCTCTTACATAATTAAATTAAACACGAGGGGGTTTCTACAAAAATCTTTATACACGGGACACCGGGCGCCTTGCCCACTGCCAGCCACTGACACGTGGGCCAATGTCGTGCTGGCATGCCACGTGGGCAAGACATATACCTGGATACGTATGGAGGCACCATATTTGCACGGTAAGACAAGTTACAACACCACTTTTGTATATTTTGCAAGTTTGAGTACCAAACTGGCCGCAACGAACAAATTAAGGCACCCGTGGTGTATTTAACACTCGATAGTAGGGAGATAGATGAACCAGCGGGATTAGTAGTTGTGGTCAACTGGCGACACTAGTTGGTAGCACAATAGCTATATGCAAGTCATTTGAATTTGGAATTTGGGTCAATTGATTTTCACGTGAAGGAAGGAAGGAGCTCGCCGGAGAAGACACTGGCATCTATCTTAGGGTGGCAAACTACCACATTATCTATCTTAGGGTGACAGACTGCCCCATTATCTATCTTATTAGGGGTGTGGGGGTGGTGCAAGTTCGCTGGAAAAGAACCGGCAACCGCTGGGGTTAGAGGGACGGCCGGAAGTGGCGAGAGCGGCGGTAGCGCACCGATGGGCAAAGGTTAAGTGGAGGGCGGGCCAGCGAGGCGGTCGCGGGAGCGCCACCGGCCACGGGCGGCGGAGGCCAGTGGTAGCTACCGGCTTCGGCTCTGGTCAGGGTAGAAGATGAACATGGAAACAGTTGAGAGGTGGAAGAAGAAATATACACCGTTGGATCCGCATCTAAAGGCTGAAAACGATCGACTGGCCCCAATTTATGTTTCAGTCGACTTACCCCTAGCCTCTCCTAATTGGTAAGTACTTATTTGACCACATTAGCTATATGTAAGTTGCCTGAGAAATGAATTTGGGTCACTCGATTTTTGAGCCATTGTTTTCTACTTTACGATTAGTGCTTTTGTCTTTTTTCCTGTTTTATCTATTGTCTTCTTTTGGGCTGAAATTTTCGAATGACCACTACTTTGGGTTAGTCGATTTCTTATTGGGTTGAAGCCATATTCCTGTTCCTGTTGCCTATTAGACTGACACGCTTCTTCTTTTTCTTCTATTCGTATTCCTCTATTGATCTCTTTTTCTTAGTCTTTTTTTCTTGGTATTTCTTGGGATGTTGGTTGAGTGTAAAATATATACATGCAAGTATTGTATAACATGTGAATAAATATTATTAGAGTGTAAAAATGACATTGTTACATGTTTATTCTTACATATTAAAAAGTGTAAAGTTTTGTGCAGGTTTTTGTTTTGTTTTTTGTTTTCTTAAAGGATAATATCAATATCATTAATTTATTCTACCTTAAATTTTTCATTATTCTAGTTATGTTTTAGTTTTTATTTCATTTCTTTCTTCATTAAGGTTGATACCAATTTCACTAATTCACTTTTATTAGGAAACTTATTTAAAACAATCCACTCTTATATGCTTATTCTAGCATATTATAAAAAAAAGCGCAATTTATATGTAAATTTTGTGCAAATTTTTATCATTTGCTTTATATTTTGCCATTTTCTCTGTTCTTAAAGTATAGCAATGCCACTAATTCATTATTTCCTAGGATACTTAATTATTTTGTTTTTGTTTCATTTTATTTCCCTTCAAGGATAATACCAATGCCACTAAATCCATTCTTTCTTAGAAATCTTTTTTTTAATTCCACCGTTATATGCTTATTTTTGCATCTTAAAGAAAATTGCAATTTCTTTAAATTGTGTGTAATTTTTGTCATTATTTGATTTGATTTTTTACTTTTTTCTTCTTCTTAAAGGGGCAATAATACGAATGACCCTAATTCAATCTTGTCTTAGAAAGCCTCATTATTATTATTATTTGGTTTTAGTTTATATTTCATTTTCACTGTTCTAAAAGGGTAATACCAAAGACACTAATTCATTCATTCTTGGAAACACTTAATTATTATTATTTTATGTTCTTTTTTCATTTAATCTTAATATCAATGCCACTAATTCATTCTTCTCAGGAAACTTAAATTTTTTAGTGAAAAGTGAGTATTATATGCTTGTTCTTGCATATTATAAAAGGGTGCAATTTTTATCAATGTTTTTTTAGAAAACAAATTCATTTCATTTCTTCGGTAATACCAATGCCACTAATTCATCCTTCCTTAGAAAACTTCATTATTATGATTTTGTTTTAGTTTATATTTCATGTTCTTTCTTATGAAAGGGTAATACAAAAGGCCCTAATTCATTCTTTCTTAGAAAAGCTTAATTATATTGATTTTGTTTTAGATTTGTTCTTTTTTTAATAGTAATAGCAATGCCAATAATTCATTCTTCTCAGGAAACTTAATTGTGTGTGTGAAAATTCCGCTATTATATCAGCTTGGTCTTGCATATTGTAAAAAAACGCAATTTCTATGTAAATTGTGTGCAAAAAATTCCAATGTTTGTTTTAGATTATTTTTTAAAATTTATTTCTTAAGGGTAATACCGATGCCACTAATTCGTTCTTCCTTAGAAAAAATCATTATTTTTATTTTTGTATTTTTTTTGTTTTATTTATTCTCTAAGGATAATGCCAATGCCATAGGAAACATTTTTATTATTGCGACAATTTCCCTATTATATTCTTATTCTTGGATGTTATATTAAACCACGATTTCTATGTAAATTGTGTGCAGTCTTTTTTTTTCCTTTCTGAAATGTTCTTTCATTATTCGTTTTATCTTGGTCGATGGGTCAAGATATTCTGAGATGTTGTGCTTAAGTATCTTGGGATTTGGTTATACTCCAATAAAAATCACATCATCTGGTGGGCCTAGCTCATATGTAAATCTCAGTTTGGTATTTAGGGTACAAAAAGTTGAGGACATTATCAAATATTTCGATTAAGTAGGAGAATTCTTAGATGATTTTTGATATATCGATTTGATAGGTGACATATGTAACAAAAATAATTATTTGTGGTTTGAGCTTATTGTAAGTTTTCTTTATCCTCTGCATGATATTTTCACCCTTTTCAGAAAACTTTTCACGTAGCTACACTCTACACACTCGGTCACATGTATTAGTGTGGAATATCAGCTCTATGTGAGTCAGAGTAGTTTTTGGCTAGCTGCATTACAAAATGGATGTTTTTGATTTATTTTTATTTTTTTGAGAAATACAAAAAGGATTTTTTTTTCTTTTTTGAGGCGTAAAGCTAATTTTTATTGATCGAAAGCCACTTGGAGTGGGATACAAAAAGGATCATGGGGATGAACCAACTAAGTGTGGTGTCCCCGGTCCAAAGAAATTGAAAACTTAGCTAAGCTATCTGCTTCCTTGTTTGCCTCTCTACGGTCAAAATTAAAATTACAATTGAAAATAAAATTAAAAATTAAATGGATATTATAATGAGAGATGGGTTGCACCTTGGCCAACACTATCGTTAGATGGGCCAAGCTTGCGGGCTGCTTGTTTCAACGGCTGGCCCTAAATACTACTTAATATAAAAAAATCAGTCGACTGGAAAAAAAATCAAAAAGCCCCGTTCTCGTGCCACCGCTGCCACCGCATCTGAGAAATTTAGGTCCCCTCACCTCCGGCCGCCATCTTGGCGCTGAGAGGTGGGGGGACCTCGGATCTTGAAGATCTCTATGTTCTCGGTCAACGTCTAGTGATCATCATAGTTTTGTGAGAATAAATTTCCTCTCGTTTTTATGGCGGTGCCATGAGATTAGAGAGTTTTTTGTTCTCGCAAATCCGAGTACTCGGATCTGAGGAGTTTATGTTGTTGTGTCAAACTTTTTTTGTCGGTCTGATTCTTTGTGGAGGTGGAATCTTCATCGACATCATGGTGTAGATATAGTGATTCGACGGACTGCACTACTAGGGGTCATCCCCGGCCCAAGTACGTTCATTGATCAATGCTTCCAATCTTTTTGGATGGGCGACTAAAGGCGCTTTCAAAAATCATTATTGGTAATGTTCGTGCGGGTGAAAGGGTGACAACATCATTGCTCCTGTCCAATTGCAGCCACTTATCAAAGTCTTTAGAGTATTTCTTCGAGCAGAGATTTGATACCGCGAAGATGGTGTTTTCAAGAGATTTGATTGTAATTCTTAGTCATATGAATTACTTTGTATTTTCTTGGATCTAGGTAAAAATCAGTGTACTTGTAATTGTCACGAGTATGAATAAAGTTACAGATGTTTCTAAAAAGAATCAAAATATAAAAAAAGAAACTATAGTATCTACAATACCAAGTTCGTATCATTGGATCCACTAGGAAGTGTATTTTCCATATTATATATATATTTGCATATTTTATTCTATATTTTGGTCAAACATACACATGTTTGACTTGCACAAAAATTGATACCCCTTATATTTTGGAATGGAGGGAGCAGTAAGAGTTGAACTTATTTGCCGGTAACACAACACAATCATGCTTCATGCGATCAGTTCGACATGCTATACAACACTTAAAAAAATCATATGACGACCAAACGATTCATATCTGTCACCTTTCTTGCTGTCCGTCTCACCTAACCACCTATCCCGACGTCAGTTCCCACGGCCACACTCCCGTCCGCGCCGTAGCCATGCGCCGCACTCTCCCCCACCGGCAATGCGGCGGTGGCGGCCGTCGTCTTCGGCTTGAACCCCGGGAGGTCGCAGGGGATGTGCGGGATGAACGGGCAGTGCTTGGTGGGGTCGGCGTAGAACATGGCGCACTCGATGTGCGGGCGCTGGCCGGGGAAGCCGAGGATGCAGTTGCGCCGGACGTCGAGCACCCGGCTCCTCACCAGCTCCATGCAGTGGTACCCCACGGAGTGGAAGTAGTTGTCGGAGAGCGAGAGGTTGGTGAGCTTGCCGGTCTTGGCGAGGAGGCAGAGCACGTCGGGGACGTGGCCGTAGAGCTGGTTCCCGGCGAGGTTGAGCTCCTCGACGTCGGCGAGGCAGCCGAAGGAGAGCGGGATGGGGCCGCGGATCTCGTTGCCGCCCGCGTCGAACACGGTGAGCCCCTCCACCAGCCCGATCTCGTAGGGGAGGCAGCCGGAGAGGTCGTTGTTGAGGAAGAGGATCTCGGAGAGCGTGCCGGAGGCGTTGAAGATGGTGCGCGGGATGGGGCCGGTGAAGCGGTTGTTGGCGACGACGATGTACTCGGCCCTGCTGGTGCCGAAGGTGCTCTCCGGGATGACGCCGGTGAAGCCGTTGTTGTTGAGGAAGAGCGCCTCGACGGAGATGCCGAAGACGGAGGGCGGCACCTCGCCGGCGAAGCCGTTGAAGCGGAGGTCGAGGAAGGCGAGGCGGCCGAGGGGCGGCACGGCGGCCGGGAAGGCGCCGGAGAAGGCGTTGTTGGAGAGGTCGAGCTCGTAGAAGTAGCGCAGGGAGGTGAGCTCCGGGAGCACGCCGGAGAAGTTGTTGGAGTTGGCGTGGAAGAGCGCCAGGTCCGGAAAGGCGTCGATGAATCCGGCGAGCGTGGGCGCGCAGAGGTGGAAGCCGTTGAAGTCGATGGACGCCACGGTGAGCGTCTTGTTGGCGTCGTCCGGCGGCGTGTCGCAGTAGAAGCCCTTGTACGCGCTGCCGCCCTTGGAGCTGTCGCAGATCTTGGTGCCCACCCATGTCGCCGTCACGTTGAGTGGGTCGCTCGTGATGGTCCGCTTGAACGCCTGGATCACCGGGTACAGCAGCTTCAACTTCTCGTTTTCGAAATCCCACGGCGTCGGCTCCGGCGGTGGCGAGGGCGGACAGGCCGGCGGTGGAGGTGGAGGGCACACGGGAGGTGGCGGCGGGCACGCCGGTGGTGGAGGTGAAGGCGGTGGCGGGCATGCGGGAGGTGGCGGTGGCGGTGTTGGCGGACACGCGCAGCCTTCCAGTGACACCGTGGACGGCACGCACACGCAACCTACCACCGACACCCTCGACGCCGGAACATGATCGCGGGCAGCTAACTCCCTGCCCTCCTCACCGGCCCTCAACGACGGCGCATTGCCACCGTTGGTCCGTTCGTCGGAGGCACTCACCACGGCGAGCACAACCGCGAGTGCAAAAACGAGCCCACGGGCAGCAGCCGGAGACGGAACTGCTGCCGCTCGAAGTACAGCGGGCGGCATTGTATTTGTTGCGCACGTTGGCAATCACTTGGTCACTCACAGCATGACACACCGGCGGCCGGCCTCCGCTCCCGTTCTCGGAGAATGGCATGTCGGCCGTGGTATAAGAAGGGAGGGAGAGAGAGACACAAGTGGAGGACAAGCGAATATGAAATGCTTTGGCGAAACGAAAGGAAAAGGGGTGGGAACAACGGAAGCTTAAGTGGGAGATGGTAGTGGGGTTGGCGGTTAACTGGTCCTCGTCGGCGGTGGGAGAAGATCGATACTACTCCGGCAGCGTGAAGTGCAGTGCAGTGCAGACCTCGCAGGAGATCTCCGTCTGATCCGATGGTGGTCTCACGAATCTCGCATGCATCCTCGTGCAATCCCCGTCGTGATGATTCAAGTCCCGCGCGATCCCCGGCCCGGGTAGACCCCATGTAAACCCTTCTTCAAATTTGCGCAATGGCTGGCTAGCTAGCTAGCTAGTACTAGTCTAGTTCTTTCTAGTCTCCATATAAAATTTGGTCAGAGTCTAGCTTTGTAAAATTTAACTAACTTCATATTAAAATTTGGTCAGAGTCCAGCTTTATAAAGTTTGGCTAACTTTATGTTAAAAAACATCAGCATTCGCAATATGAAGTCAATATTATCAGATGCAGCATGAAATTTATTTTCATACCATATAATTTTAATATTGTAGATGTTCATATTTTTTTAAATTTGATCAAACTTTGTGTTGTTTGACTTCAACAAAATCTTATACGCGGAGTAGAAAGAAACGGAGGGAGTACGTGTTGCCTATTTGCATGTGTCAGTTTAGTCAAATAGTTTTGGCAGCCCTGGCGATCGAGCCTCTTGGTCAGTGAGGAAGGCAATGACGGCAGAAAGATTTGATCAGGTCGGCTTCTCACAATCGGTCTAAGCACAAGAACAGCAGAAGAGCAGGTACATGACGATGCTTGTGTTCAGTTCACCTGTTCTCATTACCTTGCTCTTGTCGACATGATTGGAACCACGGACAAAGGCACTCTTCACAAACCACGATGTGGGACATGGATGATTGTTGGACATCATCATAGTGTGGGACAACAAAGGCACTCTAAAAAAATTTAAAAGATGCATGGCCAAGAAAGAAACAAAGGAATGCACACCGGAAAACTTTAGCTAAACAAATAAACTCCTGATGGCATGCAAAAACTGCCCCCATCATCGTTTCTGTATTTTGATGAAAGGGACACTACTCATTGTTTATGTTTTTCTAAGGGACACTCATTTGCCGTTGTCAAGGGCCCTACAATTTGGCAACCCTCACAAGTGGCACCCAAGGTTTTTTTGCTACGGCTCGTACAAATGTGATAGTGATCAGAAATTCGAATTGCCAGTTGATATCTGGCACTCCACGCAATTTAATCGCTTCGTGTGCTTACACCCTGCAAGTAATGGTGGGGTGATGCAAAGGCCGGCGGTTGCACGGTAAGAAAAGGTTGAAGATGATCAAAATGGCGCAATCGTGGCAAAAATTCAACAGGCCAAAAATTCAAATGACATAAAAATGAAATCAGTTAACTGATAAATAGGAGCTTCCAGAAAAAAGACCTGCAAAGAATCAACTGAATAGTGCACTTGTTCGAGCAAAAAGAGGGAAAGCAAAGACCACAAATGAGGAACCTTTCAGTTGAAGGAGTGGCGATTAAAGGCTGTATGAACGGAAGATATACATGCCCATCAATTAAGGACCTTTGAGCTGGAAGTTTGAAATAACCTAGTGATCTATGATTGGTTGTTCAAAAAGTGGTCTCAAAGTTCAAACACGCGGAGCACGCATTGCAAGTGCATAAAAGGTTAGCATATACAACATACAACTCACCAGCTACGCGTGGTACCTTTTCAGTGCAACCACCCCCTTCGGACTGCAGAGTAGACATACAGAACCAAAGACTCGAACAAGGACTGCATTTGTACATGCAAGACACGACATCGCGCGTAGAGCCATAGAGAGAAGGATGTTGCGAGAAAAGGTATATGTCATTATCCACAACATGTAAACCTCGGCAAGTTTCATGTTCATGGAAACAATATACAAATCATTCCGTTTCTCAGACTGAAGAGCGTGCATCTAAACCCACGTATCAGCAGTTAAACATTATGCCCTGGATATCCAGAAATACTCTCAGCGGTGGATGGATCACGGTATAGAGACTCTGAGGACGAGGCCAACTGCGCTGGACAACTGGAGAGCTTCCTGATAAGCCAAAAAAGAGCCATGGTTAAGAAACGCTGCCATTGCCAGGAAAATGGTGATGATATTTGATAACATTTGTAAACAAAAATCGGTAACCCCAGACAAATTCCCTTGTGCCAGTGAGTCCTCAGGATTAATGTTTGAGCATACACTACTATTAGGTATCCTTTGCTGAAAATATTATTTCGCTGGTTTATTAAAATAGCCTGCAAGTAGGCTTCCAGGTACCTCGCATAAACACTATGAACTTCCGTAACCACAAAAAACCGGCATAATGCTACCCTATTTCAGTATTCTTTTATCCAGCAGACAATATATTGTGCTTCATGGGATTGTTTTTTCTTTCTAGAAAGAAAGCCCAAAAGAAACTCAATGACTTGAAAACATTAGACTTGTGAGATGCCAGAATTCAAAATAATGCAATGTACTTATATACTCCATGAGATTAAAAATCAAGTAGAAACTTCAAAGAATGACACGATTGTTAAGGATTGAAGAGCCTAGTCTTTGTCCTGACTTGCATTTTGTGTAGAGCAACGGGTGGCGGCAATTCATTTGAATTTGTTCCTCTAACGATATGTAAACAGAAAGACAAGCTACAGTAGTAGGAGAATCATAATAGACCATAAAACTATGTGAGCAGCATAGGTTACAATAGTTAATAAATATGACAAAAAAATGGGGCTAGTGGTGAGCCCGACTCATTGATGTGACTCATTGATGTTGATAAACTGAAAGTGATAGAAATATGATTCTTTGCATATTGACGCCAACATAGGCAGTTCTATAATTTTAAAACAGACAGATAACAACTTCTTTCGACTTAATCATGATGTTGATAAACTGAAAGTGATACAAATATAAGTCTTGGCATATTTAAAGCCAACATAGACAATTCCATTAAATTCTAAAACAGACTGATTGGAGCTCTTCTTATGACTTAATCATGTCACAGAGTCCCTCTCGAAAAAAGGAAACAACATTATGATCCCAGAATATGTTCAAAAAAGAGTTATCCTAGTAGCTTCCAACAATTATATTTTAGCCTCTAGGCCCTACTACAACTCTAGTCGCCTCACCTCCCATGCCATCTGCAATACATCGTAAAAGACACTTTTGAAGCAATATAATGGCCCTTTGATAGCATCTTCCAGGGATTTTTAGCGACTGCCCAAACTTGAGATCCAAGAGGCATTCAACAAATTCCACAGACACTGTTAACTACACCCAGAAATATGCTAAGGATGTACTCCGTACAACACAGAAGCTATTAGCTTGTTTGGATCACTGGATTTATCATATACTCCCTCTGTAAAGAAATATAGGAGTGTTTAGATCACTGCGTTTAGATCACTAAAGCAGTGATCCAAACGCCCTTATATTTCTTTACGGAGGGAGTACCATATAGATGTGAAAAAAAATAGTTGCTTCAAGAACTCACCAAATGGGCCAAAATATTTCTTCTACTCGGCCTTCTTTTGTTTAGGTGGTTGCCCTGTCTTGCTAATGGCGGTATTCAAGTGCCTTGACAGTATGCTGTGTACTAAACCAACCTTTTCATCAATAACATCCTGGTGCCTCTCATATACCGGGGGAACCAACAGAGCGAGTAGTACACCTGAAAGAAAGCCCAAATGGTGTAAACTTAGTGTAAAAACAGTAATCCAAATACTATAGAAATCCAAGAGGACAAAAATAAGAAAATTCATTATAACTCACCAATGTAAATGAGCGTAAAGAAGTTGAAGAGCATCCCAATACATGAAACCACCCATAGAGCCATTATAACCTTTTGCGCCGAGCAGACCATGAGACAAAAGGAGAACTTGCATGAGGTACAGTACAGAGAGAAGTTTGTGTGTGCGCAAGTATATGAAACGTGCACGTAAGAACAAGTGATGGGTACGCAAGAGAGATACCTGTATAAAAACTGTCCTGTCTCTCTTGATGGCAATGTCATGGGCAACAGCCAACACCTTGTTTACCCATACAAGAGCCCGAACTACAGCTTTCTCAACAACCACATCTGAGACCTCTAGATTAGGCACTGGTGGAAGAGGTCTGCAAACAACAGTACTTGTTATTGCGGTATTGCAGAAATAAATGAAGTACAAAGCAGTGCTACACAATAATCAATTAAGATGCACTGACTAGTTTATAACTAGTCTCGATCAAGTTAACAGAAACCCACGTTGTGACCAAGTGCAACAAGCTCCTAAAGCTGGTTATGGATCACAGTCCATCTCCAAAGACGAATGTGGAGCACTTAATACAAATATCTAGAGAAACACGGACAGACCGGTTTTCCAAGAGTCCACACGTCATAATTAATATGCTAAGAGATAAAGGACATGTGCTAGCAAAAGGAATATCAAACTGCTGTCATAACTTGACTGTAAAGTTAAGGAACCTGTTTAGTCTTTACTTTGTAGAGAAGGGAGCACGTAGGTTCATGATAACTAATGCGCTAGTGGACAAGTGGTAAATTAGAAGATCCTCTGCACACTGAATGGGCAGATCCATCCTTGAACCCAATCTAACATCTCCCAAAGATTAATCTCAAACTACAGCCAAATTCCAAAGTGCGCAGGCCCAAATTCTACAAAACATCTGAAGTACAGTAATATACATTGTAGCAAACCGACTGGACGACTTCAGTTTGAACAATCCACCAAACAATTTAGCAGTAAGAGCATAAAACTACAGAAGCAGGGCAAAGTTCAGTTCTAATATGCACAACTGAAAATTTTGGTCTAAATCTGTATAGTGTATACAGCACGCATCAGTGACCACAGAGCATACAAGGACAGCAAAACAGGCGAGCAATTCAGTTCTAGATCAGATCTCGCACGAGAGCTACTCTTGACTGGAGTAGTAAGACAGGCCGGTCGCCAGGCAGAGCAAAGTGGGGAGTAAACGCAGGGACGGACCTGTTGAGCAGCGAGGCGGACTTGGCCCAGAAGAAGAGGATGACGACGAGGAGGAGGAGGGCGTTGGAGAGGACCGACGCGAGGCTGTACCCGGCGCGCTCGAAGAGGAACCAGACGACCGAGGCGCCGGCCACGGCCGCCGCGGAGGCGTTCCTCCGCCTCCAGAGCAGCAGGTCGGCGACTGGGCGAGCAGCGGCGGGGCAGGGTCAGTCAGTCAGTCCCGCAGATCGGCGGAATCGGGAGAGAGCAGAGGAGCGGGAGGAGGTGCTAGCGTGGGTGCGTACCTGCGCCGCCGCCGAGGAGGGCGTGGAGGGGCCGGTGGTGGGTGGCCATTGGGATCGGCGGGGATAGCTAGGGTTTGGTGCGCGGCGAGGAGGACGAGGCGGGGGGCTTTGGTCGAGCTTTGGGAAATGGGGATTGCGGTGGACTGGTGATGCGCACGAGGCGACGAACGTGCCGAGATGAGATGGGATGGGATCTCTCCCTCGGTCTCTCTCTGCCTTTTTGGATCCTGAAAATTCAGGACGGCGTGAACGGCCGGTCAATGCCATGTGGGCCAGGAGCATGGTCTTTTCCTTTGGCATGAACAAAATGATTCAAGTACTCTAGAAACCCATAAAGAGAAATGAAAACTCGAAAAGAATCTTTATGATTCTCAAGGAACTAGGGGCAAAGGGATTGATACCGGAAAACTTTGCTTCTTATTGTATGATGTGCTTTTATTTAAAATTCGCATATGTTTGGTAAAAGAACAATCTTCTCTTTTGATCATATTGTAAATAGAAAGTGTTCCATTACATCATGAGCGACTTGCCACGTCGTCGGTAGGCAAGCGTTCGCCACGAAGCGAAAACCGCGCGAGCGAGGAATGCTTCGTCCACCCACTCGTCGTGTCGCATTTTCCCAACCACTAGCCCAATGACGGGGCCAAGAATTTGCTCCTTAGTATTCTTGTAAAAAAATCGATACAGTATAATAGGACAACGAATGTGCAGTAAGATAGCAACATCAATGAGCAGTCAATGACCATTTATCAATAATAGTAGCAAAATATCATTATTGCTATAACTGTATCAAAGTACTCTCTATAAACAAATATAAAACATAGAACAGAGGGAGTAGCAAATTAGAAATCAGTATCAACGGCGATGTAGCATGGACAAATAATTACAAGAGTAGCAATCAATGTCAACAACAATGTGGCATGGACAAGTAATTACAAGAATAGCAATCAGTATCAACAACAATGTGGCATGGACAAGTAATTACAAGAATAGCAATTAGTATCAACAACAATGTGGCATGGACAAATAATTACAAGAGTAGCAATCAGTGGCATGGACATACAAAAAAGCAGTGGCATGAAAAAGAGGATAAATTACCTTATGTAGATTGCAGAGTACTCTTGTAGATGGATCAAACAACCGGAGCATCAGAACTACAGAAGCTAGAAGGTGGGCAGGGACGCACACCCAACGGTCGACGGAGGCCGGAGCAGTACTGGGCCGGATGGGGATGCTAGGAGGGTTGCAAGCTGCGACAGTGCGGCTGAGGTAGGGTCGCAGGGACCTGTCCACCTAGGTCCGGGGACTAACGGAGCACAGAGGTCGAAAAGAGAGAGGGTCATGCCCGACACTGTCGGGCCTGGAATTGCTTGTCGCCGATGTCACCTACAACTAGGAACCGAGGCACTGGGATGGAGCGCAAGCCTATGACCTGGCGACATGCGTGGAGCCGAGGGAGCCGCTTTGGGCTTCAATTGGGGACCCGTTAACTGGTAGTGTGCTAGCGTGAGAGGTTTCAAACCCTGGTCGCCTAGTTTACAGGAAGGCAGCTAACCACTAGGCTTTGCCTCAGATTCGTGACAGAGTAGTAAAGCTAGGTTACTTAAGTCCACAAGAGTTGAGGTTTCCACTATTTCTTCTCTGTTTTTCCCCTTTTTTTCTTCATTTTTTTCATTCTTTTTTGCATTTTGTTTCTTCATTTTAATCTTTTCAGTGGTTATTATTTCTACAAAAATTATATATGTCAACAACATTTTCCCAATACATGTCTAACATTTTTCCAATACAAATTAAACATTTTTGTAATACATAGTCAACATATTTCTATACATCTTTTCAAATGCTTGATTAATATTTTTAAATACAAAATTAACATTTATTGAATGCAGGGTCAACATTTTTTCTATACTTTTTAAACATGTCCTAAAATGCTTGGTTAACAGTTTTCAAATAAAAAAGTTACATTTTTTTTAAACATGGTCAATATTTTTTAATACATGATAAACAATTTTCTACACAAGTTTAACATTTTTCGAATGCTTGATTAACATTTCTCAAATACTTGTTCAACATTTTCCGAATGCTTAATTAATTTTTTTAAATACTTGTTCAACATTTTTTAATACTTGTTCAACATTTTTTGAATGCTTGTTCAACATTTTTCAAATACTGTTCAACATTTTCAGAATGCTTGATTAACATTTTTCAAATACTTGTTCAACATTTCCAAATGCTTGATGAACATTTTTCAAATACTTGTTCAATGTTTTTCAAATACTTGTTCAACATTTTTCGAATTCTTGATGAACTTTTTTAAATACTTGTTCAACATTTTTGAATACTTCTGTAACATTTTTCGAATGCTTGATCAACATTTTTCAAATACTTGTTCAACATTTTCCGAATGCTTGTTCAACATTTTCCGAAAGCTTGTTCAACATTTTCCAATACTTGTTCAACATTTTCCGAATGCTTGATTAACATTTTTCAAATACTTGTTCAACATTTTTCAAATACTTATTCAACATTTTTCATATTTTTTGTAGAGTATTTTTGTAATGTGTGTGTGTGTGTGTGTGTAAAATATTTTAAAGTATAAACAAAAATAAAACAAAAAACAAAAACAGGAAACGTAAAAAAAACATGTTGTGGCCTCGCTCGCCCCCCTCAGCGAGTCGAAACTTACACTCAGTGAAGGCGAGGTATAGAGGTGCTCATCGTATAAGCGTATATGTTAATTATTTTGTGCGAAAATCTTGGGTATTCCATAGAATACCTAGGAAGAAAACCCCTAGCGCCGACCTGCCCCATTCCCTCTCCCCAACTGCCTCTTCCCCTCTCTTGGTGATTCGAGCGGTGTCCCTCGCCTACTCCGTGCGAGCTTTCTCACCCCATGCCACACCCACTGAGCTCGTCACGAGCTTGCTCACACACATTGTTCTTCTAGCCACTAGAAGGACCAACGACAGTGCATATGGGCTGGTCGTCAAAGGGCAGGGGCCGATTCGTCACATTCGACATGCGCGAGGAGGATTCAACATGCGGATGGGGGTTCACGTTGATTCTGTCCAAGCCTACCCAGAATCAATGCAGTGAGGGCTATGAGTACGGGCTCAAGTCATAGCATATAAGCATGCCCTGTGCATTCCGAGGTCATGTATGAGGCAATTCAGGTTAGTTCTTCTTCATTCGTCAATACAATGGTTATGCATATTTGCCTTGCAACACTGATTACAATGCGTTAGCATGTTGTAGGCCCGGCTAGATGCAGAACAAGGACCACGGGGGGGGCAGCAGAGATCGCGGGCTGAAGACCGATCCATAATCGAGAAACAGAACAAGGAATTGTAGACACTGAAAGAGATGGTTGCACAACTTTATGCCATGAGTGGCAAAACTATGCTAGTATCACCAACCCACCCTACAGAGACTCCTGCCTTGGACATGGTAAGTTCTCTTCAAACTTATTCAACCACCATCTTAGTTCTTACCATTCATCTTATTCGTTTCATGTGCTTATAGGTCATTCCTTCAATTGGGTCTAACAATGTGCCGGTAGCTAATCCTGGAGTTGAGAAAGCAAATCCAATAGCTACTTTCAATGTTCCCATTGCGAACAAAACTGTGTGAACCCCTAGTTATTTACATGAACTTTGTGCTTTCCTATGCATGCACTTGTGCTTTTTATGAACTTGCTATGCTTGAGAACATTGTGTTTGTGCGCTTGAGACAATGAGTTTGTGCTATACTTGAGGCAATATGTTGTTTGACTATAATGTGGCAATGGTCAAGTCATCTGCGAAGTGATATTGCTTGTTGTATATATGTGAGATATTATTTCAATGTGATTTGTTGCAGGGCAAACAAAAAATTGCCACTGCCAGATGCTTTGTTGAGTTCGGTACTCGGGGAAATAGATTTACCAAGTGTAACACTCAGCGGTAATGCCACGTGGTGCCATCTGGTTCCTTGGATACATCATTGCCAAGTACCCTACAGTGACAACTCGGCAAATAGCGTATCCTAGGTTATTGCTGGGCTAATCTTTGCCGAGTGAGGAACTCGGCAAACTAATGTTGTCTTTGTCGAGTTTTTGCACAGCGCTCGGCGAACGTCTCGTGCCACGCATCATCCGCCCATACGACAAGGTTTACCGAGTGCTCGACTGGGCAAACACGTCCATATTTGCAAAGTACATCTACGTGGGATCTCGACGAAGACGGCACCTCATTACACTGTCGCGGCCACATGGCGGCCGCAGGGCATACGTGGTCACCGCGTACTTGGCTGAGGGACTCATCAAAGGTTTCTGCCAGGTGGCAGCCGCGGTCTCCGTCTGGCCCATCAAGAGTGTCTTTTTTTTGTCGAGTCCTGGTTTTAGAGCTCGGCAAAGTGTTTGTCGAGTCCCTGTGTTCTGGTTCTCGGCAAAGTCACCTTTGCCGGCAAGATTCGGGTTGAGTACCCTGGGCCGAGAACAATACTCGGCAAAGTCTTCGCCGAGTGTGAAACGGCTTTCGCCGAGTTTTATTGGTACTCGGCAAAGTTGTAAATTCCAATAGTGCCAGGGGGTAATTAAATTTGGTTACTGTTAAATAATCACATTTCTCCCTACCACAAGAGAAAATTATACAGCGAGCAAAAAAAAGAGCTTTTGGAACTAGGGTTGCTTTGTAGTCCATTCGTAAAAGTATAGTATTTGAAAAAACTTCAAGAGACAAATATATATCTATAAATTTTCAACCATTCAATCAAATATCAAAACAACCATATCATCCACTAAACTTTCCGAGTTTTGACAAAAGACACATCAATTAATGAAATCTAGGTGTTAACGACAACAATAAATGACAAGTGCGGGTGAATACCACGTTCTGGTCTTGATCGCGGACGGTCACACATGATCTCCTTGGAGACACTGGTGTGGTGTTGTTTTTCTCTACCAGGTTCATCTGTGGCCCCCTCTTCATGCTGACTGCCAAAGGCATGAGGAACTGCGGAAATCAGATCTCTAGCTGAGAATCACATGCCCTGAAAACCCAAGGTTTCTTCGGCAAGGTTTGTCCATGTAGGATGAATCAGGGCCTAAGAGATCAGGCCAGAAGTCGTATTCAATGGATAACATGTCAATATTCTTATATTACTCCTTGTTGACATGGAGGGACGGAATATGTGCCCTTTTGGTCCACGTTGGCTCTATAGGCCCGTCCAAGTAATATACACGATCAAAATTATCGAAATTACGTACATGATTGCCAAATATAAATAAGGCATCGCGCTCGATCGACCGGGATAGCGAGCATGCATGCCAAATCCGACTTGCTTCCCCATGTTTGGCATGCCCCAATGCGCCGTGTCCAACTCACCGAAGCGGTCCGTCCAAGTGGCCAAGAGCGGCGTTGTGGTGGGGTCGAAGGTCTTGGTACCCCATGTCGCGTTCGATCGTCCAGCGTGGCGAGCATGCATCATCGTGGCAAAGCCGACTTGCTTCCCCATGTCCGGCATGATCCACCGGGCCTCGTCCAACGCACCGAAGCAGTCCGTCCAAGTAGCCAAGAGCGGCGTCGTGGTAGGGTCGAAGGTCTTGGTACCATGTATTGCGTCGACGGCATGCACGAATGGAAGAAGGCTCCCGAGAACAACGTCCACATATCCGGCGTTGTCGCCCCCAAAAAGAATGGCTTAGAGCACCCTCTAGGGCCTCTACCGCGGAGGCTGTGTGGGGTTCTTCCCCTCTGCCTTCTCGCGCTCCGTTTCGCCCCATGTGGCGTTATACATCGCCTTGATGAGCTGCAAAGAGACACATGATGAATTTCAGAGTTGAACCATGGTCGAAGTGCTCACAGAAATCAACGACCGGAGTCTATGGAGTCAAATTAACGATGATTATGCCTGTAAAGTGTTTGTAACGCACAGACCAAAACAAAAGCTTCTAATGCCATTTAGTATTTAATAAAATACCGTGTCATCGATGAACTCACACTAGTACAAAACATGGCTTTCGTCACAGGGCAATATTCACATTAGTCCCGGTTCAGATGTGAGCATTGGTCCCGGTTCGTGCGGCTAAGGCATTAGTCCCGGTTCACCTGGGCCCTTCAGTCCCGGTTGGTGCCACGAACCGGGACTAAAGGGTGCGATGCCCATTAGTACACCAACCGGGACTAAAGGACTACCTTTAGTCCCGGTTGGTGCCACCAACCGGTACTAATGGGCTTTGAGGCATTAGTACCGGTTCATGGCACGAACCGGTACTAAAGGGCCCATCAAACTCTACCCCCCTGGACCGCCTTTTCAGTTTTAGAAAAAATAAAAGAAAATGATGGAAATGTCAAAAAATAAAATAAAATAAGTTTCCCATGTGATATGTGGTCTAGTTCTTGGGGAAATTAACAAATATGAATTTCGACTTTATTTGCAAAATCTCTCTGGAATTTCTTAAAATGGGCATAACTTTTGCATACGAACTCGGATGAAAAAGTTTTTTATATGAAAAATCATCTACTCGAAAAGTTACATCCGAATTTAACTGGGGGAACCATGTTAAACATTTTCAAAATCCTCAAAAACCTAACAGAAAAAAAGATACGGGGCTTTTAAGATCTGGAGAGGCAAAAAAATTCAAATTATGGTCAAACTGTGGTCAAACAATGGTCAAACTAATTATTCTAGAATATTAGTGTTACTAAATAATTATTTCAGTTTTTTTTTGAATTTTGGTCAAATCTGGTCAAACTAATTATTCCAGAAATATTAGTGTTACTAAATAATTATTGTTTTTTAAAACAATAGTTTCAAACTCAAACAGTGAAATGTGTCACTTCATGCTCAAGCTAAATTCCTGAGGGTTAATAGAATTGACATCTTACTATTGTCAGGAAAACAACAAGTGCAGACTTGGAAACGAGGGAGAATAGAACCCGGAAGTTAAGCGTGCTCAGGCTGGAGTAGTGAGAGGATGGGTGACCGTCCGGGAAGTTAGATGATTTAGAATGATGAGGGGTGATTAGAGATTAGAGGATAAATTGAGCAGTAATTACAGGTTAAAATAATTCAGAAATTTGAAAATAATTTTTTTTTAATTCGCAATTTTTTTTAAAAAAATATATCATAAAATTTCCTTTAGTTCCGGTTGGTAACACCAACCGAACCGGGACTAAAGGTGGAGCTCCAGGCTGCGTCCACGTGGACGGCCTTTAGTCCCGGTTCGTAACGATGATTATGCCTGTAAAGTGTTCGTAACGCACAGACCAAAACAAAAGCTTCTAATGCCATTTAGTACTCCATTTAATAAAATACCGTGTCATCGATGAACTCAGCCCAATAGCGAGCGATGGCACGGTCGTGGCTGCCGGCGGGGATGAGTGAAGGGCCAGCACTGTTGGGGAAGGCTTCGTCGACGTACTGCATTATGTTGAGCGAGCCGGGGACAGGCTTGGCGCCGTGGATCAGCAGCTCCGGCAGCTTGCCGTGGCGGAGCAGGTCGTCGATCTTGTTCTTCTTCCTGGGGTCCTGCTCCACACGTAGTCGTAGCTCAGGCCCTTGAGGCGGAGCGCGAGCCGCACCCGCAGGACGTGCGGGCTCCCCCTGATCCCCAGTAGCTTGAGCCCGTCTTCTCTCCCGGCCATCCCTCCCTAGCCCGTGTGTTGATCAGCTGAAACTTTGCACGAAGCTAGCAGCTTTAGGAAAACAAAATACCACTTTGAAGGTTGGAAGGATTCAACCCGAAGACACACGAACGTAGACGAACAACGACGAGATCCGAGCAAATCCATCAAAGATAGATCCGCCGGAGACACACATCCACACGCCCACCAACGATGCTAGAATCACTGCCGGAACGGGGGCTAGGCGGGGAGACCTTTATTCCATCTTCAGGGAGTCGCCGCCGTCTCGTCTTCCTGAGCAGGACACAAACCCTAACAAGACAGAAAAAAACGACTGAAAACGGAGCCCTCCCGCCGGCCCTTGGCAGGATCCACTGCGCCCCCATGGCCCTAGGGCCACCGGAGACGAGGCGGACCTGCGGCGGCGCCGACGAGAGGCAGAAACCCTAGCTTTCTTTCTTGGAGGAGGAGGAGCGACTTGGCGGCTATAGAAATTATGCTTTCGAAAGGAAACTGTACCTCCTAGAAAGGAAAAATGTGTTTTTTTTCTTCCAGGAGAAGCATAGATTTGCTTCTTGTGGAGGCACAGATTTAATTCCATAAGAAGCACAACTGTACCTCTTGAAAAAACACAATTTCTTAATTTCATGAAAAGCACAGATTTGCTTCTTGTGGAGGCATAAATTTGTTTCCGCGAGAAACATAGTTGTGCCTCTCGTAAAAAAAAGACATGTTTTTTTTCTTCTTCTACGAGAAGCACAAATTGCTTCTAGTTGAGGCACAATTTGTTTTTGCGAGAAGCGTAACTGTGCCTCTCAAAAATAAAAATAAAAACAAGTTTTTTGCTTTCATGAGAAGCACAGATTTACTTATGCAAGAAGCACATCCGTGCCTTTCATCGCGGTGGCCGTTGACAACGGCCAGGACGCCAGGTTGCCCGTCTACCATCTTCTCCAGCCCGCTTCATATGGTGTCCTTCTCCCCCTCTGCTTTTTTACGTACGTCTCTCACCTCCGTTTCTTTCCCTTTACAGAAAAGACTAGCACGTCTCTCTCCCTCGTGCGAGTGTTGAATGAGTCGTGTGAAATTTCTGTGTAACATTCCTATGCCAAATACGTGCCAGGGCGTCGCCGCCACTCTGTGCCTGCCGCAACGTCAGCCCTCCCATTTCTGCAATGTCGCCACCACCGACGTGGTAGCTCGTGCAGCCACCTCAAGTGTCCTCCGCCGCCCATGCCATGTCCCTTGTGTGATGCGGGATCTGCCTCATCGGGCAAGGAAACCAGAACCTCGACTGCCATCGGTGTGCGGTGAGAATGATGCATTTTCCCAATGGGACATCTTCATTCAACAAACTTTATGTTCTTACAAGGATAGTTTACAAGATCGTGTTATTATCGTAACAGCTACTGGTGACATGGTTTTCAGTAGCCATGGCGACATCAGGTGATCCTTATGAGCAGAATCATCATGACAAACAAACGGGTCAATAGAATTCATAAAGTTGCAGTTTATTTGCTCCATTCAATAATGCTTTCAGTTTCAATGAAAATTGTTATCTAGACTCCCATGATTGCGGTGGTGTATTATTCTGCAAAAAGTAGCTTTTGTGGCCTTTTAATGTTTTCATTCACATCCATGGTCATATTGCCTGACAAGATGCGAGTTATCAGCCACTTAGTTCTCATCTTTATTTCCATCACACTTTTGGACAATTAGTTAGCTCCGTTGCATCATGCTTCTGGATAATGAATAAAATGATTACTTCTTCATCAACCTATGTTCCACTCAACATTCATCTTTTGGATTACTTCTTCACCAACTTATGCTCCGCTCGCTTTAAAAAAAACTTATGCTCCACTCTACATTTATATCATGGAAAAATAGTTTTCTATAGTGACCTTGTATATAGTTGTTTTGGCGGGCATGGTGTTTGCATTTTCCTCTTTTTTACCCGTTGCAACGCACGGGCCCTTTTGCTAGTAAGTACCTACACACTCGTACTGGCCAAATTCCGTTGGGTTCACTTAAACCCAACGGTTATACATTGGCTCCGCCGCTGGGGAGGCGGCCAGGCCTAGTGTCCCATGTGGGCTGGTCCGTCTTCCGTGTTCCACTTTTCCTTGCCGAAGACCGCATTTTCACTTTATCGGTTTTATCGCCGGTGCTCATGGAGACGGCGGAAGGAGGACGACACGGGTTTGAACGTTGGGCGCCGCTGCCGTAGGATAGTTTTAGGATCGGGTCTTATTTTTTGTTTTGAGTCCCAAATGTATGCGGCTAGCGTTGGATGGCATCCTCTCGCATCCGTGTCCGCGGACTGGTCCCCCATCTCCGTGGACGGATGCGGGAGAGATTTGCGGGTTGCCGTTGGAGATGCTCTTAACCCCTAGATTGAAGATTGAAAAAAAAGCATATATTTTTTCGACAAAGGGTTGACTTTATTGGCTCAGAGAGGAGCATCAAGAGGATACAAACCTAAAGAGCACACACCCGACCTCTACATAGATAGGATGCACACAGCCAACACCAACGCACAAAAAAAAAAGCATAAATAACACAATGTCCGATACATGTTGACTTACTCGATTCACATTTCACATTAACGTCATTTCAAATAAGTAGCGGCGACATTTGAGGATACAATGATATAATACGATCCTTTATTTATGCTTTGGAAATGCAGATTTAAATGCAAATATGTAATAGTACTAATTCAAGGATGTAACAAGAACTTCAGTTGGGTTGGCTGCTCTGCCTCAGCTTTTCTTTCATTGTGGCCCACCGTAGAAGAAAGAACGTGGATTGACTTAGTAGTAGGAAACGTAAGATGGCCCCAGCTTCCGTGCAAGATTGACATCATGCCTGTTTAACTTCGGAGCTAGGAATCGCAAAAAAAAAAAAAAGTTTCAGAGCTAGGAAACAGGAGATGATAATTATACCCTCTGTAAAGAAATATAAGAGCGTTTAGAGTAAGATGCATTATGTTTATTGCGAGATGGCGAGATATCGTGACAGGATGTGATGAAGAAATGTATTCTGAAGAAAGAGTTGTTTGGAGGAAAAGAAATCCATACCTGCAAGAAGCTAGGCAATGGGTCCCACTCAGTTGTCCAGACCAAGGTAGGACGGTTGGGATGGTCTTCCATCGCTTTCCGTAAAGCAGCCTCAACCACCTCCATGGGGGGGTCGTCAAACATGTCGTCATAATCAAAATCAGCCCACTCGATACAGAGATGACGCAGAGATGGCAGGCCACCCAGGATCTTCACCTCTTCCTCAGGCATCTTATATATGCGGAGGTGCAGTTTCTCGAGGTTGTCAAGCGAGGCCATCCATGTCGGAACTCTTGTGACTGATTTCCCCTCGATGACAAGCTCCCGCAGGGCATAAGGAGGAACGGAGAACCATGAATCCATCTCGAAGATCTCAACCACTTCCTCGTCGATGTAAAGGTGCAGAGACTCGAGTCCTGCTTTTCCCAGCTCACACACGGAAGATTGTGCCTGCTTCAGATTCGCCTCCCAATCACGGCCACAATGGTAGTATATTAATACCATGCCCAGCCTCCTTAGGTTTTTCAGTTGGCCAAGCCCCTTGAGAAACTCAACTGACTGAAGGTAGACACTTAGACCTTCCAACACTCTTAGCCTTTGCACGGATGCCGTCTCATCCGGCACCTTATTATGCCCATTAAGATATAGAGCTACATTACATACCAGCCGTTGGAAGGCCTCTGGGAATTCCATCTCGTAGACGGATCCATCTATATCAATCTGCAACTCCTGCAGCCTTGCTAGCTCTTCCGGGAGCGCTTTGAGTGCACCTGTGTGCTTGAGCCTCAGGTACTTGAGGTGCAGCAAATTTCCGATGCCAGCAAGGTCGTAATCCTTTAACTGCCAACAGTCTTCAAAGTCCATGACACGCAAGAGCCCGAACTGCGACACAGACGGAATCTTCGCATTACGCCCGAAAACATGGAGTGACCGAGCATTAGATACAATCAGACACGCCGGAATCTCTCCGTTGTTCTGCAGGGACAACCGACGAACCTTCATCTGTGGATCATGATTTACACCAGGTACACCTATTACAGTAACAAAGTTCTCATCCACGGCCTTCGACACAATGAAATCATGAACAGTGTCGTGAACTCGGCAACTCTTGACCTCACTACATTTCCCATCAATCCCCGTGGGCTGGATCAGGCTCCTGTTGATGAGGTCATTGAAATATATCTCTCCCGACTCATACATTGTACGACTGCTCTCTTTACATATAAATCCCTCGCCAACCCATCTCTTTATCAAGTTCTCCTTCTCGATAATATGATCTTCTGGGAATATACTCAGATACAACAAACAAGTTTTGAGATGACGAGGAAGATCCAAGTAACTAAGGGCTATTATATTTACCATTGCTTCAACGCTAGAATTTCTTAGTGCACGGCCAATTGAGTCCTTCACTTGATTCCATTTATCCTTTTTACTTGCCTTGTGAGCCAAGACACCAGATATAGCAACGATTGCCAAAGGTAAGCCATCACATTTCTGCAAAATCTGGTCAGCGATTTCCTTAAGGTCCGAAGGGCATTTCTCTTCAGAGTTGAATAGTCTTGTATACAGCAGTTGTCTCGATTGCATCATATTAAGAGGCCTTAAATTGTATATGTGGCCACTAAATGATGAACAACATGATTCAGCGACATCATTTATACGAGTAGTGCTGATTATCTTACTCCCCGGACTTGTTCTGGGAAATGCACACTTGATAGCATTCCAATCATCGACCTTCCATATATCATCAACAACAATTAAGTACCTGCAGAAAAGCAAAGCTAAATACACATTATGCTTATTGAGCACAGAAAAATAGATACACAAATTAGTTCGAATATCTGGAGGCATATGCCATGATAGTACAATCTAACAAGAAATTGGCTTGGTTCCGCATGATCCAAACTTTAACTCAGTGTAATGAAAAAATATCTATAGTGCTTTTCGAAATAGCGCAATAATCATTTTTGTCCAGAAATTCAAGCTGGTTAATGAAATACCACGCACGATTATATCTTAATCACTAATCACATACGAAAATCACAGAAAACATAAATTTATTTCTCATATATATTCGAAACATTTAAGATGGTGCTCTCGCCAAAAAAAAAAGATGGTGCACTCTCACTGCTGTGATAGCAGAATATATGGATGATAAAATGAGAAGCCGGAAAGATTTGAATCATTACCTTTTGTTTTGGAGGAACTCCAAAATCTTTGCGATGAGTGTCTGCAAGTTCTCAGTGCCGCCACCAGAATACCCATGATTCAATTGGCCATAAATATTACTCATAACGTTAACGATGTCTGGATTCCGTGACACGGATAAGAAGGCACGATATTCGAATTGCCCTTTGAGCTCTTGGTATACCTGGTTGGCAATTGTTGTCTTGCCCAATCCTCCAAACCCAACAATAGCGACCAACTTTGTTTGTTGCTGGTCATCGGCCAAGCGTTGGAGGAGCTCTTTCTTGGGTCCATCGACCCCAACAAGTTTAGACACGTCCTCGAAGATGGCAAGAGCTCGGGGGTCAACAATCTTGGGCGACCTGCTGGTGTTGGAGATGGCGTGGTCCCTGTACCTCTTGTTCCTCTGGCTCACCTCGATGGCATGTTTCTTGAGATCTTCGATCGCCTTGGCGATCTCATGGCGAGCCTTGAGTCTCTTCAGCTTGCTCTTGATATTGTCCACGAGTCCTTCCGGCTTGGAGGATTTGTCGGCGACGACGCGAGCCATGAACTCATCGAGGTTGTCCTCGACGTCATAGGACAGCTCCCGCACCTCCTTCATCCACGCCTTGTCCTGCGGGTTCGGATCCTCCGCCTCCGCCATGTTCTCGAGGAAAGCATCGATAGTTTCGAGCTCCCGAGTGAGGGTCTTGATCTCGGTGTGTATACTCCTCAGGCGCCGATACTCATCGCCGAGCAGAGCGACCAGCTTCCCCATAACGGGTCCCATGGCCCCCGTCGCCGCGCTCACCACAGCATCCTCCATCTCGATGGTTCTTCCGCTAGCTAGCTCAGTGGTCTCTTTTTGCGTGGTGCGGCAGCAGGCTGGAGCTAGCGTCGATATTGATTTATTCAATCCTTGCTCGACAATGTGGTAGCTGCATCTCATCTATCCGATGTTAATGGTTGTACCAGTGGGTACAGCGTACAGCACCGACAGCTGCCCCAACGGCGCGCGATGGGCGGTGCCAAATTATGATGGCCATCATTACACATTTCATTCAATTCAATGTGACGGGACGCTGAAGAACCGTCGTCTTCATTGGTCATCCAAGCAACAGGTCCGTCGATGTGTGTAAACATCACATGCGGTTGGTACCCGCTCACAATAATTGGTACCCCTCAGCCCAAATCTTGAGCGGTGTGGCGGGGTCCGGACGCGTCAATCACTTCGGACCGGCCTAGCCTGGTTCATTCCGACCCCACATATAACCCCACTTTAAAGAATCGTAGACCAAAGTCAACACACTTCACTCCACTATCACTCCGTCTTCTCGTCTCCCCATCCCTTCCCCTTTCGATCTATGGCAAGTGACGGTAGCAACGCTGTGCTCCATGCCCCTCCAGATCCTTCGGTGCTCCCTCATGACGACAAGGACGGACGCGCGGCGGCTCCGCGTAAAAAACACCAAAGCGCTCCGACTCACCATTGAGCTCGGAGCGCGAGGCTACGATGGAGGCGGCGGCCAAGGCGCAGGACCACGCGATCCAGAGGATTTTTTTTATTTTTTTTAGAAAAGGAGAAAGACCCCCGGCCTCTGTATCTGGACGATACATACATCCATTTTATTAATGGACTGTGTTAACCACCAGTCGACTGGTCGTTAGCAACAGATCCGAACGATCCTAACCTAACTAATCATCCATCGCTAAAGAAAACGCATGCAATCCCGCGTCGCATCTCCATGCCCGTGCATGCAGTGTGGTTGGCACATGCTTGAAACTAATAAAAATCAGGATGATGTCAGTAAAGATTCTCTTTATTTCGAAACTTTAAAATACTTTGTAGCTCAAACCGTCGCTCCGATTAAAAAAATATTTTCACATAAAAGGTTCGTCGCGACCAGACCTTCGAAACTAGATCCATTGTTGGTATGTTCCGACGACTTTTTTTTCGTGTAAAAATTTACCACATGTGTGCTACGCAAGTTATCATGCGAGTTGAGATAAGTTATCATGTTGATTATACAGAAATTATCAAAGCTTGAACATGATTCCTCCAACATTCTTTGCACGCAAAAAAAAGTCAGAACATATCAACATGAGATCCAATTTTTGTAGGTCTCGCCACAGTGGAATTTTTATGTGAAAATGATTTTTCGATCGGACCGACGATTTGAGCTATAATTTTTTTTGATGTTTCGAAAATATGGGAGAATCCAGGATTATATCAATTTTCCTCCTCTAATGCATGCATACATGTGTAAATATAGGTTACCAGCTCTGATGTGTGTGAATTATTATGCTACTTACATGGGAGTTATCGGGGGTGGGGTGGGGTATGTTTCTTAATAAAAAATTCTCTTGGGTCTAAAGTTACCGCGTTGTTTGTACATATTTTATCATCTTTGGTGTGCGTAAATTATCATGTCATTTGCACATAGGTTATCGAGAGGAGGGGATGATGTTTTCAACGACCCCCCCTCCTCCCGTGTCAATGTTACCGCGATGTTTATACATAAGCTATCAAGTTCGTGGTGCGTACCTTACCACACAATTTACACATAAGTTATCAGGTATGTTGTTTACCAACTTTTTTTTCAAGTCAAAAGTTATCGTGGTGTTTGTACATAGGTTACCCTCTATGTTGTTTCTAAATTATCATACTATCTAGACAAAAGTGGTCAGACATATGTTTTCAATAGCCTTTTCCCCGGGTCAAAGGTTACCGCGGTATTTGTACGTAGTTTATCATCTTAGATGTGGTATATTACCATGATATTTACATAGAAGTTACCAGAAATATGTTTTCAAACATCTTTTCCATGTTGGGTTATCATGTCTGCGATGTGTTAGTCATCATGTTATTTGCATCGAAGTTACCGTGGCATGTCACAACGACTCCCCCACCCCCACCCCTGCCGACAAAGTTATCAGGACCGAGGTACATAAGTTATCAGGTCTGCATGTATGAGTTATCATGTTATTTGAATAGAAGTTATCGTGGTATGTTTCAATCCCCACCCTCGCCGACAAAGTTTTCAGGACCGGGGTACATAAGTAATTAGGTCTGCGAAGTGTGAGTTACCATGTTATTCACACAACAAAAGTTATCGGAGGGATATCCCCCCCCCCCCCCCCCCCCAGTCGGTAAAGTTACCATGATTGGGGTATATAAGTTATCAGGTCTGCGATGTCTGAATTATCATGCTATCAACAAAAAACTTACCCGGGGCGGGGGGGGGGGGGGGTATATTTCATCAACTCCCCATCCCACCTCTCCAAAAGTTAACATGGTGTCACCAACTCGAGATGAGTTGGTAAAAAATCTACTTAAGTGCAGAAAAACCGGTCACTAAATTAACTTGTTTTTATGCAAACATGGTAGAGGAAACGGGTTAAATAGCCTATTTATTTTCATTCCTTAAAAAAAGGGAACGTAGGTGAGTTGGTTGGCTAGCTGAGTAAATGGATCAAAATCAGAGGAGATTGTTCCGCGGCGGAAAAGGTGGATCGGGGAAACGCCCCTCCGGCCACCGACGCCTACATGGAGGGCGCTAGTGCTACAGTACATCTGCGTATATGTGAGCACATAGAAACAGGGAGGGCAACTTTGGTCAAATGGGAAATGTACTGATCAAATCTGCAATCAGAAAGAGCTGAAACATGGAAGTGAGCCTCACTGATGTTTTTGATACCTCTGCTCGTCCTGGCTGATCCTCAACTCTTGCTTAACTGAATCCATTGCAAATTGATCTAAGAGCATCTCCAGCCGCCCCCCCAAGAAGCCTCCCCAAGCCACTTTTTGGGCGCCGGCGGACAAAAAATGGTCCAGTCAGGCACCCAGAGACCCGATTTTTGCCGGATTTGGCGATATTTACGGCCGGCACTCTCACCCCAGACCCAGCCCCCTGCAGGGCAGCTGGGGACGCCGGCAGTTGCCTTTTGCATGCAAAGGCCCACTGCCAGCCCCTCTCTCCTCTTTCCTCTCTTTTCTCTCTCCTCTCTCCTCTCCCTTTCCTTTCACACCTACCGCACACAGAGCGCATGGCCGGGGCGGGGCTTGCGCTCGCGCGGTCAAAGCCGCCTCCCCCGTAGCTCCGGCGGCCCGAAGCCTGCGGGGTCTGAGGCGGTGGCCGGAGACACGACCTCGGTGAGCTCCGGCGAGTCCTCCGTGCCCAGCGTGCAGTGCTGCCTGCTGCGGCCGGCCGCCCCCGCGCCTCCAGCCGGCTTCGCCGCCTCCGGCTCGCCGCTCGCCGGCACGGACTCCACCGCCTCGCCCACGGCTCGGCCCCGCGCCGGCCCTGCTTCGCGTCGCCGTCCGTCCTCCTCCGCTCCGTGCCGGCCCCCTTCGCTCCGCGCCGGCCCCGCTCGCCGCCTCGCGCCAGCCGATTTCCCGCGCGTCGGCTGGTCGGCTGCCGCCTCGGGCACCCAGACCGCGCTGCCGCTGCCGCCTCAGCTGCCCGGACTGCGTCGGGCCGGCTCCGCCTCGCCTCGAGCTTGCCATCGGCCTTGCTCCGCCCCCGCCTCGCGCCTGCACCCCGCGCACGCCGGCTCCACGGCTCGGCCCCGCTCCTAGCTAGCAGCGTCGCGGCTGCCGCCTTCCCTTGCACCGTCCCGGTCGGCGGTGGGGACGGGCACGACGGAGACGGAGGGGAGCTCGAGGAAGAGGAGGAAGCAGAGGTACCCCGCCGCCGCGGAGCGCCAGCCGGTTCGGCGGTTCGCGTGGTGGCGGCGGCGGGGATACGTGCGTGGGGGGCGGAACGAGTGGATATTTTCTCGATCGCAGGCAAAAAATTTCGCCGGCAGCCCCCCAAGGGGCGATAAAAATGCCTCCTGGGGGGCTCTACGGCTGGAGATGCTCTAATGGTTCCTCTCCCCTCCACCGACCCTACGTCCACCGTCCCGGCTCTCTCTCTCTGGTTGGCCACGGCTCACCGCGGTCAACCACCACGCCCACATTTCCACTCCCATCGGAGTACCATGAGCCTCCACACGTCAAGTCCGGCCAAGTTGTGCTGCGATGGTTCCTCGGCTGCGGGAACGCCATGGGGCTGGAATTTGAAGATGAATGCTGCAGGAGCATTTGCACCTTGCCTTTCCGCTCTTCATCACCTTCGACTCCACCATCGTTGTCGCCCTCCTTCAAGCTGCCATTGTTTTATTTTTTTGAGAAACCCAAAAGCTGCCATTGGTGGTTGCGAGATAGATTTCTTCAGGGCCAGGCCGGCAAAATATAAGGCCCTGTGCCAAACTCTAAAAGGGGCCCTACCTGTGGATACTTGTGATACTTTAAAATATATTTATTCATAGCTCCTCTTTGAGATTGAATTAAATTATCTATTTGTGAACATTTTTCAAATTCGATTTTTTGGCAAATTCATGAACAACTTCTAAAATCCAAGATTTTTTTTGAAATTTGTGAACACTTTTTCAAACTCAGGAACACTTTTCAAATTTGTGATTTTTTAAATCCAAGGACATTTTTTATTCTTCAAATTCTTGAACTTTTTTGAAATTGAAGAACATTTTTTTAATTTGGGATTTTTTTGAAATCGCAAATATTTTCTAAAATTCAAAAAAAAAATCAAATTAGTGAACATTTTTTGAATCCCTTGATCGGCATACCGATGCTTGGTTGGCTCAAGTTTGTTCACACCAGTCCGAGTCATTCAAGAAACCGCGTTGATACTTGACAACTCTTCCAAAGCGAAGAATAATACGTACTATTACTAGATAGGTTCAATGACCAGCCAACTAATTTGACCCTCGTGATGGCGCGGTCGTGGCAGCCGGCGGGGAGAAGGGAAGGGCCGGCGCTGTCAGGGAAGGCATCGTCGACGTACTGTATTATGTTGAGCGAGCCGCGGACAGGCTTGGGTAAATTCTATTCGGCGTTTATCAAAGGATCAAAGGCTCAAAGGCAAATGTGTACGTAGTCGTTCACACGAGCAGCAAATCAATTTAAAAATCAAGCCATTAATGCAAAGTGTCAATTGGTATTTCAGCCTACAAACAGAGAACTAATGATGGTAAGGGTTCGCGCGATTTGGACGCGGATGGTTCGGCCCGCGGTGGGTCTAACGAGACTGTGGGCTGGCCGGCCCAGTCGATGGGGGGTCCTGGGGAGGGGGGGGGGGGGGGGCTGCGACCCCGATGAATTCCCTTAGGTTTGGCTCCTTCGGTGCGGCGTCAACCCCCAGCCGATTGTGGGGGCACAGGGCTGACATGGATGACCCGGTGGAACAGGAGTTGCCACCGTCGTTATCTTCGTTGGCCTCGCCTGCTGCGCCATCTGTGGCCGAGGGGGGGGGGGGGGGGTATGAAGGGAGCGACCCCTCCTGCCTCGCCTTCTTCGTCTCGTCGACTTCTGCTTGGGGGTGTGGTGGGGGACACTAGGGGCGTGTTTGGTTGCCTGGGTAAAGCCCAACCAGGCCCGCGCGGGAAGCAAGAGACCCGTTTGGTTGCCTGGTTTCAGGGTTGGGCCTGCATCGCATGCTTCTTAAAGCAGCCCAGAGCCTGGCCCGCTGGAAACCCAGGAATCGACAGTTTCTCCTGAGCCAGGCCGAGCGGAGCGCAACCGAGTAGGCCCTTGCACGAGTGGAGACGGAAGGGATGCAAGGCGTTTAAGTGGTGTCTTCTTCAACCTCGAGTAAGCTCCTCTCTAATCTCCTCTCTTCCATGCCCCTCTAATCTACACAACGATGCTTCCATTCGTGGTAAGCTCTACACGAAAAAGATGCACCTTGATGCTACGGTTCCATTCAGGCGATCGGTTTGTAGTTTCGTCGGTCGTAAGTTCTTAATCTCGTCTTCCCGTTTGGAGCTATTCTGGACGAATTTTGTCAGATTTGTCGCACACGATCGATCATTTGAAATTTTCTTTGACCAGCAGCCTAATCTCACAGTTCCTCACAACATTCGTGTTGTAAGTTTTCGATTTCGACGATCGTAGCTGCATCTCTCTTTGAACAGCAGCACTGATGCCGCCATGTCGAGCTCCTCTGTCCTCTGCTCAAAGCCCTCCTATTCGTCCCTCTCGATGCCAACGCCCTTCCCCTTGATCTCCTTGCACGCGTCCTACTACACTAGAGTCGTTTTCGGCGTCGCTCATCTCGGCCTACTCTCTGTCGTCCTCCTACTGCACTGACACTGCAATGGCGCGCTCACTGCTTCTTGTGTCCTCTGCCTCCGTGCACACTGCAGTTCGCCGCGCCGCTGACGGGGTCGATCATCTTAGCCTCCTCTCTCTCGCCCTACTACACTGGAGTCATTTCCCGTGTCGATCATCTCGGCCTCCTCTCTCGTCCACTGCACTGACGATAGCATGGCGCGGGCAGTGCATTCTTCTCCTCTGTTGACTGTCTTTGCGCGAGCACCGCAACTAGTTCGCCGACGGTGTCGCTCGCCGTGCCGCCGACGGGGTCGCTCGTCCACGACTCCATGCTCGTCATGTCGGACACGGCGCCACGACCACTATCCACCGCAGTCGCCATGGTCCGGCGCACACTGCATTTCTTCTCCTCCTTCCTCTACTAGCTCTTAACCCTGTGTACTAAGTGCAAGTGCTAACTCTTAATCATACCCCATGCGGGTAACCAAACAGCGTGTAGTTGCATGCGTCGAGACAATGCAGGCAACCAAACAACATGCCAAAGTTGATCCACTAATGCAGCCAGTCCATATGCAGGCTGTTTTTCGAGAGCCAGGCTGAGTGGAGAAGCGTATGCAATGCGGGTACTGTTGTCGACGGCAACCAAACACGCCCTAGGCAAGCCGCCTTGTCCAGCCCTACCAGCCCGCGTTGCCCTGGGCCGGCGCCATCCCCTGAGGAGTTCTCGGGGGGGATTGGCTTCGGCAAAGAGGGTGACCTCACCTGGAGGTCTTTCGCCCGTCGTGGGTATGCATCGGCCGAGGACTCCCGAGTGCAGCCCGCGCGTGACTCCGAGGGGGTCTCCGGTGCCCGAGCGCTTGACTCTGAGGGGGTCTCCGGCGCCTGCGCCCGTGGAGGTGGGTGCGACTTCTCCAGTAGGGCAGATGGCAGGCGGCCATAGCCCGACTGGCTTGGTGGACATACTACTTTTCAAGAAAATCGCGTTGATACTTGACAACTTTTCCAAACCGAAGAATAATACGTACTACTACTAGATAGGTTCAATGACCAGCCAACCAATTTGGCGCGGTCGTGGCCGCCGGCGGGGAGAAGGGAAGGGCCGGCGCAGTTGGGGAAGGCCTTGTCGACGTACTGTATTATGTTGAGCGAGCCGCGTACAGACATGGCGCCGTGGATCAGCCACAGCTGCACCTTGCTGTGGCGCAGCAGGTCATCGATCCTGTTGTTGTTCCTCGTGTCCTGGTCCTGCTCCACGCAATCGTAGGTCAGGCCCTTGAGGGCGGAGCGTGAGCCGCACCCGCAGCACGTGCCGGCCATTCCGGCGGGTCTTGATTTGCACGTAGCTAAGCTTTGTGTTTGTGGTTATTCCTGCCTGCACGTACTTTCTTGGTGCTTTGGTTGTAATGTTTGACTTTTGAGGATGCAGCGAGAGAGGTCAAATTGTTTGGTTGGTCTTTGAACCATATCTGGCCTGGTTACTATTCTTGGGTTTAGAAAAGTAATCAAGTATGACAAAAAAAGTAGACATACAGATTTTGTAGCAATTGTTACGTAATAAGGATAGCAATTCTGAAAAAAGTACGACCGTACGCCAGCTTATTGCTATCCGTCTAGAAATCTTTGACTCGGACAGGCATGAGCAAACTTTAGCCAGCGGGGAACAGAGAGCAGGCAATGAGGCCTCGTTTGGGTAAATCTTATTCGGCGTTCAAGAAACCGCGTTACGATACTTGACAACTTTTCCAAAGCGAAGAATAATACGTACTACTACTAGGTAGGTAACCAATTTGACCCTCGTGTAATCGTGTCCATCCTTTTGCTCTTCGACAAGTCTACAACTCTACAAATACACACTTCTCCTTCTACCCATCAAACAAACAACCCAACACCAACAAGGGAAAAAACACACAGAGCTAGCCAGCTACGTGCAAAGTTTGAGTTGATTGAAATGGCCGGAGGAGACAACCTGACGCTGGTTGGCATGTGGGCGAGCCCTCACGTCCTGCGAGTGCAGCTCGCGCTCCGCCTTAAGGGCCTGAGCTACGAGTTCGTGGAGATGGTGGGGGAGCAAGGCCTCAAGAACAACAAGAGCGAGCAGCTGCTCCTCAACAGTAAGCTGCCGGTGCTGATCCATGGCGGCAAGCCTATCCGTGGGACGTCGTTGAGCATAATACAGTACATCGACGAGGCCTTCGCTGGCGCCAGCCCCTCCCTCCTTCCCGACGACCACTCCGAGCGTGTTGTGGCTCGTTACTGGGCTGACTTTATCGATGACACGGTATTGTGCTATTTTTTCTAGAATGATTGAAGGTTTTTTTACTAACCTCATCATCAACCGCACAGGAGTTCAAAACATTTTACACGCATGATTGATCGACTTTAATTAAATTCGTCTTCTTCTTATGCTTTGAGTTTCTTTTATGGTAATTATACACTACGGTGGAGTTATTATAGCTTGTACCCTGTGTATGTGCAGCTCGTGAAGGCGATGCACAAGGCGGCATGGGGCAAAACAGACGGGGAGAAGGCCGAGGGGAAGAACCAGGTCGCCTCAGCCGTGGAGACCCTAGAGGGAGCTATGAAAGAGTGCTCCAAGCCCTTCTTTGGAGGCAGCAATGTCGGATATGTGGATGTCGTGCTCGGTAGTCTTCTTGGGTGGGTGCGCGCGACTGACACGATGCAAGGTGTCAAGACCTTCGACGACCCTGCCATCATGCCTCTCCTTGCCATGTGGGCATGCCGCTTTGATGCACTGAAAGCAGTCCAAGTGGTCATGCCAGACATGGGCACGCTGGTCGATTTTGCCATGCCCATGATGTCGGCTCGCCACTCTGGTCGATGGGGCCTCGTCATTTACCTATATGTTTTTGCGGTTCTTCTGCAAATGGTGGCGTCCTATCTCACTTGGTTGGGTCGAGCCGAGGGCAAAGGAGATCCCCAGGACGGAAACCCTTGTTCTCGCCTTCACTGGTTGGCTCCAGGCGCATTACCGTATTGGGGTTGCTATGCCCTTGAAGGCATGGACTTCGTGACCGGATCTATGCCCACGCTGTTTCTTCTCTATGTTTTCGTGAAAGGTTTCAAGAGTAGTATGGTCAGGGTGCTGGTGACGGGAGTCCCTGTGTTAGTCATCACATGGTATTTTCTTACCCTCTACAAGCCGTGTGGCCCTGACACCTTAAACATTACTAGTACATTGATGAGTGCGTTGCCGCGCCCATCCATATTTACCGAATAACTTCAAATAAACAGGAGTATGGCGACACATAACAGGATTGCCGCGCCTTGTGTTGGACATTTATTTTGAATAGAGTTTCGTTGTGTGCATCGTCAATGCAGAGACGAGGAGCATTGTAAAGAAACATGGGAGCTTATTATAATAAAAGGGTTGATTCTTTCTTTTAATTTTCAGAAGGTGAAATTGTCCAGAAAGATGAAAGCATCGAGATCTGGTGGTGTCTTTAGGTAATAACGGTCATGAGGTGGCATCTTCGGTCAGTGAGTTGTTGAACTCAGAGACCGAAAATGCCTTGGTTATGTTACAAAAAAACGGCCTCTAAGACCCCCGTCAAGAATGATGATCTGGATTTGCCAGAAAAATCATACAGTTGTTCTTGGCATTCTTGAAATGATACTCAACCCTCTCTTTCTTCATTTAATTCTACGTCACCTCATAAAAAATGCTAGTTGGCATGCGTGATACTACTAGTTATGATACTCCCATTACAGGTAACCTTATCTGATCCATAGCCCGGCTAAATCAGTAACGTCTATTGTTTATTTCTCATCTACTGTTCGCGTGTCTTTCATCATTGTATCAACATCCAAGACAAAACATGGGTCAGAACCTACATTGTCATCTAAAAAAAACTAATATTTCATTTTCAGGTGTCAAAATATTTCTCTGTGGGCAAGCTACATTTTCTCCACATGAGTTGTATGTTCCACTGGCAAAAAAAGGCAACAATGACATCCAGTTCTTTCTAGGAAGTGCCATCCTTCCGGTCTGTGTATCCTGACAACCATGATGAACACAATCAAATTTTATTCAAGTGACCCTCAACAAGCCGAGGGCGAATGGCTCAGAAAACCAAAAAACTTTCCTCACAGTGGCTAATGCATGACAATCCCATGAGCTGCAGTATGACCACCTTTCATCGAAAGAGCATAGACGGAAAAACAACATATGTATCTGTCTTGCTCACCAAGACAGCACCTTTCAAAATATAGCAACACCGATACGGTAACATTCTCAACACTAGGCAGTGGAAGTCAGAACAAAAGGAATCACCATACAGCTCCCCTCTTTCGTCACCTAAAATCAACTACTACATGCAGTCGCAATTTGCACAAGAAGTGAAGACAAAATTAAAATAACTTGCAGGGATTCACGCGAGCAGTGAGTAGGCACCGGCATGGCCAAGTCGACCAGCTCGCCCACATCTGGCATGAGTCCCTGAACCTTTTTCAACGAACAGAAGCGGTCCTGCCACGCGAGTAGGAGCGGCGTGGTGATAGGGTCGAAGGTCTTCACACTGGCTTGTCTCTTATCGGTGACGCACAGCCATGGAAGAAGGCCACCGAGCACCACATCCACATATCCGGGGCTATCGCCTCCAAAGAAGGGCTTGGAGCACTCTCTCAAAGCTCCCTCTAGCGTCTCCATAGCGGCCGCCACCTGGGCCTTCACCTCTGCCTTCTCCCTGCACGTTACGCTCCATGTCGCCTTCTCCATCGCCTTGACGAGCTGCAAATGCACACGGCACCAGCAGCACAACCGTTATTAAAAAGTTCAAAGCATATACGAAGTCGAAGAGAATCAAACTAATGGCGATCACACATGCGACATGCTTATGATGCAGAGACCCAAGGTGAAACTCTTATGCAATTATGTATAATCGGCTTGATGCGATGATATGATTAATGAGAAAGACTTCTGTTATCAAGAAAAAAAATACAATACCGTGTCATCCATAAAGTCACCCCAGTAGCGAGCGATAGCACGCTCGGAGGGGTCGTCGGGGAGGAGGGAGGAGCCGGCACCGGCGAAGGCCTCGTCGAGGTACTGGATTAGGCTCAACGATATGCCGTAGACAGGCTTGCCGTCGTGGATCAGCACCGGTAGCTTACTGTTGAGGAGCAGCTCATCGCTCTTGTAGTTCTTGAGGCCTTGCTCCTCGACGTACTCGTAGCTCAAGCCCCTGAGGTGGAGCGCGAGTCGCACTCGCAAGACGTGCGGGCTCGCCCAAATCCCCAGCAGCTTCAGGTCGTCTCCTCCGGCCATGTCCTAGGTGCCTGGTGTCGAGCGATCAGCTCAATTAGGCCGGTCTCAGCTTAGTTTGCATGTAAAGGTAGCTTAACGTGTGTTTTTGAGTTTTGATCTTTCTTGCTATATATGATTTCTTGGGGACATGTGGACCAAATTCTTGGGTTGATAACTATTCTTCGACAAGAAAAGTACTATTCTTTGACTTTGACTAGAACATTGTTCATCTACCTCGCCTCGTGGATGGTACACCTCCCAATATTGCACTCGCCATCGATCTGCTGACAAAGTACAGTCATGTGCCTACCAGGAAACATCGAGGAGACGTAAGAGAAATGTTTGGATACATTTAAGGGACTGAAAATCTTGGATTATTTTATAGAGCAGAAGGAACCATGACCTATCAGTGCTAGGCTATCTTGGACGTTATGTACTCTCTCCGTCCGAAAATACTTGTCATAAAAATGAATGTATCTAGACATATTTTAGTTATAGATACATGTACTTTTATCCATTTATGGACAAGAAATTCTGGACGAAGGGAGTACCTAATAACGACCTATCACACATCTGAGTCATGCACTATACACGGTACCACTATATCATCAAAATCGTCAAACAAAGTTTTATATCGGGCTATGAAATCATACTAACACAACAGTGTATGACTTTGACCGATGATGGACTACATTCAGTTGACGCATACATGTCAGTTGAGGCTTTCATGGACTACATGGTACTACCTTTTTTATAGCCATGTGCGTCAACCGATTCAAGATTACTGATTGATTCTCCTTTTATTTAAATACACTTTTTTTGAACTGATTTAATAGTATGTTTTTAAAATCTTATAATTAATATTGTTTCTAAATCTCTATTGGACCGCACCATTGCCAGCTTATATAGACGTTATAGGTCAATACGTCGTTGAATTTATCGCGTCAAGATCTTTGAAACTAGATCCCATGTTAATAGGTTTCGATAAAAAAAATAGTTAGCAAAACATAAAAACCAAAAGAAAAAAAAACAAGCTGAAAGCATGTTTTTTTTTTACCTTTTTCTCTTCGCGGAAGCAAATATGTGTCAAACACATAAGGAAAGTGGCAGATATGTCGTGGTTAGGGTTTCCTAGCCCTGGCGATCTGGAGGCGTATGCCCAGCCGCCACCACCGCCGGCCGCCGTGCCGGCCGTGTGTGGCCTTCCTTCCGCGCCTAGGGCAAGCCTAGGAGTCGGAATTGTGGCGGCCGAGTCCGCCGAGCGGTCGCGCGGCCCCTCGTGGCCCCGAGACTCTGCGGTATGCGAGTTGGGTTCTGGGTGCCCTAACCCCCGACGCAAGGCTGAGATGCAGTCTGCCTACAAAAACCCATCTAGGGTCTGGGAACGAACGCATCAGGAACCGCGTAAGCCACCAGATCGCACAACTCTCAAGCCATCGCCGCCGCTGTTAGCCGAGATGTCGTCGTCCGCGAGCGAGAAAGGCAAGAAGTCGCCGGCGGTCGAAGTGATCCCGGAGGTTGGTGGGGCGCATATAGGGCTCCCTCCGTGGTCGCTGCTCGCCCGAAGCCTTCCAATGGGGGAGCTGTGGCTGCTAGGCGGATCAACCCGCAGATGCAATCGTTGACGATCTGGACGCGGATGAAGACGGCGGACGAGACGGCGGCGCCGTCGATGACCCGGCATCGCGCCGAGCGGGAGGTTGAAGGGCCAGAGGACTTCAGGGAAGGAGAAGATTCTGAGGGCGAGGTAGAGCTAGCGGAGGTGGACCTTGAGGAGGACGGTGTACTGCAGCAACAGGCGCATCCTTGGTCCGTGGTCATGCTGGTGTATTCCCTGGACCGGCCATCGCCTAGCGCCCTATTTGATAACATTGTAGATGGATGGCGGCTAAAGGAGGATTTTGATTACTCGTACCAGGGAAATAATAAGTACCTCGTGCACTTCGGGTGCGAGGCCGATATGTCAAGAATCCTTCGAGGGGGGCCATGGCAGTATGAGCACGATCCGTTGTTAATTGAGGCCTATGATGGTATGAGGAAAGTGTCGGACTATAAGCTGGATAAGATGAGGATATGGGTACGTATTCTTGATGTGCCCATGAACTGGAGGACCGATGCAGTGGTGAAAGCATTATGTGTTAATCTGGGAAAGATCTTGCAAGCGGAGCTCAATGAGAAGGCTGGTAACTATGTTCGGGTCAGGGTGGAGATCCCGGTGTACCGTCCGCTGGAAACTTCAGTAGCTATGTTCGCCAAGCTGCAGGGTACAAGAACTAAGATGGAGTTTGAGATTCAGTACGAGAAGCTGCCACATTTTTGTTATACATGTGGATATCTTGGACACCAAGAGAAGTCTTGTGGTAGGAAACGCAAAGGAGGTTCGCCAACTGGCAAATACAGTGGCAAGTTGCGCTGCTCACCACCACGTCGCTTTGGTCGGCAGTCCGGTACAGTGAGGGCGAAGACGTACCCGACGGTATTTCGGGGGCTTGATTTCTCGTCCGAGAGCACGGCATCATCGGCCCGTGGACGCGGCAGCAAGGGGGCGCGACGAACGGAAGGCGGCTCGGTTCGGCGTCAGCAACAGGCCGAGGAGCATAGCACTGGGAACCCTGCGGTGGACGAGCTACTGGCTGCAAAAATGGAGGCTACGTCTGAGGGTAGCAAGGACGTGTTGAAGGAGCCACATGCAGCTACAGTGGGAGATGGTGCTAGCCACGGACTCGCCACATCGGGTGTTCAGAGCTCCAACCACTCTGAACCAAGGAGTTCTGACATGATACCAGCCATGCGCAATCTTTCACATGAAATCACCATGGCTAACGCTGATCTCTCTGATGATTTATCAACCCTGGGCAAGCGTGCAGCCGTTGGAGACAATAGTACTGCTTCTGTACAGGAGGCGGGAGACCTTGCTTTGGTGCCATATGATAATAAGGCCACCTTGGCCGATCGTGTGCTTTCAGGTACCCCCAAAAAGCGCAGAACGTCGGGAACTCGGGAGGTGCAGCAGTCCCAGCATGAGGGTGAGGTGGCTGACCAGGAGATGGTGGACCGGACCAACAACTTGGAGGCTGTCGGCACAGGGGCCGCCGACGAACTGACGGGGCCGGCGGAGCCCCGTCAGAAAATGAATCTCCTCAGTTGGAACTGCCGAGGGGGTGGGAACTCTCGGACAGTTCGTGACCTTGTGAGTCTAGTGCAGGCTCACTCCCCGAGTATCGTTTTTCTTTGTGAGACTAGGCAGTCTAAGAATAAAATGAAACGTCTTCGTGCTAGGTTAGGTTTGAGAGGTTTTGATGCTTTTGATTGTGTTGGCCGTAGTGGTGGTCTTGCTTTGTATTGGCATGAGTCTTTGAGTCTTGATGTAAAAGAAATAAATGAACGATATATTGATGCGTATGTAACTGGTACGGCGGGTGAGCCACCCTGGAGGCTTACCTGTGTCTACGGCGAGCCACGGACGGAGGACCGTCATCGCATGTGGTCCCTTCTCCGTGATCTTCACTAAAAGGCCAACCTGCCGTGGGTCGTTGTGGGAGACTTTAACGAAGCGATGTGGAGTTTTGAGCACTTCTCTGACACACCGCGTTCAGCAGGTCAGATGCTTGATTTCAGAGATGTTCTTGAGGTTTGTGGTTTGGGCGACCTTGGTTTTGCAGGTCTGCCCTATACTTTTGATAATCGTCGAGGGGGGCGGGCTAATGTAAAGGTCCGCCTCGACCGCGCCGTGGCCAACAACATGTGGAGAGATGTCTTCGCTCATGCCAGGGTGGAGCACCTGGTGGCGCCCAGCTCCGACCACTTGCCCATCTTGCTTCGATGCGCGCTCGAGGAGACGAGCCAGGCAACAGGCAGGAGATGCAGACAGTATGAGGTAATGTGGGAACGGGACCCATCCCTGCCCGAGGTAATTATGAACACATGGACTGAGTTGGGTGCTATGCTGAATCTTGGTGATATTGCTTCCGGCTTGGGTAACTTGATGAAAAAACTGCAAGGCTGGAGCTGCAAAATTTTTGGTAATGTGATTAAGGAAATTAACAAATCTCGCTCCCGCTTGGAGGAGCTTATGTCGATGAATGCAGATAGGAAAGACATACGGGAGGAGACCGACCGCATGAACGAGCTGCTATACAGAGAGGAGATGTTGGGGATGCAGCGGTCTCGTATTGCATGGCTGAGGGAAGGCGACCGCAACACTCAATTTTTTCACCGGAAAGCGGTGTGGCGTGCGCGGAAAAATCGCATTAAGGCACTCATTGATGAGGAAGGGGTCACGTACAGGGACCATGGTTCCATGGCGGCTATGGCCACGGCCTACTTTTCTAAGCTTTTTACTGCTGATTCTCTCTATGTGCGGATCCAGTTATAGATCTGATACAGACTCGTGTGACTGACAGTATGAATGATGGCCTGTGCGCAGATTTTTCAGATAAGGAAATAGCTGATGCTCTCTTCCAGATTGGACCACTCAAGGCGTCAGGGCCGGATGGATTCCCAGCCCGCTTCTTCCAGAGGAACTGGGCAGTTATGAGAGAACAGGTTATGGCAGGAGTGCGGGAATTTTTTCGTACAGGGATCATGCCTGAGGGGGTGAATGACACTTCCATTGTTCTCATCCCGAAGGTGGATAACCCGGAGAGGCTAACTGAGTTTCGTCCAATAAGCCTATGCAATGTCATATATAAGGTGGTGTCAAAGTGTTTGGTGAATCGACTGAGACCTATTTTGGATAATATTATCTCTCCTCAACAAAGTGCCTTTGTCCCTGGCAGGATGATTACATATAATGCACTAATTGCCTTTGAGTGTTTCCACTTTATTCAGCAGGAGAAGGACCCTAGCAAGAGCTTCTGCGCATATAAGCTGGATTTATCAAAAGCTTATGACAGGGTGGACTGGATCTTCTTGGAGCGAATGATGAAAAAGATGGGCTTCGCTCGCCGGTGGGTGGACTGGATTATGGCTTGCGTCACCTCGGTGAGATATACAGTGAAATTCAATGGAACCCTCTTGGAATCATTTGCACCGTCGCGCGGGCTACGGCAAGGTGATCCTTTGTCCCCGTTTTTGTTCCTGTTTGTGCCTGATGGTCTATCTGCGTTATTGAAAGATGGAGAGCAAAGAGGAGATTATACCCCGCTAAAAATATGCCGAAGAGCGCCGGAAGTGTCTCACTTATTATTCGCAGATGATACGTTGCTCTTCTTCAAGGCAAAGGCGGACCAAGCTAAAAAGGTCCAACAAGTGCTAAATACATATGCAAAGGCCACTGGACAATATATTAATCCGTCTAAATGCAGTGCCCTGTTTGGCACTTCGTGTCCAGCCATGATGCAAGACGTGGTGAGAGATATTCTCCATATCGGTACTGTTACTTTTGAGGAAAAGTACCTAGGCCTTCCAACGCCCGAGGGTCGCATGTCTCGAGGTAAATTTCAGAATCTGCAGTCCCGGTTGTTGAAAAGGATTATTGCGTGGGGCGACACCCTCTCTCTGGCTGGCAAGGAGACTATGATCAACGCAGTAGCTCAGGCCATCCCTACGTATATTATGAGTGTTTTCAAGTTACCTATGTCTGTCTGCGATGATCTGAACAGAATGGTCCGGAATTTTTGGTGGGGGGCATCGGAAGGCAAGCGGAAAACACATTGGATAGCATGGCCAAGGATACCAGCTCAGAAAAGCAAGGGTGGTTTGGGATTCAGAGATTTCCGCCTCTTCAACCAGGCGCTCCTAGCGAGACAGGCTTGGCGTTTGCTAACTAATCCTACCAGCTTGTGTGCGCAGGTTCTCAAGGCACGGTACTATCATGACGGGCGCCTCGAAGATACGGTATTCTCGGGGAATGCATCTCCGACTTGGCAGGCGATTCAGCACGACCTCGAGCTCTTGAAAAAGGGCATCATATGGCGCGTCGGGGGCGGGCAGGACATCCGCATTTGGCAAGACCGGTGGCTGCCTAGGGAGCCATCACGCCAACCCATATCCCTGCAGGGTACGTGCCGCCTAAGGAGGGTGGCGGAGCTCCTGGATGGCGAGGGGTCCTGGCGCATGGACCTGCTCCACCGCTACTTCCTCCCTGCGGATGTCGACGTCATCATCAGTATCCGTACGTCGACCCGCGTCACCGAGGATATTATTGCATGGGCACCGGAGAGGAACGGTATCTTCACCGTTCGGTCTGCCTACCGCCTGGCCATGGACGAGCGCGAGCGTCCTTTGGCTTCCGCCACGAGCAGGGCACCGGATGGTCGTCGCGCCATCTGGAAGATCATATGGGGGTGCCCTGCTCCCCCTAAGGTACGCGTGTTCACTTGGAGAGTCGTCACCAACTCACTTGCTACTTGGGCCAATAAAGCCTCGCGACACCTCGAGCTTACTGACATTTGCCCCTTGTGTGGTGTTGAACGCGAGGATGGATTCCATGCGCTTTGCAGGTGTCCCTTGGCAAGAGAGCTCTGGCGAGTTATGGCCTTGGACTGGAACATCCCCAAGGTGGAGGCCATCGTCAACACTGGCCCAGAGTGGATCTTTTCACTGCTGGACCCCTTGGATGAGACGGCGAGATTGGTGGTGCTCATGACCATGTGGAGAGTATGGCATGTCCGGAATGAGATCACACACGACAAGGCGCCGCCCACTGCCGAAGCCTCTCGACGCTTTTTGCACGGATACATCAACTCACTCATGTGCATACAACAACATCCTGATGGTAACCTAGAGAAAGGGAAGATGGTGGTCCTGCCTTCACCACCACGCGCTCCAGAAAGTACGGCGCCCAAGGTGCGCGCACACTGGGTACCGCCCCAGCCGGGCTGGGTTAAGTTGAACACGGATGGGAGCTACATAGCGGCCACAGGTGCGGCGGGAGGAGGTATGATCCTGCGTGATGACAGAGGCGAGATCATCTACAACGCATGTAGGGAGCTACGTACATGCGACAACGCTTTAGAGGTGGAGCTAGAAGCGTGCAGAGAAGGCTTGGAGCTGGCCTTGCACCGATCTAACCTACCTATTCTGGTTGAGTTGGATAGCGCGGAGGCGGTGTTGATGATTACAGCACGCGAGATGGATAGATCGTCACATCATGCACTTATAAAGGAGATTCGTAGGTTGGCTGGAAGCGATGCTAGGGAGATCTCTTTTACTCTTTGTAGCCGTCTGCAGAACAGGATTAGTCATGAGCTGGCCGCCTATGGCCGTAGCACTCCGCGCACAGCAGTCTGGCTTACTGCCGGGATGGACTTTGTTGTAAATCTGGCTCTCGCTGAGAAGCCTCCTTGAGTAATGAGAATTCCTTTTTCCCCGCAAAAAAAGAAGCAAATATGTGTCTGCAAGAGAAGCAAATCTGTGTCTCCCATGGAAGCAAAAAAAACACAACTTTTTTTTCCTTTTTCGAGTGTGCCTCTCATGGAAGAAAATTTGTGGCTCCACGAGAAGCAAATTTATGCTCCCGTGAAAGCAAAAAAAAACAATTTGTTTTCCTTTTCAGAGAGGCATAGTTGTGCCTCTCATGGAAGAAAATCTGTGCCTCCGGTCGAAGCCTAAAAACGTTTTTTTTCCTTTTCCGAGAGGCACAGAAAGAAAAAAAATGTGTTTTTCTGCGGGAAAGACAACTTTTTCTCCAAAACCTAGGGAAAAGTGGACCAAAACAAAAAGGCAAAAAAAAAGAAAAAACCATTGATGGCCCGAAAATACGTAAAGGGAAATATAAAAACAAAATCCTGAGAGAGCGCCCATCATGCGACACGTGGCGACGGCTGACCAAAGTGACCTTTGAGGAGCTCCCGCAAGGGGTGCGAAAAATTAGCACCTACGATCACCCAAGACCAATATGAAGATGCATAACGGGTTGGGATCACGATTTTTATCGTCACCGAGTTGCGGCGGAAGAAGAACATGTTGGTGTAGATCGTACTTAGAGTCCCTCGAACCGTCATGAACGATCCCTCGTACTGCCCATGAACAGTCCCTTTAACCGAAGACGGATAGCACAACCTCTCTACTTGGTTGCAAGCATGCAGCCTTCACGATCCGGTAGCGATTCGCCTTCCACAGCTAATCGTCGCCAGAATTAGAGGGAGGAGATTAGAACCACGCGGGGCTTGTAATTATGATGACAAGAGGATTAGCCACACTGTAATTATCCAACTAGGACCAACTAGAACATGAACTAGAAGAACTAGAGGAGGCTCCAAAACTTGTGTATCCAAAGGGTGGAAATCGAGCCTCCTCTAGTTCTTCCGGATCCTCTCATAACTATTCCATATATTCATGAAATAATTCCACCAATATATTCTCATGACTCTTGTCCTACTAACACTCAGCGGACCGTGATCGCCTTAAGCTTGTGACCCCATAGGTTCAGTAACTCACCGACATGGATGAAACCTTTCGTTCAATGACCGACAGCGGGATTGTTCCATATTGGTCCCTGTGATCACACGAATGATATTCAAGTGAACATTTGGTTATCATGTGATGTTCCCTTTGCTTCGTAATACTTCACAAAACCGGAGATGCATCGGTATCCTCCTGAGTCATCACCATGCTCACTATACCGAAATCCTCATTATCGGTTTTGTTCTTCTTTCTCGTTATTGTGTTCTGGCATCCCTGTGAAGAAGTCATGTGTGTCTGGCCAGACGATGATTGATGCCGTCACACTAAGAGGGCCCTAATAATATCTCTCCATCGTCAGAGGAGCAAATCCCACTCTTGAGCTATCCGGTCAATTGGTAAACTTTCCGATGAACCTATAAGTTCTCGCTATAATCTCCGTGTTACAGGTGACGTTTGAGCAACCCCAAAGCCCATCGTACAGTAAGAAGTACTGTTCAAAAAATCTTCCGATTCAGCGATTTATCGTTCAATTTATCGCTACTTCTGGGGTGACCGATAAGATTATGCCTTATCTTCACCGTTTATCGTTTAGGCCGATTTATCGCTCTGACAAGCAATTTATCAGAATCTACAGATAAATCAAGCCTATTCCTAGCACTAGTTTTGAAAAACCTATGTTTATTTGTGTTTTGTGGACCTTGTTAAGCAATATGTACTATTGTCCTATTTTGTTTGTTATTATATGAGGATTCAGAGGTTAGGAATCAAGTAACACTTCTGTCCAATATTTTTTTGGTGTCGAATATAGCATATTTTAGTGTTGGTAACCTAGTATTTGCAAAAAATAGCCGATTATTAGTCGACCAATAAAATCGATTAATCGGCTGATTTCTGATTAATCTCTAATCCTGACCAGAGCGAGACGCTAATGATAAGTGATATCCTCACATTGGTAAGAAGTGACAATAATACTCCTGATCTAAGGAGCAATATCGCACATTAACACTCCGTGTTATTAGAATTGAATGCAACCGATATTAACTCATTTCATAACAAACAAGATTGGGTCGATTCAATATAATCGTTCTTCCAACGTCATAATATCAATGTTGTTTTAGGACCATCATTACACTTAACGATATCCTAAGATCCAGAAAACATGATCACCAACAACACTTGAGCTAGTCTTAGAGGCGAGACTATTAAACTTTTATTTACCGTTTATCATTCCACATATGTATATGAGTTTTCCACCGAATCACATATTCCAGGATCATAGCAGTTATAGCATAGAATATAAACTCTTAACTATGAATATGGAAATAAAATAATACAAATGTTATTGCCTCTGGGGCATATTTCCAACAGTCTCCCACTTGCACTAGAGTCAGTAATCTAGTTAACACTTTTAACTTTTATACCAATGGCAATCCGGTGTCATTCCATGCTTTGCTTGTGGTATAGACTTCGTCCTATCGATTCTGACAACTTCAGACCCGTTTGTATCATTTGCATTTCTATGCATCCGTCATGCTTTCACATGAATTCATAATTTATGTGAAACAAGCTTAGTATATATTGAATCACTGGCAAGACTTTTGGTTCCTTAGATTGAGCCATAGAACCACTATATGAGAATCGTGTTCTATTTGCACAATCATCTAGAAAACATACTAAGTTCATAAATGAACTTTTGATTCATCACCCTCTATTGTTGCTTATAAAGCGACAATATACTCAAGCTTCCGTTATAGAATTCACTACAATAACTTTCTTGGACCAACTCCAACTTACTGTGCCACCATATTCATTTAATTGAAATCAAAATTCGTTTGAAGCACCGATTGAAGTTTTTTGACAATGTACTACTTACATCAAGCATGTATTGATGTAAACTCCTTACACCAATCTCTTCATTTTCTCCATATGCGAGAAACATGTCGTCAGTACTCAACGACATTTTTACTATTGTCCTATGATCAACAGTTTGACCTTTCTGCTAACTTTGCTCACAACTTTACTTGGAGTACTGGACTTATATGGTTATTTACATACCATGGAATTAACACAAGTGTGATTGAAATCATGTATTCCACTCATCAGTATTTCACGACACCGATTCTTGCTAAGAACTCCTTCCATCTTGAAAGAACATGCGGTGCCCCCATGTTTGGTTTTGGTAATTGATGACAATATCTATGGACTAATGGTTGCCTTGAGTTATATTTGAAGGTTTTGTCCATAGGATTTTCTTGGAGTACATGTGTTGGTTTCAAGGAGAGTTTGTGTCGACCAAGGTGCTATTCAAGGAATTACATAAAGATTGGTATTGTGAGAGGTTGATCAAGACTAAGTCAAAGAGTGAATCAAGTTGATCAACACACAAAGTGTAGAAGATGTACCGAGAGGGATCAAGTGATCCCATGGTATGGTAAGCACTGTCAATTACGCTTTGTGTACTAACCCATGGTCTTCGTGAGAGTTCTTTGTGGGGTTAGGTTGCGGTGTGCAAGTTCAAGTGATGCATCACGAAGAGATCAAGTGCTTGAAGCTTGCCGTCCATTGTGGTGACAATGGACTTGTGAAGATGTGCTGAAGAGTGGCTCACCCATAGTGGACTATGGGGGAGCAATCATCTAGTCTTCATCGAGCCAACGCATTCAAGAAAGGTGGTCCAACTTGAGGGAGTCAACATCGTCATCATATAGCTCAAGTGGACTTTGTGCAAGGCAAAGTTTTTCCCTTGATAGGTCTTCTATTTTACCGGTCTCATGGTGGTAGTTGGGGGACCGGGTTATAGGATCGATTGCCGTACTACCAAGGGGGGCTCTCGATGAGTAGCTTGATCGTATCATTCGTAGAGAGATCAAACCATTGCATACTTGCATCATCTTTCTTGGTTCTTGTTTGATTTCTTTGTGACATTTGGAGCTTATGGTCATCTTCTTGACAAGCTTGAGTTCATCGAAAACGGAGTTCACATGCTTCCTCTATTGCGTTTTCGGTGTTGGAGGTTTTACCGGTCTTATTCGAGGAAGGGTTCTCACCATTTTCTTATGGGCCTTTTATAATTTCCTTCTTATTGTTATTTCTATCAAGATTCTGTTAGCCCTTGTCTCTAGCTTTCCAACAAACTTGGTTTCATTGAATTCGGAGTCCGTTTGCAGAAGTTGTGTTAGTTTTGGTGTCCTTAAAAAAGCTGCAACGGTACTACCGCTCATGGGAGCGGTACTACCGCTTGCAGAGGGTGTAATTTTTTAGTACCACTCCCTCTAAGCTATAGTACCGTGCCAGATTTTTGAACTGATCAAAACTCAGCGGAAGTTGCCACGGATGTATTTTTTAGTACCGCTCACAAGCAGTAGTACCGCTACCCTCAGCGGTAGTACCATGAGGACGAGCGGTAGTACCGCTCCGGCGGTTCTACTGGCCTTCTGCCTCCTCGCTGTTGTTTTTCAAAGGGCTTCCACCGCCCTAGCGGTAGTACCGCTCCCATGAGCGGTAGTACCGCTCTGTGCGGGCTGTGAGCATAACAGTTGGATTTTTCCCCACCTATAAAAGGGGGTCTTCTTCCCAATGAACCTTATCCTTTGAGCTCGTGTTCTTTGATACGTCCATTTTGCATCATGCTTTTATATTGATATTTATTGCATCATGGGATGTTATTACACATTATGTCACAATACTTATGCCTATTCTCTCTTATTTTACAAGGTTTACATAAAGAGGGAGAATGCCGGCAGCTGGAATTCTGGGCTGGAAAAGGAGCAAAATTAGAGACCTATTCTGCACAACTCCAAAAGTCCTGAAACTCCACGGAAGTTATTTTTGGAAATAATAAAAAATACTGAGCGAAGAAAATACCAGAGGGGGCCCACACCCTGGCCACGAGGGTGTGGGGCGCGCTCTACCCCCCGGGGCGCGCCCCCTGCCTCGTGGGCCCCCTGGTGGCCCTCCGGTGCCCATCTTCTGCTATATGAAGTCTTTTGTCCGAGAAAAAATGATAAGCAAGCTTACGGGACGAAACTCTGCCGCCACGAGGCGGAACCTTGGCGGAACCAATCTAAGGCTCCGGCGGAGCTGGGAAACTCCCCCCCGGGAGGGGGAAATCATCGCCATCGCCATCACCAACGATCCTCTCATCGGGAGGGGGTCAATCTCCATCAACATCTTCACCAGCACCATCTCCTCTAAAACTCTAGTTCATCTCTTGTATCCAATCCTTGCCTCTAAGTCTGAGATTGGTACCTGTAGGTTGCTAGTAGTGTTGATTACTCCTTGTAGTTGATGCTAGTTGGTTTACTTGGTGGAAGATCATATGTTCAGATCCATTATGCATATTAATACCCCTCTAATTATGAACATGAATATGATTTGTGAGTAGTTACGTTTGTTCCCGAGGACATGGGAGAAGTCTTGGTATTAGTAGTCATGTGAATTTGGTATTCGTTCGATATTTTGATGAGATGTATGTTGTCTTTCCTCTAGTGGCGTCATGTGAACGTCGACTACATGACACTTCACCATTGTTTGGGCCTAGAGGAAGGCATTGGGAAGTAATAAGTAGATGATGGGTTGCTAGAGTGACAGAAGCTTAAACCCTAGTGAAAGTGAGAGTATCACTTAGATTATATTTTGGTGTGATGACAATGTGGTTAGTGGAACTAATGTTGGTTGCTAAAGTTTATCTCAGGACTTTGGTTCCAAGGTGTCCATTGATGGAGGTGTGCGACCCCCCAGTCCAAAAAGATCAAAGGCGTGGTTACCGGCGACTCGAAGGTTTTTCGTTTTGGTTCGATTTGAGTCGTAGGTAAAACCGCACTATCAAGAGGGGTCTTCGTGGATTTAGTGTCGTGTGGGAATGCCTCCAAGACAGATACACCAGCCCTCCTACACCTCCTCAGATATTCCACTTATTGTGTGCTTTGCCGTGGTGTCCTGTGATGTTTCATCAGAAATCTTCTGGACACCCCGTGCGCAGGGGGTCTCTGACCCCCGTGCGCACGGGGTACCTCGAAACTCACTAGACACCCCGTGCACACGGGGCTGACTTGGCCCGTGCGCACGGGGTCCAACGGGCAGAAATCCCCTCCCGGCCAAGAACACTATATAAGCCCCCTTCTTCCTCCTCCATCCTTGAACCCCAATGTCTTGTTGAGCTCCTCCATTGCTACACCCCATTTTGCTCACTACTCTCAATCCCTCCACCCAATCTTGTTGAAGCTTTGGGGATTGGGAGAGCAAGACCCGATCTACACTTTGACCAAACCAAATCGCGTTCCCCGCAACATTCATCCACCATGACTTGTTACTCTTGGAGCTTGGGCTCCTAGGCGGTTAGAGGTTCCTCCGGAAGCTTCCTTGCTTGAGGTGTGCTCCGGAGAAGTTTGTAAAGGTGTGGTGGTCGCCTTCAAGACCAACCCCGAGTGATTCGAGGCTCATCCGTTGGGGGTGACTCGAAGGAGATTACGGTGAGCCTTCGGTGGCGTTCCGCAAGCTTTGGCTCCGGCACCGCTCCAAACGGAGAGTAGCTCTTCCCCAAGGAAGAGTGAACTTTGGGATAAAATCCGCGTCCTCGTCTCACTTGTGGTTAATCCTTTCCCGCACTTTACTTAGCCTTGTATGCTTGTTGGCTTGCTAATTAGTTTGTTGCCTAGCATATTTATCTTAGAGCTTGCTTGTCATATAGGTTGTGTTCACCTAGTTGCATATCTAGTGAACCCTTTTTATCCGCTAAGCCTTAAAATTGACAAGAAAGAGTAAAATTTGTAGTCTCCTATTCACCCCCCCTCTAGTCGACCGTATCGATCCTTTCAATTGGTATCAGAGCCTCGTGCTCTAATATAAGGTTTTACAACCTTAGAGGATATGGTCGATCTAGGGAATGAGGGAGGTGACGCACCACTTGCGGAGGATGGTCAAAACCTACCCCCCGCCGCGGCCGACGCACTTGTTGCTCCGGCCGTTGCTCCCGTCGCCCCCATTAACCCGGAGGGCCTGTTGACCGCGGCCGATATTCTTTCAATGTTTGCGGACCTCAAAACTGCTATGTTGAAAGAAGCTCGCTCCTCGGTCAAGGAGGAAATTGATGCTCGCTTAAAGCCCTCGACATCCGCCTCAAACTCATTTGATCCAAATGCAGTTCATGATGCGGATGATTCGAGAGAACCTCTTGCATCCCCGGCTCTCACTCAAGTTCCCAAGTACAATGCCGTGGAACCCTTTTACTCACCACAACCCTTGCAGCACCCTCGCATTAATCCTGTGGGGCCTCCGCCCCTTTGAAAGCTAACGCGTTTGCTAAGTGGAAGCTAGATATGGAGTCTCATATTCGCAGTGCATCTACACAACTATGGTGGATTGTGGTCAATGGTTTCAACCCCAAGGATCCCATGAATCTCACTCCAAGAGAAGCGGTTGATGATCAACTCAATGCTACCGCCCACAACATGTTGCGCACCGCGGTGACCGATGACTATAGTGACTCCATTGCTCTACTCAAGACCGCCAAGGAAATTTGGGATTGCCTTGAGGAGGCCCTCGAAGGTGATGAAGCAATTCGAAGATCTCGGTTGGCTTTGCTCAAGCAAGAAGTCAACCTATTTGTGAGAAATGAGGGTGAGTCCGCGGAAGAGGTATATCGAAGGTTGAAGTCTCTTGTGCTCAATTTGAGAACCTTTGGGTGCACTTGGGCAAATGATGATTTCATTAAGGACAAGTTCATTGATGCTATGGTTCTCACGGAACATACCATGGTGGTGATGATACATCAACGCCTGGACTATCAAAAGTTGACCGCGGCACAAGTTGTATCCACTTTATCAACTCATGTTCTTTTGGAGACCAAGTCCAAGAAGACCTTTGCCATAGCTCAAGCCACCAAGAACTCAAATCTTGCATTAAAGGCCAAGAAAGTAGTTGCCCAACCCTCAAGGGATGAAGAAGTTGTTGAAGAGACTTGTGAGGAAGATGTTGACACCTCATGCCCGGCAAATGACTTTGCGGAAGACTTGGCTCTCTAGGTCAAGAAATATTCCGGGACCATGGCAAACAAAGGGAAGAATCTGCAAGGAAGATCGTTTGGACGAAGAAAATGCTACAATTGTGATAGCCCAAGACATTTTGTGCACGATTGTCCTTATGAGAGACGTGAAGACAAGTCCGAGAAGCTTGTGCTCAAGAAGAAGAAGTTCACCAAGTTTTCCAAGAGGAAAGATGACAAGGCTCTTGTTCATGAGGAGTACATGTCCGGAGATGAAGATGACGGTGATGATGATCATGTGGGCACGGCCGCCATTGCCATGCATGCCACTACCTCCTCCTCCACCACCGGCCTCTTCGACTCTCCCAACGAGGACAAGCCGTTCACTCATCATTGCCTCATGGCCAAAGAGGTAAAAACAAAGTCCAAATCTCTAAAACCCTTCATCCACACTCCCAATGTTTCATGTGAGATAGTGGAGGATGAGTGTGATGATGGTGTGGATAATGATGAGGAATCCTTGATGGCTTTCATGAAAACTCTTCATGGTGAAGCTCGTGCTCGTTTTAGCGATCTCCTTAAATCACTCGCCGAACGCGATGATTTTATTGAGAACGTTGAAAACCTCCTCATAGAGGAAAAAGAGAGAGTCGAACTCCTTGAGCACGAGCTACATGAAGAGAGTGTCATGAGAGCATCACTTGAGGAAGCCTTGTCTTCTCATAAAATTGACTTCGTTAAAACCGATGATGCGTTGCAACTTGCTCTTGAGAACAAAGATGCCCTTAAAGTAAGGGTTGAAAAGCTTCTAGTTGATCACACGAGACTTGTTGGGGAACATGAGCTCCTTGTGACTAGTTCCAAGGTTGTCAAAGTGACCTCATTGCCCTCACCGAGTCTTATGCTCAACTTAAAGCTACAACCATTAAGGCTCTTACTTCCGTCCCTCATATTGATTTAAATGATGGATCTTGTACGGCTAACTTTGCTCATGATTGCACCTCTCTCCAAGAGGAGAATAAGAAGTTAAAAGCCCAAATTGAGAAAGGGCTTGTGTCGTGCATTCAAGGGGAGAAAAACCTCAATGACCTCTTGAGCAACCAAAAGGAGTGTGTTGCCAAGGAGGGAATTGGGTTTGACCCCTCTTCTAAGAAGAAGAAGACCAAGAAGAAGAGCCACAAGAATAAGATCGGTCCTACTCCTCCTCCCCAACAAAAGATAGCATTTGTTCATGAAGGACACAAGGAGAAGGAGAAGGAAAAAGGGAATGTTGTGGATGGCAAGGTCACTAGGGACAAGGCCATTCCCAAAGAGTTTGCCGGCAAGAACAACCCATCTTATGTCCTCATGAGAGGAGATGATGGTTATACCTTTGCTAAATTTGTTGGCACTAACTATGATGATTATTCTTGGACTATTTGGGTTCCTAAGACCCTTGTTGCTAACTCTCTAGGACCCATTGCAAAATGGGGACCTAAAATCAAAGCTTGATTCTTGTAGGACTATACCTCCAATGGAACACAATGGGTGATCGATAGTGGTTGCACCAATCATATGACCGGAGAGAGGGAGATGCTTGTGGAGTTCATTGATTCGCTCAAGGCCACTTCAAACATCTCTTTTGGTGACAATAGCAAGGGCAAGGTATTGGGTTTGGGCAAGGTGGTAATCTCTAGTGATGCATCACTTAAGAATGTCATGCTTATTCAATCCCTTCACTACAATTTACTTTCTACGATTCAATTGGCACGTGCCGGTTATGATTCTCATTTCGGTGAATTTCATGTGACCGTCTTTAGGAGAAGCAATCTCAAAGTGGTCTTTGTTGGGCATGTTGAAGACAACCTTTACGTGGTTGATTTCTCAAATGAGAAAACTTATCTTGCAACATGTCTAATGGCCAAGGCCGACGTGGGGTGGCTTTGGCACCGTTGGCTAGCACACGTTGGCATGAGAAATTTACAAGCTCTCTTAAAGGGGGAGCACATCCTTGGACTAACCAATGTGTCTTTTGCCAAAGATCGTCCTTATAGTGCTTGCATTGCCGGAAAACTTCATGAAAAAGCTCATAAGGTGACGACTATCATTACCACTTTGAGGCCTCTCGAGCTCATTCACTTGGATCTCTTTGGGCCTCCATCTTATGATAGTATGGGAGGGAGGAGGTATTGCCTTGTCATTGTCGATGACTATACAAGATATACATGGGTGTTCTTTCTCAAGACTAAAGATGAAACTCAAGACACCTTCATCAACTTGCCAAAGAAGCTCAACGTCAACATAATTGTGAGATCAAGGCAATTCGAAGTGACAACGACACCGAGTTCAAAAATTACACTATGAACGAGTTCTTGAGCGATGAGGGTATCAAGCATCAATATGCCGCGCCATACACTCCCGAACAAAATGGTGTTGCGGAAAGGAAGAACCGGACTCTCATTGAGATGGCAAGGACCATGCTTGACGAGTACAAGTCTCCATACAAGCTTTGGGCCGAAGCCATCAACACCGCGTGCCATGCTACAAACCGGCTTTATCTTCGTAAGCTCAAGAACAAGACTCCCTACGAACTCCTAATCGGGAGAAAGCCTAACGTCAAATACTTTCGAGTATTCGGTTGTAAGTGTTTCATTCTAAATAAGAAATCCCGTTTAGCTAAGTTTGCGCCTAAAACTTATGAGGGCATATTTGTTGGATATGCATCAAACTCTCATGCTTACCATGTTCTCAACAAATCCACCGGATGTATTGAGGAAACGGTAAATGTGGAGTTTGATGAAGATAACGGTTCCCGTGCGGAGCAAATTGTTCCTAGTGTTGTAGGTGATGAGGCTCCTTCACAAGCTATAAGGACTATGGGGATAGGCCACATTCGTCCACAAGAAACACCCCAAGTCCAAGTAGAAGAAGAAGGAGTAAGAGCCCCTCTTGTGGATTCTCCACAAGGGAAGTCATCACCGCCACCACAAGGTCAAGATGCTATGGGAAATCATGAACCTATCCAAGAACAAGATCAAGTCCCTCATGTTCCCGAGCAAGATCAAGGGCAAGCTCAACCAAATGGCGAAGAACCAATCCGTGAGGCCCAAGGTCAAGCTCTTGATCAAGATCAAGATCAATCCCAATCTCAAGTGTCTTCCACATCATCACATCCAAGTGATCAAGAACTAGAGGTTGTGAAGAGAAGGGTGTCTCCAAGGCTAAAGCATTCCCAAGGCCAAGCTTCTTCCACAAGTTCAAAACCAAGTGAAGAAGAGCTTACCCTCAAAGTGCAAAAAGCGGCCGCCAAGTTAAAGCATCTTCAACATCTCACCGACAACATTTATGGAAGCATCAACAAAGGGGTAACTACTCATAGACGTTTGGCAAACTTTTGTGAACATCACTCGTTTGTCTCTTGTGTTGAGCCCCTTAAGGTTGAAGATGCACTTGACGACCCGGATTGGGTAAATGCCATGCATGAAGAACTCAACAACTTCACCCGCAACAAAGTATGGACTCTTGTGAAGAGACCCAAAAACATCATAATGTCATTGTAACAAAGTGGATCTTTAAGAACAAACGAGATGAGCATGGACAAGTCACTAGAAACAAGGCAAGGTAAGTGGCACAAGGGTTCACCCAAGTTGAAGGTTTGGACTTCGGTGAAACCTTTGCCCCCGTTGCCCGTCTTGAGTCCATTCGTATCTTGCTTGCATATGCTTCACATCATGATTTTAAATTGTATCAAATGGATGTGAAGAGTGCATTTCTTAATGGCCCTCTTAAGGAGTTGGTGTATGTCAAACAACCTCCCGGTTTCGAAGATCCCGATCACCCCTCTCACGTCTATGAACTCCATAAGGCGCTCTATGGACTTAAACAAGCACCTCGTGCTTGGTATGATCACCTTACGGCGTTCTTAAGCGAGAAGGGGTTCCAGATCAGGTTAATAGATTCCACTCTCTTCACGAAGAGGGTAAAAGGAGAATTGTTTGTGTGCCAAATATATGTTGATGATATTATTTTTGGTTCCACTAACCATGCTATTAACGTTGAGTTTGAGAATCTTATGACCAAGGAATTTGCTATGAGCATGATGGGAGAGTGGAAGTTTTTCCTCGGATTTCAAGTGAAGCAATTGAGAGGAGGAACCTTCATCAACCAAGCACTTTATATTCAAGACATGCTCAAGAGGTTCAAAATGCAAGATGTCAAGCCCATGAAGACGCCCATGCCCACAAATGGCCAACTTAATCTTGATCCCAATGGTAAAGATGTGGATCAAAAGGTATATCGCTCTATGATCGGTTCTTTGCTTTACCTTTGTGCATCTAGGCCGGATATTATGTTGAGTGTGTGTATGTGTGCAAGATTTCAATCCGCTCCCAAGGAGAGCCATTTTTCGGCAGTGAAAAGAATCCTTCGATATTTGGTTCATACCCCAAACTTGGGCCTTTGGTATCCCAAAGGAGCAACTTTCAAGTTATTGGGATATTCGGATTCGGATTGGGCCGGAGACAAGGTAGACCGCAAGTCCACTTCCGGGTCATGTTAATTCCTAGGGAGGTCATTGGTAAGTTGGTCTTCAAAGAAGCAGAATTGTGTGTCCCTTTCAACCGCCGAGGCCGAGTACATTGCCGCAGGAAGTTGTTGTGCACAATTATTATGGATGAGGCAAACTTTGATGGATTATGGTGTCAAATGTGACAAAGTGCCTCTATTTTGTGACAATGAAAGTGCAATCAAGATCGCCGACAATCCAGTGCAACATAGCCGAACCAAACATATTGAGATTCGTCATCACTTCATTCGAGATCATGTGGCCACGGGAGACATTGATTTATTCCATGTCAACACCGAGAAGCAATTTGCCGACATTTTCACCAAGCCACTTGATGAAGCAAGATTCCGCGAGTTAAGGCATGAGCTGAATATCGTGGATATAAGTAACTTGGATTGAGGTTCTTGCATACACACACATACTCTACTAGTATCTTGTTTTAGATGTAGGCACCTAAGTAGGGGGAGCTAGCTCAACTAATGAGCTATCTTATCCTACTAGTGCATAAATTGAACAAAATCTTTCACATTAGCCATTTGAAGAAATGGCATTTGTGCTTCAAAGATGAGTATTGGTCTTGGGCCCAAGGTTCATATCTTCGCGGTGCCATACCAAACAAACTCAAACATGGTGGCTTCGGCCACCGCCCTCCGTTGGAGGTTGGATCTTTTTTCTTTTTTTGTGTGGTTCTTCTTGTCCTTGTGTTCGTGTTTTGGTGTGTGTGTGTTTCTCGATTCTCTTCCAGTGCAAGTGCTACACATACTCCTTTCTAGTAGTGTTGGATTTCTTCTGCGACGTGTTCAGAAGTGAGGCGGAAATGCTCTTTGGGGTCTTGGTAAGAATTTGCATTCAGCCATAACCCAACAAGCTTCTTCCTGTCAAAATCCTCTGGATACCCCGTGCCCACGGGCACCCCGTGCCCACGGCCCTTGTACCGTGCGCACGGGCCTCCGTGCGCACGGGGCCTTGAGCCCGTGCGCACGGGGTCTGCGGTTTCTGGCCCTGAAGAGGTGGGACGTGGGGGGGTTTGGGTTCTTTCCCACCCAGTCGCCCCCTCCACGCCCCAGATCGCCTCCAGGCCACCGCCGTCGCCTCCTTGTCGCCGGTGCTCCTCCGTGCGCCGTGGGACTTCGCTGCTCCGTGAGATCTCCCGGGATGGGTTCCTCCTCTGGTATCCCCCTTCCCTTGTCCTTCTTTTTCCTCCTTGGATCCTTATTAGTCTAGGGTTTCCTCCTCTACTAGTCTAGGCCAGTCGTTCCCTTGTGATAGACTAGAATCGGATGGGCATTACTGTGGCGGTTCTCCCTGCCGCACTCACTCCCGGATCTCGATCTGGAAGTGGTTGCCGCTGGGCGAACCCCGTGTCCATGGGCCTTGTACTGTGCGCACGGGACCCCCATGTCCACGATGGTTAGACCCCCGTGTGCACGGGGTACACAGTGGTGCCAGTCCTATTTCTTCTCTGTCTTCCATTCCTCGCCAGCTTCTCGAGCACTTGTACTTATTTGTGTCTCTCGTGTTTGTTGTGTTTTGTTGCTGTTGTGTTTCAGACTCTGCTGACAAGAGGTCCGAGCTCCGTCGCAAGCGCACCAAGGCAGGTTCCAGGGAATTCACTTTGGCTCTTCGTCAGCCGTCCGAAAGAATTGGTCAGGGCTCTGAGCTGGGCCGTGTTCGCCGTGCCGCCTCCAAGCAGCCAGTGATTGAAGCCTCCGAGGATTCAGAAGAGGAGTATGATTCGCAGGAAGATGCTCACTATGAGAACCCCGCAGATGCAGAGATAGAAGATGAGGATGATTCTGCTGATGATGTTGATGAGGAGGAAGGAGAGGAACATGTGCTCCCGGGAGGTCGGAATGTCAAGAATCTACCTCTCTCTAAGTGGACCAAGCCAGAGCTTTGGGCTCGCAGGCAGGATTTCCCCTATGTGCCAAACACTGATGCAGGGGTTGACCCAAGATTCAAGAGTGATTTTCAACACCGTGTGTTCTCTGAGCTGATCATGACCAAGAAAAACAAGTTTTCCCCCCACAAGCAAATCAATGTGGAGGCTCTTCGGGACAATGATCATATCTATCCCGGTGTGTATAATGCTCTTGGGAGGCTTGGCTTGATCCCGTTCGTCGCCTTCCACCATCCGTACAGTGAAGATCTTGTGATGCAGTTCTTTGCCACTGTATACTTCCACAGTGATGAGGCTCGCACTATGACTTGGATGTCTGGCACATATGAGTGTGAGGCCTCCATGGCCAAGTTCTCTGACATCATTCCGTATCGGTTCTTTTCTGAGGAGCATCCTGAGTATGGCCGTGCTCGGGAGACAGGTAGAGACAAGGCTGAGATTGCTTTTGCTTACAAGCCAGACAAGGCCTTCACCACCGGTTCTATCAAACATTTGAAGCCAACCTATGATACTATGCGTCACATTCTTAGGTACACGCTTAATCCTAAGACCGGGGACTCTCACAATCTGAGGAGCTCCATGTTGAACATCTTTGTCTACCTTCATGACAAGAAGAAAGTGGATGTTCTGGACTTCATGTTCTTTGAGATCAGGCAGTGTGTTCAGGAGAACAAGTCATGCATCTATGCTCCGTTCATCCAAGCTTTGATTGAGTCTGTCTGTCCCGCCAGGTACATTGCCAAGTACCGCACCTCCTTTCCGAAGCGTGATGCCAACTGGCTTCCGGCTGCTCCTCCACCATATGTGCCTCCCAAGAAGGGGCGCAACCCCAGGCCTGAGGATCGTGCTACCTACACTGAGGGATGTTCATCCTATGTGCGGATTCCGCGTAGCAAAGGGAAGCAGGTTGCTACTGATGCCAGTTTCACCAGAGAGGAGAAGAAGTCTCTTCTGAAGACCGTGAGCAACATGTTCAAAATGTGTCAGTCCATTCAGCGCCGTCAGGTCAAGGAGATCAACAAGGGCAAGCTGGTGAGGCGTCAGAAGAAGGCTGAGCGTGCTGCAGCTGGTGAGGAGGTTCGTCCAGGGTCCGAGGACAACGACAGTGTGGCCACAGCTCGTTCTTTTCCCTTGGAGGGATGGCACTTTGATGATGATGATGACGCTTCGAGCGCACCTCCTCTTGTCTAGAGTCTCGTTAGCATCGCCTTTTCCCTTTTTGTTGTCTTGATGACAAAGGGGGAGAAGTGTTCTATTAGGGGTGTTTGCAGTTGGTTTCAGTTGGGTGAGATCTCAAGGCTCGTTTGTTTTGGTTGTGTTTATTTGGCTTGAGATACTCTTATTTACTTGCTTTCGCGGTGTGGTCGTGAGCTACCTAGTCTATGTGAGAGACTATCTACTTTATGGAATTTATCTATGCTTATGTTGATATATCTTATGGAGTATGATCAAGCTTCTATAGGTTAGTCTCACGTTTTCTGCTCACCACACTTGCATGTGATCTAGGCACCGTGTTGGGTATTATTATGTTGATCGCATGCCTTGACAATGTGGACCTAGGGGGAGCCTCATATGTGTGTGCTTGATGCATAATCAAGCATTTTTTCCTTGCACATATATAGGGGGAGCTCCTTTGATCAACTATTGTCGCATGGTTGTTTACTTAAGTTGTATCCTGTATGCCATGTCCTAACCATATTGTCATCAATGCACCAAAAAGGGGGAGATTGAAAGTGCAAGTATCACTTAGATTATATTTTGGTGTGATGACAATGTGGTTAGTGGAATTAATGTTGGTTGCTAAAGTTTATCTCAGGACTTTGGTTCCAAGGTATCCATTGATGGAGGTGTGCGACCCCCCAGTCCAAAAAGATCAAAGGCGTGGTTACCGGCGACTCGAAGGTTTTTCGTTTTGGTTCGATTTGAGTCGTAGGTAAAACCGCACTATCAAGAGGGGTCTTCGTGGATTTAGTGTCGTGTGGGAATGCCTCCAAGACAGATACACCAGCCCTCCTACACCTCCTCAGATATTCCACTTATTGTGTGCTTTGCCGTGGTGTCCTGTGATGTTTCATCAGAAATCTTCTGGACACCCCGTGCGCAGGGGGTCTCTGACCCCCGTGCGCACGGGGTACCTCGAAACTCACTAGACACCCCGTGCACACGGGGCTGACTTGGCCCGTGCGCACGGGGTCCAACGGGCAGAAATCCCCTCCCGGCCAAGAACACTATATAAGCCCCCTTCTTCCTCCTCCATCCTTGAACCCCAATGTCTTGTTGAGCTCCTCCATTGCTACACCCCATTTTGCTCACTACTCTCAATCCCTCCACCCAATCTTGTTGAAGCTTTGGGGATTGGGAGAGCAAGACCCGATCTACACTTTGACCAAACCAAATTGCGTTCCCCGCAACATTCATCCACCATGACTTGTTACTCTTGGAGCTTGGGCTCCTAGGCGGTTAGAGGTTCCTACGGAAGCTTCCTTGCTTGTGGTGTGCTCCGGAGAAGTTTGTAAAGGTGTGGTGGTCGCCTTCAAGACCAACCCCGAGTGATTCGAGGCTCATCCGTTGGGGGTGACTCGAAGGAGATTACGGTGAGCCTTCGGTGGCGTTCCGCAAGCTTTGGCTCCGGCACCGCTCCAAACGGAGAGTAGCTCTTCCCCAAGGAAGAGTGAACTTCGGGATAAAATCCGCGTCCTCGTCTCACTGTGGTTAATCCTTTCCCGCACTTTACTTAGCCTTGTATGCTTGTTGGCTTGCTAATTAGTTTGTTGCCTAGCATATTTAGCTTAGAGCTTGCTTGTCATATAGGTTGTGTTCACCTAGTTGCATATCTAGTGAACCCTTTTTATCCGCTAAGCCTTAAAATTGACAAGAAAGAGTAAAATTTGTAGTCTCCTATTCAGCCCCCCCCCCTCTAGTCGACCGTATCGATCCTTTCACCTAGTTTATGCGTTGCTTCGTAAGGGGCTGATTTGGATCCATATGTTTCATGCTATGGTTAGGTTTACCTTAATACTTCTTTTGTAGTTGCGGATGCTTGCAATAGGGGTTAATCATAAGTGGGATGCTTGTCCAAGTAAGGGCAGCACCCAAGCACCGGTCCACCCACATATCAAATTATCAAAGTACCGAACGCGAATCATATGAACGTGATGAAAACTAGCTTGACGATAATTCCCATGTGTCCTCGGGAGCGCTTTTCTCTATATAAGAGTTTGTCCAGGCTTGTCCTTTGCTACAAAAAGGAGTGGGCCATCTTGCTGCACTTTATTTACACTTGTTACTTGCTACCCGTTACAAATTTCCTTATCACAAAACTATCTGTTACCGATAATTTCAGTGCTTGCAGAGAATACCTTGCTGAAAACCGCTTATCATTTCCTTCTGCTCCTCGTTGGGTTCGACACTCTTACTTATCGAAAGGACTACGATAGATCCCCTATACTTGTGGGTCATCAAGATTCTTTTCTGGCGCCGTTGCCGGGGAGTGGAGCGCCTTTGGTAGGTGGAATTTGGTAAGGAAAAATTTATATAGTGTGCTAAAATTTACTGTCACTTGTTACTATGGAAAGTAATCGTTTGAGGGGTTTGTTCGGGGTATCTTCACCCCGTCTGGAACCACAATTAGCCACCCCTCAACCTACTGAACCTACTGAAATTTTTTAATTTGAACTCCCTTCGGGTATGATAGAGAAACTGCTAGCTAATCCTTTTGCAGGAGATGGAACATTGCATCCCGATTTACACCTAATTTATGTGGATGAAGTTTGTGGATTATTTAAGCTTGCAGGTATGCCCGATGATGTTATCAAGAAGAAGGTCTTCCCTTTATCCTTGAAGGGAGATGCATTGACATGGTATAGGCTATGTGATGATATGGGATCATGGGACTACAAGCGATTGAAATTGGAATTTCATCAGAAGTTTTATCCTATGCATCTTGTTCATCGTGATCGTAATTATATATATAATTTTTTGCCTCGCGAAGGAGAAAGCATCGCTCAAGCTTGGGGGAGGCTTAAGTCAATGTTATATTCATGCACCAATCATGAGCTCTCAAGAGAAATGATTATTCAAAAAATTTATGCTCGGCTTTCTGACAACAATCGCTCCATGCTCGATACTTCTTGTACCGGTTCTTTTATGATGAAGACTATTGAATTCAAATGGGATTTATTGGAAAGAATTAAACGCAACTCTGAAGATCGGGATCTCGACGAAGGTAAGGAGTCAGGTATAACACCTAAGTTTGAATTTGTTAAATCTTTTATGGATACCGATGTTTTCCGTAAATTAGGCACTAAATATGGACTTGACTATGAGATAGTAGCTTCTTTTTGTGAATCCTTTGCTACTCATGTTGATCTCCCTAAGCAGAAGTGGTTTAAATATCACCCTCCCATAGAAGTAAAAGTAGTTGAACCTATTAAAGTTGAAGAAAAGACTATCACTTATAATGATCCTATTCTTCCTACTGCTTATGTTGAGAAACCACCTTTTCCTGTTAGGATAAAGGATCATGCTAAAGCTTCAACTGTGGTTCGTAAAAGTAATATTAGAACTTATACACCTCCTGAGCAAGTTAAAGTTGAACCTAATATTGCTATTGTTAAAGATCTCTTGGCTCATAATATCGATGGCATGTTATTTATTTTTGTGATGAGACTGCTAGAATTGCTAAACCTGGTGCTAAAGATAAACATAGACCTGTGGTAGGCATGCCTGTTATTTCTGTTAAAATAGGAGATCATTGTTATCATGGCTTGTGTGATATGGGTGCTAGTGCTAGTGCAATACCTATTTCTTTATATCAAGAAATTATGCATGATATTGCACTGCTGAGATAGAAGATATTGATGTTACCATTAAGCTTGCCAATAGAGATACTATATCACCGATTGGGATTGTTAGAGATGTTGAAGTCTTGTGTGGGAAGGCTAAATATCCTGCTGATTTTCTTGTTCTTGGTTCCCCACAAGATAGCTTTTGTCCCATTATATTTGGTAGGCCCTTCTTGAACACTGTTAATGCTAAGATAGACTGCGAAAAGGATGTTGTTACTATTGGTTTGGATGATATGTCTCATGAGTTTAATTTTTCTAAATTTCGTAGACAACCCCGTGATGAAGAATTGCCTAGTAAAGATGAAATTATTGGTCTTGCTTCTATTGTTGTGCCTCCTAATGATCCTTTAGAACAATATTTGCTAGACCATGAGAATGATATGTTTATGAATGAAAGAAGGGAAATAGATGAAGTATTCTTTAAACAGGGACCTATTCTGAAACACAACTTGCCTGTTGAAATCCTAGGGGATCCTCCTCCACCCAAGGGTGATCCCGTGTTTGAGCTTAAACCACTACCTGATACTCTTAAATATGCTTATCTTGATGAAAAGAAGATATATCATGTTATTATTAGTGCTAACCTTTCAGAGAAGGAGGAGAGAAATTATTGAAAACTCTGAAGAAGCACCGTGTTGCTATTGGATATACTCTTGATGATCTTAAGGGCATTACTCCCACTCTATGTCAACACAAAATAAATTTGGAGAAAGACGCCAAACCCGTTATTGATCACCAACACGACTGAATCCTAAGATGAAAGAAGTGGTAAGAAAGGAAATACTAAAGCTCCTTGAGGCAGGTATAATTTATCTCGTTGCTGATAGTCAGTGGGTAAGTCCTGTCCATTGTGTCCCTAAGAAGGGAGGTATTACTGTCGTTCCTAATGATAAAGATGAATTGATTCCGCAAAGAATTATTACAGGTTATAGGATGGTAATTGATTTTCGTAAATTAAATAAAGCTACTAAAAAGGATCATTACCCCTTGCCATTCTTAGATCAAATGCTAGAAAGATTATCCAAACATACACATTTTTGCTTTCTAGATGGTTATTCTGGTTTCTCTCAAATACCTGTGTCAGCTGATGATCAAGCAAAGACCACTTTTACTTGCCCTTTCGGTACTTTTTCTTATAGACGTATGCCTTTTGGTTTATGTAATGCACCTGCTACCTTTCAAAGATGCATGATGGCTATATTCTCTGACTTTCGTGAAAGGATTTGTGAGGTTTTCATGGATGATTTCTCCATTTATGGATCCTCTTTTGATGATTGCTTGAGCAACCTTGATCGAGTTTTGCAGAGATGTGAAGAAACTAACCTTGTCTTGAATTGGGAGAAGTGCCACTTTATGGTTAATGAAGGTATTGTCTTGGGGCATAAAATTTCTGAAAGAGGTATTGAAGTTGATAAAGCTAAAGTTGATGCTATCGAAAAGATGCCATGTCCCAAGGACATCAAAGGTATAAGAAGTTTCCTTGGTCATGCCGGTTTTTATAGGAGGTTCATTAAGGACTTCTCAAAAATTTCTCGGCCTCTGACTAATCTATTACAAAAAGATATTTCTTTTGTCTTTGATGATGATTGCGTAGAAGCATTTGAAATACTTAAGAAAGCTTTGATTTCTGCACCTATCGTTCAGCCACCTGATTGGAATTTACCCTTTGAAATTATGTGTGATGCTAGTGATTATGCTGTACGTGCTGTTCTAGGGCAAAGAGTTGATAAGAAATTGAATGTTATTCAATATGCTAGTAAAACTCTAGACAATGCCCAGAGAAATTATGCTACTACCGAAAAGAATTCTTAGCAGTTGTTTTTGCTTGTGATAAGTTCAGACCTTATATTGTTGATTCTAAAGTAACTATTCACACCGATCATGCTGCTATTAAATACCTTATGGAAAAGAAAGATGCTAAACCTAGACTTATTAGATGGGTTCTCCTCCTACAAGAATTTGATTTGCATATTATTGATAGAAAGGGAGCTGAGAACCCCATTGCAGACAACTTGTCTAGGTTAGAGAATGTTCTTGATGACCCACTACCTATTGATGATAGCTTTCCTGATGAACAATTAGCTGTCATAAATGCTTCTCGTACTGCTCCATGGTATGCTGATTATGCTAATTACATTGTTGCTAAATTTATACCACCTAGTTTCACATACCAACAAAATAAAAAGTTTTTCTATGATTTAAGACATTACTTCTGGGATGACCCACATCTTTATAAAGAAGGAGTAGATGGTGTTATTAGATGTTGTATACCTGAGCATGAACAGGAACAGATCCTACGCAAGTGTCACTCCGAGGCTTATGGGGGACACCACGCTGGAGATAGAACTGCACATAAGGTATTGCAATCCGGTTTTTATTGGCCTACTCTCTTCAAGGATGCTCGTAAGTTTGTCTTGTCTTGTGATGAATGTCAAAGAATTGGTAATATTAGTAGACGTCAGGAAATGCCTATGAATTATTCACTTGTTATTGAACCATTTGATGTTTGGGGCTTTGATTATATGGGACCGTTTCCTTCCTCTAATGGCTATACTCATATTTTAGTTGCTGTTGATTACGTTACTAAGTGGGTAGAAGCTATTCCAACTAGTAGTGCTGATCATAACACCTCTATTAAGATGCTTAAAGAAATTATTTTTCCGAGGTTTGGAGTCCCTAGATATTTAATGACTGATGGTGGTTCACATTTTATTCATGGTGCTTTCCGTAAAATGCTCGCCAAGTATGATGTTAATCATAGAATTGCATCTCCTTATCACCCACAATCTAGTGGTCAAGTAGAATTGAGCAATAGAGAGCTTAAATTAATTTTGCAAAATACTGTTAATAGATCTAGAAAGAATTGGTCCAAGAAACTTGATGATGCATTATGGGCCTATAGAACTGCATACAAAAATCCTATGGGTATGTCTCCGTATAAAATGGTTTATGGAAAAGCATGTCATTTACCTCTCGAACTAGAACATAAGGCATATTGGGCTATTAAAGAGCTCAATTATGATTTCAAACTTGCCGGTGAGAAGAGGCTATTTGACATTAGCTCACTTGATGAATGGAGAACCCAAGCCTATGAGAATGCCAAACTGTTTAAGGAAAAAGTTAAAAGATGGCATGATAAAAGGATACAAAAGCGTGAGTTTAATGTAGGTGATTATGTGTTGCTATTCAACTCTCGTTTAAGTTTTTTGCAGGAAAACTTCTCTCTAAATGGGAAGGTCCTTACGTTATCGAGGAGGTCTATCGTTCCGGTGCCATAAAAATCAACAACTTCGAAGGCACAAATCTGAAGGTGGTGAACGGTCAAAGAATTAAACATTATATGTCAGGTAATCCCATAAATGTTGAAACTAATATTATTGAAACCGTAACCCCGGAGGAATACATAAGGGACACTTTCCAGAACGTTTCAGACTCCGAAAAAGAATAGGTATGTGATACGGTAAGTAAACCGACTCCAAAACAGTTCTAATGGCAATTTTTCTCCGTTTTGGAATATTTAAGAAAATAGGAAAATAAGAAGCAGTCCGGGAAGGACACGAGGCTTCCACGAGGGTGGGAGGCGCGCCCCCTTCCTCGTGGGCACCTTGTGCGCTCTCCGGACTCCGTTTTCTTGCACAATACTTCTTTTGGTCGGTAAAAATTCATTATATAAACTCCCGAAGGTTTTGACCACCGTACCACGCAAATATCCCCTGCTTTTGTTTCGAGCTGTTTCTGTAGCAGGTTTGGAGCAATATGTCATCTCAGGATTCCGACGGAGAGAGCTATGTCTCACACCTCATTGCCGACCCAAAGACCTATGGGGATCTATCTCCTTGTGGTCGAACTACGGATGAGGAGGAGGATACTCATTTGATGAGATCAATGATTCAAGTTCGGAGGAGGAAGATGTCCCTTTACCTCAACCTGGGGATATGCACGTGAAGTTCAAGAAATCTAGTCTCCCTAAGAGGGCTAAACTATCTAACAACCGATCTATTCCTTCTCGTTTTCGGCAGAAAAGCAAAGGAGATATGTGACAAGATCTTGAAGCTGGAATCGGAGGTCGATGATTTAAAAGAGGAAATTACTCTTCTCAATTACAGTATGAAGAAGCTAAAGGCACAACTGTCATCATCAACAACTCCATCATCACCTCCTCCGGAAAAGGAAAACTAAGTATCTGGTATGGGCACTCCCCTTGGCAACTGCCAAGCTTGGGGGAGGTGCCCCGATATCGTATCACCATCACACTCTTATCTTTACTGTTTTTCTTAGTTCGATCCTTTTGGTACTATATTGTTCTAGTAGAATAAAAGTTTTTGGTATGATCTAGTTTTGAGTTTTGCTTTATGATCCTTCTATGTAATCGAGTCCGTGAGCTATATATAATAAAGATTAGTGCTGAGTCAAGGGCTTGATTATCTTGCTATGATCTTGAGTGAATAAAAGAAAAAGAAAGAATAAAAAGAAACAAAGAGATCATATTGATCTTATGGAGAGTAATGACTTCACATATAAAGAGTATGATGAATAAAAGTTGTTGAGAGTTGACAAACATAGTTTTGGTCATCGTTGCAATTAATAGGAAGTTATAAAGAAAGAGAGGTTTCACATATAAATATACTATCTTGGACATCTTTTATGATTGTGAGCACTCATTAAAATATGACATGCTAAAGAGTTGATGTTGGACAAGGAAGACAACGTAATGGGTTATGTTTTCTTACATCTGAAATAAAGTATATTGTCATGGATCATCCAACATGTTGAGTTTGCCTTTCTCCCTCATGCTAGCCATATTCTTTGCACCAAGTAGAGATACTACTTGTGCTTCCAAATATCCTTAAACCCAGTTTTTGCCATGAGAGTCCACTATACCTACCTATGGATTGAGTAAGATCCTTCAAGTAAGTTGTCATCGGTGCAAGCAATAAAAATTGCTCTTTAAATATCTATGATTTATTAGTGTGGAGAAAATAAGCTTTATACGATCTTGTGATGTGGAAGAAATAAAAGTGACGGACTGCATAATAAAGGTCCATATGACAAGTGGCAATATAAAGTGACGTTCTTTTGCATTAAGATTTCGTGCATCCAACCATGAAAGCGCATGACAACCTCTGCTTCCCTCTGCGAAGGGCCTGTCGTTTACTTTTATCTCTTACCCTTATGCAAGAGTCATGGTGATCTTCACCTTTCCTTTTTACATTTTATCCTTTGGCAAGCACCTTGTGTTGGAAAGATCCTGATATATATATATATATATATATATATATATATATATATATATATATATATATATATATATATATATCCAATTGGATGTAAGTTAGCATGAACTATTATTGTTGACATTACCCTTGAGGTAAAAGGTTGGGAGGCGAAACTATAAGCCCCTATCTTTCTCTGTGTCCGATTAAAACTCCGTAACCACAAGTATTGCGTGAGTGTTAGCAATTGTGAAAGAGTAAATGATAGTTGAGTATGTGGACTTGTTGAAAAGCTCTTACATAGACTCTTTCTGATGTTATGATAAATTGCAATTGCCTCAATGACTGAGATTATAGTTTGTTAGTTCTCAATGAAGTTTCTGATTCATACTTGACATTGTGAATAGATTATTACTTGAGCATAAGAAATCATATGGCAATATCCATATATGTTCATGTTATAAGAATGATCATGATGCCCTCATGTCCGTATTTTATTTTATCGACACCTCTATCTCTAAACATGTGGACATATTTATCGTTATCGGCTTCCGCTTGAGGACAAGCGAGGTCTAAGCTTGGGGGAGTTGATACGTCCATTTTGCATCATGCTTTTATGTTGATATTTATTGCATTATGGGCTGTTATTACACATTATGTCACAATACTTATGCCTATTCTCAATTATTTTACAAGGTTTACATAAAGAGGGAGAATGCCGGCAGCTGAAATTCTGGGCTGGAAAAGGAAGCAATATTAGAGACCTATTCTGCACAACTCCAAATGTCCTGAAACTCCACGGAAGTTATTTTTGGAAATAATAAAAAATACTGAGCAAAGAAAATACCAGAGGGGGCCCACACCCTAGCCACGAGGGTGGGGGGTGCGCCCTACCCCCTGGGCACGCCCCCCTGCCTCGTGGGTGAAGGAAATATGCCCTAGAGGCAATAATAAAGTTATTATTCATTTTCTTATATCATGATAAATGTTTATTATTCATGCTAGAATTGTATTAACCGGAAACATAATACATGTGTGAATACATAGACAAACAGAGTGTCACTAGTATGCCTCTACTTGACTAGCTCGTTAATCAAAGATGGTTAAGTTTCCTAACCATTGACATGAGTTGTCATTTGATTAACGGGATCACATCATTTCCGTTAGCTTAGCACACGATCGTTTAGTATTCTGCTATTGCTTTCTTCATGACTTATACATGTTCCTATGACTATGAGATTATGCAACTCCCGTTTACCGGAGGAACACTTTGTGTGCTACCAAACGTCACAACGTAACTGGGTGATTATAAATGTGCTCTACAGGTGTCTCCGAAGGTACTTGTTGGGCTGGCGTATTTCGAGATTAGGATTTGTCACTCCGATTGTCGGAGAGGTATCTCTGGGCCCACTCAGTAATGCACATCACTATAAGCCTTGCAAGCATTGTAACTAATGAGTTAGTTGCGGGATGATGTATTACGGAACGAGTAAAGAGACTTGCCGGTAACGAGATTGAACTAGGTATCGAGATACCGACGATCGAATCTCGGGCAAGTAACATACCGATGACAAAGGGAACAACGTATGTTCTTATGCGGTTTGACCGATAAAGATCTTCGTAGAATATGTGGGAGCCAATATGAGCATCCAGGTTCCGCTATTGGTTATTGACCGAAGACGTGTCTCGGTCATGTCTACATTGTTCTCGAACCCGTAGGGTCCGCACGCTTAAAGTTCGATGACAGTTATATTATGAGTTTATGTGTTTTGATGTACCGAAGGTAGTTCGGAGTCCCGGATGAGATCGGGGACATGACGAGGAGTCTCGAAATGGTCGAGACGTAAAGATTGATATATTGGACGACTATATTCGGACATCGGAAAGGTTCCGAGTGATTCGGGTATTTTTCGGAGTACCGGAGAGTTACGGGAATTCGCCGGGGAGTATATGGGCCTTATTGGGCTTTAGGAAAAGAGAGAGGAGAGGCTGGGCGCCCCCCCAAGGCCTAGTCCGAATTGGACTAGGGGGAGGGGCTGCGCCCCCTCCTTCCTTCTCTTCTCTTTCCCCTTTCCTTGACTCCTACTCCTACTACTTGGAAGGGGGAATCCTACTCTTGGTGGGAGTAGGACTCCTCCTAGGGCGCGCCATAGAGAGGGCCGGCCCTCCCCCTCCTCCACTCCTTTATATACGGGGAGGGGGCACCCCTTGGAGACACAACAATTGATCTCTTGATCTTTTAGCCGTGTGCGGTGCCCCCCTCCACCATAGTCCACCTCGATAATACTGTAGTGGTGCTTAGGCGAAGCCCTGCGTCGGTAGAACATCATCATCGTCACCACGCCGTCGTGCTGACGAAACTCTCCCTCAACACTCGGCTGGATAGGAGTTCGAGGGACGTCACCGGGCTGAACGTGTGCTGAACTCGGAGGTGTCGTGCGTTCGCTACTTGATCGGTCAGATAATGAAGACGTACGACTACATCAACCACGTTGTGCTAACGCTTCCGCTTTACATAGCTTGATTACATCTACTCAAAACACTCTACTCTTAGTAGTGTTTTTAGGAGGTGCAAGCTATAAAATTCTTTCACAACCCATCAGACATTCGCTAATTTTGTAACTCAAACATTCTTTTATGCAATCCAATTGTTCAGCGTGGGGTGATGCTCCTCACCCCGGTGTCGAATCGGTCTCCCGGAGAGCCACACATGCCACCATCGGTGTCCTCCTCCAACATCACCTCCGCCAGAGGCGGGGTCTCTCCTTTCTTTCTATCTCCTTAGATCTGAACGAGTTTTTGAGTTAATTTATGTGTTATAGGAAGCATTTTCTTAGTGGGAATCTTTGTTCCAGGTGAAGGCTCCTCCTCCAGGGCAACAAGTCCAATTAGTCTCTCTATCTCTCATGTTAGTTAAGGTTGTTCCAGTTGAAGGCTCCTCCTCCAGGGCAACAAGTCCGATTAGTCTCTCTATCTCTCGTGTTAGTTAAGGACAAAAACTACAATCAAGTTCCATACTATTAAAAAAACTATGCTCAGCTGCTAAGAGGGGCGAGCAGAGCCTCGACTCAAAACTTATGTATGAGTAATTATCGATTTCATTATGTGGTGGCCCTCCTGTCTCAAAAGTCTGCAAAATTAGAAAAACAAATACCATGCAAAAGTCTACACAAGCCCTCCTCCACTACCAGGCATAATGCTTGTAGCGAGATATATCGATGAACATGTTTTCAAAATCGATGAATTTTTTTCCAAATAGATTTTTTTTTCAAAATCGATGAACTTTTTTCAAAATAGACGAACTTTTGTTAGAATCGATGAACTTTTTTCAAAATAGACGAACTTTTGTTAGAATCGATGAACTGTTTTCAAAATCGATGAATTTTTTTTCCAAATATTCAATGAACTTTTTTCAAATTTGATGAATGTTTTTCAAAATCAATGTTTTTTTAATCGACGGACTTTCTCCAAAAATCAATGAACCTTCTTTAAAGAGATGATTTTTTTCCAAAATGATGAATTTTTTCTTTCAGTCTGTAAACCTTTTTTGATTTCACAGTTTTATTTCGTAAGAAATAGAAAAACTGGGCGGTTTTTTCCCTACCGTATCAATAAAAAAAACAAGGAAAAAAACTTGGCTTTAGCGAGCGGCTGATCCAGCAAAGCAAGCGACCGAACTCGGCAGTAGTGACTAATTTTGTTTTCCCGAGTGAGCGAGCGCGCTCGTGGGCGGGCCCATGCCAGCAACGGTGCGAGCGCCTGCAGCGCTACATAGGAGCTCCCAGAAACATGCTCCACTCGCGTGAAGCTTTTTGTCCCTCGCGTAGGTATTGGGCTGGCCCATTTCTCCTCGTCGCTCGCTCGCAAGGGATCGATCCTTGCTCCCTGCTCGCTCTTTGTAATGGTTCTCGGCCAATTTTCTTCTGATTAAACATTGCACATTTTTATATACTTCAGGAACATTTTACATATACATTTTTAATATTTTCCAAATACATGATTAACACTTTTAAAACAAATCTATTTATGGTGTCAACTTTTGCCATACACGATTTTGTATACACATGTTTAACATTTTTCTAAAATTTACATTTTTTTCAAAAAAAATCATACACATTCTGAATTTTTTGCACACATCGCAAACATTTTTTCTATACACATTTAAAATATTTCCAATGCATGATTAACATTTTTATAAATAATTATGTAAAGAGTTTTTTATAATATCTATATTTATAAGTATGAAAAAACAAAAAAATGTCAAAAAGAAAACACTGAAAAGAGCGCTTTTGAGGATTGCGGCCTCCGTGCACTGGGCCGGCATAGTCTCACACTTGCTTCACATGAAGGGAGACATAAACTATTTGGTGCCCTTAGCGCCAGTTACAAGCTATTCTACAAACCGATGCACATCCCACTCCAGCCTCGTCTTGGCGAACTTAGGTTTTATTTCGTTCCTTCAAACTTCAAAAATGGTCTTACATGGGACTCAACCTGTGGACCTCAGTTTTTTAGTACTAACTGCACTAATCAGCCGGAACACCTCACAGTTCGTGGCTACCTACTGTATTCCGCTCGTTTGTTGTGCGTCAACTTGTAATCCTGAAAAGATCACATTGGTTTCTCTTTTTCTCTCGCCAATTTTTCCTTGTTTTTTACTCTCTTTATCTTTATCTTTATCGTATTCTTTTTTCAAATGCCTGAATTTTTTAAAGTCGAAACTTTCTTCAAATTCGTGAACTATTTCTTGAAAATCTGATAACTTCTTAAAATTTGCTTTTCTTTCAAAATCAATGACTTTTCTAAAAAAAATCGTGAGCTTTTTCTTAAAAATTGATGAACTTTTTTTCAAAATCAATTAACTGTTTTCTTAAATTTGTGAACAATTTTTGAACTTGTTTCTAAAATTTCTGGTTGTTTTCGAAATCGATGGTTTAAAAAAACAATGACAAACTTCAATTTTTTGAACATTTTTTTCAAATTGTTGATTTTTTTTCAGAATCAGTGAACATTCTTCAAGTTTGTCAACTTTATTCAAAACAATGAAGTTTTGTTTTTCAATTTTTCAATTTTATTAACTTTTAAAATTCGAAATACTTTTCTAAATTCATGAAGTTTATGCTCAAATGGATGAATTTTTAATAAAATCTGTAAAACTGTTTTTGATTTCACAATTTTTTTCAAAAGTATAAAAACCAGTTTTTTTCCTACCAGACCAACAGTACAAACAAAAAACTAGGCTGTGAAGAGCGAGCGGCCGAGCAGCGACAGGGGGCAGGCGAACGAACTCGCGTTGCAGGGCCATGACCCGCCTGGGCACGCGTGAGCGCTAGCTCTTCTTTCGGGCGCTGAAGGCATGGAACATGAGGGCGCCCCGGCGCCATCACGCAATGCCCTCTCTCACGATTAACTTGAAAGCGCTTGGAGGTAATCACAAACATCAACAGGAAAGCGCTGACTTCATATGCACAAGTTCTGGATGAGATTAATCATAGAAAGAATGATTTTGTTAAGTGTAGTTTTCGTTTTGAGAATAGGGAGGCAAATTATGAAGCACATGTGGCTGCTAAGTTTGCTTCGCCACTCCCTGTAGGTCGCCATTTGTGACTAGGATCCCACCTGATATCATTGGTTTTGAACAATGAATAAAATCACTGGTTCACCTCAAAAAAAAAAAAACGCAACGCCCTCTCTCATGATTAACGATGCCATTAGTGCGGCCGTCCGGTTGCATCCTGCCCTCCAGACGGTTTCTCTAGATCTGATTCATATCAGATACGTTGGGGCCACGACGTAGATCCTGCACTGCAGTGCGCTCCTCACTTCTTATCTACTTCCTCCGTTTCTAAATATTTGTTTTTCTAGAGATTTCAATAAGTGACTACAATCCGTATATCTATATACATCCGTATGTGGTAGTTCAGTTGAAATCTCTAAAAGGACAAATAATTAGAAACGGAGGGAATACATGCTAATTGACATTGAAAGGGGTTAGCAGTTAAGATCACTTCTGATGAAATTATTAGTATCTTATTGACAGTCCTAGAGAAAAATTCAAGTGTGCTTTTCTAAATTTATTAGTGAAGAAAAAATGCACCACCCATTTTTTTTAATCAGCTGGGCTTGGCCCCCTATAGTCAAATCGTGGCTCCGCCATTGTATACGTGACACATCAGTGGTTCTCGAGGAAATGTACCGTCAGATATTTCTTGCACTAGTGGGGGTTGTTCCATGACGGCCCACCTTTGGTAAATCTGGCGGAATCACCTGAGGTGGATGTGTATGTTGTTGGCATATTCAAAATTATTCATTTTTCAACAAACATTGTAGGTTGAATATCATCATCATGTGACTTCATTTGCTGGTATACTGAAACACGTCACACATACCTCTTACACATCTACTAACACGTACGGAGGGAGTACTACATATATCTGCGTATCTGACTAACAGACTAACAGAGCAGTGCTTAACGCCCTACCAGCAGTTACACCATTCGCCTTGTTTGTTTGGGAATATAGCAACACAAGATCAGTTCCAGGAGACGGTGTAGACAGGTTGTTCGGCCAGTAATATCGATGTAATGCACACGCGCTCGACGACGACTGCTGCGGTGGGTGCCTGCCGGCCTGAGAATCTGAGATGGATCGAGCAAAAGTTGTTGGCAGAGGCCCATCGTGACGCTGAAAGGACGGGAACTGGCTACAGCATTGACGTTCTGGGCATGGACCAGGGTACGTGTTTACTCCACATTACGTACGGGTTGGTACGATGGGTTTCGGTCTGGTAGGCAGGTGACCCTCTTCAAGCCTTGCTACCGCAGCTGCACCGGATCTTAGAGCATCTACAGTCGGCCCTTCCGTTCCGGACAGCATGTCCGATCAGTGACCGGTCATAAAAAATCGACCCAATCGGACCTCTCAAACTGCGGACAAACGCCCGGGCTGACCAGCACCCCTCATATCCAGCCCAAATATAGGGCGGATATAGGGCGGCCCGGGCACGCCCCGGCCCACCACGGATCTCACAAAAACCCCAATCCGGACGGTGAGCTCAAACCCTAGCTCACTCTCCCTCTCTCGCTCCGTCCGTCCACTCCCGTCCCTCTCCGGTTGTGATCCCATCCACCACGATGAGCAGCTCCGGCAGCGAGTCCGACTCGGAGGTTGACTGTGAGGAGGAGATGGCCCTCCGCATTGTGCTGGAGCGGTCGAAGGTGGAGACCGGCGGCAGCTTCGGATCTAGAGCGTCGCCGCACCTCCCGCGCCGGCGCAGCGCAGACGCCGGAGCTGGACCCTCCCGGCCCGCGCGCAGCGACTTCCAGTCCGCACAGTCCGCGCCGGCCCCACGTCGCATCCTTCCCCCGCCGGCCGCTCCTACACGCGGCCAGCGCTGGGTGCTTGTGCCCGCGCCTCCGGCCCGCATGCGCACTCCGGAGTTGGAGGCGCGCGCTGCGCACCATGAGAGACAGCGTGCACGGGAGAGGGAGGCGGCGGAGCAGTCCGCGCGCCGCCGCCACGGGATGGAGCCGGACACCGACGAGGACGCGCGTCTCCTCGCCTGGGTGCACTGCCGCTCCCTCACGACAGCGGAGACGGACGCTCGCCACCTCCAACGGAAGAACGCCAAGGCGCTCTGGCTAGCTATTGAGCAGTCAGAGCGTGAGGCGAAGGAGGCTGCGGCGGAGAAGGCTCGGGTGGCAAGGCTGAAGCGGGAGCAGGATAGGGCGGTCCGTCGAATGAAGGGGCTCATTGTCCTCTCCGACTCCGACTCCGACGGCGGCGACAACTGCACCTCCTCGTCCGACGACCAAGACCCTTCACCAGCCGTGAACGCCTACAGCTGCGCCGGCGACCGGAAAGGGAAAACCCCGGCGAGGAAGTGGTGATCCCCCCCCCCCCCCTCCTCCTCAATGTTTATATCCGTTTGCAGCAGAAGTTTATGAACTTGTCCGTGGACGAACTATGATCTTTTGGATGTGTGAAGTATGTTTATGTCTGTTTACAGTAGATCTTGTGTTTCTTTGCAGCTCAATTTTGTTATCCGTCATCTGATCACATAGGATAGATCAACATGTGCATGGGTAGTATGGATATAAGGCGCCGGATATGAGATACGCGGATGCAGAATGACAAATATGAGGGGTGCCCGGTTAGTGCCCACGGATGCGTCCGTGGGCGTTTGAGGGGCCGAATTTGCCAAGTCCGGCTATAGATGCTCTTATACTTCATTTATTTTCTTTCCACAATTAACGGATCTGTACTTATACTCCATTTATGTAGCGGCATGGCAGCATCCCAGCCGGTAATTAGGTTTGTGCTCGCGAGTGTAATGTACAGTGACCAGACCGATCTATACAGCCACCCTCGGTCGCCATTTCCGGGAACACCGTCGTCACCTCACTGTGCCACGTCCTGTCTGGACCGCGAGGGTAGGTCAGAAAACACATTACTTTTGGTAAATCTGATCTTTTTTAGGTACTATATATTTAGGAATTCCTAAAAAAATAGTAGCTAAATCGGTCAAAGCGCTACTTCTAAAAGATCTAGTCTTTTTGGCCTGTTTAGCTGTTTAACCATATCTGACCCTTTTTTTTTCTCGGGTGATATCTGACCTCTCTTCAAAGCCATTTTCAAATCCAATGTGAAAAACTATACTCCCTCTGTTTCAAAATAATTGAAGTTCTAGGATTGTTTTCAGTCAAAATATGTCTATATATATATTTGATATTGTCAATCTTTGTGGATTTTTCTAGAGACTTGGTCAAATTTTAAAATGTTTGACTTAGGAAAATCCTAGAACTTCAATTATTATGAGACGAAGGGCGTATATTATTTAAATCATGTCTCTTCGATAGGCCATAAACAAACTCGGGTTGAAATTGTGCATTTTGGCTCTATCCCTACTCAACGCCAAACGACAAAGAAACATGAGACACAACTTGCCCGGAATTAGGCCTCCCGTTATGTTGTGATCCAAATTCAAGTATATAAAGATAAAAGCTAACTTCCGACGAGCGGAGCGGAGCTCCGGCCCGTCGCCTGGAGGCTTGAGCCGGAGCGGAGCGTAGCAAAGTCTGAAGCTCGTGGTTTCTTCTTTTCGTGTTGAAGGGGTTTTGAACGTTTAAATTTCATGTCTCCCTGTGTTCATTTCGTTCTTCGTCGTTTGATTTGCCTGTCGTATCTCTAACACCCCCAATACCGGTAAGATCATATGTCATGCCTAGGTCACCCCCTCCACCTCTCGGCCATCCTTTTGATGCATTTGCGGTGTACTGAACCCTCTGGAAGAAGTTGGACAATTTTATAACCCTCCAGAGAGCCGCCACCTTTGTTGATCTTCGTTTTAAGGGCAGACTATATTGTTGCCTCTGTCATTGGAAAGGGATCCCCTCGGTCTCGGCCGGTGCGGCGTTGTTCACCATCATCATGACCATGTTTTTCTCGTCCATGGATGTGTAGTCCGCAATAAGCAGGGATGGGTGAGAAACAGATGATTTCGACCATGTAATAGTACTTTCAATGTTAGATTAATAATCCATAGTTTCACTGTTGTTCCCAGACTATCGTTTGTGCAGTCCCGCTATGCGTAATTTTTGTGTGGTGTTAGCTAAAACAAACAAAATCATGGGTTCTTATACTCCCTCCGTTCCTAAATATAAGCCATTTTAAAAATTTAAATACGGAGTACATACAGATGTATATAGACATATTTTAAAATATAAATTCACTCATTTTGCTTCATATGTACTCCATATTTAAATCTCTAAAAGGTCTTATATTTAGGAATGAAGGGAGTAGTAAATAGTGCATGTGCTAGGAATGCATGATTTCTTTTTATGTAGCTCTCCGAAAACCATATTTCCTCATTAAAAATTACAGAAATGTGGTGTGTGCGTGCGTGTGTGTGTGTGCGCTTGTGTGTCTATACATATATACACGTTGTATTTGCTTTCAGTTTTTATTTGGAAACTTTACAATTTTTGGAATTGTTTTAAAAAAAATCTGGGCTCCATGGAGCATGAAATTCAAAAGCCTTTTTGATTATTTATTTGCTAACAACAAAAAGGCCACTGTTCTGCCGTATTCCTTTTCGTTAGGTGTAGTGCTAAAAAGACCAAAATAGCCTTAGGCTCACACCTTAAGTTCATCTTCTTCACCAACTCCATCCCAATATTTTGGGAACAGACAAGAACAGAGAGATTCTCGGGAAGCAGTATCACGGCCCCTCCCCGATTTACCGCTTGGCCTCGCTCGATGCCTGCATCAATAGGACATGGAAGCGGTGTGCCATGCGCGTCTACCCTGGTATACTACCAGCCAGCCCACTATTTGTTTTGCATGGTAATACGTGTTTCATTGATACTAATGTTAGTTCAGCCTGCTCTACCAACGCGCACGAACATACATGACGCGTCCAGCGGCTACGATAGTATGTAGACGACTTCACCTTGGTGATCATGACTTTTGCAGCTCCTCATCTCCGTACCCTGATACACCTCCTCTATGGAGTACTGTATATTTTAGTCCTTACATGAACTAAAAAACCGAGAGTTAGTGCCTTTTTTACTAGTATTCAGTCCAGCCTCGTATCAAATTTTTGACCTTATATGAACTAAAAAACCGAGAGTTAGTGCCTTTTTTCACACCGTTAATTTTGAGCCTGCCTTCATTTTCTTTCAAGATTCGCCACCGGTCCGGAGAGATTGATGAGCTAGAGGTGAGGAGGAAGACAGGAACCTCGGTGTGGCTGGGACGCTGCTGCTGCTGCTCCATCAATAAATGGCAAAAACAAAGATAAAAAAAGTTGTGGATGACAGTGAAAACGGTCAGCACGTACTGTGCACTCGCCTGCTGTAGGTGCAAGATCCAGTGTAGCTTCAATGCTTGAAGAATGAAGAGGGTCACATGCGAGGCGACATATCGACAGTGCTCGTAACGTCTACCATAAACACGTAGCCGGGTCCATCTCCATTACTTAGATCATGTCTCGTCTTTTCAGTGTCACCATTGGCTGCCAGGATCGTGTGCTCAGTCGATCTCAGCTAGAATCGGCCCGACAGGCGCCCTCGGCACACATCATCGTTCAGGGCGTCTGCACAGATATACTATTTGCAGAATGTTGTTTCCAATCCAAAAGAAAAAATTGGCAGAACCATATCCTCACCCGTCCCCTGAAACTCGTTATTACACTCGATCAGCTCTCGTGGAAACTCATTACCATTATCGTTATTTTATTAAAAAATATACGGTGGTGTGTAACTGTATTACAATTTTGAAAAGTCAAACATAGACTATACTCCATCCATTTCAAAATATATTGTGTATTAGGTATTAGTTTGAAACAAATGGAGGATAAACAATGTCATATATCTCTAGAGCTAGATCACTTCCTGATGAACAGGTAGAATTGCCTCAACATAAATGGATGGAATTGGACTCATTCTGCTCGTAACAATTGGATGATTTCAAATACTCTCTCTCTCTCTCAGTTTACAGGGCGTGCGCGTACCCCTAGGTCGTCAATTTGACCAACCTAATACAAGTCATATATTACAAAAATATACCAATATAAACTTTAGATTTTCTATTTTCAAACGGTATAATTTTTGTGTCATATAGTTTATATTAGGGTGATAAAATTGGCAACCTAGGTATACGTGCAGGACCTGTAAACTGAAACGGAGGGAGTATGTGGTAGACCGGTAGTGCTTTCATGTTATATTGCTATATTAATCGTTCATAGTTCTACTAATGTTTATGCCCTACCGTTAATAGAACTTGACTATGTGTGATGCTTGTTATTAGGTCAGTACAGAATGACTTCAGATCTGAACCATTTATCTCGGATAAATGATGACAATACCACTAGTTTCTCATGTGGAACTCTAACTTTGCCGTTACTTTTCGGCTAACCATGAAAATGTCACCCTTCAGTCAAACTCTCTTATGCTTTTTTTTTTCATTTGCAAAAAAAAAAACTCTCTTATGCTTTTGCCATTTCCATTACTTTCAGGCCGTTCCCATCCTTTTTGCTGTCAGTGACATTGGCAAGAGACCAAAATATCCTTGGGTCCACATGTCATGTTCATTTTCCATTCTTCCTCCTCAACTCCATACCAATTCTATTGGATAAAGATTAGGATTATACTAATAGAGATCCCCGGTCCCTCCCCAATTTATAGCGTGCAGGCCTAGCCCATCAGCTTGTGTTACTGTTGGCTCGTGTTGTGGCACTGTGATTCGATCCGTTGCAGTTGTGAGGCCGAGCTGCTGCCACGCGCACGGACACGGCATGCAGCACATGGACAGTGGCACTGCAAACCCCCGCCTGCTACATTTTCAGCGGGATGCAGTGCAGCTTATCTTCTGAGCCCCTCCTTCCTACGTACCATGCTGCAAACCATGGATGTGTTACGGCAAGATGCTTTGTTTCTCTTTTTTGTTCCGTTACCTTCTGGTTCTGGTAGTGGAACCTGATCCCAAAAAAACTACCACTAGTCCCTCTTGAAATTTTAACCTCGCCATTAGGTTTTTCGCTAACAATAAAAGAAGTCATCGTTCTCTAACTTTTTTTTTCTTAACTGAAGTGATAAGGCTATCTCCGACGCCGGCCCTCAAACTGCCCGCATACGCTCGGACCGCGCGGTCCTGACCGCATAAGCCATCCAACACGGTCCTGTATCGGTCCGTCGAACGGTCCGGACAAACTTTACACCGCAAACTAGAGACAAAGTGTGTGTGTGGAGGGGGGGGGGGGGGGGTTGCGGCCGTCCGTATCGCTGCGATGTCGGCTCTTGACTACCATGGCACACCAAAAACCCTCCTGGCACACTTGCACTTGCGTGCGTTCCTGCCCGACGCCAGCTGCCCGCATTCATGCCGCTGTAGAGCGGCCGCTTCACATTTACGCCGGTCCAGAGCGGGTGCGACCTCTCACTGGCACCGGCATTGAAGCGGCGCGCCGGCCAAGAGCACCGCCCACGCCGCATCCCCGATGTCGGGGCCTGTTCAATGCTAGAGAGATGTATGATGTACGGGACAGGTTCCGATGACGGCACCGCGTCGGAGCTGGCGCCGATGCTTGCCGGCATGACCATGGAACACACACAGGAGCACTATTGCGCCGCCATGGCCGATGAGGAGCAGTCTGAGCCGGCTCCTATGTCGGCGTTCCGGCAAGCGCATGAGTAGCTGAGGTACATCTTGCTCCTCCTAGACCAGCATCGGCTGGCCAGTGGAGGGCAAAATCTACGGCGAGCGCACAAGCAAAGAGGCCGTGTCCGCTCAGGGATGGGCCTGCGCCCCACAACCTGCTGACAGACGGGATCGAAACCCTCTCTCCGGCGTGTTTAACCTGCAGTTCTGTCCTCCCGTCCACCTCGCCGGAGTGCCGTCTTGGTTCGGGAGAGAGTCCAGTACGAGTGGAGCACATCAGGATTCCCCCAACCCATGTTTGACCTAGGTTTGAATTTGCTCCTCTTGATCCTTTTTAATTCCTGCTTTGCTTTGTTGATATCTACTCCCTCCGTCTCATAATATAAGAACGTTTTTTACATTAGTGTAGTGCCAAAAACGTTCTTATATTATGGGACAGAGGGAGTAAATATCTAATATAAATGTTTTCTGAGATTTGTGTATGTCAGTATCTTCGTTTACTTTGTAATTCTCAATTTCAAATTTTGTGCTTACATTGTTTACAAGGTATATTCTGTATGAATGAGATGCTTACAAATCCATGCTTCTTCATATGCATCGTACTCATGCTTCTTTACTACGTAGAATTTGCGACATTCTAGCCATGCTTCTGTTTTTGTATACTCTTTATGTGTTTTTTGGGATAGCATGAAATTGACGATCCCAAGTATCCTAGTAGCTTCATAAGAATCATAGATATGTTTCGTCGGTTAGGCAACTAACGGCAATAGTTCAGTCAGCTTACAGTTTAGTTTTCTTACTTAAAATAGTTAATTACTTTTCATGTCTATGATTACATTAGACAAGAGTATATGTTCGTACTTGCTAAGATTTTATATCTTAATCTATCTGTGATGCACAACCTTATGTATCTGATCATGTTAGCAATCCAATTATAATGCTTCCAGTGTGCCTTCTATTGTTGTGATAAAATGAAGCTATTGCTTCCTATCAACCATGCTTCATCCTTTAGGGGGTGTTTGGTTCAGGGACTTTTTAGTCCCAGAGACTAGAAAAAGTCCCTAAAAAGTCCCTAGGAACCAAACGGGAGGGACTTTTTCTACAGGGACTAGAAAAAGACTCTACTAGAGAGTCTTTTTTGATTAGTCCCTGGGACTAGAAAAGTCCTAGGACTTCTGAACCAAACACCCCCTTAGTTTGTAGCATAATAAATGTTACACATCTATATAAAGATTTTTTGCTTCAACCATTGTAAGTGTGTGCTAATTTTATTGTACAAATATTTTCATTGAACCATTATCAAATAATAGCCCATGAATAAACCACTACCAATGTGTGGTTCAAGCATTTTGCGAGTGTTGATTCTGCTACTAATAATTTTATCGTGCAAACATCTGAATTGAAGCATTATGTAGTGGATCACTAAATCATCAATGAACATATGTGTATTTGGTGTTTACATGATAGAAATATGCTTGCCCATGTTGGCCACTTTGTTTCGTATTGCCTATTTTTTTTTTTCAAATATCCATGCTTCCATGTAATACTAAATATGTACCCAAATCACTATTTTCATGCTCCTTATCCATTGTGCTTGTACATTCTTATACATATGCTTCTTTGGGCTATATAGTACGGTTCAATTGGTGAATAGCAACAGGTTGAGAAGTACCAAATCTTTTTTTTTTGCATGCTTCTATAGACATGTAAACGGAAAAATCATTGAATTTGTGACACCACAACAATGTTTTGAGACACTAAATTTGTCACCCAAATCTTGCCCAGGAAGCATGTAGATTTCTCAAATCAAATTTGTATGCTTCTAGTGCATGGTACCATCAAATCATTGAATTTTTGTAGGCCATGCCATGCCTCGTACCTTTTGATTTCTCACATATGCTTCTATGCCAATCAGGAGGTGCCCGGAGGTCAAGGCTGGATGCGCCTACTTCAGAGAAGACACAAGTCGAGTTCCACACTGATCGCCATGAGTGAGACGCCCGGGTTGTCTGTGTGTAGAACCTCAAGGACTTCCCAGAAGAAGATCAAGGTGCTCGAGCAGAGGCACCACAACTTCTACCCGCCAGCGTCGTGCATCACGCCTTCCATCACATGATGGCTAGGTCACATTTGAATTAGCAAATTTGACGGATAGAAGCAATTGGCTTTGCCTGCTGAAGCATACTCTCCATTTGATAGTAGCAGTCTTTTCTTTCTTTGCAAACAAATCCTATTTTATCAAACATGTGTTATTTTTACTGGAAATATTTTCTCTTAGATGGAAGCAAGATAATATTTAGTTGTAAGCAATTCTCTAGTCGATGTAAACAAGATGTGTGAGGCTTTTCAAACATGTGGAATAATTTCCTTTTTGATGGGAGCATGTTCGAAGCAATTCTCTTTTTGATGGAAGCAAGGTAGTGATGCTTCTGAGACAAAATGTCATGTTGCATAGGACACACAAATTCAAATAAATCAAAGCTGATTTCATTCAGCACAGAACCAATTTTTTAGCAATAAACGGAAAAATAAATTAATTTGTTGTAAAGGAAGTAAGCGTACACACCATGACAAACAAAATACCGAAGCATGAATTAGTTGCGTGGGATGCAGATAGCTAGCTGCCTAAAATCCGCTTTGGTAAAACAAAGTTGCCTAAAATCCACAAGTTGCTTCCTAAAAACAAGGACCAATGCATATCAGGAGTTAATTCCACGTAATCAGGGACCGCATGCACGTGATTTACGGAAGCAATCCCAGGAAGCAGTTACGTACGAGAAGCACAGATTAGTGAACCGAAAATCCTCTAGCGCCGCGGCGTAAGATCACATCCAACGTCCATCTTTCTTCTGATCCGATGGTGTAGGGCTAGTCTGATGGATGCGTAACATCAGTAGTCTGATGCCTAGCGCTGCCCCTATGCTTTTGCCATTTCCATTACTTTCAGGCCGTTCCCATCCTTTTTGCTGGCAGTGAAATTTGCACGAGACCAAAATATCCTTGGGTCCACATGTCATGTCTATCTTCCATTCTTCCTCCTCAACTCCATATCAATTTTATTGGATAAAGATTAGGATTATACTAATAGAGATCCCCGGTCCCTCCCCAATTTAAAGCGTGCAGGCCTAATCCATCAGCTTGTGTTACCGTTGGCTCGTGTTTGTGGCACTGTGATTCGCTCCGTTGCAGTTGTGAGGCCGAGCTGCTGCCACGCGCACGGACACGGCATGCAGCACATCGACAGTGGCACTGCAAACCCCCGCCTGCTACATTTTCAGCGGGATGCAGTGCAGCTTATCTTCTGATCCTCTCCTTACGTACCATGCTGCAAACCATGGATGTGTTAGGACTTGTACAATGCAAGGTGCTTAGGGGCGGTGATTAGAGAATTGAATCAGGCTTTCCTCAAGCACCGGCGCTTATTTGTACAGGGTAGACGCTTAATTAGACACCCTCCTTTACAAATAGGCACTGATGCTTCACAAAAACCCGGTTTATTTTTCTAAGCACCTCCTTAAGCATCTAGCATTGTACAAGGCCTTACGCCAAGATGCTTTCTTTCTCTTTTTTGTTCTGTTACCTTCTGGTTCTGGTAGTGAAACCTGATCCCAAAAAAACTACCTCTAGTCCCTCGTGAAATTTTAACCTCGCCATTAGGTTTTTGGCTTAACAATAAAAGAAGTCATCGTTCTCTAACTTTTTTGTTCTTAACTGAAGTGATAAGGCTATCTCCGACGCCGACCGTCAAACTGCCTGCATAAGTCCGGACCGCGCGGTCTTGACCGCATAAGCCATCCAACGCGGTCTTGTATCGGTCCGGACACACTTTTCCCCGCAATCCAGAGACAGGGGGGGGGGGGGGGGTGCGGGTGTCCGGACCGCTGCGACGCCCGCTCTTGACTACCCTGGCCCACCAAAAACCCTCCCCACACCTGTGTGCGTTCCCACCCGGCGCCAGCTGCCCGCATTCATGCCGCTGTAGAGCGGCCGCTTCTCATTGATGCCGGCCCAGAGCTTGCGCGACCTCTCATTGGCACCGACATTGAAGCGGCGCGCCGGCCAAGAGCACCGCCCATGTCGCGTCCCCGGTGTCAAGGCTTGTTCAGTGCCGGAGAGACGTACGTTGTACAAGACGGGTTCCGGCGACGACACCGCGTCTGAGCTAGCGCCGGTGCTTGCCAGTATGACCATCACTAGTAGAAAACGGGGCAAAGGTCACAGGGCAGTTTTCACATTAGCCCCGGTTCAGTCACGAACCGGGACCCATGGGGGCATTCGTCCCGGTTCATGAGCCCAGGGGGCCGGCCGGGGCCTCGTGGGCATTGGTCCCGGTTCGTATGGAACCATTTGTCCCGGTTCGAGCCACGAACCGGGACTAATGGTCCTCGCTCCTGGCCCACAACCATTTGTCCCGGTTCTTGGCATGAACCGGGACAGAAGGCCCGGATTTAGTACCTGTTCATGCCACGAACCGGGACTAATGAGGTGCCTATATATACCCCTCGCCCGCGAGCAGAGCACTCCAGTGCTCTGTTTTTCTCTGGCCGGCGAGGGGAGGGCTTTGTGGTGCTCTAGCTCACCTCCTATGCACATGAGGTGTTCGATGAAATGCCCGAGCCACACTAGTTAAGCTTTGTCCTCTCGAAGCTCGACCTCAAAGCTCCATTTTCCTCGAGATTTGTCTAGGTTTAGCGGCCCGTCACGTCCCATTCCCGTCTTCACCGCCGTCGACCGCCTGCGCCGATCTCGTCGCCGGCAACACCGTGGTGAGCCTCTTGTTCTTATCTTCTTTTTGAATGAAATAAAAATTCTTACTTTAGATAGATACTTGTCTAATTTTCTTACTATTTTATTCCTTCTTATTACATAGTGCGATGGTTTTGGTATCCGCCCCCGTCGGCCCTCGTCCTGTCTATGATTCGGATGTGGTATATATTATCTTTTTATAACTATTTGATTCATTTATTGTTTATGACAAATATACCGACCAGCGTGACATAGATTTTATTTATCTAGGAGGTGGTTGAACCGGAAATTCTAACCGACCCTATTGTCGAGAGGTTAAATTTAGTTGAAGAAGAAAACAATTACTTGAAGGAAAAAATAAAAAAAATTGAGGAGGAGAAGATGATATTGGAGTTGCATGTTGCGGATGTCGTCGATGATCACAAGATCAAGATGGATGCAATGCGCTTGAAGATTAGAAAGATTAGAAAATATGCCATTCATACCGAGGCTTGGTATCATTATGCCGTTGGATCAATTGTTACCTTGGTTGCGATTATGATCGCATTTGTTTTCGCATTGAAATGTTTTACATAGTTTCAATGTATGGTTTAATTAATTAGATGCTCGGGAGAGCTATATATATATATATGTTGTTAGATGAGAACTATGTATGTACTTTGGTTCTAATGTGATGATGAACTTCTATTAATTTGGTCACTTAATTATCTATTCATGATGTTCTGTAATGGTTTTTGACACACTTAATTATATATAATGCACGCAGATGAACCGGCAATGGATGTACGGTGACAGACACACCTCCGAGTACATTAAGGGCGTGCATGATTTTCTCGAAGTGGCTGAGGCAAACAAGCAGAATGGTTTTATGTGTTGTCCATGCCCTACATGTGGGAATACGAAGTCTTACTCTGACCGGAAAATCCTTCATGCCCACCTGCTTTACAAGGGTTTCATGCCACACTATAATGTTTGGACGAGGCACGGAGAAATGGGGGTTATGATGGAAGACGGCGAAGAAGAAGAGGACGATGACAACTATGTGCCCCCTGAATACGGTGATGCTGCAACGGGGGAAGCTGCTGAAGATCAAGAGGAACCAGACGATGTGCCCAATGATGCTGCAAGGGGGGAAGCTGCTGAAGATGAAGAGGAACCAGTGCCCGATGATGATGATCTCCGCCGGGTCATTGTCGATGCAAGGACGCAATGCGAAAGTCAAAAGGAGAAGCTGAAGTTCGATCGCATGTTAGAGGATCACAAAAAAGGGTTGTACCCCAATTGCGAAGATGGCAACACAAAGCTCGGTATACTGGAATTGCTGCAGTGGAAGGCAGAGAATGCTGTGCCTGACAAAGGATTTGAGAAGCTATTGAAAATATTGAAGAAGAAGCTTCCAAAGGATAACGAATTGCCCGACAGTACATACGCAGCAAAGAAGGTCGTATGCCCTCTAGGATTGGAGGTGCAGAAGATACATGCATGCCCTAATGACTGCATCCTCTACCGCGGTGCGTACAAGGATCTGAACGCATGCCCGGTATGCGGTGCATTGCGGTATAAGATCAGACGAGATGACCCTGGTGATGTTGACGGCGAGCCCCCCAGGAAGAGGGTTCCTGCGAAGGTGATGTGGTATGCTCCTATAATACCACGGTTGAAACGTCTGTTCAGAAACGAAGAGCATGCCAAGTTGATGCGATGGCACAGTGAGGACCGTAAGAAAGACGGGAAGTTGAGAGCACCCGCTGACGGGTCGCAGTGGAGAAAAATCGAGAGAAAGTACTGGGCTGAGTTTGCAGCTGACCCAAGGAACGTATGGTTTGGTTTAAGCGCGGATGGCATTAATCCTTTCGGGGAGCAGAGCAGCAATCACAACACCTGGCCCGTGACTCTATGTATGTATAACCTTCCTCCTTGGATGTGCATGAAGCGGAAGTTCATTATGATGCCAGTTCTCATCCAAGGCCCTAAGCAACCCGGCAACGACATTGATGTGTACCTAAGGCCATTAGTTGAAGAACTTTTACAGCTGTGGACTGGAAACGGTGTACGTACGTGGGATGAGCACAAACAGGAGGAATTTAACCTGCACGCGTTGCTGTTTGTAACCATCAACAATTGGCCCGCTCTCAGTAACCTTTCAGGACAGACAAACAAGGGATACCACGCATGCACGCACTGTTTAGATGACACTGAAAGTATATACCTGGACAAAAGCAGGAAGAATGTGTACCTGGGCCATCGTCGATTTCTTCCGACCAACCATCAATGTCGAAAGAAAGGCAAGCATTTCAAAGGCGAGGCAGATCACCGGAAGAAGCCCGCCATGCGTACCGGTGATCACGTACTTGCTATGGTCAATGATTTACACATAATCTTTGGAAAGGGTCCCGGCGGACTAGCTATTCCGAATGACGTTGAGGGACACACACCCATGTGGAAGAAGAAATCTATATTTTGGGACCTACCCTACTGGAAAGAGCTAGAGGTCCGCTCTTCAATCGACGTGATGCACGTGACGAAGAACCTTTGCGTGAACCTGCTAGGCTTCTTGGGCGTGTATGGGAAGACAAAAGATACACCTGAGGCACGGGAGGACCTGCAACGTTTGCACGAAAAAGACGGCATGCCTCCGAAGCAGTATGAAGGTCCTGCCAGCTACGCTCTTACGAAAGAAGAGAAAGAAATCTTCTTTGAATGCCTGCTCAGTATGAAGGTCCCGACTGGCTTCTCGTCGAATATAAAGAGAATAATAAATATGCCAGAGAAAAAGTTCCAGAACCTAAAGTCTCATGACTGCCACGTGATTATGACGCAACTGCTTCCGGTTGCATTGAGGGGGCTTCTACCGGAAAACGTCCGATTAGCCATTGTGAAGCTATGTGCATTCCTCAATGCAATCTCTCAGAAGGTGATCGATCCAGAAATCATACCAAGGCTAAGGAGTGATGTGGCGCAATGTCTTGTCAGTTTCGAGCTGGTGTTCCCACCATCCTTCTTCAATATCATGACGCACGTCCTAGTTCATCTAGTCGACGAGATTGTCATTCTGGGGCCCGTATTTCTACACAATATGTTCCCCTTTGAGAGGTTCATGGGAGTCCTAAAGAAATATGTCCGTAACCGCGCTAGGCCAGAAGGAAGCATCTCCATGGGCCATCAAACAGAGGATGTCATTGGGTTTTGTGTTGACTTCATTCCTGGCCTTGAGAAGATAGGTCTCCCTAAATCGCGGTATGAGGGGAGATTGACTGGAAAAGGCACGCTTGGAGGGGGGAACTCAATAATATGCAGGGACGTATATTCCTGGTCTGAAGCACACTACACAGTTCTACAGAACTCTACCTTGGTGACCCCGTATGTCGATGAACACAAGAACAGTCTGCGCTCCAAACACCCGGAGCAGTGTGACGACTGGATTACATGTGAACACATCAGGACTTTCAGCAGTTGGTTGGAAACACGTCTCAGAGGTGACACCACTGTTTGTGATGAGTTGTACTCGTTGTCCAGGGGACCATCTTCGACTGTATTGACTTACAAAGGATACGAGATAAATGGGAATACATTTTACACGATCGCCCAAGATCAAAAGAGCACCAACCAAAATAGCGGTGTCCGCTTTGATGCAGCAACCGAGAGGGGAAAGGACACATATTATGGTTACATAATGGACATATGGGAACTTGACTATGGACATGATTTTAAGGTCCCTTTGTTTAAGTGCAAATGGGTCAATCTGTCAGGAGGTGGGGTACAGGTAGACCCACTGTTCGGAATGACAACAGTGGATCTGAACAATCTTGGGTACACTGACGAACCGTTCGTCCTAGCCAATGATGTGGCACAGGTTATCTATGTGAAGGACATGTCTACCAGACCGAGGAAAAGAAAAGATAAGGAAGCGAATACATCATACGATGAGCCAAAGCGGCACATAGTTCTTTCAGGAAAAAGGGACATTGTGGGAGTGGAGGGCAAGACAGACATGTCTGAAGATTATGAAAAGTTTCATGAAATTCCTCCCTTCAAAGTCAAGGCTGACCCAAGCATCCTGATAAACGATGAAGATTATCCATGGTTACGGCGCAATAAGCAAATGACACAAGCGAAGAAAAAGTGAAGACTTTCTCCCGCAACTATTATGATGATAGCATGCCAACTTTGTAATAGACGAGTATGATACCATTGTTCGTTTTGTACAAGAAGTGCATCTAGTTTTTGCCGTAACCCTCTCAACTTTCTTGCACATGCTATGTGGATGAGTTTTTTAGTCCCACGAGCACCTTTAGTACCTGTTCGTGGCACGAACCGGTACCTTTAGTACCTGTTCGTGGCACGAACCGGTACTAGAGTTTCTTACTAGCTAAGCAGTTTTTTAGTCCCACCTCGCTAGCTGAGAGGCACTAGGAGCGGTTTATAAGCCCTGAGTGCAGAGACGATGAAGAAGAGGCGCAATGTGATGCTCACATTGCTTAGATTCAAGCCTTGAGGAATAAGGTAGACTGCATCGAGCTATGTGCAGTGCAGTCTACACTATTCCGAAAGGCTTGAAGCAAATCAACGCGCATTGCGCCTCATTTTTTATTTTTAATCATTAAAAGCAAAAAGAATTTTCATAAAGAACTTTTTTGATAGAAACTTTAATAGCAGAAAGAATTATCATAAAGTAAAATAAATAAGTAATTAGAAAGAAAATAAAATAAAATAAATAAGTTTTTTGTTGTAAGTAGAAATAAAACAAAATAAATATAGCAAAAAAGAAAATAAAAAAACTAAATACAGCAAAAAGAATTTTCATAAAGAACTAATGGCGCTAATAGAAAGTTTATATGTTTTCTAAAACTAATGGCACTAACAGACAGTCTATAATTTTGCTGACCTAAAAGCAAAAAGAATTAAAAAATAAAGCAAAAAACACAAGAAAATAAATAATGCAAAAAATTTAAAAAACTGCCACCTATTGGGCCACCACGGCCTGAATACGACTAGAAACCCAACCTGGGCCAGGATTCAGGCCCGCAGAAGGCCCAATAGGCCAACAGACAGCACAGTGTGACATTAGGCCCGTAAGCCTGCATTTGAGAGGAGCTTATAAACCACTCCGAGCCCATCTCAACTAGCGAGGTGGGACTAAACTTTTGGCCGCTGGCAGCGCAAGGCCTTTGGTCCCAGTTGGTGGCACCAACCGGGACCAATGCCCCCCTTTAGTCCCGGTTGGTGCCACCAACCGGGACCAAAGGCCGCCGCTTCCCGCCCTTTGGGCTGCTGAAAAGAGGCCTTTGTTCCCGGTTGGTGGCACCAACCGGGACTAATGCCCACCTTTAGTCCCGGTTGGTGCCACGAACCGGGACTAAAGATTTTGCTATATAAGTCCACACTTAGGAAATTTTCGACATACCTCGCCAGTTGCCCCCGACGCCGCCAGGCTGCCCGTGCTCGCCGTCGCCCCGCGCCCTTGCCTCGACGGGTCGCCGCCCGGTGCTCGTCGCCGTCGCCCTGCCCCCACGCGCCGCCCCGCCTCGTGCTCCCCTGCTCGCGCGCGCCGCCTCGGCGCCCCGAGCCCCCCTGCCCGGCCCGTGCGTGCTCGCCGGCGCCCCCGCCGCCCCTGCCCCGTCCCGGCCCCGTGCGCCGGCGCCCTCGCCGCCCCCGCCCCCGCCGTCACCATCGTCCTAGCCGCCCCCGCTGTGAGAGCCGCCGCCCCGGCTCTGTTTTTTTATTTTTATTAGTTTAATTTTTTTGTTCATGTGATGTATATGTGTATGTGGCTATAATGTATATGTGAAAAAAAAAATTGTATGTATGTAGATGTTCAAAATGTATGAATATATATGTCAAAAATGTTTTTTTGTTCATAGAAAGTTTTTTGTTCATATATAGAAAGTTTTTATATATGACAATGGATATATATTCGATATATATGAGAAATGATGATCCACATGGAAAAGTTTTATATATGCAAAAGTTACAATTTTAGAAAAGTTTTATATATCTAGCTAGGAAGGGAAGAAGAAGAAAAAGAAGGATAGGAAAGAAGAAAATAAGAAGAGGAAAGAAAGAAGAAGAGGAGAGGAAGAAGAGGAGATATAAATAAGAAGAGGAAAAAAGAAGAAAAAGAAGAGGAGAAGAAGAAAGGAATAGAGGAGAAGAAGAAAGGAATAGAGGATATGTTAATATTTTCTATTTTTTCTTCTTCTCCTCTATTCCTTTCTTCTTCTCCTCTTTTTCTTCTTCTTTTTTTTCTTCAATCCTCTCCTCTATTCCTTTCTTCTTCTCTCCTCTTTTTATTTCTTCTTCGTTTTCTTATGTTTTATCGGGTCTGTCGTCGTTGATATATACCCCTCCCGATAACTTCAACACGAGGGGGGGTCGATATACCCCCTCCCCGATAACATTATTTTCCCGTGTATATATGTCGCCGTTGTCGATATAACCCCCTCCTGATAACTTCAACACGTGGGGGGGGGTCGATATACCCCCTCCCCGATAACATTATTTTCCCGTGAATGTATGTTGTCGTTGTCGATATTACCCCCTCCCGATAACTTCAACACGAGGGGGGGTCGATATACCCCCTCCTCGATAACATTATTTCCCCGTGTATGTATGTCGTCGTTGTCGATATAAAACCCCCTCCCGATAACTTCAACACGTGGGGGGGGGGGGTCGATATATACCCCCTCCCCGATAACATTATTTTCCCGTGTATGTATGTCGTCGTTGTCGATATATATAACTCCCTCCCAGATAACTTCGACATGATGGACGGTCGATATGTATACCCCCTCTCGACCGTGATAACTTATACCACGGGAGCACCCCCGGCCCTCTCGCTCGACCAAAACTCTCGAGGACACCCAAACCCTAGAAAAAAACGATGTCGGTCTCCTACCCCCTCCCGCCGCACCCCTACCCTTGAAGCGTTGCCTAGGCCACCCCAAACCCGAAATAAGCTAGGTCTACGTTTGCACTAATATATCCACCTGCTGTCATGTTTGTGTAATAATTGCCATGTTGTAATATTTGCAGAAACAATGGAGCACGGACGAGATGAGCAAGCAGAAGAGGTGTTGGGGGACATAATCTTAGCCGGAGGTGATATCTTGTCGTATCTTAACGACAATGATGGTCTGGAAGAACAGGGTGAAGAAGCAGGCTGCGGTGATCGAAGAGTGGAGGAGGAAAGACATGATTATGATGGCTCCGGTGACCCAATGCTGGTGCAAGAAGGAGCCCCTGGTGACGGCTCCGGTGACCGAACAGAGTCCGGCCAGGTAAATATATTAGTTAAGCCTGTGCTGACTAGCTAATTGATGCATTCATTGTTTTGGTATGTACACATATTAATTAACACTCATCTTTCTTCTTTTTTCTAGCCCTCTGGATCGAGCACAACTGCGGTAAAGAGACGAGGCCCGAAGAGAAAGTTGCGCTCGGATGAAAGGTTTGAGATCACAGCAATCTCGCGCGACGGCCAACCGATTGAACCCCTCCGGACAAAGGATGCTTTTGCTGCTCAGTGCGGGGTTCTAGTTAGGGACAAGATCCCGATCAGCATCCACCAATGGTATAAGCCTAAGAAGGAAGACCCTGAGGTGTCTTATGTCAATGATATGCAGAAAGATGATCTTTGGACTGAGCTGAAGGCAAATTTCACCCTACCGCCAGAGGAGGATCCGGAGAAGCCAGTTATAGAGCAATTAATCAAGTCTCATGCTCTTAAGAAGATGGCAGACCTATTCAGGAGGTGGAAGAATGAGCTGAAAACGTTTGTCGACAAAGAAGAGACACCTGAATTCGTCGGCCGGTATGAGAAGATCAGAGATCACTGGCCCGCATTTGTGGCCCACAAGACATCGGAAAAGAGTAAGAAGATGTCAGCGACAAACAAGATGAATGCTGCGAAGAAGAAGCTTCACCATCGCACGGGGTCAGGTGGCTACCTCAAAGCCCGGCCTAAGTGGGCCAAGTCTGAGAGGGATCTGCTTGATAAAGGGATCGAACCACAGACAATGAACTGGCCAGACCGTTGCCGGACTTGGTTCTTCGGGGCTGGTGGAACCTTGGACCCTGTATCAGGGAGGTGTCATTGGACGAACGAGCAACTTGCAATACCCGTCAAGAAGATTCAGCACTATATCGATGCAGCGCAGCAAGGGACGTTCGTTCCAGACAGAGAGAACGATGAGCTCACAATGGCCCTCGGGAATCCTGAGCACCCTGGACGGACACGAGGCACGCCAGGCTCCGTTCCGTGGAAGGCTGGTTTTCTGGACGCGGGGGGTTACAAAACCCAGGAGAGGAGGAAAAAAGTGGAGCAGATCCAAATTCAGCGTCTGCACGAAAGGGTTCAAGTGCTAGAGGAACGAGACAGCAATAGAGGTGCCGAAACTGCCCCCGAAGCTACACCGCCATCTCAGCGTAGAAGCAGCGTCGCTTCCACCGAGCAGCCTCAGCTGGAGCATGCGGCTACTCCTAGCTACCCCGTGGATGCTATCACGGAGTCTCAACATTGCCACCTTATGGCGGAATGGCAGAACTTGAAAGTCAAGGCGGCTGTTGGCTCTGTTTTACCTACTGAACCCGGCACAACCTACCACTGCCAGCCGATTCCTGAAGGATATGCTAGGGTGATGGTGGATGAAATAACGGAGGGATTTGAGGACCTCCAGCTTGACCACCCTACCGATGAAGGGGAGACTCGGCTGGGTTTAGCTCTGAAGACTCCATGCCTATGGCGGAAGGAGCTCATCAAGCTTCCGAACTGGACGGCTCCGGCGAGTAAGGGCACTCCGCCTCCTCCTCCACCTCCTCCTCCGGCGAGTGATCAGGGCACTCAGCCTCCTTCTCCGGCGCGTGGCGGCACTCCGCCTCCTCCTCCGGCGAGTGATCAGGGCACTCAGCCTCCTTCTCCGGCGCGTGGCGGCACTCCGCCTCCTTCTCCGCCAGCGCCGGCGCACCAGAGCAGCCAGCCTCCTCCTTCTCCACCTCGTCAGCAAGGGCGGAAGAGACCCGCCGCCGCTGCGGCTGCTCCGGCGCGTCGTAGTCCTTCTCCTCCGCCTCGTAAGCAAGGAAAGAAGACAGCCGCAGCCGCTCCGTCTGCTCTGCCGGCGTCTAGCAGTACAGCTGCCAGAGGCGGGAGGCAATACAGATTCGGTCCTTCTCTGAAGATTCCAGAGAAGTTACCATATGAGAGGACCGAGGAGGAGAACGCGAAGATCGTGCGAGCCGAAGTGAAGAACTTATTTGACCCAGTGAAAGCAAAGAAACATCCACCTCCGGAGGAGAAGGTAGATCCGGTGAAAGCAAAGCGCACTCTGGCTGCCCTGACAAAACCACCAAAGTCTCCGCCAAAAGGCAACTATGAGCGCGTTCTTGCAAAGGCATATGCCGAAGCGGAGCGGTCGGGAAGTACTGTCAGTGATAAAAGGATGAAAGAACGACGAGCTGGGAAAAAATTGCCCAGCTCGGCGAACAAGAGAACCAATCGTGCCCCCCGCTCAAGGTGTCAAAAGACATCGTCGCTAATGACCCGGGTATGGTGCCCGGTTATACCGATCTTGGAGATTACCTGCCCAACGATGTACATTATGAAATCATGGAGGTGGACGAACACAAATACCATTACGGGAAGCCTCTCGTCAAAGATGTCAAATCTCTAAGCACGATGATGCGAAGACTACATGATTGGTACATGAAAACCTGCACAGAGTCTGATGGGATGAGTACTTTAACGCTGAGAGTTAAACCGGAGCATGACCTCGTTGGAATTGAACTGCTGAATGTTCCATTGAGGATTTCTTCCAGTTTTACAATCTAATGTCCCTCGATAAAACAACGATCACTTGTTACTGTCTGTAAGTAGTACTACTTCTGTCATTAAGTCTCTCTATATAGGTCAGCTCTTTCATTGCATGTATTTATACTTATCCTCACTATATTATGCAGATTGAAGATCGCTGAATTGAAGAAAAGACAAATCGGTGATATTGGGTTCATTAACACAAATCTCATAGATGCAACTCAGGTTAAATTTCATGCCAAAGAAGCCGAGGCCAACTTGCTACAATCGTTGGTAATAAATCAAAACAAAGATATAATACTCTTTCCTTACAACTTCAAGTGAGTGTTACTGTCTTCTGCATATTCGGTTTCCCTTTATTAGTCCAGGTTATGGTAATGTAATTGATGACTTATGCATGCATGCGCGGCTTCCACTATATTCTCCTAGAGATTAAGCTTGAGCCGGGAGTAGTAACCGTCTTAGACTCGAGACGAAAAGATCCCCAGGACTATGCGAACATGACTCAAATGCTCCAGAAGTAAGTTAAATCGATCATTATCCACCATATCAGCAACTTTGTTCATTTCCTGATATCAAGTAATTGTTTTCTTTGTCTGGCAGGGTTTGAAGAAAATTCACCTCAAAAACCCCGGGACTGCCGAACCAGCTGCAATTTAGACACCCGAAAGTAAGTACTATAGTAGCATGTTCCGCGCATCTCCTAGTGATTCAAGCGCTAGTTTGATCAATACCATTTAGCATGCTTGCTTATCAGTTTGATTGACCTCTATTTCTTGTAAAGTGGTTGTGGCAGCAACCCGGGAATAATTACTGTGGATACTACATTTGCGAGTCCATCCGCTACCATACCTGTGAGCGGGGCTACACTGCAGAACAATATGAAGTGCGTAAGCAATAATATTCACAATTTTATTTTATTACCATCATTTGTGTTGAGTTTCATTTATTCATATATATATGTATTGACCCCCTTCTTCAAATTAGATTTTTCGGAAGCGGGATGAACTCCTAGCACCAGCTCGTATGCGAGGAATTCAAGAGGAATTGGCGGCATTCTTCCTTGACCACGTGATCGCTGAAAACGGAGAATACTATGTGGACCCTGTGTTCCTACAATATAATTAGGAGATTGTATTGTAAGAGATAATTATTGTATATATGTAGCCGGTAGTGCCGGATAGATATACGAGAACTTGTTGTTCGACCAATATCTCGGAGAAGGAGAGGTGGTCGATATCACTTCTCTCTGTATGCATATATATATGTTCATGACGATCTTCTGTTTCCTTCATTTGATTACTAGCTAGCGTGTCTACTCCTCTCCATACGTATATAGTACGTAGCGTCGACAAAGCACGGAGATAAGAGAGGACACTTCTCTCTATTAATTAGCTAGCTAACACAATATATGAAACACCTAAATTAACCCCCCAAACCCCTAAACCACCCCCTTTCAAAAAAAAACAAAAACCTCAGCTCCTGCCAGGTGCTGACGCGTGGATGCCTATTGGTCCCGGTTGGTGGCACCAACCGGGACCAAAGGCCCTCCTGCCTGGGCTCCCCGCACCGGCCACGTGGACTGCCTTTAGTCCCGGTTCGTGTAAGAACCGGGACTAAAGGGCTAGGGCATTAGTAACGACCCTTTAGTCCCGGTTCCTGAACCGGGACTAAAGGCCCTTATGAACCGGGGTAAAAGCCCTGTTTTCTACCAGTGCATGGAACAGGCAGAGGAGCACTACGCCGCCTCCATGGCGGATGAGGAGCAGTCTGAGCCGGCTCCTATGTCGGCATCCCGGCAAGTGCAGGAGTAGCAGAGGTACAACCTGCTCTTCCTAGAGCAGCACCGGCTGGCCGGCGGAGGGCCAAATCTACGGCGAGCGCACAAGCGAGGAGGCCGTGTCCGCCATGGCCACGGCGAACTCGAACTTCGTTGCGGAGCAGCAGGTGCTCTACGAGGCCGCACGTGCTCAGCGCATCGCTCTCAATGTTGTGCCAGTACAGCCAGATGCGGACGCGGCTGCACAAGCACTAGCAGTGTGGGCCGTCGAGGACGAGAACGCCGCCAACTACGCCTCCTACGTGCCGTCCTCCATCTTTTGAGGGCGCGTGTGGCAAGTGGACAGTGCCAGACCGTCCACGTCCATCATCGACCTCACATCCACTGGCACCGGCGACGGACAAGTTGCAGACTCCTCTGAGGATGAGTAGGGCATGAGAGGCGGCAAAGCATTGTGTCCCATGTGGGCTGGTCCATCTCCCATGTTCTACTCTTCCTCGTCGGAATCCGCACCTCCACTTCAAGGGTCTTGAACCCCGCCGCCGTTCATGGAGATGGCACACGGAGGACATGGTTGCCCATGCGGAATACAAAGGAAGTGGACGGTGGGCGCCAACGTAGGATAGGTTTAGGGTCGAGCTGCCTTTTTTTGTTCTAAATGTTGGAAATGCAATGAAAAATGTTCGAAATGTAATGCATTTCGTCTGGTTTATATGAAAACCCGCCATGTTTGCACGAATTTCATCCGGTTAGTTGAAACCCGACTTAAATGTATGCGGGCAACGTTGGATGGCAGGCTCCGACATCCGTGTCCACGGACTGGTTCCACTATCCACGGACGGATGCCGCAGAAAATTTACGGGTCAGCGTTGAAGATACCCTAAAATGAGCGACACAGCCCTAATTATACGCCTTATGTTTATCTTCTTCCCCAACTCCATCCCAATATCTTGGGGACAGACTCTCGGGACGCAACATCACCAGGGGAGAATATCTAGTGATACCATCATTGAAGTGCTCCCATGATATCAATTTGAAAAATTCAATTTTAGATATGTCAAAATAATTTGAATTTTTTTGTGAATATTCATCACATATGTGTCTACAACCCATAATAAATTCAGATCAAAATACAAAATACACAACGAGGAATAGAAAAGACATCAGATGTGAATAGTGTCATTTTTGTCACTATTCATCATTTTGTCTTAGTTGACACTATTTATGTTGGATTTCTCTTTTTTGTTTCTGTTTGTGAATTTCGGATTTTGATCTGAATTTTTAGAAGTTGTAGACATATATGTGGTGAACATTCACAAAATGTTTTGAATTTTTTTGCCTCTTCTAAAATTAAAATTTTCAAACTAGTATCATGGGAGCACTTGAGTGATGGTATCAGTAGATATTCTCCCGCATCGCCAGTCCTTCCCCAATTTACCGTTTCACCCCTGTTGACGTGTTCATCGATCAACTGTGCCCGTCTGCCTTGCTATACTATATACCAACCTACTAGCATTAAAGCATCTTCAACAGTTTTGTATTCCATCGTTTTGTCGAAGTTTGAGCCAAAGAAAAGCTCTCCTACAGTTTTCGTAAATGTGCCAAATTTTACGAGATCATCCTGTAAAGTGCCACGTCAGCTGACCGTCGCCAGAGTCCGCAGCTCGGCAACCATCCGGCGCCGCCGCCGACCACCACCGTCCACTTGTCAGTCATTGCCAGAATTCCTTGTCATGGTCGCGCCACCGTTAAAAACCACTTTTATGACAAGTTTTACCGGAACTGAGAAAATACCTCGTGTGTCAAGTTTCTACAAATTTTACTCACACACCTCGTAAAAGCACTTTCTGAGCTGTTGGAAATGCTCAAAGCCTGGTCCATCAGCTACCACGCGCACGAACGTACACGACGCGCCCGGCAGCTACGACAGTACTAGCACTGTGTGCTCGTTAATGGTCAATTATATACTCTTGGGACAGGACTGCATGCTATCCTCCTCTCGTCTCCTCCATGCCTCCGCTGCTACACATCCTCTATTTTAGTCCTGTCCGAGGAGACGGACGGGATAAGAGTTGAGGAGGAAGATGGAACCTCACTGGCAAGGACGCTGCTACTGCTCCATAGATGGCGAAAACAGTGATGAAGTGGATGATGGTGCACTCGCCTGCTGTAGATGCACGATCCAGTGTGGCTTCAATGCTTGAAGAGGATGATGGTCCATGCGTGGTGACAGATCCACAGTGCTCCTCATAAACACGTACCTAGCCAGGTCCATCTTCATTACGTAAAATCGTAAATCGTGCATCGTCTTTTCGGTACGTGTCACGAGCGGTCTGCAAGAAAGGTGTGCTCAGTCGATAGAATTAATCGCCCTCGGCAGCGATCGCCGAGCCGGTCGACATCCATATATTTGGCAGAACCATATCTCCTCGCCGTCTCCGGAAACTCACTAGTATAATTAATAAAGATGGCTGCATGCATCAGCCGGAGGTTTAACCTTCTTTTCTAAAGAAAAACCACTCTCTTATCTAATTAGTGATCTATATAAACGATCTTATAAAAGTTTACAGAGGGAGTATCACATATATCTATTGTACTCCCATTTGATTTTTTAGATTAAATTTGATCAAAAGTTTAACTAACAAAATAGTAGTACAAGTTATAAGTCACAAAAAGTATATAATTGAATTCGTTAGAAAACTGTTCTCAATGACTTTTCTTTGATGTACATGGCTCATAATTTATTAAATTTTCGTTCAAAGTTATGTCATAATTTATCCCCTTCGCGGTATTTCATTCGCACTCGCCCCCTCCCCCGGTTCAGTCTATGATGATGTGGCAGACATGTATGCCATGTATACCCTCGCCCCCTCCCCCCTCCAAAATTGAATTTTGCCTTTCATTTGACTTAAACGAGACCAGGGCCTAAATTTGATCACTTACTAGCTAAGTTTTTAGTCTAAAATTTAAAATCACTCCGAATTAACGGATTAATGCCACATTTCACTCTTTGCCATCGGCATTCCCACCCTTTTGGTCGCCCCTGAAAAATGTAAAAAAAAGGCCTGAGCCCACGTGTCTTGGTCATCTTCCTGAACACACATCCTCGGGAAGCACGAAGTATGGCCGGTCTCTCCCAAACAATGCAAGCACAGGCCGAACTCCATAGAGCTCTTTTTTCAGCGATTTTTTCCGCGAAAATACTTTTTCCACACCTTTTTTTTGTGAAAACATACATGCGTACATATATTGTAGTATACACGTGTAAAATTTCATGAAGATATATGTTCGTATGTGAAATACACAAAAAAAAAACAAATACATAGATCAAAATGGGCTTTTTTTTCTTTGTTGTTTTTGAGCCAGATAGTTGTCTCTTTTGTGTAGCATGCAAATAATCAATTAGTTGATGAAATTTTATACATACTTGAAGAACATGCATATGTATTTATAGAACATTTTTTAATTTTTTCAGGCCGAAAGGCACCCTCGGCAGCAATCGCCGAGCGGGTCTACATCGATATATTTGGCAGAATCATATCCTCGTCATCTCTTGAAACTCACAATTAAACTCATTAACTTCTCCTGAAACTCTGTATTGTACTCTATCACCTATCAACTCTAGTCCCTTTCCTATTTTGATCTTTAAATTGATTAAAAAAATTAACTAATAAAATAGTACTACTATAAGTTATGCTTGTTCACAAAACGTACATAATTGAATTCATTAAAAATGTTTTCAATGACTTTCCTTTGAGGTATATGGCTGACAATATATTAAATTTTCGGTCAAAGTTATGTTCATAATTTACAGATTTGCTTATTCTCATCTGTAGATGAGAATTAACAACGTCTCATCTAAATCTTACATTCTTTGATTAACCAAAAAAAAAAGAAATAAATACCCATGAATCTCCGCGTAAAATTCAACGGTGCAGGAGTTAGATGAGACATAGCTATCTCGCATCTAACTCCTGCACCGTTGAATTTACAGATTTGCATAAGAGCTAAACACACGACGCGCGCCCGGCATGCATGCGGCTACGTCGACGGTTTCACTGCATGGCCTGCTGCATGTTCAGCGGGGTGCAGCCCAGCTCATCCTCCCCGTACCCTGCTGGCTGCGTCCTCCGTCTCAGTCCTGCCACACAAACGGTAAAAACAATGATCAAGTGGATGGATGAGGGGTGAACTACCATCATATCCTTTGTGTACGTACTCGATCGCCTGCAAGATCCGGGGAAGCAGCAATGCTCGATTGAAGAGGGTTAGATGGACGGCAGATCCACAGTAATATCTCATACCTGTCATAAGCAGTAGGTACCGGGGTCCATGTCCAGTAGTCGTCCTTCTAGTGTCACGAGGTCTGCACAAGATTTGCGCTCGAGCTCCATCGATCTCAGCTGGATTCAGGTCGGCGGCCATCGTCGAGCGCGTGTACATACATTGATATTATTGGCAAAACCCAACTGTATGCGCCGTCTCTTGAAAGTGATCCTGTTGCTATATTCGTGTAGAAGAAACTGCCATCCCGCTAGCTAGGTCCACTGCATGCGGAACATGTCTTTCCAGAACGTGTCCGCTAATTGTAGAGAGAGAGAGAGAGAGAGAGAGAGAGAGAGAGAGAGAGCGCGCGTCTCCGCTGCATCCACACTTAGCAAAATCAGTGCACTGGTGGCCATAATAAACAGTAGTAGAAAAATCTGAAAATAATTTAGTATTTTTTTCGTCCAGGATTAAAGAGCCGTTTGGCCAAATAGTTTAAAACCAAGACGCTCCATGCGCTAGGATTTCTCACAAGTCGTCGCCCTCCTCCTCCCATGCTCTGCATCCGCGCCGCCGACCTCCTCCTCCACCCTAGCCGTACATGCCCGCTCCATCGTCTGCCCGTGCCATGGAGGATGGCTCGAAAAAGTTGGTGTGGATCCCTATCATCATGAACATGGTGTAGGCCGTCGCCTCGAGACAGCGGCGCGCCCGATAGATGAAGTTCAGTCCGATGGAGAAGGCCGAGAAGGAAGCTACGGAGAAGACGGAGAAGAAAGTTGTGGAGAAGGCGGAGAAGGACGCCATCCAAATGGAGTTCACCCCATCCGTGCCCTCCATTACGCCTACGGCCGACGCCGTTCCGGCTTCGCAATGTCCGAGCATCCCAGATGACTTAACACACGAAGTGGACGCCTCCCCGGATACAAAGTACAATTCACCAAAATTCCAATGGTCAAGATAACGTTGGGAATCTCCGGTGCCCGACATGCCCACCAATTGTTTGAGGAAAGTCGGACCAAAATATGTAAAAAAATAACATCTTGCCCCAATATGCATCTATTGGATCAATTTTAGGATGCATCTTTAGGTGTGATAAACGACGGTCAAAAACCTTCGACTTATGCGATGGGTGATACCAATTTCCCCTTGTTTGATGTTGGGCAATCACCAGACACTCGAAAAAGAAGGGGCCGAAGGCAAGAGAAAAATGGATGTTGAACCCATGAATATGAGTTGTTGTGTAAAGCTTGGTTGGCCACAAACATGGATCCTATTTGTGGAGTGAGCAAAAGGCCACAAAATATTGAGAGAAAATCCACAAATTTTACAGCGAACACCAGCACTACGTGGAGCCACATCTTCGTGGGGTTTCTATGCTGTTAGAGAGAGCGTTTTTTACATGGATCCTATTTGTGGAACTTGTTCATAGACTCCTGGACGACGACAATTTAGATTGAGAAATAAAAGGTAAGGCTCGTGTGGATAAGAGAAGAGTAATGGATTATGTTGTAGGGCACTGGCCTAATGGTGTTGGGGAACGTAGTAATAATTCAAAAAAAATTCCAACGTGTCACCAAGATCAATCTAGGAGATGCTAGCAACGAGAGAGAGGGAGTGCATCTTCATACCCTTGAAGATCACTAAGCGGAAGCGTTACAGGAACGCGGTTGATGGAGTCGTACTCGCGGTGATTCAAATCGCAGAAGATCCGATCTAGCGCCGAACGGACGGCGCCTCCGCATTCAACACACGTACAGCCCGGGGACGTCTCCTCCTTCTTGATCCAGCAAGGGGAGAGGAGAAGTTGAGGGAGAGCTCCGGCAGCACGACGGCGTGGTGGTGGAGCTTGCGGTTCTCCGGCAGGGCTTCGCCAAGCACTACGGAGGAGGAGGTGTTGGAGGAGGAGAGGGCTGCGCTAGGGGAAGGGGTGCGGCTGCCCTCTCTCTCCCTCACTATATAAAGGGGGAAGGGGGGTGGAGGAGGCGCCCTAGGGTTCCCTAGGGGAGGGGTGGCGGCCACAAGGGAAACCCTAGATGGGTTTGGGCGCCCCCACCCCTAGGAAACTTGCCCCCCAAGCCGGGAGGGGTGGCTGCCCCCACCTCTCCACGTTACGTGAGTTGGGGTGGGAGGGGCGCACAGCCCCTTAGTGGGCTGATGTGCCCCCTCCCCTTGGCCCATAAGGCCCCCCAACGCTTGTCGGGGCCTCCGAAACACCTTTCGGTCACGCTGGTCGTCACCCGGTACTTCCAGAACAATTCCGGACGCCAATACCCTTCGTCCAATATATCGATCTTCACCTCCGGACCATTCCGGAGTTCCTCGTCACGTCCGGGATCTCATCCGGGACTCCGAACAACCTTCGGTAACCACATACTATTTCCCATAACAACTCTAGCATCACCGAATCTTAAGTGTGTAGACCCTACGGGTTCGTGAACCATGCAGACATGACCGAGACACCTCTCCGGCCAATAACCAATAGCGGGATCTGGATACCCATATTGGCTCCCACATGTTCCACGATGATCTCATCGGATGAACCACGATGTCGGGGATTCAATCAATCCCGTATACAATTCCCTTTGTCCACCGGTATGTTACTTGCCCGAGATTCGATCGTCGGTATCCCAATACCTCGTTCAATCTCGTTACCGGCAAGTCTCTTTACTCGTTCCGTAACACATGATCCCATGACTAACTCCTTAGTCACATTGAGCTCATTATGATGATGCATTACCGAGTGGGCCCAGAGATACCTCTCCGTCATACGGAGTGACAAATCCCAGTCTCGATTCGTGCCAACTCAACAGATACTTTCGGAGCTACCTGTAGTGCACCTTTATAGCCACCCAGTTACGTTGTGACGTTTGGTACACCCAAAGCATTCCTACAGTATCCGGGAGTTGCACAATCTCATGGTCTAAGGAAATGATACTTGACATTAGAATAGCCCTTAGCGAACGAACTACACGATCTTGTGCTATGCTTAGGATTGGGTCTTATCCATCACATCATTCTCCTAATGATGTGATCCTGTTATCAATGACATCCAATGTCCATGGTCAGGAAACCATAACCATCTATTAATCAACGAGCTAGTCAACTAGAGGCTTACTAGGGACATGTTGTGGTCTATGTATTCACACATGTATTACGGTTTCCAGTTAATACAATTATAGCATGAACAATAGACAATTATCATGAACAAGGAAATACAATAATAACCATTTTATTATTGCCTCTAGGGAATATTTCCAACAGTCTCCCACTTGCACTAGAGTCAATAATCTAGTTCACATCACTATGTGATTGTAATGAATCCAACACCCATTGGGTTTGATCATATCTTGCTTGTGAGAGAGGTTATTAGTCAACGGGTCTGAATCTTTCAGATCCGTGTGCGCTTTACAAATCTCTATGTCATCTCCTAGATGCAGCTACTACGCACTATTTGGAACTATTCCAAATAACTGCTCTACTATACGAATTCGGTCTAGTACTCAGAGTCATCCAGATTAGTGTCAAAGTTTGCATCGATGTAACCCTTTACGACGAACTCTTTTACCACCTCCATAATCGAGAAAATTCCTTAGTCCACTAGTACTAAGGATAACCTTGACCGCTGTCCTGTGATCCATTCCTGGATCACACTTGTATCCCTTGACTGACTCATGGCAAGGCACACTTCAGGTACGGTACACAGCATAGCATACTGTGGAGCCTACGTCTAAAGCATAGGGGACGACCTTCGTCCTTTCTCTCTCTTCTGCCGTGGTCAGGTCTTGAGTCTTACTCAATACTCACACCTTATAACACAGCCAAGAACTCCTTCTTTGCCGATCTATTTTGAACTCCTTCAAAATCTTGTCACAGTATGTGTTCATTTGAAAGTACTATTAAGCGTTTTTGATCTATCCTTATAGATCTTGATGCTCAATGTTCAAGTAGCTTAATCCAGGTTTTCCATTCAAAAACACTTTTCAAATAACCCTATATGCTTTCCAGAAATTCTACATCATTTTTGATCAACAATATGTTAACAACATATACTCATCAGAAATTCTATAGTGCTCCCACTCACTTCTTTGGAAATACAAGTTTCTCAAAAACTTTGTATAAACCCAAAATCTTTGATCATCTCATCAAAGCATATATTCCAACTCCGAGATGCTTACTCCAGTCCTTAGAAGGATTGCTGGAGCTTTGCATACTTGTTAGCATCTTTCAGGATTGACAAAACCTTCTGGTTGTATCACATACAACCTTTCCTCAAGAAAATCGTCGAGGAAACAATGTTTTGACATCCTATCTGCAAGATTTCATAAATAATGCAGTAACTGCTAATATAATTCCAACAGACTCTTAGCATCGCTACGAGTGAGAAAGTCTCATCGTAGTCAACTCCTTGAACTTGTCGAAAAACATCTTAACGACAAGTCGAGCTTTCTTAATGGTGATACTTACCATCATTGTCCGTCTTCCCTTTTAAAATCCATCTGTACCCAACAGCCTTACGACCATCAAGTAGTTCTTCCAAAGTCTATACTTTGTTTTCACACATGGATCCTCTCGGATTTTATGGCCTCGAGCCATTCGTCGTAATCCGGGCCCACCATCGCTTCTCCATAGCTCGTAGGTTCATTGTTGTCTAGCAACATGACTTCCAAGACAGGATTACCGTACCACTATGATGTAGTACGCATCCTTGTCGACCTACGAGGTTTGGTAGTGACTTGATCTGAAGTTTCATGATCACTATCATCAGCTTCCACTTCAATTGGTGTAGGCGCCACAGGAACAACTTACTGTGCCCTGCTGCACACTAGTTGAAGTGACGGTTCAATAACCTCATCAAGTCTCCACCATCCTCCCACTCAATTCTTTCGAGAGAAAATTTTCCTTGAGAAAGGACCCGTTTCTAGAAACAATCACTTTTGCTTCCGGATCTGAAATAGGAGGTATACCCAACTGTTTTGGGTGTCCTATGAAGATGCATTTATCCGCTTTGGATTCGAGCTTATCAGGCAAAAACTTTTCAGATAAGCGTCGCAGCCCCAAACTTTTAAGAAACGACAACTTAGGTTTTCTAAACCATAGTTCATACGGTGTCATCTCAACGGAATTACGTGGTGCCCTATTTAAAGTGAATGTGGTTGTCTCTAATGCCTAACCCATAAACGATAGTGGTAATTCGATAAGAGACATCATGGTATGCACCATATCCAATAGGGTGCAGCTATAATGTTCGGACACACCATCACACTATGGTGTTCCAGGCGATATTAGTCGTGAAACAATTTCCACAATGTCTTAATTGTGTACCAAACTCGTAACTCAGATATTTATCTCTATGATCATATCATAGACATTTTATCCTCTTGTCACGATGATCTTCAACTTCACTCTAAAATTACTTGAACCTTTCAATATTTCAAACTTGTGTTTCATCAAGTAAATATACTTAGAATCTACTGAAATCATCGGTGAAGTAAGAGCATAATGATATTCACTGCATGCCTCAGCACTTATTGGATTGCACACATCAAATGTATTACTTCCAACAAGTTGCTCTTTTGTTCCATCTCACTGAAAACGAGGCCTTTCAGTCATCTTGCCCATGTGGTATTATTTGCATGTGTCAAGTGATTCAAAATCAAGTGAGTCCAAACGATCCATCTGCATGAAGTTTCTTCATGCATATATACTAATAGACATGGTTCACATGTCTCAATCTTTTCAAAAACGAGTGAGTCCAAAGATCCATCAACATGGAGCTTCTTCATGCGTTTTATACCAATATGACTCAAATGGCAGTGCCACAAGTATGTGGTACTATCATTATTATCTTGTATATTTTGGCATGAACATGTGTATCACTACGATCGAGATTCAATAAACCATTCATTTTAGGTGCAAGACCATTGAAGGTATTATTCAAATAAACAGAGTAACCATTATTCTCCTTAAATGAATAACCGTATTGCGATAAACATAATCCAATCATGTCTATGCTCAACGCAAACACCAAATAACAATTATTTAGGTTTAACACCAACGTCGATGGTAGAGGGAGCATGCGATGCTTGATCACATCAACCTTGGAAACACTTCCAACACATATCGTCATCTCACCTTTAGCTAGTCTCCATTTATTCCGCAGCTTTTATTTCGAGTTACTAACACTTAGCAACCGAACCGGTATCTAATACCCTGGTGCTACTAGGAGTACTAGTAAAGTACACATTAATATAATGTATATCCAATATACTTATGTCGACCTTGCCAGCCTTCTCATCTACGAAGTATCTAGGGTAGTTCTGCTTCAGTGACCGTTCCCCTCATTTTAGAAGCACTTAGTCTCGGGTTTGGGTTCAACCTTGGGTTTCTTCACTAGAGCAGCAACTGATTTGCCGTTTCATGAAGTATCCCTTCTTGCCCTTGCCCTTCTTGAAACTAGTGGTTTTACTAACCATCAACAATTGATGCTCCTACTTGATTTCTACTTTCGCGGTGTCAAACATTGCGAATAGCTCAAGGATCATCATATCTATCCCTGATATGTTATAGTTCATCACGAAGCTCTAGTAGCTTGGTGGCAGTGACTTTGGAGAACCATCACTATCTCATCTGGAAGACAACTCCCACTCGATTCAAGCGATTGTAGTACTCGGACAATCTGAGCACATGCTCAACGATTGAGCTTTTCTCCCTTAGTTTGCAGGCTTAAGAAACTTGTCGGAGGTATCACACCTCTTGACGTGGGCACGAGCCTGAAATCCCAATTTCAGCTCTTGGAACATCTCATATGTTCCGCGACGTTTCAAAATGTCTTCGGTGCCTCAATTCTAAACCATTTAACATTACGCACTGAACTATCACGTAGTCATCAAAACGTGTATGTCAGTTGTTCGCAACATCCACAGACAATGCTCGAGGTTCAGCACACCGAGCGGTGCATTAAGGACATAATCCTTCTGCGCAGCAATGAGGACAATCCTCAGTTTACGGACCCAGTCCGCATAACTGCTACTATCAACTTTCAACTAAATTTCCTCTAGGAACATATCTTAAACAGTAGAACTAAAGCGTAAGCTACGACATAATTTGCAAAGACCTTTTGACTATGTTCATGATAATTAAGTTCATCTGATTATTTAATGAACTCCCACTTAGATAGACATCCCTCTAGTCATCTAAGTGATACATGATCCGAGTCAACTAGGTCGTGTCCGATCATCACGTGAGACGGACTAGTCATCATCGGTGAACATCTCCATGTTGATCGTATCTACTATACGACTCATGTTCGACCTTTCGGTCTCTTGTGTTCCGAGGCCATGTCTGTACATGCTAGGCTCGTCAAGTCAACCTAGTGTTTCGCATGTGTAAATCTGGCTTACACCCGTTGTATGCGAACGTTAGAATCTATCACACCCGATCATCACGTGGTGCTTCAAAACAACGAACCTTCGCAACGGTGCACAGTTAGGGGGAACACATCTCTTGAAATTTTAGTGAGGGATCATCTTATTTATGCTACCGTCGTTCTAAGCAAATAAGACGTAAACATGACAAACATCACATGCAAATCATAAAGTGACATGATATGGCCAATATCATCTTGCGCCTTTGATCTCCATCTTCGAGGCGCGGCATGATCACCTTCGTCACCGGCATGACACCATGATCTCCATCATCGTGTCTTCATGAAGTTGTCTCGCCAACTATTACTTCTACTACTATGGCTAACGGTTAGCAATAAAGTAAAGTAATTACATGGCGTTTTTCATTGACACGCAGGTCATACAATAAATTAAGACAACTCCTATGGCTCCTGCCGGTTGTCATACTCATCGACATGCAAGTCGTGATTGCTATTACAAGAACATGATCAATTTCATACATCACATATATCATTCATCACATCCTTTTGGCCATATCACATCACATAGCATACCCTGCAAAAACAAGTTAGACGTCCTCTAATTGTTGTTGCATGTTTTACGTGGCTGCTATGGGTTTCTAGCAAGAACGTTTCTTACCTACGCAAAAGCCACAACGGTGATATGCCAATTGCTATTTACCCTTCATAAGGACCCTCTTCATCGAATCCGATCCGACTAAAGTGGGAGAGACAGACACCCGCTAGCCACCTTATGCATCAAGTGCATGTCAGTCGGTGGAACCTGTCTCACGTAAGAGTACGTGTAAGGTCGGTCCGAGCCGCTTCATCCCACAATGCCGCCGAATCAAGATAAGACTAGTAACGGTAAGCAAATTGAACAAATCATCGCCCACAACTACTTGTGTTCTACTCGTGCATAGAATCTACGCATAGACCTAGCTCATGATGCCACTGTTGGGGAACGTAGTAATAATTCAAAATTTTCCTACGTGTCACCAAGATCAATCTAGGAGATGCTAGCAACGAGAGAGAGGGAGTGCATCTTCATACCCTTGAAGATCGCTAAGCGGAAGCGTTACAGGAACGCGGTTGATGGAGTCGTACTCGCGGCGATTCAAATCGCAGAAGATCCGATCTAGCGCCAAACGGATGGCGCCTCCGCATTCAACACACGTATAGCCCGGGGACGTCTCCTCCTTCTTGATCCAGCAAGGGGAGAGGAGAAGTTGAGGGAGAGCTCCGGCAGCACGACGACGTGGTGGAGGAGCTTGCGGTTCTCCGGCAGGGCTTCGCCAAGCACTACGGAGGAGGAGGAGGTGTTGGAGGAGGAGAGGGTTGCGCTAGGGGAAGGGGTGCGGCTGCCCTCTCTCTCCCTCACTATATATAGGGGGAAGGGGGTGGAGGAGGCGCCCTAGGGTTCCCTAGGGGAGGGGTGGTGGCCACAAGGGAAACCCTAGATGGGTTTGGGCGCCCCCACCCCTAGGAAACTTGCCCCCAAGCCGGGAGGGGTGGCTGCCCCCACCTCTCCACGTTACATGAGATGGGGTGGGAGGGGCGCACAGCCCCTTAGTGGGCTGATGTGCCCCCTCCCCTTGGCCCATAAGGCCCCCCAACGCTTGTCGGGGCCTCCGAAACACCTTTCGGTCACGCTGGTCGTCACCCGGTACTCCCAGAACAATTCCGGACGCCAATACCCTTCGTCCAATATATCGATCTTCACCTCCGGACCATTCCAGAGTTCCTCGTCATGTCCGGGATCTCATCCGGGACTCCGAACAACCTTCGGTAACCACATACTATTTCCCATAACAACTCTAGCATCATCGAACCTTAAGTGTGTAGACCCTACGGGTTCGGGAACTATGCAGACATGACCGAGACACCTCTCCGGCCAATAACCAATAGCGGGATCTGGATACCCATATTGGCTCCCACATGTTCCACGATGATCTCATCGGATGAACCACGATGTCGGGGATTCAATCAATCCCGTATACAATTCCCTTTGTCCACTGGTATGTTACTTGCCCGAGATTCGATCGTCGGTATCCCAATACCTCGTTCAATCTCGTTACCGGCAAGTCTCTTTACTCGTTCCGTAACGCATGATCCCGTGACTAACTCCTTAGTCACACTGAGCTCATTATGATGATGCATTACCGAGTGGGCCCAGAGATACCTCTCCGTCGTACGGAGTGACAAATCCCAGTCTCGATTCGTGCCAACTCAACAGATACTTTCGGAGCTACCTGTAGTGCACCTTTATAGCCACCAGTTACGTTGTGACGTTTGGTACACCCAAAGCATTCCTACGGTATCCGGGAGTTGCACAATCTCATGGTCTAAGGAAATGATACTTGACATTAGAAAAGCTCTTAGCGAACGAACTACACGATCTTGTGCTATGCTTAGGATTGGGTCTTGTCCATCACATCATTCTCCTAATGATGTGATCCTGTTATCAATGACATCCAATGTCCATGGTCAGGAAACCATAACCATCTATTGTTCAACGAGCTAGTCAACTAGAGGCTTACTAGGGACATGTTGTGGTCTATGTATTCACACATGTATTACGGTTTCCAGTTAATACAATTATAGCATGAACAATAGACAATTATCATGAACAAGGAAATACAATAATAACCATTTTATTATTGCCTGTAGGGCATATTTCCAACAAATGGATGATGAAAGTAAGAAGTGGTTCATCAAAAAGAAGAAGGAAATCAACGAACGCAATAAGGGGGAGAATTGATTCGTTCGTGTATTGCCTATGTATAAATTGTTGAATTTTATTTTGCCTTGTGTTGAAATTGTTGAATCGCGGTTTATTTTTATTTTTGTTTGTGTTGAATTGATGAATTGGTTGTGTACTAGATGATCTACATTCATGTGTTTGCATGGAATCAGGATTTGAATATGAAGGGTGTGGTTGCTGGGACGGACAATTGAAGGGTCGCCGGCTCCTGTTCGCGGACGCGTTCGCGATCATATAGGGGGTCAAATTTGCCATGTTCGATTGGAGACGCTTTTAGGGATGGCAATGGAGTGGCTTTGGGCAGATTGGCCTGATCCAGGTTCATGCCAATATCGATAAAGCTGCCTACTGCTCACTCATGAAAGTATCCACAGGCTTGAGTAACCCAGCAAATGGCTTGAGAGGTAACAGGGAGCGTCCTGTATGTCTTTTTGGCTTTGGTTCCCTTATTAATTGAAGCAACTCTCCTTTTCTGTACCCCGTACTGCGGTATGGCTGGGCTTGAGTATGCGTGACATTGTAAACTTGGTTCTGGCTGATTTGCCTCCTTGAGTAATAGAAATCTCCCTTTACCCCGCAAAAAAAAAAACTCTCCTTTTCTGTACGCTAAGGGAGCTCCTTGCTCTCTGATGAGGTTTTGTAAAAAGAACGCAATTAATGCTGAATCCGTTGTTCTTTTCTCATGAATTGTGTTTCAAAATCATGCCATTGTAGCTGTATGTTATGTCTACGTTCCAAATTATTTCTAGAGCCTTGAAACCCCTGTAGAGTGTATTTTAAGTCGCCGGCTGCAGCCGTTGCACCGCAAAGGCGGATGAAAAAGATGCGTCACTCAGTCAGTGAAGTTCACAACGTTCGTTTTTTTTCTGGAGTGGACCATAACGACGTTCGAGCTTATGTGACCAACAATCCCATTTTCCACGAAAAAAATAGTAATACTGAGTGGTACAAGTCTAATAAACACAACGGCTATAGCCTTTAGAGAGAGTTGGTTGGTCGATCTGAGGACGGACGGCCGATGGTAACGCGCCGTCGGACGTAAGACATGATGCCGATTTTCCGTTTTCGGTATGAGAATTCATTCCTTCTTTGAGACGTACTAGTACTACGAGAAATATTCTGCAAGTTGTGACGCGCGCTCCAGCAGCCGCTCCAGCTTTAAATAGAGGGGGTCGGGCGAGAGAGCAGAGCAGAGCGAGCGGGAGAGCAGGAACATAAACACCGAGCAGAATGAAGGTGGCGGTGGTTGGTGGCGGCGTGAGTGGGCTGGCGGCGGCGCACGAGCTTGCCGCCAGCGGCGGAGACGGCGTGCGCGTGACCCTGTACGAGGAGGAGGCCTCCCTCGGGGGGCACGCCAGGACGGTGGCCGTCGATGACGGCGCCGGCTGCGTCAAGCTCGACCTCGGCTTCATGGTCTTCAACAAGGTCCGTGGATGAGCTACGTCTCATGCTTCTCGCTCTGCAGCTTCCCATTCTACTCGCCCCTTGGTGGTCTTGAGATTGCATGCATGGCTGACTCCATGGCTGAGGCCGTGTCATGTGCTAGCAGCACGAGACTCAGTCAAATGTTGTCAATATAGACCATCTGGGGGAGAAGAAAGCATTACGGCACTTGGTGGAAGAAATGTTTTTTGTCACTACGAGAACGGTCTACAATGCTCTTGAAAATTGCTCTGTTATTAAAGGGTAGAAAACACTATGCTTTTGGAGGAATATAATAAAATTTTGAAGTATAATATATACTAAAAGTTTCGAAATGACTCACCATCCGACACTTTTTGTACAACATGTGTACAATACTTGGATCGAACTAAGTTGGGCGATGCAAGTTGTGCGTCGGACACACGTCGAACAAAAATCATCGACCGCATAGCACAACGATTAAAAATTTGTCCTATCTTTAGTAGAAAAAAAAACGGACTTTTGGAGCATGAAGCATTGGAGCACGTTTTTTTAAACAGCTAAAAAATGGTGCTTAAAAGTTTCAAAAAATGATTTTCTTTTACAAGAATACGCATGCATGTGGTCTAACTACCTGTTAATTTTCGTTCAAATAATACTACCTCCGTTTAAAATTATAAGATGTTTTGGATATTTCAACATAGACTGCATACGGAATGAGAATGAGTAAAAACACACTAAAATGTGAAAGTGATGTTCTAATCCCGAGCTCACATGAGCTCGGGTGAACAGTAAATTCTGACTTTCTTTTGTGAAACTTTGACTAATGTTTTCGTAGCTTGAAAATTTCATCACCAAATGACACTCGTGTAAAATTTGGCAAAAAGGCAAAATCGATGCTCCAAAATGCGTTTGAAAATAACATTTTGAAGCATCAATTTTGTTTTTTTACCACATTTTCGACGAATTTCATATGGTGATGAAATTTTACAAGTTATGAAAACATTTGTCAAAGTTTCACACACAAAAATTCTGATTTTTTAATTGTTTTCTTTTTTATTTTACTGGTCACCCGAGCTCATGTGGAACGAAGGGAGTACAGTATATTATGCAGTACGTAAAATAGACAAAATTCTGGCTCAAAATCAACCAAAAAAAAACAAGCCCATTTTCTACAGGTATTTGCATGCACGTATATTGATGAAATTTTGTACGGCTATACCACACTCCTATATATGCAAGTACACAAAATTTCGGAAATTTTCAAGCCGTAAAAATATTTTTAAACTTTAAAAAAAGGGCGTAATGTGGCCCTGCTCGAAAGCCATTATTCACTTTAGTAGGTGTTGCCTAAATGTGGTGGTGTGAGTGTATGTGTGTGTCTACTTTTTATACTCGCAGTTTATGGGTAGAAACTTTTAGGTCGGTACCAAGTTTCCGCTATCTATGGCTCCCACACAGAGCATTAGCAAGGGTTGGAGCATTTCCTTACAACCCTCTTGATAGAAGACCATACGTGAACTTTCAAATATGTATTGTGCCTTGATCTCATTAATCAGGGTTCACGGAAGACGGCGACGGCAACTTCTGTAGCATGCGCATGCGGTACACACAGACCGGTGCTCTGGCTTTAGATGACGTGCGTAGGGGTGAGGTCAAGGCAAGCGGCCCTAATCATGACCACCATCATCTTTAAGCTTTTGTAGGTGGAGCGACTTATGCCCCCTCGAAGGTGGCTTAGAAAGGATAGATGTTTTTATCTTGTAACACTTTGTTGAATAATATAATAAAAAATAGCCGTGTGCATCATCGGCAGAGGCCGGGTTTCAAACTCCATTCTTTAAAAAAAGAGTTCTTGTTTGCTTCCGATAATTTAATACTAATATAAGATTATGATCCATTTCCTTTTATGTTTGCGGTCATGTGTCGTTTCTTAGCTCCACATTGACTGTTATGTTTTTCTTTTGCGGGGAGTATTGTTATGTTTCTAAATTTTGATATACTAACCCAACTTTTGGTGGATCCTGAGGGACAAAGCAAAGTCGAACTGCTTGATCCTTTACCTTGTTTTGCCATACAGAAGTACCATTTTTCTGTTGAGTAAGATTTGACAATTTTTTAGTAGTGCTATAATGCTCATGTTGGAAATGTAATAGTAGTTGTACAGGCTGGTTTTTAACTTACAAAATACCCATGCATGCGTATGTTCTACAACTGGCTTATAGCACATAACCAAGCCCGTCTCATCCGACAGACCACGCGGAAGTCATTTCTAACGGATTCGCCATTTGGCGGTGCATATAAACCGACGGGTACTCCGGAAGTATATATTAGGTATAAGTATTTTTTTCTATATTTATATACCAGAAATAGTACATAATTTAATTAAATTTCCTTTCACAAAATCCAAAACAATACAAATATTTTAGGAAAAATAAAATCATTTTTAACCCACCCCCCAAGTTTCAAAAAGTGTTCAATATTATTTCGGTTTTTAGTGCATTTTCCAAGAATTATAGTGATGTTTTTAAAAGCCAATTTCATAAGGAATTTCAGCAACATTTAAGAGATACAGATTTAAATTATTCCTGCATATTGTAGAATTCAAAAAATAAATAAAAATAATTCGTGCAATATTCAATAATTCAAGTAAATTTGTTTGAAAACATTCTGTGGACATTCTGCACAATTTTTATTATTTTCAAGACAAATTTCAGTTTAATTCATAGTTTTTCATATGCATTTGATTTATTTAAGGCATATTTAATTTATATGGAACAATTTTTAAAAATGTTGCAAATAAAATTTAACAAATTTCGATGGTTTCAAACAAATATCAATTATATCAATCAATTTAAAAAAACTGCACTAAGTTTCACAAAAATTTCAATTTTAATAAGATATTTTATTCAGCTATTAGAAACTATGAAACTTATTTGTCTGATTTTTTTAAATTCTCTGAAATAATGTCTTTGTTTCGGTATTTCTTGTCTATTTTTGGAAATAACCACTCTACACATTATTATATGAAGTGCATCAATCAATTATAACATATTTTGATCAATTTCCAAAATATTCCATACCAATTTTTTCAACCATTTAAATTTTAAAAAATATTCTAATTATATCAATCAATTCTATAATATTCCTCCCGTAGTTTCAACAAATATGATTTTTTAAAACATATTCTAGGCATATATTTAAAAAACTATGGAACTTGTATTTTTGTCAAAAAAACAAATGTGTCACCTAAATACTTGATTCATTAAGGTCGTCACCCTATACCCGAAAGTTTCTATCGTTTTCTTTGTCTGTTAAGCTTCACAGGGTTAGGATTCCCTAAATCAAATTGCACTCGTTGTTTGTCAACCACTCACGTCAACGCTGAGATCTTTGACTTAGCTCCCACAGATCATCCACCCAGGGCGAAAGATAAGAAAAGAGAGATAAAGTCCTAACTGAATCAACACACAATAATCTCAACCTTCTACCCATTTCCTCCATCATATCAGTCGAGTCCAGGAGATTCGTTCTTATGACCTCGCGGATGGGGAGGGATTCGAACCCCTGGTATTCCTATCAATGCTTCACCTTTCGAGAACGACTCTTTTTTAATTGATTGCAAAGATGCCTTGGTTTCATTATTTTGCATGTATTTCTGAAACTAACCAATACATGCATCGAACTGGAAAATGCTAGCAGTAGGCACGAATCTTAAAGCACGAAAGAAGGGTGGATAACGCTCCCCCATTGACGGAGCCGTTAGAAAATTCTCGTTGCGTTTGTTTCCCACCCGGTCCGGCCGTCAGTCGTCCTCCGCCGCGGCGGCCAACCTCGCTGGCCGCCGCGGGCCTCAGCGGCGCGGCGGCCGGCGCCTCCCGAGAACCATTTTCGCCACCTCGACATGGAGTCCCATGACGCCTTCGGCTTCCTCCGTCGCAGCTTAGGCGCCACCGCCGAGGCTTTCCCAGCGCTGCCTCTGTGCCTTCGCCCACCTCAGCCGGTGGCCCGGCGGCCTCCCGAATGCCGCTCGGACGAGGTGCTCCCCGGCACCCTCCGTTGAGCCTTGCAGCCCTCTGCCTTCGCCTGCTGCAGCGCCTGCCGCCCGTCGTTTGAAGCAGGCCCCGCCCGGCTCCGAGAACAGCAGGGAGAGCCTCGGCCGGGAGCTCGTCGTCGCTATCGGGTAGCCACCCAAGGTTAGAAAATCCAGGCATGATCTGCACCACCATAGCTCTCATCCCCCCCCCCCCCTTCTTCCCCACGCTAGTTCTGCTCGTGCTTACCTGCTCATCGCACGGAAGGTGCTCGGTGGAGTGCCTCTAAGCACAAAACTCATCCAGTGCTCAGATCTAGATATGAAAGACTCGGCAGATTCCTGGTTACGCTACTGACTTCACCATTCAGAGTTATGCATGATCTGAAATGATTCTGTTACTAGCTCGGGAAAACTGTTTCGCCAGCCATGTTTTAGGTTCTGAACTTATGTCCATCTATACAAAATCACTTCCCTAGCGAGCGCGATGATTCTATGGCACTAGTTTCTTCTAGCATAACTGTTTCGTTATCGCTCACCTGGCTTGATTTTTCAAAACGTACACAAAAAAGTTCGGTTGCTGTGACAACGAGAATTCTTATAAGGCTTGTGAATTTTGCTCTGTTGTTCAGAGGGAAGAACACATTATGAAAATTTCAAAAAGTATTACACAAAAAAAATTGTGTGTTATGTGTGCTCGCGCGCGCGCGCACGTGTGTGTGCATCTACGTGTTTTACTCAGAGTTCAGAGGTAGAAATTTTGCCACACAGAGTATTAAACGATGGTGGGAAACTTTCGTTGCAGCATCTGGCTTGATATCAGCAATCAGGGTTCTTGTTTGCTTCTGATAATTTAGCGCTAATCTGAGAATTATGATACATGTCCTTCGAAAGGAGCCACATTGACTGCCGAAGACACATACTGTTATCTTTTCTTTATATAGTACTATGATGCTTGTGTTTGGAAATGCAGTTGGGTTGTACATGTTGGTTTATATCTGATTAATGTGCATGGTTTATATCTGCTATTTATCTTTTACTCTGGTCATCAGTATATGACTTCCTACCCCTGCACTCAACATGGAAGATCTTTGTAAACCTATACTGTAAGATAATATATTTGTTCCTCACCAAGATTTTTGTTGTGCTCTATGCATCAACGTAGGTAACATATTCCCACATGATGGAGTGGTTAGAAGGGCTCGGTGTTGAGATGGAGAGGTCGGACATGTCTTTCTCAGTGAGCACACAATCTAAAGGAGGCGGCGGAGGATGTGAGTGGGGAAATGGCAACGGTATATCGAGCCTCTTGGCGCAAAAAACCAACATACTGAAACCCAGTTTTTGGCGCATGGTCTGTGAGATACTCAAGTTCAAGAATGATGCTCTGACGTAAGCAGTCGAGGCCCAAAGTTCTCATGTGCATATATAATACTTCCATTCGTAGTTGGATGCCTTGTGTTGATTCTGTATGATGTCAATTAATTCTCTGGTCTGATCTTTGAAATGAAGGTACCTGGAGGACCATGAACATAACCCTGATCTGGACCGTAAAGAGACACTGGGGCAGTTCATTCAGTCGCATGGATATTCCCTATCGTTTCAAGAGGCTTATCTTGTACTGCTTCTATCTAATCTACTTGCTTATTCCCATTTCAGTGTACTAGCAACTCTTCATTTTCACAAAATCTCAAATCAGAATTCTGTACTGAATTTTGATTTTTCGTCATGTAAAACTGTGAAAGAAACTAGAAATTTCAAATAAGTATGGAAAATTATGAAATATTCAAATTATAATTTAAAGCTGGGCCCAGTCCTCAATGGCCAGTTTTCAATTTTTCAACATGTCTGCAGGGGTGGTAAGTCAGTAAGGCTAGTTATTAGCTTGTAGAAAATTTTGTGAGTATTTCCACCAAATTTTTTTTGTGATTATGAAGACATTGTATTGTGATTAGTAATGCGTGGTTATGCTGTTTTGAGTGGGTGAAACGAAAATATGGTGCAGATTCCAGTCTGCACAGGCATGTGGTCATGTTCATCACAAGATGTTTTGAGCTTGTCTGCTTTCTTGGTGCTGTCATTTTGCCGTAACCATGGCCTTGTTCAGGTGCCTAGCTACTTCGTATGCATGTTCCTTTCTCATTACATTTGTCGTTGTGCGTTTGAAAGCTGATTAAATCGCTGCACTCAGCTGTTTCGTCACTCCCAGTTGCCAACTGTCAAGCCTCGTTCGCAGTCCTATGTAAACAAGGTATGTATTGTGATCCACTGTTATTACACACTTCATAGGCTTTAGCTGCAGCCAACTGCAGGGACTGAACAATGGAGCTATTGCAGGTAAAAGGAGAATTGGAGAGCATTGGCTGTCGAATTAAAACTAGCTGCCAGGTCAAATCTATTTCAAGTATTGATGGAGGTATGTACATGTGTTATTGTTTGTTGATTGCCTGAACAAAGAATGTGTCATCATATATCACTAACTGAAACAACCCTGTATGTTGGCACTGGCAGCAGCTGGCTACAGAGTCTTGGAGAAGGATGGTTCAGAGGAAACATATGACAGTGTCATCCTTGGGGTCCATGCACCCAATGCTCTCAAAGTACTAGGAATTGAAGCTACACATCACGAACGGAGAATTCTAGGTGCTTGTCAGTATGTCCACAGGTAAAGCCTGCCTAGTGTTGCTAAAGAACACATAAATAAAGTTTGATCTGACCTACTGGTTGTCTGACACGTTTATGTTGCAGGGATATATACCTCCACTGTGATCAAAATCTGATGCCCCGAAATACGTCGGCATGGAGTGCTTGGAATTTTCTGGGGACAACTAGCAGGGGTTTTTCTGTTACTTACTGGCTAAACCAAATTCAGGTAAATTCTCTGCTTTTCGTATGTGTAGTTTGGTATTAATGAATTAATCTTACTGATGATGTATTCTTTTGACGGAACGGCCCTTCCCTGGCTTTATTACGACACTGAAACCATTGTTTACCTGTTACATCTCCTCAGGACTAGGCATGCCTCAGGAAAAAGTAAGATACCAAATGAAAAAAAAAAGATTTTCATCATGTTAGAACTTAGAACACCATGTAGAGCAGGCTCACAGATAACAGCAAAACGGAAGCTTCAGCCTAACCCCTCCAGCAGCATGAATGGATTACTTAATTATTAACTGTGGTATATTTGTTCTTTTTTTCTCTTCTAGAAAGTTGAATCTGTCAGGCCTTTCCTGGTGACACTCAATCCCCCTTGTGTTCCGGATCATGTACTGCTTAAATGGAATGCAAGCCTTCCTGTTCCGTCTGTGGCCGCGGCGAAGGCTTATCTTCAGCTTGATCAGATCCAGGGAAAGAGGGGAATATGGTTCTGTGGTGTATATAACGGTAACTTGTTTCATGAATTTCAGTTTGTAGATATGTACTTTTACTCCCTCCGTTCCAAAATAGATGACCCAACTTTATACTAACTTTAGTACAAAGTTAGTACAAAGTTGAGTCATGTATTTTAGAATGGAGGGAGTACATACTACATTAAAGTTAGGTGTGAAATGATATAAAGAACACTAGGTCTCAAATGTCTCTTCTGCATTGCATCGTAGGTCATGGCTTCCACGAAGACGGATTGAAGGTATTTGCATGCACAACCTGTCCATTTTTCCTTTTAGACCTGCCTCGCATAATGAACCATACTGTTACATGCTAAATTGGTGAGGGTCCAGCAAAGCTGAACATAACTAATACTATTATCCTTCCCAACAAAGAACTAACCATCTCCTTGCTTAGTTCCAAGCTTTTCCTTTATTTCATCTATGTGGGGGGGGGGGGGGGGGGGGGGTGTTTACACCACCCTGACATATATGCTATTAGTTTCCATCACATAAGTCAGGGCAACTATTTCATGAAATAGTTACGTGAGGTCTTTTTGTGTTGGACATATTGAATCGATGCAGTCCGGGAAAGCAGCAGCTCAAGGTTTGCTTGGAAAGAAATGTGATGTTCTGCTGAACCCAAAGAAGATGTCTCCATCATGGACTGAGGCTGGGGCGCGCCTTCTAGTTACAAGATTTTTCAACCAATACATATCAATTGGTAACTTGATGTGAGTCCTCGTATGAAGTCGAGATACTATGTGACGTCTAGTTGTGTTTTCTGTTCACCTTAATTGTTTTTGTACAGATTGGTCGAAGAAGGAGGTAGTGTGTTCAGCTTTGGTAAAGCTTGCGACAAATGCTGTGTAAAATCTGTCATCCAAGTTCACGACCCCTTGTTCTATTGGAAGGTTATCTTCTCTTTTCTTGTTCTGACTAACACATGTATTTAAAAAATAATGAGTGGTGATGTGTCCATGCATGATTCCTGATTTCCTATATACTCCACTGCAATTGCTTTGTACAACTTTCTCATTTGAACTACATGTGCTTATCCTGGCTCTCTCATGGCTTTCAGGTTGCAATAGAGGGAGGCATGGGTTTGGCAGAAGCCTATATTGATGGTTGTTACTCTGTTCTTGACAAGAGAGAAGGCCTTCTGAATCTTATCCTGGTAAAACTATATCATAGTCCATGAGCTTATGGGTAGAGCTATTTCCTGTTCATTACAGATCAAATCATGATCGATTACTTTGCAGATTCTCATTGCTAACAGAGACGAGCGTAGGAACCGCCGCATTGCCAGAAAAGGGTTCTGAAACCTTCAATTGTCTACTAGATTCCTATGAATTGTTTGATAAAAATGAAGTAGTAGCTATGAGTACGCGTTTGTGATTAATCATGTACATAATGTTTTTTGGTTTGCAGGTTTTGGTTGTCACCCTTCCATGTAATAGCTCAATTGGCATATGCTAAACACTTTTTGCGCCAGACCTCGAGGAAGAACACTGCGACACAAACTCGTCGAAACATCTCTCAGCACTATGATCTTGTCAGTACTCATGTCTCTTCTTTTGTTATTATACATTCCATCAGGATTAAGATAACTAGCTGGTTAGGTCAATTTGTAATACCAGAATTATGGCAGATCTTATTGAGATTGATTTTTTTTGTGTTCCAATCCTTATAAAAAAGATTTGTTATCATTCATTACTTGCCATATGTCGAATACCAAATATTACTAATAGTTCCTTCTTTCTTCTTATATATGTGCGCAGAGTAATGACTTTTTCTCGCTTTTTCTGGATAAAACGATGACTTACTCTTGTGCAGTTTTCAAGGTTTGTAAATCCTGTCATTTTGTTCCGCGGCTTGTAAATTTTGCAGAGTAGTTTTATTAATTCATGGACTAAGATTAAATTGCTAGGATAATGAAAGCTTAGAAGCAGCCCAGCAACGTAAACTTAGCCTTCTAATCAACAAGGTAATACTTACATTTCTCCAGAGACGATTGCATTATTAGATTGATTACTAGTTGGACAATGTTGTGAACATGATCTGATGGTACTTCATTCTTGCAAAATATACATTTAATCAAAGGCTAAAGTCAAGAGGGAGCATCATGTTCTTGATATCGGTAGCGGTTGGGGAAGTTTAGCAATCGAAACAGTTAAGCAAACTGGCTGCAAATACACTGGAGTCACTTTGTCGGCGGAGCAGCATAAATACGCTGAGAGAAAAGTCAGAGAAGCTGGCTTAGAGGTTAGTTCTATGTTACTCCTCCTTTACACAGTACCTGTCCAGTTTAATAGTTTATCAGTAATTATTCCACCATATGTGTTCATTGAGGAAGTGTGGGTATATAACCCTGTGAAGCTGACCGACTCGGTCCATCACAGCCCACTTGAAATGAAACGGTATTATCCCGCATGCCCACCATTGCTGACAACACCGATCCTCCACACGACACTACCAGACCAGGGACAACAAGGAATACTCCACCGCCTCCTCCATTGTCTGCTCGTCCTCCGTCAGTGATGATACCCACCCCGGCGAGTGAAACAACTACCACTTCGCCAACGGCAACCAGTGGAACTTTACAGCGGCATATCTCGGAGTCGATTAGTTTGGATTGGCATATATTATAATTTCCTAACTACAAAACAAATATAGACGTGCACGGCGAATTAGTATTGTTTTCCCCCAGCTTCTATGCTTCGGCAGGGTGAAATTTTAGCTAACAATTCTACTATCTGTTGTTATTAATTTTCAGGACCGCATAAATTTTCTGCTGTGCGACTACCGTAAAATACCACCTTTTAAGTATGACACAATCATAAGCTGGTAAGTGTTACTATATTACAGATGTGCGCCGTGACTTCGACAATACCCGTGCTTGTGTTTGTACTTAATGTATTCCTCTTATGTAAATCAGCGGTATGATTGAACATGTTGGCCATGAATACATGGACGAATTTTTTGCTTGCTGTGAGTCTTACTTGGCTGAAGATGGGATATTGGTTCTCCAGGTTAGTGCATCAACAGCTAAATATATTTCCAAACGACTTCATAGCTGGACTCCACCATCCCTACGAACACCAACTAAGTAGTATATGCCTTATTTTCGGTGCACAAGAACGAGGATTAGGCCTTATTCTTCTGATTGGCAGAAAAATCCAATGAAAGATAGTCCTTGTTATCCAAGCAAGACCTTAGTTTATCATGAACTAACCATTATATATGTGCGTTCAGTTCATCTCAGTTCCAGAGGAACGGTACGAGCAATACAGAAAAAGGCCAGACTTCATAAAAGAATACATATTCCCTGGCGGTTGCCTTCCTTCTTTGGCCCGTATAATGTCTGCCATGACCACGTCATCAAGGTTTTGGTACGTTTTACATTAATCGATCAATATTGATTGGTTACTTCATGGCCATGGATGGATCTCCATCGATTAAACCTCCCTGATCTTGTTATGCACTGGGTGTAGCATAGAGCATGTCGAGAATATTGGACCCAATTACTACACAACTCTGATGCACTGGAGGGACAACTTCATGGCCAACAAAGAGTAAGTATCACTTGTCATTCACTATTCAAGAATAGTACTGTTGTACAGTTAATTATGAAAAAATTGGTAAAAACAAGACTAGCATATATAACTATATATCATATGCTCATTGAGCAGGTAAATTTGTTGTGATTATGTACACATATACGTACATTGTTACAGTTGGTTGCTTGGTTAGTTTTAATTTCTTATCCCTTTCTTCTTCTTGCAGTGAAGTTTTGGCCCTGGGCTTTGATGAAAGGTTCCTCCGTATATGGGAGTACTACCTCATATTCTCTGCGGCTGGTTTCAAGTCACGAGCACTTGGAGATTACCAGGTATGCTCTGTGTACATAAGTATTTACCTATGCTATTTCCAGACAAATGCAAGTCATATGCTCCATCCGGTCTTAAAAGGATGACATTTTGTAAATCAGCGGGCATTAGTTTTCACTGCAGTAAATCATAAAACATGGTAAAACATTGAATGATAAAAAGATGTTTTGTTGAGAAAGACCTAAAAAAATGTCATTTTCACAAATCAAATCAAAATGTTTAATAAAATTGTACTGGTCAGAGTTTTGAAACTTTGACCAAATTATCTCTGAACCTTCACCTTTTTGTGAAAGGAGCTAGTACTCCAGGTACTGATAGTGATGCTGCCTGAGGAGCTGACATATATATACTGCACGCAGGTTGTTTTCTCTCGTCCAGGCAACCGTCGGCTAGGCCAGCCTTGATGGCTAAAGACAGCATATCCTTCTCCATTCAGCTGTCGAATCGTTACTTCTCGATAGCCTACGACCTTTATAAGTCAGTCGTGGAATGGTTCATTCATACTGGCAACCTAATCAGGCGGTTTGGTGATCTGTCGTGTTATTTAATCATGCAATGGTTGGTTTTTTAGTGGCAGTGTATTCTTATCCATCAATTAACGTGTATGTGTGTATGCAAGTGCTACCTTAGACTGGTAACGAGAATTTGAGAATTGTATGTGAGAAACTGGTTTGTTTGCTTTGATATATATCAGAAAGGGTTGATGCCCCTGTGTGTAGTTTTTGACGTATACCGTGTTTGTCATTTTTAACGTTGCTTATGAGAGAGAGTCAATGTTCCTAATTACCATGCTTCACCAATGACTCAGGAGGAGTTTTTTTTACGGGAAGGCCTTCAGGCTAGCTTTATTCAAACTCAAATAACGGATACATCATCTGCTAAAAGTTTAACGATGAAATCAGGTGGTTTGTCCACCGATAGAGATTGGAGATTCGCACGACCCCATTTAGCTAGTTCATGAGCAACTACATTAGACTGGGAAAATATCAGGTGCTACGGGAGCACCTAAGTTTAGATGCTCCCGGAGCTTCTCAGCCGTTGGATCTATAATCTGACGGTCATCTAGGGATGCGCTGGATCTGGTTGTAATAACGGACTTCTAGGGGTGTTTTTTTGAATAAATGCGCGAGCTCTCTCCTTGGCCTTTGGATTTTAGATCCAACGGCTGAGAAGCTCCCGGAGCACCTAAGTTTAGGTGCTCCCGGAGCACCAGATATCTTCCCACATTAGACTGCCTATTATAATGCACAATAGTAACCTTTGTGAACTTAGCCATAATAGAACGACAATGAACCTTGCTATGCGTACGACGGGTTCCTGTCCAACACTGTACGATAAGAGACAATCATAGATAATTCAGTTTGTGGGCCATAACATTTAGAGATGATTTGCTCCCTAGTCGTACTGCTCGCAGGAGAAAAGCATCGTACGCAGAGCAGTTTTGTAATCAATAACAGAAGCTGCCACCATACAATGTCCTTCGCTTTGCTTTAGGGCATCAAGGTGTCCACATTAAGGACTTGCTGACCTGCTAGGGATGTCGCCCATGTGTTAAGCTTGGGCGAAGTTGTTGCCTTTCCCGCTGCCATCCACCTATGATCCAATGGCCCAGATATGTTTTCTATTTTTGCACCTGTGGCCCTTCTTCTATTGTAGTTGCTCCCTGGTGTTGTCCGCTGGGGGACTGGACATCTTCTCTCACAATCTGCCTTCTTTGCCACCATAGGTACCAACAAGCTGTTGCCATTAACTCCGGAAGCATAACAAGATCCATATAGGAGCTTTGATAGGAATCATCACAAAGCCAACTTGTCTTAGATTTGTTATATACTTACTAGTTGCCAAATGCATATTATCTCCATCTCAAATTACTTGTCTTAGATTTGTCGAGATATAGATGTATCTAGACATATCTAAGACAAGTAATTTGGAACGGAGGGAGTACTTTTTTAGATGGAAGGTGATATCTCTGTCACTCCCTCCCCTCCCCCCCTCCCCTCCCCTCCCCTCCCCTCCCCTCCCCCACACCCATATAGAGAAGTAAAGTTACAACGGGAGCAAAGTTAGATGGAAGGTGATATCTCTCTCTCTCTCCCTCCCCCTCCCCTCCCCTCCCCTCCCCTCCCCCACACCCATATAGACAAGTAATTTGTAGAAGCAGTGGCTGGAAAGTCGTCAATGCAGAACAGGAGGCGTCGACAGCCGAGTTTGCAAAGCAAATCTTCGCCCTCGGAGAAGAGAAGGTTGATAAGGGCCTATAGAAACTCCGAAAACCATGAAACCTGGCTAGACGAATCCATCGGTAACTCAAACCGAGCGGATTCTGAAAGACCTGTCGGACACACAAAATAACACACCCTTCACCGGTGATAGGCACACCAACGGAATTGATGAGTAAATAGGCAGTTTTTTGATTAAATTAATCCATGAATGAATCATGAGCATGACATGGACAGCTTTGATAACACACTGATTACGATCTAATAGAGCATGTACTACGCACATAGTAGAAACATCTACGCATATTGCTAGTACTGCTACAACAGAAAGAAACACGAGAGGGATAAACGATGTATACCCTCCAATCGGCCACGCGGCGGCGGTGGCGGTGGCAGCAGCCGCGGCATCCTCAGCGGCCTTCTTGTCGGCCTCGGCCTTCTCAGTGGCGGCACGGTCGGCGTCGGTCGACATGGTGATGACGAAGGTGATGCGGACGTAGATGAATAGAAGCGAGCAGTCGCGTAGTCGCTACCCAAAAACCTAATCGCCCCTCTCCCGTACAGGATCCGGAGAGGCGGGGTTTCGGAGGCCTGCTCTCCCGTCAACCATGTACGCGGTGAACGGGATGGAGTCGCCGGCGGCAGCAGCAGCAGAGGAACAACGTGGGCGTGGAGGCGGAGATGGAGATGCGTTCGGTTTTCGCGGCGGCTAGGGTTGGCAGCGCCCGACATATATATGTGTGGCCGCACATGAAGAGACGTGGGCTGAACCCACGTCCAAGTCGATAGCCCATGATCCTCCGTCTCAGATCGTGGCCCTACCTGTCAAAGACTCTCCGTTCCTGACCGGCAAAAAGAAGCGCATAGGAGTGAGCTCGGCTCGGCTCAATCCCGCAACCCGCGGCGCGGCGCATCGTGACGAGGCGTGGCGTGGCGAGGCGAGCGGAGGAGGAGGAGTGCGCGAGGGCTTCTTTTCTTCTCAAGCTCCAATAGCATGAGGGAGAGAATCCCTTATAAACCACTCCAACTCTCCTTCCACTTCCGGGGTGGGACTAAACTTCCCACCACCTTGTCATGCCACCTACATGGGTCCTTAGAGATTAAATCTGAAATTGTCATATGGGCTCTAGGCCCATCTCATATTTCAACAATCCCCCACCAGATCTCAGGGGCCCACTTGTCCTTTGTTCCAAACGCTGTTTTGATATACCAGCATCTCAGTGGAGACCGATTAAGGTTGAGCTCCACCTAGACCAAGTAGTTACACTCCTTCACAACTGAACAATGGACTGTGCCTTGAATTGTTAGTTTGGCGTCAAGAAGTTTCACCACAAGTCTCACTGATACGAGGCTGCCGAAGGCCGACCCCTCGGGTGGAGCATATTAGTCACACTCCTGGCCTGTTCATGAGCTTGCTAGAGATCACCCCAATCTCATAGACTGTGACCAGCAGTCGGGCTCATATAGGTGTGTTCCTTCAAAGATCGCTCCGTAGGATAGCATCTTGCTTGTACATATAAGCCTTGGAACACATTAAGACAGTAGTCATCCTTCCATACAGTTTCCGAGAGTATTGCATCTCCAACGGAGTGGGTTAGTAAAGTTACTCTCCTCAGTTCACCGCTGGCTTGTTTTCCCAGGTCCTACTTCACGGGATCTCCGATCACATAGGTTGGGTTACTACCATGGCAACTCATGTGGGTCTCATACCCATCTCCCTTGATGCGCTATCTCTCACAACACGTGATAGCCCTTTAGCGAAGGGATCTGCCAGATTCTTAGCTGTTTGAATATAATCCAACGCTATCACTCCCAAGTTTCTCAATTTTCTGACAGCTTTCAATCTCATTCTTATGTGTTTGTTGGACTTCATGTTGTCCTTTGAACTCTTCACCTTGACAATAACTGTTTGATTGTCGCAGTTCATAAGGATGGCCGGAACCGGCTTCTCAACCACTGGCAAGTCCATCAACAGATCTCGAAGCCATTCTGCTTCGCCAGCCGATGTGTCTAATGCTGTTAATTCTGCTTCCATTGTCGATCTTGTTAAGATCGTTTGCTTGCAAGACTTCCAGGAAACAACACCACCTCCAAGAGTAAACATATACCCAGTTGTGGCCTTCATCTCATCAGCATCAGAGATCCAATTCGCATCACTATACCCTTCAAGTACGGACGGGTACCCGGTATAGTGAAGTCCATAGTTCATAGTACCTTTCAGATAGCGCATAACTCTCTCAAGAGCACGCCAATGTACATCACCCGGTTTGGAAACAAATCGGCTCAGTTTGCTAATAGCAAATGCGATGTCAGGCCTCGTTGCGCTCGCTAGATACTGGAGTGAACCAACAATCTGAGAGTATCTCAATTGATCTATAGCCGTGCCTTTAGACTTTCGAATCAGCACTAGAATCATATGGTGTTTGAGATGGTTTGCAGTCCGAATATCCAAAGCGACTCAACACCTTCTCGACATAATGGGATTGCAGAAGTGTAATCCCACCCTCATCATCTCTCAACAGCTTGATGTTCAAGATAACATCAGCCACTCCAAGGTCCTTCATCTCAAAGTTCTGAGATAGGAAAGTCTTAACCTCCTCGATCAACTTGAGATTAGTCCCAAATATTAGTATGCCATCAACATACAAACACAGTATAACTCCTTCGCCCCCACCATAGCGATAGTATACACATTTGTCGGCCTCCTTAACAACAACGCCAACAGATGTCAACGTTTCATTAAACTTGTCATGCCATTGCTTAGGCGCTTGTCTCAGGCCATACAAAGATTTCACCAACTTACACACCTTTCCTTCCTGACCATCTATCACAAAGCCATCAGGCTGTTGCATATAGATTTCCTCCTTTAGCTCTCCGTTCAGGAAAGCCGTCTTGACATCCATCTGATGAATGAGAAGACCATGTGAGGCCGCCAACGAGAGTAATACTCGAATGGTGGTCAGTCTGGCCACAGGTGAATAAGTGTCGAAGAAATCTTCTTCTTCTTCTTTCTGGGCGTAGCCCTTGGCCACAAGCCTAGCCTTGTACTTTTCTATCGTACCGTCGGGCCTAAGCTTCTTCTTGAACACCCACTTGCATCCCAATGGTTTGCAACCATAAGGACGTTCAATAACCTCCCAAGTCCCGTTAGCCATGATGGAATCCATCTCGCTACGGACCGCATCCTTCCAGTAGTCAGCTTCTGGAGATGCATACGCTTCTGAAATAGAAGTGGGATTATCCTCCACAAGGTATATGAAGAAATCATCACCAAAGGTCTTTACAATTCTTTATCTCTTGCCCCTACCAAGGGTTTCCTCATTATCCTCCTCAGGATTTTCATCATGTGTTTGTTTATAATATTCCATCGGAATGGCAGGTTCAGGAGTCTCCTCAGATTCCTGTCTAGAAGTGCTTTGTACATCTCTTATGGGGAAAATGTCCTCAAAGAATGTAGCATCCTTAGACTCCATAATTGTACCGACCTTCATGTCAGGTACCTCAGATTTCACTACTAGAAATCTATAGCCAACACTATTCATAGCGGTAGCCCAAATTAACACAGTCCACGGTCTTCGGTCCAATCTTACGCTTTTTGGGGATCGGCACATTAACTTTCGCCAAGCAGCCCCAAGTACGTAAGTACGAGCGTGTTGTCCTTCTCTTGGTCCACTTCTCATAAGGAGTGATCTCGTTATCCTTTGTCGGAACTTTATTCAGGACATGACATGATGTCATTATAGCCTCCCCCACCATGCCTTGGATAAACCCGATGTATCTAACATGGCGTTAACCAAATCAGTTAGAGTACGGTTTTTCCGCTCGGCAACCCCTTTTGACTGGGGTGAGTAGGGAGGCGTCCTCTCGTGAATAATGCAGTGTTCCGCACAAAAGGCATCAAACTCTTTCGAGAAGTACTCTCCACCACGATCTGACCGGACTCGTTTAATTTTCTTTTCAAGTTGATTCTCAACTTCTGCCTTATAGATTTTGAAGTAGTGTAGAGCCTCATCTTTAGTATTTAACAGATACACATAGCAATATCTAGTGGAATCATCTATCAAAGTCATGAAATATTTCTTTCCACCTTTAGTCAACACACCATTCATCTCACAAAGATCAGAATGTATGAGTTCCAGTGGCGCCAAGTGTCTCTCCTCTGCTGCCTTGTGAGGCTTGCGAGGTTGCTTAGATTGCACACACGAATGGCACTTAGAACCTTTGGCTAAAGTGAAACTCGGGATTAAATTCGATTTTGCTAGCCGCGTCATAACGCCGAAACTAATGTGACAATGACGTGAATGCCAGACTTCAGATTCATTAACACTCAAATGAATATTGTTCACGACTTTATTACATAGATATGCAAGAGAAAGGCGGAACATGCCTCCGCATTCATAACCCTTTCCAACAAATAGTCCATATTCCGTAACAACTAATTTATTGGACTCGAATACCAACTTAAACCCTTCTCTACATAGAAGGGAGCCACTAACGAGGTTCTTCTTGATGGCGGGGACATGCTGCACGTTCTTCAGCTGCACGATCCTTCCCGAAGTAAACTTCAGATCGACCGTGCCAACACCAAGAACAGAAGCACTCGCGCCATTCCCCATCAGTACGGACCCGTGACCTGTGGCCTGGTAAGAAGAAAACAATGAAATGTCAGCACACACATGAACACCTGCACCTGTGTCGACCCACCAATCGGTGGACGGCCAAACTGAAAATACAGCAAATAAATTACCGTACCCAGATGCACCACTCTCATTGTTGCTCACAATCATATTGACAGACTTGGAGTCCTGCCCTGGCTTCTTGTACTTGTTTGGGCACTTGTTGGCCCAATGTTCAACCTAACCACAAGTAAAGCAGCCCTCATCCTTCTTGTTCTTCTTGAAGGTCTTCTTACCCTTCTTCTTAAAGTCGGCACTCTGTTGGACACCGTTCTTTCCCTTGGGCTTGTAGGAATTGGAGTTCTTCTGATGCACCATATTGGCCGCAGAAGTTCCTTCGACCCCTTTTCCGTGCGAGTCCTTTGCCCTTGAACTCTGCTCAACATTCAGATGGCCAATGACATCCTCCACAGAGAATTCACGCCTCTGATGTTTCAGAGTGGTGGCAAAGTTCCTCCAGGAATTGGGGAGCTTAGCGATTATGCAGCCCGCGACAAACTTGCCCGGTAACTCGCACTTAAGAAGCTCAAGCTCCTTAACAATGCATATTATCTCATGAGCCTGCTCCAACACAGGACGGTTTTCAACCATCTTGTAATCGTGGAACTGCTCTATAATATACATCTCGCTCCCTGCATCGGCCGCCCCGAACTTAGATTCGAGCGCCTCCCACAAGTCTTTGGCAGACCGCACATGCAAATATGCGTCAACCAGCTTATCTCCAATCACGCTCAGAACTGCCCTGAGGAACACGACAGTGGCCTCCTTGAACGCCTTCTCCTGTTCAGGAGCGATCGTTCCTGTGGGAGTCACACCGGCGACCCAGAACACGTTCATGGCCGTGAGCCATAAGGTGGTTTTAGTCTGCCAACGCTTAAAGTACGTCCTCGTAAACGGGGACGGTTTTAGTGCAGCAGCAAAACCAGAATTCGAAAAACTCCTACACATATTAGGTTTTTGGATTGATGAGTAAATAGGCAGTTTCCGATTAAATTAATCCATGAATGAATCATGAGCATGACATGGACACCATTGATAACACACTGATTACGATCTAACAGAGCATGTACTACGCACATAGTAGAAACATGTACGCATATTGCTAGTACTGCTACAACAGAAAGAAACACGAGAGGGATAAACGATGTATACCCTCCAATCGGCCACGCGGCGACGGTGGCGGTGGCAGCAGCCGCGGCATCCTCAGCGGCCTTCTTGTCGGCCTCGGCCTTCTCAGCGGCGGCACAGTCGGCGTCGGTCGACATGGTGATGACGAAGGTGATGCAGACGTAGATGAACAGAAGCGAGCAGTCGCATAGTCGCTACCCAAAAACCTAATCGCCCGTCTCCCGTACAGGATCCGGAGAGGCGGGGTTTCGGAGGCCTGCTCTCCCGTCAACCGTGTACGCGGTGAACGGGATGTAGTCGCCGGCGGCGGCAGCAGCAGAGGAACAACGTGGGCGTGGAGGTGGAGATGGAGATGCGTTCGGTTTTCGCGGCGGCTAGGGTTGGCAGCGCCCTACATATATATGTGCGGCCGTGCGTGGGCCGAACCCACGTCCAAGTCGATAGCCCATGATCCGACGTCTCAGATCGTGGCCCTACCTGTCAAAGACTCTCCGTTTCTGACCGGCAAAAAGAAGCGCATAGGAGTGAGCTCGGCTCGATCCCGCAACCCGCGGCGAGCGGAGGAGGAGGAGTGCGCGAGGGCTTCTTTTCTTTTCAAGCTCCAATAGCATGAGGGAGAGAATCCCTTATAAACCACTCCAACTCTCCTTCCACTTCCGGGGTGGGACTAAACTTTCCATCACCTTGTCATGCCACCTACATGGGCCCTTAGAGATTAAATCTGAAATTATCATATGGGCTCTAGGCCCATCTCATATTTCAACAGGAATGGGGATATGGTGGGCAAACATGATTTCTAAACTGAGAAAGCACGCCGCCACGCTGTCCCTAACCAAACATGAAGACACCCTAAAGAACACTTGACACAGATTTCCCACACCGATGTATGCCAAGTCTGGATCTATGGTCAAACTCTCCGCCTTCCAAGGCCATGCGCAGACGTGGTCTTCTCCGGTGGCCTAACCAGGCCGGGCCGTCGTAGAAGCTCACCACCCTGGATTCGTCCGGCCGCCGCCGAATTCACCAGCGCCTCCGCCGAACACCGTCTGACGAAGACCTTCACTCGAGCTCTCATCTCCTTCTCCAACTGCAACAGACCTCCATCCAAGACCTTCAAAATTTCCCCGGCAAGCCCTCCTTGAACCATCGACTGGTTTTGATCGGGATAAGCAATGCGATCGAGTGTGCGGGCGTTGCGGGCTTGCGGCAGATCGGAATCAGCGACGGTCTACTGCGGCACATGTGCGTGCACATACAGGAACGGAAGTCTCACCAGATCGGATCGCAAGAGGCGGAGCTATGACTCAGGGTGGCGTTAACACAAGCAGTCCGCATACGTCGGCAGCGGCCGCGAGAGCTATATCTCGCTTATACTCCCTCCGTCCCTTAATATCTTAATATAAGAACGTTTTCGATAGGTAGGAGCTCTCACGTGAGGCGTCTAAAGTACCGAGCCGGCCCACTTGCGAATACTTAAAACAAATTGGGTAGAGAAAAAGAGAGAGAGAGAGAGAGAGAGAGAGAGAGAGAGAGAGAGAGAGAGAGAGAGAGAGAGAGAGAGAGATGATCAATCCCAGGATCCCCAGGTTGCAGCGTAGCTCGCTAGTCACCGAGACAACGGCGCGTTCGTGTTAAGTAAGTAGCGCACGACCACATTAAAGGAAAAGAGCCGGTTTTCTACTGGTTTCCGGTTTTTTTGTTTGTTCTTATATTTTCACGAGTTTTTTCTTTGTTTCTTTCTATGTTTTACTGGCTTATTACTTCTAGTTATTTTTTCTTTGTTTTTCTTCGGTTTTCTTTGTTTCTTTCTTATTTCTCACTAGCTTTTTTTCCTGTATTTCTTTTTTCTTCATTTTCTTTTGTTTTTTATTTTTCTTTGGTTTTCTTTTGTTTTCTCTCAGGTTTTCATTCTTTTTATACACATTTTGGCTATATATCTAATATATTTTCCAAATGCTTGATTAACATTGTTTAAATTAATATATTTTTTAATACATGGTTAACATTTTTTCTATACACATTAAACATTTTTTCAAATGTTTGATTAACTTTTTTAGAATACAACTTCAATATTTTTTAATACATGTCTAACATTTTTATACATATTTAAAATTTTCAAATATTTGATTAACATTTTTCTATTACTTTTTTTTCAAATGCTTGAATATTAACATTTTTTAAATACATGATCAACTTTTTCACACTTGTATATTGTTTGTATACATGAGAAACATTTTCTCTATGTACATTTTTCATATGCTTGGTTAATTTCTTTTAAATTGTTTTATGTAAAGTGCTTTTGTAATCGAAATATGTATTTGGCAACCCTGTGCCCGATTGCAAAACTGCCACACCACTCGGTGTCCCTTCGATCGGCATCGCAGCATGATCCACTTTTTTCGGTTCTTCCACTCCTTCCCCGCGCTCGTCCTCTCCTTGAGGCGATGCCGCATCGCGGCTCACATATAGTGGTCGCCGGCCTGCCGCCGCCGCCCGTCCGACGGCAAGCCATGGCGTCGCTGCTGCTGCGCAAGGTGTCGGGCTCCGTGCCACGCCGCACGACTCGGACACCTCCTCATCGTCCTACCACAGCGTCATGCGAGCTCCGCCGGTGCTCGCCTGTGTGCGCTGCCGCCCTGTTCGCGTCTCCTCCACTACTAGCCCGACGCGGACTGCCACCGCACCTCCCGTTTCTTCCTTCCCTTCCTCCAGTCTCATTCAGCACAAGCATGCTCCAGTGAGTCGTTCTGCTCCAAAAGGATCAACAATTTACACGGTAATGTTCCCTACCAAGTACGGACTGTTGATAAAATTGGACCTTGTTTGCTGACAATTAGCTACTGCTAGTGGTAACCAGTTGAGGAGACTCACAGTCTAAAGATGCAGCGAGCAAGGTTGCAAAGCGGAGGCAAGGTGTTCGAAGAAATGTCTGACGGGGATATTCAGCCTGATGTTGTGATGTACACAGTTTGATGGAGCCTGTATACCTCTGTACTGCAGCGTCATGTACCACTGTTCTCTGAATCACTGCAATCAAGGGTTTAGTCTACATTCAATTTAGTTTTCTATGAGAATCCAATTCAGTGAGATGAACAATCCCATTCTGTTCCATCTTTCAAACTAAACATCAGAACGTAACCATTCCATTCCTCAAAAATGTTCTTACCAAACACAAGAACGGGACCGACCCATTCTAGTGGAATGGAACCATGATATTCCGTCCCACTTCATTCTCAAACCAAACACACCCTATGTGCAAGTAGCATGGTCATAAGCACTGAAGGCGTGATAACTTTGGTGAAAGCATCGTGGTAACTTTGATCATTGGGAAGAAATTTGTTGAACCCCGGCCCCCGGTAATTTCTGTAAATAGCACGATAATATTCACGCCATAGACCTGACAATTTAGATACAAAATCATGGTAACTTTAACCATTGGGGAAGAAAAATGTGAAAAGATACCTGATAATTTATGTGTAAATAGATGGTAATATACACAGCGCACATCTGATAACTGAGGTAGAAACACCATGGTAACTTTGACCATAGGGAAGATTTTTTTAAAAAAAGATACTCCGGTATCTTCTGTGTAAATAGCACGGTACTATACCTCCCTCCCCTGGTATTTTATGTGTAAATAGCATGAAAACATATGCACTGCGATAACTAAACACCATGATAAGTTTTTGACCCGTGGGGGGGGGGGATTTTGTTGAAACATACCCCTGATAAATTTTGTGTAAATAGCATGATATTTTAAGCACTGCGGGCTTGATAGGTTACCTAGAATCACCATGATAACTATTTGTCCCAGGAAAAAGTTGTTCAAAACACCCCCGATAATTTTTGTGTGAATAACGTGATAATATAAGCACCGCGTAACCGATAACTTACAATATAAACATGATGGTAACTTTTTACCAAAGGAAAACAAGTTGTTAAAAACATACACTCGCCTCGCCGGACCTCTTAGATGAACACAACACATGGTGTGCCACTGAAAAGCCACATAATGTTTAGTGTCATGAGGGGCACACGTGCTCGTGGGTTGGCCCGAAAAACGGCCCACTTTGACCCGCTATAGGTGTGATAAGTTACGCAAAAACATCGTAGTAATTTTTGACCTATGGAAAAAGTTATCGAAACACACCCAGGTTTTTAGGTATAAGTATCATGATAATATACGAACTGTAGACCCGGTAACTCATGTACAATCCCCCATGGTAACTTTGACCAGGGGCGAGGTTGATGTACACATACCCTGATAACTTATGTGTAAGTACCACGGTATTTTACACATCGAAGACCTTATAACTTGTGTACAAAACACAATGGTAACTTTGAAAGGGGTGTAGTTGTTGAAACATAGTACCTGGTAAGTTCTATGTAAATAGCACGGTAACTTACGCATCACAGGCCTGATAACTGGCATGCAAATACCATGGTAACTTTGTCCTGAGGGGAAATCGTGGTAATTTTCTGTACTTTTTGTAGTAACAAAATTGTAAAAAAAAGGGGTCAAAACGATTAGTTTCTTTAGTTTGAGCAACAATTACCTAAGGGTGAGTTGGTTGTGGTGGCGCGCTTTGGTGCCAAGGAGGTGTGGGTTCGAATCCCACATGTGCAATATTTTTTTATCATGTGGTAGACGTGAAGAAGTGGCAGTTTTCTCGGGAGTGGGCGCGCGAGATGTACGGGAGAAGCAGGTTTCTCGGGCGAGCTTGCGGGGTCGTTCGGGAGAAGGCGGGGTCAAAGGAAGGGGATCGTGTGGTACTTTAAAGTTAAAGAAGTAGAGGTATGACAGTTTTGCTTATATGGCACACATGTGCCAAATATCACAGTCTTTTGTAATATAATTATTTAGAATATTTGAAAGTAAAAAAGAAAATTGGAAAACAAAAATATGAAAACAAAAGAAAAGTAAAAAGAATAAAAACATAAAAGAAACAGAAAAAACGAGGCTGTGGCCTCAGGCGAGCTGGGCCGGCCCAGTATGGCTGTCCTTCAGGCGAGGCTGGATCCAACTCGGCTGAAGTGAGGTATAGCCGCGCCCGGCAGCTTACAGACCGATTCGATCGATCGGTCCCATAATCTTTTAATTAGCATAGCTTTATTAACATTTTTAAGTTATGCTAACAAAAAATTAGCCAGCATGATTTTTTTTCAAATTATTTACTTTAATTTTTTAAGTAAATTAAATTTTGGAATACATGTATTGAAAATATAATTGAAATATAAACAAAAGTCAAGCAAAAAAAAGAGTGAAGAAACATAAAAAAATTGGCTAACCTAAAAGTTGGGCGCCCCATTACTTCTGCCTGGGAGGGCGCTCCTTCAATGAGACCTTAACTTAGGCACTCTCGAGCAAGGCAGAGGTACAGAGGGACGTGGACGCAACGGTGGGCTACAGCTGAGTAGAGGTGCTAGTCGAGTTGGTTGTGCGTGTGCTAAGGCCAGAAGTGCCGAAATCACTAATTAAGGGGTACCCTTTGCAAAGGTCACTCCCCACCTTCTCTCGTACTGAGTGTGACTTATCGTAATCTAGGAGCATTTTCCTACGTTTGTTTTTTTTTAAACAGTTTACCTCTTGAACCGGGCGTCCAAATGCTGAACCGTATGTACATTTCTGCATCACGGTTTTTATTCCTTACATAAATGGAGGGAGGAGTTTTTTGTTTCGAGTTCGCATTTCCAAGTTAGTTACGCTTGTGCACTGTACGAGTAGGATCCACATTACCAAGTCCCCACATTATTACACCGCCTAACAAAGAGTGCTTCACTTTCTATAAATTTGATGATGCGTGGAGGGGATTCCTCGTGCAAAAGAGCATGCCCTTGGATGGATCCTACTCCGTGACCTTGAGCCGACACCGGTCGAGGATGTCAGTGACGTCGTCGTGCACGGCACGCTTCAGTTCCTCCACCCACGCCCGCATGCTCTCGTCGGTGATGTTCCTCCTATTAGCATCGGCAAGGAACTTCTTGAGGTCCCTGAGCTTGACTTCAAGGTCGTCGATCTCGCCGGAGACCCTGGTCAGCATGGCCACCTTATCTTTGGCCATCTCGGCGAGCATGGTGGCGCCGTAGGATGCCAAAGCAACCAGAATCCCCTCCATGGGTTGCATGGTTTGCTGGCTGGAGCTACACCTGAAAACCTGCACGCATAATAAAATTAGTCCTCTCTGGTAATCTATAGAGAGTTTCCTTGAACTAAAATCGAGGTCATCTGTTCTAGAGGAGAAGGTAGAGCAGTCTGCTAGTGAAACTAAGCAAGCACCTGAGATGGATCTTCTTCCTTATTCCTTTGCTAGAGCAACTAGCTTGCTGGTGGAAGTGTGGCTTATTTTGTATACGATCTATATATCCATCTATTCTGGGCTATTTAGCCTTTTTCTTTGAGCCAATTAAGTTTCATGCTGCCACGACAGATAGAATAAGGGTTATGGCCATCATTCACACAAAAAGAAGAAGATGCCAGGCGTATGGTTCGGTGCGAGGCACCTATATCTATCCATATACTTGTCGCGCGCATGTCCACTACCTTCCTGCAAGCAGCACCTGATTCTGTACACTGATGATCGACATGGAATTCGTTGCTACCCTAAAAAATATCTTGTATTCTCTTGCTCTGCTTTAGTTAGCGGCAACTTCAGAACCTGAAACCTACTAAGTTGCTTCCTTCCTGAATACACAGCTTCAGAACTTTGAATAACAATTCATTATAATCGGAGTACAACACTAGTAACATGCAACTTTTCTATTCGTCCACAGCACGCACTGATTACAGTTTGAGTGGGTTTTTCGCTCCGTTTTTACTAATATAAATCAAATTATGAATAAATACCACACTATAGCATGTAAGCTTTGAGTCATATATGCATGATGTAGATGTTCGTTTAATTTCTATAGTTCACCTCATTCAAAATTATTGAACATGACATATCTTGTATTGCTATTCCTATCTTCTCTAGCCTTGTATAGTTGACTCCTAGAGATATGGTAGGATTAGTTTCCCTGTCACGCAAGACATCCTGTGTATATATTGTAACCTACTCCATGGAATACAATGAGTTGCATCCTACACCTTTCTACATGGTATCAGTTTACCCTACGATCTCCATTGCTTCCGCCCCGCGCCGCCGCTGCCGCACCTTCCTGTAGCCACCGCCGCGCTTCCTCAACCCTAGGCCGCCGCCGCACCCGCTCTCCCGCAGCCGCAGCCCCCGCAACTCACCCAACCCCCCCCCCCCCCCCCCCCCCCCCCCCCCCGCCGCTACTCTCCCGTAGCCGCCGCCGCACCCCTCCCAAACCCTAATTCACCGCTGCCACCTCCTCGCAGCCGCCACCCTCCCCCCTCCCACGTAGCCACCGCCTTACGCCGCTGCCATCTTCTCCCTCCACCACCTCCCAAAACCCTAACCGCGCCACGCTCCTCCCCCACCATGTCTCGCTCCAAGGCCGACCCCTCCGACGCCGGCTCCTTTGCCGGTGCCATGTTCACCTCGGATCGCCTCAATGAGCTCCACATCAAGGATCATGTGCCCGTCATCCTCGACCTCGACTTGCCGTCCTACAACGCATGGCGCACCTACTTCGCGCTTTTGTTCCGCTCCTACCGTCTCATCGAGCACGTTGATGGGAGCGTCGACTTCCGCGACATGAAGGACGACGACGAGTGGCTTGCCGTGGACGCCTGCATCGTCAAGTGGTTCTTCCTCACCATCTCTCCAGGCCTCTTCAACATGGTGAACTCCCGTGACCCCTCGGCGTACGCCATGTGGACACGGCTGTGCGATCTCTTCCTCGACAATCAGCTCCAACGCCGTGTCTTCCTCCAAGGGGAATTCTTCACTATGCAGCAAAACGTTCTTTCGATCGATGAGTACTGCACGCGGCTGAAGGTTCTCGCCGACGAGCTGCGCGACGTCGGCATGAACATCGAAGACTCCGTCCTCCTCACCAACCTCCTTCGGGGCCTCCACCCCGACCTCGGCCAGACCGCCGCCAACCTCTCCCTCGTCACGCCGACGTACACGAAGGCGGTCACGTACCTTCGTATGGAGGAGAAGCGCCTCCGCCACTCCGCCCGGCAGGCGACCCACGCCGCCCTTCACGTCGGCCTCGCCGCCAGCCACGGTGCTTCCCCAACCCTGCCGGGGCCGCGCGCACCCGCGCCCTCCGGTGGCCGCAAGCAGAAGGGTCGCTGGGGCCGCGGCCGCAACTCCAACACGAAGCCGCGCCCCCCGCGCCCGCGGCGGCTCTCCTCCTCCGCCTTGGCTCTCGGGGTACAACCCTTGGACGGGTGTCGTGCATGCCTACTCTATGCCCGTTCCCCGTCCACCGGCTCCGGGTATTCTCGGACCACGGCCGACTCCTCCTCAAGCGGTGCTGACCACACTGGTTCCCGCAGCATACGGCACCGCTGCGGCCTACGGCGGCCCCTCGGCGTATGGAGGCCCTCTGGGCTACGGTTCATATGGCGGCGCCCCTCCTGTCTATGACCCGGCGCTCCTCTCTGCTCTCCATGCTGCACCCTCGCCGAGCACCTACAACGGAGGCGGCGATTGGTACATGGACACCGGCGCCGCTGCTCACATGGCCTCTAACCCCGGTATCCTATCTCGTGCCTCCCCCTATCCCTTCTCCTCTCGCATCATGGTTGGCGATGGGAGCTCTCTCCCCATCACCCATCATGGTTCATCCTCCCTTCCGTTACCTTCTTCTTCTTTAACACTCAATAATGTGCTCGTTTCACCATCCTTAATTAAAAACCTATGTTCTGTTCGTACTCTTACTCGTGAAAATCCTGTCACTGTTGAGTTTGACGCTCTCGGTTTTTCTGTTAAGGATGCTCGCTCCCGGAGGGTTCTGCACCGATGTGACTCTCCCGATGATCTCTACCCATGCGGTGCTTCTACGCGCGGCGGCCCGGTTGCACTTCATGCCGATGTTTCACCTTGGCACGCTCGTCTTGGTCATCCCGGCGCCGACGCTCTTCATAAAATTTTGAGCACTTTTCCCTTTTCATGTAATAAATCAGCGGCTCACACTTGTCATGCTTGCCGCATAGGAAAACACGTTCGCCTACCGTTTTTTTCATCTTCATCAATTGCTACTTCTCCCTTTGATGTTATTCATTGTGATGTTTGGACATCTCCAGTGCCTAGTAATTCGGGTTTATCATATTACCTTGTGATTTTAGATGATTTTTCTCACGTCACTTGGACTTTTCCGTTACGCCGCAAATCCGACGTCGCCTCCACTCTTCATTCTTTTTATGCCTACGTCAACACGCACTTTCATCGCACCATTGCTCATCTTCAAACAGATAACGGAAAAGAATTTGATAACCTCGCCATTCGACATCTTCTCTCCATTCATGGCACTATCTTTCGCCTTACCTGTCCATACACATCACAACAAAACGGTCGTGCCGAACGTGTTCTCCGCACCCTCAATGAGAGTGTTCGTGCTTTGCTCTTTCATGCACACATGCCCGTTCGCTTTTGGCCAAATGCTCTCGCCACCGCCACTCTCCTTCTCAACATCCGGCCTTGCAAACCACGGTGGAGCTATACCCCTCATCATCTTCTGTTCGGGTCTCCTCCATCCTATGACGATCTTCACGTCTTTGGTTGCTTGTGCTATCCCAATATCACCACTACCGCGCCACATAAACTTGCACCGCGGTCTCTCGCTTGTGTCTTCCTTGGCTATCAACCCAACACCAAAGGCTTTCGCTGCTTCGACCCGGTCTCTCGACATGTGTTCGTCTCGCGGCATGTTTACTTTAATGAAGTTGTTTTTCCCTTTCAGCAGGTTTCGCCGACGGCAGCCCCGTCCTCGGACGCTCCCACCCGGCGGCCTCGGGGAGCCCTTGCGCTCCCCTCGCCGCGCCCGCATCCCCCTTCAGCGGGCCCTTCAGGTCTCTCGGTGGGACCTTCCTCGCCGGCTCAGGCGGAGCCGGCCTCGCCTCGGCAGGCGTCAGCACCAACACCTGCTGGCCCGCTGGCCTCTCCCTCGTCGGCCTCCGGAGGTCTTTCGGCTGGGTCCTCGGCCGCCTCTCCCACGTTGGCTGCTGTTCTGCCCGCCCCGATGCTGGTTGTGGCTACGCCCGCCGACGTGTCCCCCTCGCCACCGGCGGCCTTGCCCGCGGCTCTGTTGCCGTCGCCTGCGGCCTCCCTCGCGGTTCCACCCGCGGACCCGTCCGCGGCCTTCTCGCCGCTCTCGCCATCCGCGGCCTCGGCCGCGGTCACGACACCGTCATCGGCGGTCTCGTCTCCGACCTCGACCGCCGCCTCGTCACCCGCGGTTGCCACCGCGGCCCCGCCCTCGCCCGAGGTTGCGGCTCCTCCTCGACGTCGGGCTCGGCCCCCGCCTCCGCCACCTCATCACTCTATGGTGACGCGCGCCAAAGACGGGATCCGGCAACCGAACCCTCGCTATCATAATCTCAGTGTCACGGTCATGTCTCCCGTACCGCGCTCGGTGCGCTCTGCGTTGAGTGATCCGCATTGGCTCGCAGCTATGCGTTCTGAGTATGATGCTCTCGTCGCCAACCGGACTTGGACGTTGGTCCCTCGTCCTCCTGGTGCTAACATCATCACTGGCAAGTGGGTATTTCGGCATAAGTTTCTTCCGGATGGCTCTTTGGACAGGTACAAGGCTCGTTGGGTTGTTCGCGGCTTTGCACAACGTGCCGGTGTTGATTTCTCGGAGACCTTCTCCCCGGTCGTCAAAACCGCCACGATTCGTGTTGTTCTTCAGCTCGGTGCATCTCGTCATTGGCCTGTTCATCAGCTCGACATCAACAACGCTTTTCTTTATGGTCATCTCCAGGAGCATGTTCTCTGTCAGCAGCCTACCGGTTTTGTTGATCCCACTCGGCCTGATGATCTCTGCTTGCTCTCACGGTCTCTATATGGTCTGAAACAGGTGCCTCATGCTTGGTATCAACGCATTGCAGCATTCCTTACTGCCTTGGGTTTCGCAGCACCACCTCAGACACGTCGCTATTTGTGCTTCATCGAGCTGATCATGTCGCCATGCTTCTCTTGTATGTTGACGATATTGTCATCACCGCCTCTCGCGCGGATCTCCTTCGCGACATCATCGGTCGTCTTGGTTCTGAGTTTCGGCTAAAGGACTTGGGCGCATTACACTTCTTCCTCGGCATTAATGTGCAACGTGATGCTTCCGGATTTTTTGTTCAACAAGGACAGTATGCTCTTGATCTCCTGGATCATGCTGGTATGACCGACTGCAAGCCTGCTGCCACTCCTGCCGAGGCCAAGCCGAAGCTCTCTGCTACTGCTGGGCAGCCTGCCACTGATGCCGCTCTCTACCGCAGTATTGTTGGTGCTCTTCAGTACCTCACGTTCACCAGACCAGACATTCAGTTTGCGGTGCAGCAAGTTTGCTTGCATATGCACTCGCCCCGTGATGTTCACTGGTCTCTGGTCAAGCGCATTCTTCGGTACATTCGCGGCACACCGACCTTTGGACTTCATCTTCGCGCCTCCGCCTCCACCGAGCTGCTTGCTTACACTGATGCGGATTGGGCCGGTTGTCCTGACACTCGACGATCCACGTCAGGATATTGTGTCTTCTTCGGTGACTCTCTCATCCCTTGGTCCTCTAAGCGGCAGCCCACCGTCTCCCGCTCGAGTGCGGAGGCCGAGTACCGTGCCGTCGCCAATGTTGTTGCCGAGACATGTTGGCCCCCCTTAGTTACTTGGTGAACTTCGGGTTCCAATCCCGAAAGCTATACGGTGGTTTTTTGTGATAATGTTCCGACCACCTATCTCGCGGCCAATCCGGTGCAGCACAAGCCCACCAAGCATATTGAACTTGATGTTCACTTCGTCCGCGAGAAGGTACAGTTGGGTCAGCTTCGTGTTCTTCATGTACCGACCACCCAACAGTTTGCCTACATTATGACCAAGGGGCTTCCAACCGCTGCATTCCAGGAGTTTCGTTGCAGTCTTTGCATCACCGACGCCGATGCTTCGACTGCGGGGGGGGGGGGGGGGGGGGTGTTGAACGTGACATATCTTGTATTGCTATTCCTATCTTCTCTAGCCTCGTATAGTTGACTCCTAGAGATATGGTAGGATTAGTTTCCTTATCATGCAAGACATCATGTGTATATATTGTAACCTACTCCATGGAATACAACGAGTTGCATCCTACACCTTTCTACAGAAATCAATTAGTTTTTATAAAATAGCTAATCTATTTTAAGATTTATGGAATTGTGCGTTGTAAAGCATAAAGTAAAAACAAATAATGGCAATTCATCTAGCAAAAATATTGGGCAATTATGATACGGAAGATAGGAGAAGTGCTTGTGTTTTGAGGTTTGTGCATTATGCTTAAGTTCAACCATGGAGTCTTCTAGATTGTACATGTGGCAAAATCTAGTGGAATGTAGATGATATCCAACGGCCAGTAGTGCTCTGATTTGCCATCTCTGCACCGTCGGATTGGTTTCATCCAACGACCATCTTTTCAAAGTTATGCACACACTATATAGGGGTATAGAAGACTATTTAGATCATTACTTTAGTTATCTAAGCGGTCTTATATTACTCCCTCCATTTTAAAATGTAGTGCATATAGATTTTTTCAGAGCCAAACTAACTTTGACCATGTTTAGAGAGAAAAATATATTCATTTAGAATACCAAATACATCTTGAGTTAAATTTCATATTGTATATGCTTGGTATTGTAGATATAGGTAGTTTTCTACATAAACTTGGTCAAAGTTTTCCAAGTTTGACTTCTTAAAAATTCTATATGCACTATATTATGAAACGGAGGGAGTAGTTTAGAAAGGGAGTACTAGTTAGTTAGTACAGAACCTGAAACCCAAGTTAATTTCTTCCATCCAGAACAAAGCAAATTGAACTTATAATTTGATTGTATTGAAGAAACAACAGACAACTAGACCATCCAGCCAGCGGGTCATCATCGCGTTCGTCGTGGACCCACGTGCCGCTAATTTGATAATCTTAACCCGGACGTCACTGTCACTTGATTGATCCTGTATAAATCACTGAAAAAACTCCTATGACATATAGTAACAATTCAGCAGCCTGGACATATTCCATGGCGGTAGCCTTCCTTCTTTGGCCCGTGTAATGTCTGCCATGACCACACCATCGAGGTTTAGGTACGTTTTACATCAATCGACCGATGCTTGATTGGTTACTTCATGGTCATTGATGGACCTCCATTAAACCCTTCCCTTCTCTTGTCGCGCACTGGGTGTAGCATAGAGCATGTTGAGAATATTGGGCCCAATTACTACACAACTCTTATGCACTGGAGGGACAACTTCATGGCCAACAAAGAGTAAGTATCACTTGTCATTCACTATAGAAGAATACTGCCGCAATGGTTATATACACATATGCAAATGCATAGAGAAAGTTGTGGCTGTGTGGCCATGTATAGCTACACCTCTTATCTAGACCATCCATTCTTGCACCAAAACACGTGTGTGCAAACTTCTCTTTTTTGTTTATCCCAAATAAAACATTGAATTTAACTTGTTTCTCCAAAATAAGAAAACATCGGATTTGAATTTGAAACTTTACAGGTCAACATTACACAAATACTGCCATGCATAGAATTTTTTTCCGGGTTTCTTCTGGCACAACAGAAATATATAAAATGATAAAACTCATTCGAGATTTGTAATTTGAAAATTTTCTGTTGCATCAAAAAATCAAAATCATTTTATTCACAGAGTGGTACTTGTGTGGCGTTGACCTGCAAAATTTCAAGGTCAAATGTTGTCTTGTTGGGAAGAAACAAAAAAATGTAAAGATAGCACAAATTCTTGATGCAAAGCTGGATGGCATAGATAGAAGGTGTAGCTACATGGTAGGATAAAAAATCCACACTCACATGCATATAATTTTACTAGCACATATGCACGTGCATTGTAACGGGAGAGTTTTTTTTATTAGAAGCAACGGGAAAGATAATTGACGTGTCCACCAAAAAGGTCTCCGCAAAGGTGGGCGACAAAGCAAGGGGTTGCAGTCTTCTGGTGGGTCATGTTTGAACCGTGAAATCATGATAGTGGTGGGTTGATCGGCGTGGCGGCAAGCACCCATGCCTTTTTTCTCTCCGGGCCCGCCTCCATCTCGGGGTTGTGGCTGCCTCCTCATTTGGTGGTTGCGCAGCGTCCATCGGGACACGGTTGCTTAGACCACTCTCTCTAACAGAATGGATTACTAATTGCAGCGCATAAATCCCGATTCATTAGCATAATCAGCCATGAATGTTTGTTCTTTATTAGGGTTTACTCTCTTTGATTATTTTAGCGCTAACGTGCCCTCATTTTTTCCTTCTAATTTGAGTCAAACAACATATTCTTTTTTATTGGCATGTGCCCCCAATTTCTTTCATTATAGCCAACCAACATAGAACAAACGCGCGTTGCTAACCAATGGCCAGCGCGAATACTTAATAAACTATTATCACGTCAGATTTGAAACATTTTTTTAATTTTAATTTTGTTGAACTTTCAGAAAAAATATGAATTACTGAATATTCTTGAAAATGTGAACAATTTTTAAACTATCGGACAGTTTTTAAAAAAATGAGTTTTTAAAAATTTCCGTATATTTTTGGAAAATACACACAAAATTAGAAACAGCAAAAGTTTTTGAAATTCACAAACATTTTTTTCAAAATACTAACCATTTAAAAAAATACAAACTTTTTTTGAATTTGTGAACAACTTTTGAAAATGGGAACATCTTCTGAACATTCAGAACAGCTTTAGAAAATGTTTTTTGGACGCAAACATTATTCTGGGAACAGTTTTTTTAAATATATGAAAACACATTATAAAATGTAATTTTTATAAACATCTTGAACAATTTTGGAACACAAAAATATTTTTCAAATGGCAGCATTCTTTGAATATTTAGCAAATTGCAAAAGGAGAACAAAACTTGAAAGTTTTAAACATTTTCTAAAACAGGATTAAAATTTGGAATTTTGAATATTTGAACAAAAATTGAAATTCTAGATATTTAGTGTAAATTTTCTTTCATGGAAATTTAAAAAAAATAAAGGAAAAAAAGAAAGAGAAAGGAACAGAAAAATAAAAACAAAAACAGAAGACTGGGAAAAACAAAAACGGGCCGGCATAGTCTTGGGCGTCCTGTGGGAAGTTTTGACTACTTGTCGCCCAAGGCGGCAAATAAGGTTTGCCCAGCTGCGCGGGCAGGATAATAAGTGGGTTGGTTCGTAGCCCATGTACAATATTCTGGACAAACGTTATTTCTTTTATAGCGGACATGTGCACAAAAAATTATTACCACCATGGATAGAAGAAAAAAATCGGCGATGAATGGATGAAAAAATTGGACAAATATACCTTGCTTTATTAGTTGGTATAGATATAGATAGGTTGTTGCCAGTTATTATTAATTGGTTATTGCCTTTGGCGGTGAATGGATCAAAAAATTGGACAAACATACCTTCCTTTATTAGTAGGTATAGATATACATAGTTGGTTGCCAGTTAGTATTAATTGCTTATCGCCTTTTTTCCTCATAGTGAAGTTTTGAAGCAGCTTTGTCAGAAGTTCATCCGTATATGAGAGTTCTACCTCATAAACTCTGCGGCTTGTTTCAAGTCACGAGCACGGATGGATCTATATATGTATGCTCTTTGTATAGATTTATCTATGTTGTTGTTCCCAGACAAATAAATGTCTTATACTCCATCCAGTCTCAAAAGGATAACATTTTGGAACCCAGCACAGTCTCCGAATATGGCGATCATTAGTTTTCGCCCCAGTGAATCATAGAACTTGATGAAATTTTCAATGATGGAAGTGTTTTCTTGAGAAAGAGCCAAGCATGTGATTTTTATGTTGGGAAACGTAGTAGAAAACATAAATTTTTGCGCCTGCGCACACCCAAGATCAATATGAAGATGCATAACGGGTTGTAATCACGATCGTTACCGTCACCGAGTTGCAGCGGAAGAAGAACGTGTCGGTGTAGATCGCACTCGGAGTCCCTCAAATCATTGATGAATGATCCCTGGTGCAGCCCACGAACAGTCCCTCGAACGGAAGATCGAAAACACGACCTCTCTACTTGGTTGCAAGCGTGCAGCCTTCACGATCCGGCAGCGCTTCGCCGTTCAGAGGTAATCGTTGCCGGAGAATTAGAGCAAGGAGATTAGAACCATACAAGGCTTCTAATTATAAGGACAAGAGGATTAGTCTAGCTTTAATTAGTCAATTAGGACCAACTAAACTAGAACTTAGAGGTAGAAAAACTAGAGGAGTATCCAAAACTTGTATGTCCAAAGGGCACAAATCCTCTAGTATATATAGGTTTGAGGGAAGAGGAGGGGCTGCCACCAAGGGGGAAAGAGTCACTCTTGGGGCCCAATTCGGCCTCCTTCCTTTAGGGAAGGACGCGCCATCTCCACTTGAGTCTTTGTGGCCCAAGTTGCCTTCCACCACTTGACCGATATTCACCGAAACCTTTCCGGTGACCCCAAAATGCTTCTGTATCCTCTCGGAACTATTCTGAATATTAATGAAAAAAATCATAAATATATTCTCATCACTCCCGTCCTACTAACACTTAGTAGATCGTGATTGCCTTAAACTTGTAACCCTGTAGGTTTGGTAAGTCATAGACATGAACGAAACCGTTCGTTCAATGACCGCTAGCGGGATCGTGGACGTCCATATCGATCCCTATGAGCACACGAATGATATTCGAGTGAACCTTTGGTTATCATGTGACGTTCCCTTTGCTTCGGCGGTACTTTACAAAACCCGGGATGCATCGGTATCCTCCTGAGTCAACACATGCCCACTATACCGAAATCCTCGTAACCGATTTTGTTCTCTTTTCTTGTTGTCGTGTTCCGACATCTCCGTGAAGTAGTCTCCTATGTCTGGCCAGACGATGATGGATGTCGTCACACCGAGAGGCCCCTAAGAATATCTCTCCACCGTCGGAGGAGCAAATCCCACTCTCGAGCTATCTGGCCACTTGTCAAACTTTCTGATGAGCCCATAAGTTGTCGTTATGATCACCGTGTTACAAGTGACGTTTGAGCAACCCTAAAGCCCACCGTACGATAAGAAGTGACTACAATACTCTCATGGTCTAAGGAGCAAAATCACACGTTAACACTCTGTGTTGTTACAATTGATTACAAATGATATTAACTCAATTCATAACAGACAAGATTATGTCAATTCAATATGACTGTTCTTCTAACGTCATAATCTCATTGTTGTTTTAAGACTATCGTTACACTTAACGATATCCTAAGATCCAGAAAATGTTATCACCGACAACACTTGAGCTAGGCATAGAGGCAAGACTAGGAACCTTTTATTTAATTATTTATCATTCCACACGTTCATATGAGTTTTCCACTAAATCGTAATTCCAAGATCATAGCAATTATAGCATAGAACATAAACCCCATAATTATAAATATGGAAATATAATAATACAAATATTATTTTCTCTAGGGCATATTTCCAACAATCTCCCACTTGAACTAGTGGTCAAACTTTTACAAGTTTCATATCAAATCCAAACATTTCATAAAGTATTAGTGGCCAGACTTTTAAAAGTTTAACCAAAATTATGTTTGAACCTTCTCACCATCTTTGTGATGCCTGACTGGGTGGCATATGCTGCACACAGGAGGTAATGCTCGGCTAACCCTGCCTTGATGGCTATTAAAGGCCACATATGCTTCGAGGTCCAGTTGTCGAGCTATTACTTCTCGAAGCCTATGACCTTTTAAGTCAGTCTTGGAATGGTTTGTTCATATGGCAGCCTAATCAGATGATTTTGGTGATATATCATGTTGTTTTAGTTATGCAATGTTTGATTTTTGGCGGTAGTGTATTGTTATCTATCAATAAACTTGTATAATGCATATGTATGTGTATGCAAGTGAAACATTATAGCTTTGTTACTATAATTTGAGAATTGTATGGAAGGAACTAGTTTGTTTGCTTTAATATCTATCCGAAAGAGTTGATGTCCTTGTGTGTTGTTTTTGATCTATTACGTGTTTAACATTTAATGCTGCTTACGAGAGAGGATCGTTGTTCCTAATTACAATGCTTTACCAATGACTTTTTTTGAACTGGTAGAGAAAAGTTCGCTCATCGTTGTTAGTGGAGGAATGCCTCACTACACTTGGTGCTTCTTATTTTTTTAGTTTTGGTCTAGTCGTGTGGTTCTTTTTTGGCAAAGGGTTGATTTTATTGAATCAAAATGAAATATCAAGTGGATACAAACAAAATGAGCATACACACGCCTTCTGCACAGTTAGAATGCACATAACCACTACTAGGGAAAACGTTATACACAGAACTTTAGCAGTAGCGCTTGTTAAAAACACACGCTACTGTTAAACAGCAGTAGCGTGTGCAAAATAAGCCGCGCTGCAGATGCACATATATCAGTAGCGCGTCTCACCGAAAACTCGATCGTTACTACTAAAATTCCAATCACTTAGCCAATGGGCTACACATAGTAGTAGCGATCTTCCAAAAACCGCGCTGCCGCTAAAATACTTATAGCAACGCGTTTATGCGTAAAGCGCTACTACTAACCAAAAGAAAATAAAATGAAAAGCGAATAGAAAAGTAAATGAAAATGAAAGAAATAGAAAAAGGAGAAAGGAAAAATATATAATGTAAAGAAAAATAAATGAAAAAGGGAAAAAATGATGAAGACGTAGCAGTAGCGCGTTCCCGGAAGCGCGCTATATAGCGCGTTTTCTGTAACGCGCTACCGTTAAAAAACAGTTTCCCCCCGGCCACCACTTCTCCCCCAAATCGATCCCTCGCCCCACTTCGCCGCCGTCTCCCCCACTTCGCCGTCACCCCCACTTCGCCGCCGTCTTCTGCCGGCGTCGACGCCGCGCTCATCCTCACGGCCGCCGCCCGAGGCCGCCCAGCCTCACCGCCGCCGCCTCTCGGGCCGCCCCCGACCTCACCGTCGCCTCCCTCGACCTCAACGCGGCCGCCCTCGACCTCACCGCCCCTAAGCCCGCCAGGACCGCCGCGTCCCGATCCTGAGCCCGCCCTCGCCGCCCCTACCTCCGTCGCCGAGCACCTCCCCGCCACCGTCTCTCCCCTCTCTGTAAGCCTCCCCACCCATCCTTTTTAGTTAATAGATGTTAATGTTAAGTAGTAGATAATGTTGATGTTTTTTAGTTAGGGTAATAATAGATGTTAAGTAGTAGATAATGTAGATGTTAATTAGTTCAGTAGGGTTTAGTTTTTGAATTGAGTTTGTTTAACTAGATGTTAATTAGGGCAGTAGTTTAGAGTAAAGTTTAGTTCAGTAGTTAACTAAATATAATCTATATTTGGTTTTTGAATTGAGTTTGAGAGAGCATGAGATTTGTGTAGATTTTCTTGAAGTGTCAAACGCTAGGACATGCAAATTTGAAGTGGTCAGGATATATGCAAATTCCTCAATTGTGTTTGCCCATGTTTCGATTATGCCCAAGTGGCCTTTTGTTGTTTCCAGGGAATGAAGCTGAGTGGCCTATGTTTTGCCGGAATGTTGATTCATTTCTGTTCCGGCCAATTTCAGGTTCTCGATTTGTCCACTTTTTAGCAAAGGCCATGCCGAAATTTTTCGTGAATTTCGGCATGACTTGTGCTACAAACTAGGACATATTGAGTGCCCGGGATTTGCGGCACCAAGAAGGAGTCAACGTTCCTGCAAAACATAGGCCTTTTTTATGTCATTATTCATTTTATTAGGTCTAGAATTAATTGACTAGATTTAATCGTAGGAAACATGGCTAGCAACGATGAAGGACAGGGTTCTGGTAATTGCGACGACGTCTACCTGGCGGCAAACGAATTTTTGAGCCTTGCCGACGATCAACCAATGTTGTTGCTGGGCCCACCGGTCGCATCAGGGACTGAGACCGACACGCAGACCGGTGCTGAGACTGAGACCGGCGCTGAGACTCAGACCGGCATCAAGACCGGCGCTGAGACTGAGGCCGGCGCTGCCTCGGGGAGCGGAGCCGGTGTAGAACCAAAAGCAAAGAGGCAACGGCTTCCTAACAAACTCAGGACTACTAGACTGGTGGTCACGTCGGTGGACGACGGCAATTTTGAGCCAACCGCGCCCGAGGAAGCGCGCGCGTGCTACGGCAATCAAATAGGCTGCATCGTACGGACAACTGCCACCATCAACGATGAGAAACTACAGAAGATAGATAATATGAGGCCCTCCCTCCTAAAGAAGCTGCACCAGATATTCTTGTTCCTGGGCCGGAATGAAAAGGATTATAAAGATCCAGATAAGGACCCGGCAATGAAGAAGATAAACAAATACGTCATGTCCAAGTTTAGCGACGCGTTGGCCGCCTGGAAAACAAGGGTGAAACACTACTAGGGAAAACCTTATACACAGAAATTTAGCAGTAGCGCGTGTCAAAAATGGGGCTAGTGCTAAATAGCAGTAGCGCGCGTGCGAAAACCGCGCTACAGATACAACGGTAGCAGTAGCGCGTGCACATGAAAAAGCGCTACCACTAATATTCCCATTGCTAAAACGATAGGCTACGCATAGCAGTAGCGGTCTTGAGAGAAGCGCGCTACCGCTAGGACATAAGTAGCAGCGCATTTCGCGCGGAGAGCGCTACTGCTAATGGAAATAAAATAAAATGAAAAACAAATGGAAAAGTAAATGAAAAAGAAAGAAATAGAAAAAAGAGAAAGGAAACAATAAAATGTAGAGGAAAATAAATGAAAAAGAGAAAAAAAGGAGAAAGGCGCAGCAGTAGCGTTTGTTCGTAAGAGGCGCTATAGCTAACGTAGCTGCAGCGCGTTTCCTAGACCCCCGCTGTAGAAACAGAAAAGGAAATAAGAAATATGAAGGAAATTACATAGCTATAGCAGTAGCGCGTTTTGTGAAAACCGCTATAGCTAACTTAGCTATAGCGCGTTTCGCGAAAAGCGCTACCGCTAAGTTTGACTTAACCAAAAAACGTTTCCCCCCGGCCACCACTTCTCTCCCAAATCCCTCGACCCACCCCGCCGCCGTCTGCCCGATTCGCCGTCGCCCCACTTCGCCGCCGTCTCCTGCCGACGTCGACGCCTCCGGAGCCACCAGAGCCGCGCGCCGTCGACGCCACCGGAGCCGCTCCCAACGCCACCGGAGCCGTGCGGCCTCATCAACGCCACCGGAGCCGCAGTCGACGCCACCGGAGCCGCAGTCGACGCCACCGGATCCTGCCTCGCCACAACTGCCTCCCTCGCTGTCACCGGAGACGCCCGGCCCCTGCCTCCCTCGCCAATACTGCCTCCCGCGCCACCACCGGAGCCATCCTCTGTAAGCCCCCACCCCTCCTCTCTCTCTCTCTCTAAATTAGTTAGGTTAATTTAGTTAGGAAAAGAGTTTAGTTAGGTTAATTTAGTTAGGAAAAGAATTTAGATAGGGCTTTGACAGAGACGCCCCTACCTCCCTTGCCACATCTGCCTCCCTCGCCATAGGAAAAAATTGTATATGCTTAACTAGGGCTTTGACAGAGACGCCCCTGCCTCCCTCGCCACATTTGCCTCCATCTATATTTGGTTTTTGAATTGAGTTTCAGAGAGCATCAGATTTGTGTAGATTTTCTTGAAGTGTCAAACACTAGGAGATGCAAATTTGAAGTGGTCATGATATATGAAAAATCCTCAATTGTGTTTGCTCATTGATCATAATCGACATTGAAGTGGTTCAATTGTGCCCAAGTGGCCTTTTGTTGTTTCCAGGGAATGAAGCCGAGTGGCCTATGTTTTGCCGGAATGTTGATTCATTTACGTTCCGGCAAAATTCAGGTTCTCGATTTGTCCACTTTTTAGCAAAGGTCATGCCGAAATTTTCCGTGAATTTCGGCATGACTTGTGCTACAAACTAGGACATATCAAGTGCCCGGGATTTGCCGCACCGGGAAGGAGTCAACGTTCCTGCAAAACAATAAGCCTTTTTTATGTCATTATTCATTTTATTAGGTCTAGAATTAATTGACTAGATTTAATCGTAGGAAACATGGCTAGCAACGATGAAGGACAGGTTTCTGGTGATTGCGACGACGTCTACCGGGCGGCAGATGAATTTTTGAGCCTTGCCGACGAGACTGAGACCGGCACTGAGACTGAGACCGGCATCGACACCGACGCTCAGACTGAGACCGGCGCCGAGACTAGCGGAGCCGGTGTAGAACCGAAAGCAAAGAGGCAACGGCTTCCTAACAAGCTCAGGACTACTAGACTGGTGGTCCCAGAGGTGGATGACGGCAATTTTGAGTCAAAAGCGCCCCAGGAAGCGCGCGCGTGCTACGGCAATCAAATAGGCTGCATCGTACGGACAACCGCCACCATCAATGATGAGAAACTACAGAAGATAGATAATATTAGGACCTCCCTCCTAAAGAAGTTTCACCGGATATTCTTGTTCCCGGGCCGGAATGAAAAGGATTATAAAGATCCAGATAAGGACCCGGCAATGAAGAAGATAAACAAACACGCCATGACCAAGTTTAGCGACGCGTTGGCCGCCTGGAAAACAAGGGTGAAAGCAAGGATCATCGACAAGAAGGAACCCTACTCCGAGATTGTAAAGGATAATCCGACAATCACGGAAGAGCAGTTTCAAATATTCAAGGCGGCTTGCGAGGCCGAAGCTGCCAAAAAAAAGTCTAAGTACATGAAGGTGCTTCAACAGAGGAACATTGGGAGCCACCACCTCGGAACGGAGGCCGCGAGTCTGGGCATCCCAGACCCCTTGGCGGAGTTCACCGTCCCGCAGGAGCGTGACATCCTCAGGGCCCGACACCGTTGGGACCCAGTGAAGAAGGTTTTCGAGACGAACGCAGTCACGACAGAGTTCATCAGACTGCTGGTAATTTTAGTTTTTGATCAATTCAACTGCACGTTAGTCATATTTGTAAATGATCCTTGTGCCTTTTGCAGAGAGAGCAGCACAGGATTGCGGCCGAAAGCGACTCGCCGTAAGGCGTTGGCGAGGCCCAAGTGGGACACTCCATTCAAACGGGCGTTGAACATACTGAAACAACTCCCGGTGGATACTCGACCGTCGTATGGACGCGTGCACGGTGTCGGAGACGGCGCCACGTGGAAGAAGTACTACAGTGAGACCAAGGAGGAGAGAAAGGAAAGACGAAGGTTAACCGAAGAAAACATCGACAAGAAGGTTGAGATTGCGGTTGAGAAGAAATCATCTCACACAGTCGCAACAGCGGTAGCTGCCGCAAAACAGATGGTTGTAGATATGTCCACTTCCTTGGTTCCGGCCGTTTTCAATTGGACCAGGCAAAATCCAGAAAAAATGCAGCGGACTTTCCCCTTGCTGACTTCTTGGGGAGCAGCTCGACTAGCGTTGCACCAGCACGTGCAGCTGCACCTGCTCCCGCACCGGCCGTGCTCGGCGGTGCTTCGTCTTTGGCTGAGCTCGACGCCCTCACGGTATCTGTCACACCGGCCCCTTCAATAAATGTATAATCTCCCGTTTTCGTTGCCTTTCGGATGTCTCACGTCGCAGACTTTTCTTTGCAGGCCGACGAAACCCCGTGCACCATATTGTACACCATCGGCGACCAGAAGGTGGACGCGAGGACGGCGACGATAATGAAGGCGAAAATAATGAAGCCGAAGGAACCATTGTTCCACAGCCGGCCGATCCCCCCGAACGTCTTCAAGGTTTCCGTGGCCAGTGCCTAACCGGGCCACGAGAATTTGCCTCCTCTGGTACTAGGGGGGATGACGACGAGACCCCGCGGCGGCTTGGTGATTGTTGCAATGGGTGGGTCCTGTTGTGGCCAAAGAGTCTGCTTCGTCTGGAGGCGGCCGGGAGCACACCCACGAGCACACAGCCTCAGCAAGGTATGAACATCAACACCCCACCTACCCAATTAGCGTCGGGAGTTGGGTTGGGTGATAGCGGACGGGGTAAGGAAGAGGCTCCATTAGTCGCTGATGACGTCGCCATGGATGAGGATGAGGATGACGATGGCACTCAACAGTATGTCTATACTGGCGCCTACTCAGGGTTTCAGCGTCATGAGTCGGTGCCTGAATTGCCGCCTCCGGAGGCTCAACGTATTATAGACGACCTTCCGGCAAAGAAGCCTAGGAAGAGAGCGAGGAAAGGCAAGAAAGCTGATTCTATGATCCAGCCGCCTTAGCAGCCTCGGGTTCAAGACCGTATAGATATCACCGGTGCGGATAAATTGCATATCCCCGGTCAACCAATCCTACCTGCAGCAGCGCTAAAGGCCAGATTCGGCGATCTAAGGAGTCTTCATGACGATGTGCTGCGGATAGAGAAAGGCCTCATCGCCTCGAAAGATCCAGGATACCCACTCTACGTGGTTAACGTTCCGCGGCAATTGTCGTACGTCGACTTCTTCCCCGCGGATAAGTTCTTCCTTCGATTCGATTACATATTCGACATGTTTCATGTGAAGAAGCTGGATTTTACGTTTGTCCGCCTTTATGCCTTGCACATGAACTACATCATCGAGGTTGAGCAGATACCTCATATCTGTGTTGCTGACCCATACTTCATGCATGAGAGCTTCTTGGGAGTCTGCGCAAAACACCGTGAATACGCGAGGGACTACATAGTCAATTTCATGCTCGCCAATAAGGACAAGGAGATGATTCTCGTGCCTTATCATCCCCTGTAAGTCATCCGCACAGATATCCTTCCTTCGATTTCAATCATTCATTTGCACGGTGGAGGCTAATTAATTTGAGGTGCACTTATTTTGCGAAGCGGCGGGCGCGCCGTCCTCATCATCCTCTACCCTCGATACTCCCACGCTCTTTACTTGGACTCGTCGAAGAACATTAACAAAAAGGATTACACCCACATCAAGGATGTTCTCGACAGTGCTATGTATCACTACGGCGCACGGGGTGGAGAGGTCAAGGACAAGAAGAGAAGGGACGGCAGGCCCGCCTTCGGCCATAAGACCGACTTCTGCTGCATCCAACAACCGAGTGATTCTCTTAATGATGGATTCTATGTCCTACACCACATGCTGGAGTACAGACGGGATCACCAGAACCTTCGCATGTCAGCTAAATCCGGCGATGCTCATATTCTGCAATGGGCAAAGAACGTAGGAGATATCGAGGATCATCGACTTCGAGCTGAGTTCTATCACATCCAGTGCGAACTTGCCCAAATCATCATGAAGGAGGTCGTCGGAAAAACAAGGATGTTCTACGAAGAAGTACAAATGTCGCGGGAAGACGTCCGAACACGGGTAGCCTCTCAGCGTCTCGACCTGAAGCCTTTCACTAGGCTCGGGGACTATCTCCCTGACTTGGATGGATGGCGCGACATGTTGGAGTGATTGTCGATATATGACAATGTGTTCGTTTAGTCCATATTTTCTGTATGACGAAACTTTGAGTTATGCACGACGAAACTTTATTTGTGATGTAATTAAACCGTCCTCCTCGACGAGCGACGATCACTCTAGTTAGGGCATTTTGGGTACGATCAACTTTGTTATTTATGCTTATGATATGTTGCTTCTATCTTTGCCAAGTCTGTCTCTTTCTGTTGCTCAACTATATATTTTGCATATCATCGACTCATGTGACGATGCAGGTGCATAGATCATCGATGGCGAAGAAGTGCTACGCCAGGAGTATATATACGACGAGTGGTCGGAGTGTCAGGCCCAGGTGTACCGGTTTCCGGTTTCCGAGCGACAGGCAGTAGTTAGTTTAGGTTCACGCTAATGCGAGAGAGGGATACGAACTCATGTACTGCATAGTTCCGCTCTCACTCAAAGTGATAGCTCTTCTCGCGTATATCATTGTTTAGATGGATGACGATGTAGTTGCAAGTAATCGAGACTTGTATCGCTATTTTCGAGATGATGACGAGATACCACTTTGTGTTGGATGATGATTATGATGAGACTATTTTTTATGTATATGCTATGATTACATTTGTGGCCTCGCAGCCATTTGTATGTGTATCATGATGACATTTGTATCTGCTAAAGATTCTTGTATAAATCCTGTTCAAATACAAAACAAATATGCAGAAAAAAACAAAAACTACTAAAATTAGAAGTAGCGAGTGGAGAAAGTTACCAGCAGCATGACAGTAGCAGTAGCGCGTCCATCCCAACACTAGTAGGAAAAGGGGCTTTTACCCCGGTTCATAAGGGCCTTTAGTCCCGGTTCTGGAACCGGGACTAAAGGGTCGTTACTAATGCCCTAGCCCTTTAGTCCCGGTTCTTACACGAACCGGGACTAAAGGCCGTCCACGTGGCCGGTGCGGGGAGCCCAGGCAGGAGGGCCTTTGGTCCCGGTTGGTGCCACCAACCGGGACCAATAGGCATCCACGCGTCAGCACCTGGCAGGGGCTGAGGTTTTTGTTTTTTTAAAGGGGGTGGTTTAGGGGTTTTGGGGGGTTAATTTAGGTGTTTCATATATTGTGTTAGCTAGCTAATTAATAGAGAGAAGTGTCCTCTCTTATCTCCGTGCTTTGTCGACGCTACGTACTATATACGTATGGAGAGGAGTAGACACGCTAGCTAGTAATCAAATGAAGGAAACAGAAGATCGTCATGAACATATATATATATATGCATACAGAGAGAAGTGATATCGACCACCTCTCCTTCTCCGAGATATTGGTCGAACAACAAGTTCTCGTATATCTATCCGACACTACCGGCTACATATATACAATAATTATCTCTTACAATACAATCTCCTAATTATATTGTAGGAACACAGGGTCCACATAGTATTCTCCGTTTTCAGCGATCACGTGGTCAAGGAAGAATGCCGCCAATTCCTCTTGAATTCCTCGCATACGATCTGGTGCTAGGAGTTCATCCCGCTTCCGAAAAATCTAATTTGAAGAAGGGGGTCAATACATATATATATGAATAAATGAAACTCAACACAAATGATGGTAATAAAATAAAATTGTGAATATTATTGCTTACGCACTTCATATTGTTCTTCAGTGTAGCCCCGCTCACAGGTATGGTAGCGGATGGACTCGCAAATGTAGTATCCACAGTAATTATTCCCGGGTTGCTGCCACAACCACTTTATAAGAAATAGAGGTCAATCAAACTGATAAGAAAGCATGCTAAATGGTATTGATCAAACTAGCGCTTGAATCACTAGGAGATGCGCGGAACATGCTACTATAGTACTTACTTTTGGGTGTCTAAATTGCAGCTGGTTCGGCAGTCCCAGGGCTTTTGAGGTGAATTTTCTCCAAACACTGCCAGACAAAGAAAACAATTACTTGATATCAGGAAATGAACAAAGTTGCTGATATGGTGGATAATGATCGATTTAACTTACTTCTGGAGCATTTGAGTCATGTTCGCATAGTCCTGGGGATCTTTTCGTCTCGAGTCTAAGACGGTTACTACTCCCGGCTCAAGCTTAATCTCTAGGAGAATATAGTGGAAGCTGCGCATGCATGCATAAGTCATCAATTACATTACCATAACCTGGACTAATAAAGGGAAACCGAATATGCAGAAGACAGTAACACTCACTTGAAGTTGTAAGGAAAGAGTATTATATCTTTGTTTTGATTTATTACCAACGATTGTAGCAAGTTGGCCTCGGCTTCTTTGGCATGAAATTTAACCTGATAATCATCTATGAGATTTGTGTTAATGAACCCAATATCACCGATTTGTCTTTTCTTCAATTCGGCGATCTTCAATCTGCATAATATAATGAGGATAAGTATAAATACATGCAATGAAAGAGCTAACCTATATAGAGAGAGACTTAATGACAGAAGTAGTACTACTTACAGACAGTACCAAGTGATCGTTGTTTTATCGAGGGACATTAGATTGTAAAACTGGAAGAAATCCTCAAATGGAACATTCAGCAGTTCAATTCCAACGAGGTCATGCTCCGGTTTAACTCTCAGCGTTAAAGTACTCATCCCATCAGACTCTCTGCAGGTTTTCATGTACCAATCATGTAGTCTTCGCATCATCGTGCTTAGAGATTTGACATCTTTGACGAGAGGCTTCCCGTAATGGTATTTGTGTTCGTCCACCTCCATGATTTCATAATGTACATCGTCGGGCAGGTAATCTCCAAGATCGGTATAACCGGGCACCATACCCGGATCATTAGCGACGATGTCTTTTGACACCTTGAACGGGTGGCACGATTGGTTCTCTTGTTCGCCGAGCTGGGCAATTTTTTTCCCAGCTCGTCGTTCTTTCATCCTTTTATCACTGACAGTACTTCCCGACCGCTCCGCTTCGGCATATGCCTTTGCAAGAACGCGCTCATAGTTGCCTTTTGGCGGAGACTTTGGTGGTTTTGTCAGGGCAGCCAGAGTGCTCTTTGCTTTCACCGGATCTACCTTCTCCTCCGGAGGTGGATGTTTCTTTGCTTTGACCCCTTCAAAGAAGTTCTTCACTTCGGCTCGCACGATCTTCGCGTTCTCCTCCTCGGTCCTCTCATATGGTAACTTCTCTGGAGTCTTCAGAGAAGGACCGAATCTGTATTGCCTCCCGCCTCTGGCAGCTGTACTGCTAGACACCGGCAGAGCAGACGGAGCGGCTGCGGCTGTCTTCTTTCCTTGCTTACGAGGCGGAGGAGAAGGACTACGACGCACCGGAGCAGCCGCAGCAGCGGCGGGTCTCTTCCGCCCTTGCTGACGAGGCGGAGAAGGAGGAGGCTGGCTGCTCTGGCGCGCCGGCGCTGGCGGAGAAGGAGGCGGAGTGCCGCCACGCGCCGGAGAAGGAGGCTGAGTGCCCTGATCACTCGCCGGAGGAGGAGGCGGAGTCCCCTTACTCGCCAGAGCCGTCCTGTTCGGAAGCTTGATGAGCTCCTTCCGCCATAGGCATGGAGTCTTCAGAGCTAAACCCAACCGAGTCTCCCCTTCACCGGTAGGGTGGTCAAGTTGGAGGTCCTAAAATCCCTCCGTTATTTCATCCACCATCACCCTAGCATATCCTTCAGGAATCGGCCGGCAGTGGTAGGTTGCGCCGGGTTCAGTAGGTAAAACAGAGCCAACAGCCGCCTTGACTTTCAAGTTCTGCCATTCCGCCATAAGGTGGCAATGTTGAGACTCCGTGATAGCATCCACGGGGTAGCTAGGAGTAGCCGCATGCTCCAGCTGAGGTAGCTCGGTGGAAGCCACGCTGCTTCTACGCTGATATGGCGGTGTAGCTTCGGGGGCAGTTTCGGCATCTCTATTGCTGTCTCGTTCCTCTAGCACTTGAACCCTTTCGTGCAGACGCTGAATTTGGATCTGCTCCACTTTTTTCCTCCTCTCCTGGGTTTTGTAACCGCCCGCGTCCGGAAAACCAGCCTTCCACGGAACGGAGCCTGGCGTGCCTCGTGTCCGTCCGGGGTGCTCAGGATTCCCGAGGGCCATTGTGAGCTCGTCGTTCTCTCTGTCTGGAACGAACGTCCCTTGCTGCGCTGCATCGATATAGTGCTGAATCTTCTTGACGGGTATTGCAAGTTGCTCGTCCGTCCAACGACACCTCCCTGATACAGGGTCCAAGGTTCCGCCAGCCCCGAAGAACCAAGTCCGGCAACGGTCTAGCCAGTTCATTGTCTGTGGTTCGATCCCTTTATCAAGCAGATCCCTCTCAGACTTGGCCCACTTAGGCCGGGCTTTGAGGTAGCCACCTGACCCCGTGCGATGGTGAAGCTTCTTCTTCGCAGCATTCATCTTGTTTTTCGCTGACATCTTCTTACTCTTTTCCGATGTCTTGTGGGCCACAAATGCGGGCCAGTGATCTCTGATCTTCTCATACCGGCCGATGAATTCAGGTGTCTCTTCTTTGTCGACAAACATTTTCAGCTCATTCTTCCACCTCCTGAATAGGTCTGCCATCTTCTTAAGAGCATGAGACTTGATTAATTGCTCTTTAACTGGCTTCTCCGGATCCTCCTCTGGCGGTAGGGTGAAATTTGCCTTCAGCTCAGTCCAAAGATCATCTTTCTGCATATCATTGACATAAGACACCTCAGGGTCTTCCTTCTTAGGCTTATACCATTGGTGGATGCTGATCGGGATCTCGTCCCTAACTAGAACCCCGCACTGAGCAGCAAAAGCATCCTTTGTCCGGAGGGGTTCAATCGGTTGGCCGTCACGCGCGATTGCTATGATCTCAAACCTTTCATCCGAGCGCAACTTTCTCTTCGGGCCTCGTCTCTTTACCGCAGTTGTGCTCGATCCGGAGGGCTAGAAAAAAGAAGAAAGACGAGTGTTAATTAATATGTGTACATACCAAAACAATGAATGCATCAATTAGCTAGTCAGCACAGGCTTAACTAATATATTTACCTGGCCGGACTCTGTTCGGTCACCGGAGCCGTCACCACGGGCTCCTTCTTGCACCAGCATTGGGTCACCGGAGCCATCATAATCATGTCTTTCCTCCTCCACTCTTCGATCACCGCAGCCTGCTTCTTCACCCTGTTCTTCCAGACCATCATTGTCGTTAAGATACGACAAGATATCACCTCCGGCTAAGATTATGTCCCCCAACACCTCTTCTGCTTGCTCATCTCATACGTGCTCCATTGTTTCTGCAAATATTACAACATGGCAATTATTACACAAACATGACAGCAGGTGGATATATTAGTGCAAACGTAGACCTAGCTTATTCCGGGTTTGGGGTGGCCTAGGCAACGCTTCAAGGGTAGGGGCGCGGCGGGAGGGGGTAGGAGACCGACATCGTTTTTTTCTAGGGTTTGGGTGTCCTCGAGAGTTTTGGTCGAGCGAGAGGGCCCGGGGGTGCTCCCGTGGTATAAGTTATCACGGTCGAGAGGGGGTATACATATCGACCGTCCATCATGTCGAAGTTATCTGGGACGGAGTTATATATATCGACAACGACAACATACATACACGGGAAAATAATGTTATCGGGGAGGGGGTATATATCAACCCCCCCCCCCCACGTGTTGAAGTTATCGGGAGGGGGTTTTATATCGACAACGATGACATACATACACGGGAAAATAATGTTATCAAGGAGGGGGTATATCGACCCCCCCTCGTGTTGAAGTTATCGGGAGGGGCTAATATCGACAACGACAACATACATACATGGGAAAATAATGTTATCGGGGAGGGGGTATATCGACCCCCCCCCCACGTGTTGAAGTTATCAGGAGGGGGTTATATCGACAACGACGACATATATACACGGGAAAATAATGTTATCGGGGAGGGGGTATATCGACCCCCCCTCATGTTGAAGTTATCCCCCCTCGTGTTGAAGTTATCGGGAGGGGTATATATCGACGACGACAGACCCGATAAAACATAAGAAAACGAAGAAGAAATAAAAAGAGGAGAGAAGAAGAAAGGAATAGAGGAGAGGATTGAAGAAAAAAATTAAGAAAAAAAAAGAAGAAAAAAAAGAGGAGAAGAAGAAAGGAATAGAGGAGAAGAAGAAAAAAATAGAAAAATCTTCTCCTCTTCTTTTTCTTCTTTTTTCCTCTTCTTATTTATATCTCCTCTTCTTCCTCTCCTCTTCTTCTTTCTTTCCTCTTCTTATTTTCTTCTTTCCTATCCTTCTTTTTCTTCTTCTTCCCTTCCTAGCTAGATATATAAAACTTTTCTAAAATTGTAACTTTTGCATATATAAAACTTTTCCATGTGGATCATCATTTCTCATATATATCGAATATATATCCATTGTCATATATAAAAACTTTCTATATATGAACAAAAAACTTTCTATGAACAAAAAAACATTTTTGACATATATATTCATACATTTTGAACATCTACATACATACAATTTTTTTTTGTTCACATATACATTATAGCCACATATACATATACATCACATATGAACAAAAAAATTAAACTAATAAAAAAACAGAGCCGGGGCGGCGGCTCTCACAGCGGGGGCGGCTAGGACGATGGCGAGGGCGGGGGCGGGGGCGGCGAGGGCGCCGGCGCACGGGGCCGGGACGGGGCGGGGGCGGCGAGGGCGCCGGCGAGCACGCGCGGGCCGGGCAGGGGGCTCGGGGCGCCGAGGCGGCGCGCGCGAGCAGGGGAGCACGAGGCGGGGCGGCGCGTGGGGGCAGGGCGACGGCGACGAGCACCGGGCGGCGACCCGTCGAGGCAAGGGCGCGGGGCGACGGCGATGAGGAGCGGGCGGCGACGGCGAGCACGGGCAGCCTGGCGGCGTCGGGGGCAACTGGCGAGGTATGTCGAAAATTTCCTAAGTGTGGACTTATATAGCAAAGCCTTTAGTCCCGGTTCGTGGCACCAACCGGGACTAAAGGTGGGCATTAGTCTCGGTTGGTGCCACCAACCGGGACCAAAGGCCTCTTTTCAGCAGCCCAAAGGGCGGGAAGCGGCGGCCTTTGGTCCCGGTTGGTGGCACCAACCGGGACTAAAGGGGGGGGCATTGGTCCCGGTTGGTGCCACCAACCGGGACCAAAGGCCTCTTGCTGCCCGCGTCGCAGCCAAAAGTTTAGTCCCACCTCGCTAGTTGAGAGGGGCTCGGAGTGGTTTATAAGCCCCGCTGCAGCTGCCCTCTCGAGCTCCTCTCAAATGCAGGCTTACGGGCCTAATCTCACACTATGCTGTCTGTTGGCCTATTGGGCCTTCTGCGGGCCTGAATCCTGGCCCAGGTTGGGTGTCTAGTCGTATTCAGGCCGTGGTGGCCCAATAGGTGGCAGTTTTTAAATTTTTTGCATTATTTATTTTCTTTTGTTTTTTGCTTTATTTTTTTAATTCTTTTTGCTTTTAGGTCAGCAAAATTATAAACTGTTTGTTAGTGCCATTTGTTTTAGAAAACATATAAACTTTCTATTAGTGCCATTAGTTCTTTATGCAAATTCTTTTTGCTGTATTTAGTTTTTTTATTTTCTTTTTTGCTATATTTATTTTGTTTTATTTCTACTTACAACAAAAAACTTATTTATTTTATTTTATTTTGTTTCTAATTACTTATTTATTTTACTTTCTATTAGTGCCATTAGTTCTTTATGAAAATTATTTTTGCTGTATTTAGTTTTTTTATTTTCTTTTTTGCTATATTTATTTTGTTTTATTTCTACTTACAACAAAAAACTTATTTATTTTATTTTATTTTGTTTCTAATTACTTATTTATTTTACTTTATGATAATTCTTTCTGCTATTAAAGTTTCTATCAAAAAAAGTTCTTTATGAAAATTCTTTTTGCTTTTAATGATTAAAAATAAAAAAGAGGCGCAATGCGCGTTGATTTGCTTCAAGCCTTTCGGAATAGTGTAGACTGCACTGCACATAGCTCGATGCAGTCTACCTTATTCCTCAAGGCTTGAAGCTAAGCAACGTGAGCATTGCGCCTCTTCTTCATCGTCTCTGCACTCAGGGATTATAAACCGCTCCTAGTGCCTCTCAGCTAGCAAGGTGGGACTAAAAAACTGCTTAGCTAGTAAGAAACTCTAGTACCGGTTCGTGCCACGAACAGGTACTAAAGGTGCTCGTGGGGCCACAGCCTCATTAGTACCGGTTCGTGGCACCAACAGGGACCAAAGGGTGGAATTGGTCCCGGTTCGTGCCACCAACCGGGACCAATGGCCTTGCACAGCGGCGTGGTGGTGAGTTTAGTCCCACCTCGCTAGCTAAGCGAGAGCCGCACCTGTTTATAAGGTGCGGTGCGCCTGAGCTGTCAAGCTCCTCTCTAAAGCAGGCTTACGGGCCTAACCTCTCTGCACTCAGGGCTTATAAAGCATTTCAAATGAACTCTGAAAAGGTTGAAAGTTGGCATGGTATCATCATTTCATCCACATAGCATGTGCAAGAAAGTTGAGAGGGTTACGGCAAAAACTAGATGCACTTCTTGTACAAAACGGACAATGGTATCATACTCGTCTATTACAAAGTTGACATGCTATCATCATAATAGTTGCGGGAGAAAGTCTTCACTTTTTCTTCACTTGTGTCATTTGCTTATTGCGCCGTAACCATGGATAATCTTCATCGTTTATCAGGATGCTTGGGTCAGCCTTGACTTTGAAGGGAGGAATTTCATGAAACATTTCATAATCTTCAGACATGTCTGTCTTGCCCTCCACTCCCACAATGTCCCTTTTTCCTGAAAGAACTATGTGCCGCTTTGGCTCATCGTATGATGTATTCACTTCCTTATCTTTTCTTTTCCTCGGTCTGATAGACATGTCCTTCACATAGATAACCTGTGCCACATCATTGGCTAGGACGAACGGTTCGTCAGTGTACCCAAGATTGTTCAGATCCACTGTTGTCATTCCGTACTGTGGGTCTACCTGTACCCCGCCTCCTGACAGATTGACCCATTTGCACCTAAACAAAGGGACCTTAAAATCATGTCCGTAGTCAAGTTCCCATATGTCCATTATGTAACCATAATATGTGTCCTTTCCCCTCTCGGTTGCTGCATCAAAGCGGACACCGCTGTTTTGGTTGGTGCTCTTTTGATCTTGGGCGATCGTGTAAAATGTATTCCCATTTATCTCGTATCCTTTGTAAGTCAATACAGTCGAAGATGGTCCCCTGGACAACGAGTACAACTCATCACAAACAGTGGTGTCACCTCTGAGACGTGTTTCCAACCAACTGCTGAAAGTCCTGATGTGTTCACATGTAATCCAGTCGTCACACTGCTCCGGGTGTTTGGAGCGCAGACTGTTCTTGTGTTCATCGACATACGGGGTCACCAAGGTAGAGTTCTGTAGAACTATGTAGTGTGCTTCAGACCAAGAATATCCGTCCCTGCATATTATTGAGTTCCCCCCTCCAAGCGTGCCTTTTCCAGTCAGTCTCCCCTCATACCGTGATTTAGGGAGACCTATCTTCTCAAGGCCAGGAATGAAGTCAACACAAAACCCAATGACATCCTCTGTTTGATGGCCCATGGAGATGCTTCCTTCTGGCCTAGCGCGGTTACGGACATATTTCTTTAGGACTCCCATGAACCTCTCAAAGGGGAACATATTGTGTAGAAATACGGGCCCCAGAATGACAATATCGTCGACTAGATGAACTAGGACGTGCGTCATGATATTGAAGAAGGATGGTGGGAACACCAGCTCGAAACTGACAAGACATTGCGCCACATCACTCCTTAGCCTTGGTATGATTTCTGGAAAGATCACCTTCTGAGAGATTGCATTGAGGAATGCACATAGCTTCACAATGGCTAATCGGACGTTTTCCGGTAGAAGCCCCCTCAATGCAACCGGAAGCAGTTGCGTCATAATCACGTGGCAGTCATGAGACTTTAGGTTCTGGAACTTTTTCTCTGGCATATTTATTATTCCCTTTATATTCAATGAGAAGCCAGTCGGGACCTTCATACTGAGCAGGCATTCAAAGAAGATTTCTTTCTCTTCTTTCGTAAGAGCGTAGCTGGCAGGACCTTCATACTGCTTCGGAGGCATGCCGTCTTTTTCGTGCAAACGTTGCAGGTCCTCCCGTGCCTCAGGTGTATCTTTTGTCTTCCCATACACGCCCAAGAAGCCTAGCAGGTTCACGCAAAGGTTCTTCGTCACGTGCATCACGTCGATTGAAGAGCGGACCTCTAGCTCTTTCCAGTAGGGTAGGTCCCAAAATATAGATTTCTTCTTCCACATGGGTGCGTGTCCCTCAACGTCATTCGGAACAGCTAGTCCGCCGGGACCCTTTCCAAAGATTACGTGTAAATCATTGACCATAGCAAGTACGTGATCACCGATACGCATGGCGGGCTTCTTCCGGTGATCTGCCTCGCCTTTGAAATGCTTGCCTTTCTTTCGACATTGATGGTTGGTCGGAAGAAATCGACGATGGCCCAGGTACACATTCTTCCTGCTTTTGTCCAGGTATATACTTTCAGTGTCATCTAAACAGTGCGTGCATGCGTGGTATCCCTTGTTTGTCTGTCCTGAAAGGTTACTGAGAGCGGGCCAATCGTTGATGGTTACAAACAGCAACACGTGCAGGTTAAATTCCTCCTGTTTGTGCTCATCCCACGTACGTACACCGTTTCCAGTCCACAGCTGTAAAAGTTCTTCAACTAATGGCCTTAGGTACACATCAATGTCGTTGCCGGGTTGCTTAGGGCCTTGGATGAGAACTGGCATCATAATGAACTTCCGCTTCATGCACATCCAAGGAGGAAGGTTATACATACATAGAGTCACGGGCCAGGTGCTGTGATTGCTGCTCTGCTCCCCGGAAGGATTAATGCCATCCGCGCTTAAACCAAACCATACGTTCCTTGGGTCAGCTGCAAACTCAGCCCAGTACTTTCTCTCGATTTTTCTCCACTGCGACCCGTCAGCGGGTGCTCTCAACTTCCCGTCTTTCTTACGGTCCTCACTGTGCCATCGCATCAACTTGGCATGCTCTTCGTTTCTGAACAGACGTTTCAACCGTGGTATTATAGGAGCATACCACATCACCTTCGCAGGAACCCTCTTCCTGGGGGGCTCGCCGTCAACATCACCAGGGTCATCTCGTCTGATCTTATACTGCAATGCACCGCATACCGGGCATGCGTTCAGATCCTTGTACGCACCGCGGTAGAGGATGCAGTCATTAGGGCATGCATGTATCTTCTGCACCTCCAATCCTAGAGGGCATACGACCTTCTTTGCTGCGTATGTACTGTCGGGCAATTCGTTATCCTTTGGAAGCTTCTTCTTCAATATTTTCAATAGCTTCTCAAATCCTTTGTCAGGCACAGCATTCTCTGCCTTCCACTGCAGCAATTCCAGTATACCGAGCTTTGTGTTGCCATCTTCGCAATTGGGGTACAACCCTTTTTTGTGATCCTCTAACATGCGATCGAACTTCAGCTTCTCCTTTTGACTTTCGCATTGCGTCCTTGCATCGACAATGACCCGGCGGAGATCATCATCATCGGGCACTGGTTCCTCTTCATCTTCAGCAGCTTCCCCCCTTGCAGCATCATTGGGCACATCGTCTGGTTCCTCTTGATCTTCAGCAGCTTCCCCCGTTGCAGCATCACCGTATTCAGGGGGCACATAGTTGTCATCGTCCTCTTCTTCTTCGCCGTCTTCCATCATAACCCCCATTTCTCCGTGCCTCGTCCAAACATTATAGTGTGGCATGAAACCCTTGTAAAGCAGGTGGGCATGAAGGATTTTCCGGTCAGAGTAAGACTTCGTATTCCCACATGTAGGGCATGGACAACACATAAAACCATTTTGCTTGTTTGCCTCAGCCACTTCGAGAAAATCATGCACGCCCTTAATGTACTCGGAGGTGTGTCTGTCACCGTACATCCATTGCCAGTTCATCTGCGTGCATTATATATAATTAAGTGTGTCAAAAACCATTACAGAACATCATGAATAGATAATTAAGTGACCAAATTAATAGAAGTTCATCATTACATTAGAACCAAAGTACATACATAGTTCTCATCTAACAACATATATATAGCTCTCCAGAGCATCTAATTAATTAAACCATACATTGAAACTATGTAAAACATTTCAATGCGAAAACAAATGCGATCATAATCGCAACCAAGGTAACAATTGATCCAACGGCATAATGATACCAAGCCTCGGTATGAATGGCATATTTTCTAATCTTTCTAATCTTCAAGCGCATTGCATCCATCTTGATCTTGTGATCATCGACGACATCCGCAACATGCAACTCCAATATCATCTTCTCCTCCTCAATTTTTTTTATTTTTTCCTTCAAGTAATTGTTTTCTTCTTCAACTAAATTTAACCTCTCGACAATAGGGTCGGTTACAATTTCCGGTTCAACCACCTCCTAGATAAATAAAATCTATGTCACGCTGGTCGGTATATTTGTCATAAACAATAAATGAATCAAATAGTTATAAAAAGATAATATATACCACATCCGAATCATAGACAGGACGAGGGCCGACGGGGGCGGATACCAAAACCATCGCACTATGTAATAAGAAGGAATAAAATAGTAAGAAAATTAGACAAGTATCTATCTAAAGTAAGAATTTTTTTCTTTCAAAAAGAAGATAAGAACAAGAGGCTCACCAGGTGTTGCCGGCGACGAGATCGGCGCGGGCGGTCGACGGCGGTGAAGACGGGAATGGGACGTGCGGCCCGCTAAACCTAGACAAATCTCGAGGAAAATGGAGCTCGGAGGTCGACTTTCGAGAGGAGAAAGATTAACTAGTGTGGCTCGGGCATTTCATCGAACACCTCATGTGCATAGGAGGTGAGCTAGAGCACCACAAAGCCCTCCCCTCACCGGCCAGAGAAAAACAGAGCACTGTGGAGTGCTCTGCCGTGGCGATGGGGTATATATAGGCACCTCATTGGTCCCGGTTCGTGGCATGAACCGGTACTAAATCCGGGCCTTCTGTCCCGGTTCATGCCAAGAACCGGGACAAATGGTTGTGGGCCAGGAGCGAGGACCATTAGTCCCGGTTCGTGGCTCGAACCGGGACAAATAGTTCCATACGAACCGGGACCAATGCCCACGAGGCCCCGGCCGGCCCCCTGGGCTCACGAACCAGGACGAATGCCCCCATGGGTCCCGGTTCGTGACTGAACCGGGGCTAATGTGAAAACTGCCCTGTGACCTTTGCCCCGTTTTCTACTAGTGCAAGCACGCTAGAGCTATTAGCAGTAGCGAGCTTGCACGAAGAACGCTGCTGCTACACTTGTATACCAGTAGCGCGGACGCCCACGCGCTGCTGCTAAGTGTTAGCTGTAGCGCCTTATTAGTAGCGCCGGTCCCCGCGCTACTAATGTACCTAAAACCCGCGCTGCTGCTAGGCTTTTCCCTAGTAGTGAAAGCAAAGATCGATAAAAAGGAACCCTACTCCGAGATTGTAAAGGATAATCCGACAATCACGGCAGAGAAACTTGAAATATTCAAGGCGGCTTGCGAGGCCGAAGATGCCAAAAAAAAGTCAAAGTACATGAAGGGGCTTCAACAGAGGAACATTGGGTGCCACCACCTCGGAAGCCATGGTTACGGCGAGAAGAGGTCCATATGGGCCAAGGAGGACGCGGAAGCCGCGAGTCTAGGCATCCCAGATCCCTTGGCGGAGTTCACCGTCCCGCAGGAGCGTGACGTCCTCAGGGCCCGGCACCGTTGGGACCCAGTGAAGAAGATTCTCGAGACGAACGCGCTCACGACGGAGTTCAAGAGACTGCTGGTAATTTTAGTTTCTGATCAATTCGACTACACGTTAGTCATGCATATTTGTAAATGATCCTTGTGCCTTTTGCAGAGAGAGCAACACAGGATTGCGGCCAAAAGCGACTCGCTGTCTGAGGCGTTGGCGAGGCCCAAGTGGGACACTCCATTCAACCAGGCGTTGAACATATTGAAACGACTCCCGGTGGATACTCGACCGTCGTATGGACACGTACACGGTGTCGGAGACGGCGCCACGTGGAAGAATTACTACAGTGAGACCACGGAGGAGAGAAAGGAAAGACGGAGGTTAACCGAAGAAAACATCGACAAGAAGGTTGAGATTGCGGTTGAGAAGAAATCATCTCAGACAGTCGCAACAGTGGTAGCTGCTGCAAAACAGATGGTTGTAGATATGTCTACTTCCTTGGTTCCTGACGTTTTCAATTGGACCAGGCAAAATCCAGAAAAAAAATGCAGCGGACTTTCCCTTTGCTGAATTCTTGGGAAGCAGCTCGACTAGCGTTGCACCAGCACCTGCACCTGCTCCCACACCAGCTCCCACACCGGCTCCCGCACCGGACGTGCTCGGCGGTGCTTTGTCTTTGGCTGAGCTCGACGCCCTCACGGTATCTGTCACACCGGCCCCCTTCAATAAATGTATAATCTCCCGTTTTCGTTGCCTTTCGGATGTCTCACGCCGCAGACTTTTCTTTGCAGGCTGACGAAACCCCGTGCACCATATTGTACACCATCGGCGACCAGAAGGTGGATGTGGGGAAGGCGACGATAATGAAGCCGAAGGAACCATTGTTCCACAGCCGGCTGATCCCCCCGAACGTCTTCAAGGTTTCCGTGGCCAGTGTCAAACCGGGCCACGACAATTTGCCTCCTCTGGTACTAGGGGGGATGACGATGAGACCCCGAGGCGGCTTGGTGATTGTTGCAATGGGTGGGTCCTATTGTGGCCAAAGAGTCTGCTTCGTCTGGAGGCGGCCGGGAGCACACCCACGAGCACGCAGCCTCAGCAAGGTATGAACATCAACACCCCACCTACCCAATTAGCGTCGGGTGTCGGGTTGGGTGATAGCGGACAGGGTAAGGAAGAGGCTCCATTAGTCGTTGATGACGTCACCATGGATGAGGATGAGGATGACGATGGCACTCAACAGTATGTCTATACTAGCGCCTACTCAGGGTTTGAGCGTCATGAGTCGGTGCCTGAATTGCCGTCTCCGGAGGCTGAACGCATTATGGACGACCTTCCGGTAGTAAAGAAGTATAGGAAGAGAGCGAGGAAAGGCAAAAAAGCTGATTCTATGATCCAGCCGCCTCAGCAGCCTCGGGTTCAAGACCGTATAGATATCCCCGGTGCGGATAAATGGCATATCCCCGGTCAATCAATCCTACCTGCAAGAGCGCTAGGGGCCAGATTCGGCGATCTAAGGAGACTTCATGACAATGTGTTGCGGATAGAGAAAGGCCTCATCGCCTCGAAAGATCCAGGATACCCACTCTACGTGGTTAACATTCCGTGACAATTGTCGTACGTCGACTTCTTCCCCGCGGATAAGTTCTTCCTTCGATTTGATTACATATTCGACATGTTTCACGTGAAGAAGCTAGATTTTACGTTTGTCCGCCTTTATGCCTTGCACATGAACTACATCATCGGGGTTGAGTAGATACCTCATATCTGTGCCGCTGACCCGTGCTTCATGCACGAGGGCTTCTTAGGAGTCTGCGCAAAGCACCGTGAATACGCGAGGGAATACATCGTCCGTTTCATGCTCGCCAATAAGGACAAGGACGCGATTCTCGTGCCTTATCATCCCCTGTAAGTCATCCGCGCAGATATCCTTCCTTCGATTTCAATTATTCATTTGCATGGTGGAGGCTAATTAATTTGAGGTGTACTTATTTTGCGCAGCGGCGGGCGCGCCGTCCTCATCATCCTCTACCCCCGATACTCCCACGCTCTTTACTTGGACTCGTCGAAGAACATTCAAAAAAAGGATTACACCCACATCAAGGATGTTCTCGACAGTGCTATGTATTACTACGAAGCACGGGGTGGAGAGGTCACAGACAAGAAGAGAAGGGGCGGCAGGCTCGCCTTCGGCCATAAGACCGACTTCTGCTGCATCCAGCAACCAAGTGATTCTCTTAATGATGGATTCTATGTCCTACACCACATGCTGGAGTACAGACGGGATCACCAGAACCTTCGCATGTCAGCTAAATCCGGCGATGCTCATATTCTGCAATGGGCAAAGAACGTAGGAGATATCGAGGATCATCGACTTCGAGCTGAGTTCTATCACATCCAGCGCGAACTTGCCCAAATCATCATGAAGGAGGTCGTCGGAAAAACAGGGATGTTCTACGAAGAAGGACAAATGTCGCGGGAAGACGTCCGAACACGGGTAGCCTCTCAGCGTCTCGACCTGAAGCCTTTCACTAGGCTCGGGGACTATCTCCCTGACTTGGATGGATGACACGACATGTTGGAGTGATTGTCGATATATGACAATGTGTCCGTTTAGTCCATACTTTCTGTATGACGAAACTTTGAGTTATGCACGACAAAACTTTATTTGTGATGTAATTAAACCGTCCTCCTCGACTAGCGACGATCACTCTAGTTAGGGCATTTTGGATACGATCAACTTTGTTATTTATGCTTATGATATGTTGCTTCTATTTTTGCCAAGTCTGTCTCTTTCTGTTGCTCAACTATATATGTTGCATATCATCGACTCATGTGACGATGCAGGTGCATAGATCATCGATGGCGAAGAAGTGCTACGCCAGGAGTATATATACCACAAGTGGCCGGAGTGTCAGGCCCAGGTGTACCGGTTTTCGGTTTCCGAGCGACAGGCAGTAGTTAGTTTAGGTTCACGCTAATGCGAGAGAGGGATACGAACTCATGTACTACATAGTTCCGCTCTCACTCAAAGTGATAGCTCTTCTCGCTTATATCATTGTTTAGATGGATGACGATGTAGTTGCAAGTAATCGAGACTTGTATCGCTATTTTCGAGATGATGACGAGAGACCACTTTGTGTTGGATGATGATTATGATGATGACATGATTTGATGAGACTAGTTGTATGTATATGCTATGATTACATTTGTATATGTATGATATGCTAAAGATTATTGTATAAAGCCTATTCAAATACAAAACAAATATGCAGAAAAAAAACTAATAAAACTAGTAGTAGCGAGGGGAACAAAGTTAGCAGTAGCGCCGCCTTACCAGTAGCGCTTCCCTGTAAAAAGCGCTGCAGATAATATCAGCAGCGCTCTTCACCAAAGCGCGCTACTGCTATCCGTGTATAGCAGTAGCGTGGGACGACAGGCGCTACTGCTACACGTTAGCTGTAGCGCCTTATCAGTAGTGCATCGTCCCGCGCTACTGATAGGCCTAAAACCCGCGCTGCTGCTAGGCTTTTCTCTAGTAGTGAACCAACATCAACACACACAGATAAATAAATACGTTGGCAAATAGCATAGTCATATAAGACCAAAGCGATTAAATTCATGATTGATATATAACATCAACAACCATAACCGCACCAACCATCTCTTGACACCACAAGGACAACGAGGTTATTCAACAACAACGCATTCAGAAAGGGAACGGCGCTCAAGCATTGCCGTCACCGGATCCAACCACCAAAGGTCAGATTCTAATTTTTGTCAACCTGAAGACCAATCTGATCATGTACGAACAATTCCTTCAACAAGGTAACGATGCAAAAAACACCAGGTTTAACCAACTCGACCTTGGCTTTCACCCTAGAGCTCGAGACCAAAATTTTCACATAGTTCAAAGAAAGAAAAGGATATGCTTTTGTTATGCTCTCTAGTTACGACATGCATATTTTTTAACACAAAGGATCAAAATTAGCTCTGCTTTAAACTAGTAAAGCCAAGATCGATCAAGAGTAACCATATAGCAACACTGGGTTCCGGGGTTGCTAGTCCCTAGATTACAAGTGTATAAAAAAGAAGAACCTGCATGAAGTATATGTATCAAGAAGTAACAGTTCGACAGCTGACCGGAGAACGATATGTTGCGTTCAGCCATCAAGGCACGCATAGCCGACGGTTGCCTGGACGAGAGAAAACAACCTGCATGCAGTATATGTATTCAGCCAGTCAGACATCATCACAATCAGTACCTGGAATGTGGAGGTTCAGACATAATTTCTGTCAAAGTTTCAAAAAAATTACCACAAATATTTCATAAAATGATTAAGTTGATGATATGTGGAAACGACATGTTCAGGTCTTCCCCAAGAAAATACATACACCATTTAACTTTCTTTTTATCAAGTTTCACTATTTATTGCAGTGAAAATAAATGATCGTTATATTTGGGACACCCTGCTGATTTTCAATCATATTTTAAAGACTGGAGGGAGTATATGACTTCCATTGGTGGAGATACATACATACATACATACGCAACATATCGTCCTTTTCCCCTTTCCATGGATCACACGCGAGAGAGAGAGGAGGCCGAAGGCTGTCGCCGCAGCATGAAGTAGGAGGCCGGAGACCGCCGCCGCCGCCGCCCCAGTCCGCCCGCTGCTGCAGCAGCAGTTCCGCAGCCGGCGAGCGGCGGGCGCGCGTGGCGGGCGTCGGCGTCGGCGGCGGGCCCTCCTCGCCGCCTGACGGGGTGAGGCTGAACGAGATCGGCGGCGGCGGCATCTCCGGGGTCCTCTACAAGTGGGTCAACTACGGCCGCGGGTGGCGGCCGCGGGTGGCGGCCGCGCTGGTTCGCGCTCAGCGACGGCGTGCTCTCCTACTACAAGATCCACGGGCCCGACCGCATCGACCTCTCGCGCGACACCGACCGCGGCGCCAAGGTCATCGGCGAGGACTCGCTCCGCCGCCTCGCGCGCCCCTCCGCCACCCCCTCCTCCTCCTCCTCCGCCTCCGCCCCCCACTCCAACGGCCACGGCCACCACTACACGCCCCGCAAGCCAGCGGCGGTGCTGCAATGGAGCTCTTGCCGGCGGATCCAGGTGCTGCGTTGCAGCACTCGCCGACGGCTGTTGAAGCTGCAGTGCAGCGCTCGGTGCTCCAATGGAGCTCGCCGGCGCTCTCGAAGCTGCAGTGCCGCGCTCGGTGCTCCATTGGAGCTCTCTCCGGCGGCTCCCGGTGCTATGTTGCAGGGCTCTCTGGCGGGCCCGAAGCTGTAGTGCAGCGCTCGGTGCTCCAATGGAGCTCTCACCGGCGACACACGGTGTTGCGTTGCAGCGGTCGGCGGCGGCTCCGGTGTCGCAGCTGTTGAAGCCCCGCCGGAGTTGAAATGGAGCTTCGCCGGACGCGCCAGTGCTGCGTGGGCCGTCGGTGCTGCTTTGGAGCTGCGCCCGGGCTGCAATGGAGCTCGCCGGAGCGTCAGTGCTGCTTTGGAGCTTTGGCCGGGGCTGCAGTGGAGCTCGACCGTAGTTGGAATGGAGCTTCGCCGGAGCGTCGGTGCCGCGTTGGAGCTGCACCGGGGCTGCAATGGAGCTGGCCGGCCGCGTCGATGCTACGTTGGAGGCTTGGAGCACTGCGCGAGGTGTGATAGCGCTGCGTTGAAAGCTTCCCTGCGCGAGGTGTAATCCAACGGCCACTAGTAGGCAGATCGGACGGCTGGCAAGGTGGTGTAAAAGTCCCTGCCATCAACCGGTTTACGCCTATTTGATGGAACATATGAAGTACATGAACACTTTTTCATCGACATGAATATTTCTAAAAGTATATGATGAACATTTTATTTCATATATATAAATGTTTTTACCAAGACACGTTAGCATTTCTAGTTATTTGTTATGCAAAAAAAATCATTTTTTTTGTCAATATCTTTTAAAACATCTTAAACAAAATAAAAAAATTCAAAAGAAAAGATAACAAACTTAATGGAACGTTCTAAAACTTCAAATGATCGGTTCTAAAACGAACACGAACAACACAAAACTCGGTACCAGTACAAAATTCTCTACTTATGAACTCCAAATTTCAAATAAAACATGTTGATGCACACACTCACTTACACCACTGCACGAATTTAGACAACGCCGCCTACAAAAAGAACAACTCTTGGACAATTTTTTGCTTGTTAATATTTTTTGATGTTTTCCTTATTCCTCCAACAGCCATAATTGTTTTCTTTCCTCTGGGCAATTTCCATACGGAAATGATAAATCCCGAACGTTTGGGATTTTATCATGGCAAGTCGAACGTTTTCGGTGTCAATTTTAGTGCCGCGAGGACGGCAAGTTTAGTTGACACGTATTTCAGTTTTCTAGCAAAAAATACACTGAGCACGGAGTTGCCATGACTGCCCACTAAAAATTTCATCCTTGCGTCATTAAAATTGCCATAAAAAAGTTTGATTTGCCATGGTTAAATTTCGAACGTTCCGGCGTTATCGGGGTCCATTTCCATAAGCCTTGTATAAATATTCTTGTGTCGTTTGCGACAGCTGTACTACTTTTTCAAGAATTTTCTTGTGTTATCACGCAAAAAAGAAAAGAATTTTCTTGTGTTCCACCAATAAAAAACCGTGCTGTGTTTCTTTCATCTGAGTAGTTTGTACAAGCATGGTAATTAAACATGATCTATGCATGGAAACATTTTTTATGAGGCAGGGAGTACTAGAGACACATTTCAATAACCATATCAAAGATTTGTCCGCGTCCGGCAAGAAATTAGTGCTTTAGTTTTGTCTTCGGTCAGCTCGGAAAATGAAAGAAGAAGAAGAAGAAGATCGTTCTTTTGCGGTAACGGGATCATTTTCATAGCCCCTATATTTACGGACCTTGTTGAAGCTCATGAAGCCGAGGTCGAGCTGGACGCAGCCGCCGGCGCCGTCGTCGACGGCCACCGTTCTGGCGTGCCCTCCGAGGCTGTCCTCCTGCTCGTACAGGGTCACACGCACGTCGCCTCCGCCACTCGTAGCAAGCAGCTCATGCGCCGCCGCCAGTCCGCTCACCCCGCCGCCCACCACCGCCACTCTCATCTTGCTCTCTGCTTTGCTAGTCTGCTCTCACTCCTGCTCACTCTCTCGCTCCCTTCCACTTGTATTTAAAGTCGGATGGAGGAGTGGACAATTGGCTGGTCTATTCTTTTTATTTTTTTGACTGGCCGGTCTATTCTACTGTACCCTCGATAGGGATGACAATTTTACTCATGGTATGGGTACCAGCAGTACCCTACAAAAAACAGCGGGTATGGATAGGACTTGGTAAGATATTGTACCCATGGGTAATGGATATCCATACCCGCAAAATATATGGGTAGGGTATAGGTATAAAATTGCGCCCATGAGTAACCCAATGACCCAGATAAAAATATTAAATTAAAATAACTCCTGTGATATGTGGGGTCAACATTCAACTCATATGGCCCAACCCTCAATCGCTTATTCCGATTAAATCAGCCGCCTCGATAGCCGTCGGATGCCACCCGAAACATCCATCCGATCTATCATCCTAGCCAACCGAGGACCTTTGCAACAACTAGCTTGTTGTGCTCAGGGGCTTTGCAACAAGGGGCTTGTTGCAAAGGTCCATCGAGACAGCACCGTTGCCCCGCCATGGCCTGAGCGCCTCAGCCATGGAGTGCCGCCGGCCGCCGGAATTGCCGCACCTCCTCTAACCCAGCACCCCGAGCAGCTGCCTCTACTCTAGCACGACGACGACGAGCTCTCAAACCGGGCACTCCTTTGTCGATTCCTGCAACTGGAGCTATGTTTCTGAAACATGCGTCCTCTTGCAATGCTTGGCCTCGTATGCTCTAACACCGGGCACTCCTCCGACGCTTTGTGCAACCGAGGATATGCTTCCGAAACAAGAGCCATGTTGCAGAAGAAAAAACGTCACCGTCAAACCATATCTTTTCTGAAACAAGACCTATGTTGCAGAAACTTTCTGAAACTAGGCCAAGTTGCTGAAAAAAACTTCACCAACAATCCTTTTTTTTCTTCTGAAACAAGACTTCTGTTGCAGAAATCTTCTGAAACAATACGCTTGTTGAAAAATAAATGGTTGCACGAGACTGGTGGCCAGCGTGAGCGCTCGATCAAAATGGACTACGCAGGCGGCGGACGCTGCGCATCAGTCGACTGAAGGATAGGGTTTTCCATAATAAAAGCAACATCAGCTTTGAGAGGCGAGGTCCGTCCAAGTCCAATACTACATCGATCTGCACTTACTTGCTCGCTCCCATTGAATGCTTGACGATGTTGCATTCGCGCGTAGGGGCCTGGTTCTAGCTGAGCTGGATCGGGCAGACCTTGTGATGCTGAAACGACCAAACTAGCCACAGCATTTACGTGACGCTTGAGAGGGACCCGGGTACGACGGCAGACACATATTTACAACGTCTGTCGATCGAGCTGTCGGCGTGCATGATCGATGAATCTGACCCTCTTCAATACTGCAGGCCGGCTAGCATGAGTGATCTGCATGTACAGCAGCCGATCGAGTAGACGAGTACACGTACGGGCTGACCACTTTTCACCGTCGTGCACTTTGCTACTGTAGCCATGCATGTGTGCAGCAGCGTGAGCGTCCCAGCCGGTAAAGGTTGGCCCGGCAGTGGGTGCTCACCCTTCCCTATCAATTCGAGTTCTTACTGCAAATTATACGGCAGCAGCATCACGAAAGACAAGTGTGAAGAAGCTTTCTTGTGGTGGAATCGGTCCGTCAGGATTTAATATTATTTTAGACTTGACATTGATACTCGTATTTTTTTCAATTTATTTTAGACTTCTCCGCTATGTTCGTTTGGTGGGAGGAGACATTTCCGTCGACCACGAGACGTCTATGATGACTTCGTCAATCTTAAAATGTGATGCCGGCTCAATGTATCAGAGGTACTCATGTGAACAGGATGTGTGTTTATGTGTTCGTAAGGTCAGGGCCATACCCAAGAATTACAGGGATTTTGTATTTAGGTGCTTTATATGGAAATAGTAATTCTAAAGTCAATATATTTACTCCCTCCCATCCATAATATAGTGTATATAGATTTTTTGAAAAGTCAAACCTCACAAACATTGACAAAGTTTTTGAGAATAAACATTTACATCTAGTGCCAAGCATATATCATTAGATCTAATATAAGATATAGTTTTCTATTTTTTATATTTAATATTAGAGATATAAATAGTTTTCTCTATAAATTTGGTCAAAGTTTGCAAAGTTTAACTTTTCAAAAAATCTATATGCACGACATTATGAAACATATGAAGTGTTTATTAGCATACTATAAACATAAACTTCTTAATAATAATAATAATACAAGAGCGATAGATGATGAGAAGAAAACTAAATAGATGAGATCATTTTCGAAATCCATTGTTTGCCTCAAACTTCTTCAAAACATGTTATACCTCAAGACAACCGTTGGAACATGCATGAGAATTTCTTTCTAATCAAGCGTTAATATCGAAAAAGATTTTCGCCCCGCTTTATATATATAAACAAACCGCCACAGACAAAGTACAGTACAAAACATGAAACCCAACAAACACCACACCACACGAAGAGGTACGAAAGTACAGAAAGGTTCTGCTGAGGGCACAACTCAACAAGCCCAAGGCAAACATAAGAAACAGACAAGGGGTCGTAGCCTCAACTCCAGAAGGAGGCGACTAATCTGGCTCAGGTGGTGGTGGCGGCAACAGCGGCATCAGGCGGAGCGCGATGGAACGAAGACCAGCGGTGACAGAGTCGATGATGGCGTGCTTCGGGCGGCGGCTAAACGGCCTCCATAGCTGCAGGAAACCATAAAGTTTGTATAGAGCATCGAGATGGGGAGAGACATCGAGATCAAGAGAGAGGCGTGTGCTTATGTCATAGTGTGGGGTGGACAGATTGGGGTTGGAAGTTGGAACGTTGCACAGGAGGTTAAACATTCCTATTTAAGGCTGGACATAGAGGGGCAACATAAGTAGTATCATGCACTTGGGACTCGTAAACAGGGAATTAAAGAAGAGAGAGATGGTTATAGTAACATAGGTAGATACCGTAACATAATAAATGTGATGCTACTATGTGTCATGCATGGCAATAAATGAGACTACCTATGATACTAATCTATGATACTATGCATTATAGATGTAGTATTATACACTAGTATCATATGCATGATACTACTATATGATACTCCCCACTATGACCAGCCTAACTATATTCGAGTTTGCAAAGTTTGGGATGCATGGTACTGTTAATTGCTATTTAAGCTAATTTTTGGGCCCCCAAAATGTTAAGGGCCCTGTTCCACCTGTTTGTGGCACGAGTCTGATACGAGTGAGTGTATGTATATGTATGTGGGTATCTATGATTGAATTGTGTTCGTAAAAAAAAAGAGAAAAATGATGGATGAAGGAGATGGTTTCCGAGCTGACGGTTGCCGTCCAGTCTCATAGCTCCGTCGCAATTGGCATTGTGAAAGACGGTTCCCTTGCTAGCTCGGCCTATCGTCGCTTGCTGTAGTTTGTTCCCATGAAAATTAGCGGAGAGCAAAATAGAGTTACTGATTGCCTAGCTAGTTATGGTCACTCTGCTGGCAGCTCCGTTGTTTGGTTGAGCCCGCTGCAGACTCCGCTTCGGTGCTTCGTGGAATAAAACTATTGAAGGCAATGCAATTCTTGATGTATTGATCGGGTACACAACACACATATATAAGTACAAGGGGAGCCCTCAGCCTCATCTATACAAGGAAACTAGAGGCGGGGCCGGTAGGAGATTATCCTAACCATATACATGCACATAATATGTTCAACAAAAACTTACTATTTCCCCGGGAAAAAAGTGGACCTATTTATTTTTTGTGTTAAATAATCAAGAGCATATCCAGTGGACCTAAGATAGGGAATGGCAGTCGCTTGCAATGCATTGCCTTCCACAACCCACAAGATCAGTTTCAGGAGACGACGGCGAGGACGGTTGATTGGTTCCGCCATTACTATGTCGGTAGTTGGATGGATCTGCAGGAGCTTCCTTGAATGCTCGACGTACGTACTGCTGCCACGCGGAGGGTGCATGTGATGTGCCTGCTACCACGGCCGGGTATGTACGTGTCAGCATGCATGCATGTGACACTCTTCACGTACGTGCTGGCCACTTTCGTCGGCATGCACTTCATCATCTTTTTGTCGCAGCAAGGCACCGTGTGGCCATTTGTGCAGCAGCGTCTCAGCCGGCAAGATTGGCCGGCCCGAATGGTGACCTGGCCTAACAGATAGCCATGTAGTCTCCGCCATCACCCTCGCTATGATGGAGTTACGTCTGAATCACACATTCAGACTTCAAGGACACGGTAGAAAATGCGTTGATTCTCACTCACATGTGCTCGTGGAAAGAGACGCTGCTGCCACAAATGGTCACGGTGCATTTTGCTGCGGTAAAAGGAAGACGGCCGCGAAAGAAGCTAGTTCATCTCCCCTAAAATGGACACGTTATTTGTGGCCTAAATTTCATTTCAAATGCATAACAATATAGATAAAATTAAAGTATGATATCCATAGCGACCGATCACAATCAGAAAAGATGGATGTTCGAGAGCAGTGAATGGCTTCCAAGCTCATCTACTCCTGACCGCGAAATCAAAAAGAAATAATACTTCCTCCGATCCATATTAATTGATGCACGCTTTCTTTTTTAAAATAAACCGAAACTTTATTCATTAGAAATAACCAGTACATCATTTATGAGGATCATTACAATTTCATTTAGAGGCTCCTCAAACCAATCCAAAGTCGAAAAAAATCTAGCTAATCTAGCGAGCTCATGAGCTATTTTATTTGCCTCTCTATTACAATGTTCGAATCTAGTCATGACAGAATCACAGGCATAGTGAAAACAGTCATCGAAAATTGCCGCTGCCGCACCCGCCGACTGTCCTCCGTCCTGCATGGTCTCAATCACCTCCAGGTTGTCTGAGTTGATGATAAGACGATTACACCCCGCCCTTTGCGCCAATGTTAGGCCAAATTTGAGAGGTAAGGCTTCTGCCATCAGAACATCCGCACAATAGCCAATCTTCGCATTTCCTCCAGCGATAAACCTACCTTTGTCGTCTCTCAAAACCGCCTCCATCATACCCTTCAGCATGTCATGATCAAAAGAAGCATCAACATTAAGTTTCACAAAACCCCTAGGGTGACAAGACCAACCCCCCTCTTTCATGGAAGCCTTTGGAGTTGATGCATTTACGAAGTTTGACGTGAGGGCTATGATCCCCATTGAAATTTGAGTTGCATTCCGAGTTAATTCCTTGTGCATTAATTTCCGTCTTTCCCACCATAGATACCAAGCTGAAATAGTTATCATTTCACGCACATTTTGGCACCCCATAATACGCAAATCTTGGTCTAGAAGAAGTAGAAGGTACTCCAACGCCGCCTCTCCAGCATGATCAACCTCACAAGCTTTATCAATAATCTCATCCATCTCTAGCCTCTTCCAAACCTCCTTTGCTTTACTGCAGAGGAAAAGCATGTGTTTCGTATCTTCTAAACCCTGAGAGCAAGTAGGACAAATGGGTGAGACCTTCATGTGTTTATTAGCGAGTGTGACCCGACATGAAAGTGTGCCATGTAACGTACGCCATATAAATTTTTTGACTTTTGCTGGACAAGATAACTTCCATATCAGACACCAGATAGGGTTAGCTGTGGTTCGCCCCATCCCATTAGAATGTTTTAGTTTAATTCCATACTGATAACTCCACTCCACAGAGTAAGCAAACCGTACCGAGAACATACCATTTTTCGTATAACTCTAGGCAATGAAATCTGTCATATCATGTTACGAAAGCGGGATTGAAAGAATCCATTGTACATCAATGGGCCACATAGTTTGTCTAATCAGGCCCTCGTCCCAATTATTCGAAGCAGGGTCAATCAGGTCAGCCACTTTCGATAACAATTGTCCCCCCTTAGGCGCCGCAATCTTCCTAGTGGCACAATTTGGGATCCAGGCATCTTCCTAAATATTGATATTATGTTCATTCCCCACTCACCAAATATAGCCATGTTTCAGATAAGTTATACTAAAGTTTCAGAGAAATATGCATAGCAATATAGATAAAAAAATTGTGGGGGAGCAATATAGATAAAATTAAAGTGTGATATTCATAGCGGCCGATCACAAATCAAAAATAGATGGATGTTCGAGAGCAGTGAAATGGCTTCCAAACTCATCTACTCCTGCCCGTGAAATCAGAAAGAAATAATACTCCCTCCGATCCATATTAATTGATGCACACTTAGTAGAACTTTATACTAAAGTTGTACTAGGTGGGCGCCAATTAATTTAGATCAAAGGAAGTACGAAAATCTAAAAAGGAATTGCATGAAAGATGTTTGAGTGTGTGATGCCCCTGTCAATTTTCAGCATGTTTAAACATCTGAGTAGTTCTCAGCAAAACAAATTTACGATATGTGAAAAAGTTTATTATTCATGTAGTGTTCAGACCTTTTTTTTTGCTAAGAGTTATTCATATGTCCAAATGCGCGGAAAATGGACACGGATCTCACGCACTCAAACATTTTCCTTGCAATAAAACAAATCAGATTTTTTGAATTTTTCCAATATTTTCTTTGATCTTACTGTTCAAGATCAGATGAGGTCGAGTGTAGAAATGAATATTAGCGGATGTTCATAGTTTTTACATGTGCCCAATCACAAAAGTTGCAGTCATGCAGTACGTGCAAAAAACCAACATTTTGGCCTGCCAGACCGGCTGTCCGAGCCTCCTTGCTCACTTTGCCGTCGGCTCCTCCTCGCCAACTGCCTCCTTCTCGGCCACCATCTTCTTGTCCTCCTCTATCTTGACCGACAAGTGCTACAACATCTTGACATAGACGACACGTACGATCACCGTCGCTTCAAGTTCCAACTCGGCGGTCTTCATTGTCAACATTTGTGTCTGCGCCAAAGCAACCGTGAGCTCAACTCTCTTCTCTTCGAGTTTGGTCTTCTTCTCTTTGAGGTTATCTTCTTCTTGACCGCCGCCATCAAGATGCTAAATCTCTCTGCCTTTTTGTCCTCCTTCAATTCAGAGCCTTTAATACATGCCTCGTCCTCATTTGCCAAGAAGCCCTTGAACCTCTCTGTTATCTTGGTCGTCGTGCCTTCTCGCTTCTCCTTCTCCTTCTCCCACTTCTTTCCCGAAACCCACTTCTAACATTCTTGGGTGGCTCTTTTGTTGGGTCGTTTGGATCACCCGTTTCTTCCTCATTCCTGATGCCGACGGTCTTGATGGAATTGGCAATGGATAGTTGCCACTTGGGTTGCCCTTGCAGCTTCAACCAACAATGCATGAGAATGAATTATTCTCCTCCACCTACAAGAACAAGTTGCAATGGATAGTTGCCACTTGGGTTGCCCTTGGGCTGATTTCTTTACAAAAATCCAAGCTTGAGCACAACATGACTTCTATCTCTCCTAACTTAGTGTTGTTAACCCACCGTGAATCTAAGGGTGGGTGTTAGAATTATATTTAAACCTATGTGTAGCATGTATGTTTTCTTCATTGTAAGTGGTTACAGAATTCTGTACAAGTGGTTACAGAATTCTGCACGGAAACCCAAGCTATAGCACAACACGACTTCTATCTCTTCAAACTCAGTGATGTTGATCCACTATGAATCTATGTGTGGGCGTTAGAATTATATTTATGCTTTGACAAGAGTGATACGAAAGCTAAAAGGCAGGTTATATAGGATGGCGGTTCGACCCGCAATGTTGTATGCCACTGAGTATTGGCCGACTAAAAGGAGACACGTTCAACAATTAGGTGTAATGAAGATGCGCATGTTGAGATAGATGTGTGGCCACACAAGGAAGAATCGGGTCGGAAGTGATGATATATGGGATAGAGTTGGGGTAGCACCGATTGAAAAGAAGCTTGTCCAACATCATCTCAGATGGTTTGGGCATATTCAACGCAGGCCTCCAGAAACTCTAGTGCATAGCGGACGGCTAAAGCATGTTGAGAATGTCAAGAGAGGTCAGGTTACACTGTACTTGACATATGAGGGGTCCATAATGAGATATTTGAAGGACTGAAATTTCAGCAAAAAACTAGCCATTGACAGGGGTGCATGAAAGCTAGATTTGCATGTGTCAGAACCATAAATGGGTTGCGAGATCTTTCGGGTTTCAGCTCTAGCCTACCCAAATTTGTTTGGGGCCAGGGGCTTTGTTGTTGTTGTTGTTGCCGCTGTATATCATTTATGCTTTACTCACTGTATAAGTGGTGTGATGCATATTTTCCTTACATGTGTGTGTATATGTGTTGGCCTATGGCTCCATGCGAAAAAATGGTAGTTAGGAACATTGATTCTGCCTCATAACCAACATTTGAAGAGAAAAAATGTAAAATGCTGAATAGATCAAAAATAACAAACCAGGACATCAACTCTTTTGATATGATAGATATCAAAGCAAAAAACCAGTTCCTTCCATGCAATTTGCAAATTCTATTGACCAATATAAGGTAGCACTTGCATACACACATAGAAGTTTATTTATAGATAACACACTGCCATGAAAATAACATTCCATGTTTAAAACAACAAGATAGATCCACAAACCGCCTGATTAGGCTGCCCGTATGAACGAACCATTCCAGGGCTGACTTATTAAAAGGTCATAGGCTATCGAGGAGTAAGTGAGTAACAGTTCGAGAACTGAACGGACAAGGATATGTTGCCTTTAGGCTTTAGCCAAAGGCTGGCCTAGCCGACGGTTGCCTGGGCGAGAGAAAACAACCTGCATACATCATTGGCAGAATGTCAGACAGTCAGGCATCATCACAGTCAATATATGGAGTGCTAGCTCCCTTCCACAAAAAGGTGCAGGTTCAGACATAATTTTGGTCAAAGTTTCAAAGTAATGCTATATGAAAATCACAAGTGAAGGTCTTTCTCAAGAAAACACTTTCACCATTTAACAATTTTATGAAGTTTTACAATTTATTGCGGTGAAAACTAATGGTCGCTATATTTGGGAGACCGTGCTGTTTTCCAAAATGTCATCTTTTTAAGAGTACCGGAAGGAGTATATGACTTCAATTTGTCTGGAAATAACATAGGTAAATACTATATACATTACAGCATGCGTACATATGTACCTGGTAAACTCCAAGTGTCCGTGACTTCATACAAGCCGCAGAGAATATGAGGTAGTACTCCCATATACGGATGAACTTCTCATCAAAGCCCAGGGCCAACATCTTACTGCAAGAAAAACAAAGCAAATAAGATTTTAATACTAACTGAGCAACCAACTGTAACTATATATGTAGATGTGTATATATCGTCACAGCAAACTTACTTGCTCAATGAACATATAATATATGTGCTAGTCTTGTTTTTAACTAAGTTTTTTTCCTAATTAACTGGACAACACTATTCTTCTATAGTGATGGCAGGTGATACTTACTCTTTGTTGGCAGTGAAGTTGTCCATCCAGCACATCAGAGTTGGGTAGTAATTGGGCCCAATATTCTCGACATGCTCTATGCTACACCCAGTGCGCAACAAGATCAGGCAGGGCTTAATCAATGGAGATTCATCCATGACTATTAAGTAACCAATCAAGCATCAATCGATTGATGTGAAACGTACCAGAACCTTGATGATGTGCTCATGGCAGACACTACACGGGCCAAAGAAGGAAGGCAACCACCAGGAAATATGTATTCTGTTAGGAAGTCTGGCCTTTTTCTGTATTGTTCGTACCGTTCCTCTGGAGCTGAGATGAACTAAACGCACATGTATGTATTTGCAGATAATGGTTAGTTCATGATAGTGTAAGCCTAAGGTCTTGCTTGGATAGGAGTACGTTTCATTGGGTTTTCTGCCAATACGAAAGAATAAAGCAAAATTTTGTTCTCGTGCGCCAAAATAAGGCATATATACTACATTGTTTGTGGTGATAGTGGAATCCAGCCGTAAGGTTGGATGGAAAGACACTTAGTTGTTGAAAATGATATTTGACGTGCACTAACCTGCAGGGCCATTATGCCATCTTCAGCTAAGTAAGACTCGCAGCAGGCAAAAAATTCATCCATGCATTCATGGCCAACATGTTCAATCATACAGCTGATTCACAGAAGAGGAATACGTATTATAACAATGAGTACATGTATTGTCGAAGTCACTGCGCACGTCTGTAATATATACTTACATGCTTATGATTGCGTCATACTTGTAAGGTGGTATGTGACGGTAGTCACACAGCAGAAAAGTTATGTGGTCCTAAAAATTAATAACAATAGACAGTAGAATTGTTAGCTAAGATTTCACCCTGCCGAAGTAAGCTGGGGACAAAACCAGATTAATTCTCTGTGCATGCATGTCTATATTTATCTATTCTATTCTATATTTAAAGTGCATGACAGGCTAGCCAGAAAAAATAAGTTGCTAGAAAATCTCACAAATAGCAGAGGATATGCCCATTTTTTATGTGGTACAGCAGCATAATTTTGCAAGTTTTACGGCTCAGATGTAAAGTTACTATCATTTTTTAAGGGGACATGTAAAGTTACTAGATCAATCAGCGACAGTCAAAGCTGTTAAAGGCCCAACATGACACTCCGCCTAGGAAGTTCATGAAAAGGTGTGTTTTCCGTAGCAATGAAAAAGCTTCGAAAACGGTAACGTGTTTGGATCCTTACTACTGCATGCCTATTTCTATTGTTTTTAATGTGCATGTCTATTATTTCCACGTGCCATTCTCGAATGATATTTCTCTTCACGAAAGATATTTAGAACCAAAAATATATTAAACCTGACTCTGTCCGATCCAAATGCTTAAAGAAATCTTGATTAACCAAACTATATTTGTATACTTTGGTTCCAAATTGAAAACTCTTCTCGCCAAATTCTACAAACCTATCGAATACTAACACATAGCAGTAAACTGAGTAAAGCCGTAACTTAGAGCTGAGGTGAGAAAATAAGTCAAAGCCAAACTATAATGCTGGCGGGCACGTGGGGGCCGGGAATACCGTTTCATTTGGAGTGGGCTGGTTGGACCCTGGGTTGTACGTGCCAGCTGCTCACCCAATCTGTCCCATTCAACTCTCGCAAATCTGAATCATGTCGATGGTGACCAAGGCAGCAGCAGGGGAGTAGGAAGGTGGTGATATCTGGAGCTCGTGATTTGTGGTCCTACAGGGAGGTGTTGTTGACTCCTTCGCAGCGGAAGGGGCGGCGATACTCGTTGCAAGCGGGTGGCAGGGAGAGGTCAAGCAAGCTATGGAGGGGGTTTGGGCAATGAATGGCATGTTGTGAAGAGGTGGTGGTCATCAGGTCATGACAAGAGTGGAGGCCGCGATGACTGTGCCGTTAGCGGTGGATGGATCAGGGTGGACCGCAAAGGGCGGGGGCCCCGAATCACAATCACTTGGTGGCACGCATGGAGACACAGTGGAAGCCGAAGCCGGTGCTTCAAGGGCATTCTTCCTCGACTACAGCCTCCACCAAGCAAGACAGGGCTACTTCGTCTAAGGTAAATGTGCCTGTATAGCCACACAAAGGAATGAAAGTTCCGATCTGGGACAACAGGCCAAACCGTCGCAGCGCTAGGAAACTGCACTAACCCTCGGTTTGATTCGAGTGTTTAGAGGTAACCTTAACCCTGCATTGTTGTATTGGTTTCTCCGTGCAGTATCAACGGAATTGGTCATGGGAATTTGTTGCTAAAGGAGAGGATTTTGTCCCCTGCAAAAAATGGGGAGGATTTGTGGTACAGTTTCCTTCTCCTGAGATGATTGAAATGTTGGTTGATTTCGAGGATTTCGAACTAAAAGGCTGCAATGTGTATGTAACAGTGAGGATTTTGACTGAGTTTAGACCTAAGGGGAGATTGCACAGGCGTGTGCGGGCAGATGGAGCCCAGAAGAGATGAGACGTTACAAGGGGATATGTGAGGGTGGATCTTCCAATGGAACATTGGACACAGTGGATATGCAGTTGTTGGAGGACCTCAATATTGTAAGGTTTAGAGTGGATGTAAAAAAATGTCAAGAAAATTCGACCTATGTTGAGGGTTAGGTGAAACCCTGGATATATGATATTCATTTTTCAGTAGAGTCAACTGTGGAGCATGGTATTCTGAATCTGGATACAGGTGGGCCGACTGGAAAGAGAACAACTGATAATCCTGAGCACTAAACAGAGAGTACAAAGAAAACACTAGGCAGAGAGAAGTAATGAGCCTGAAGGCTACCATCTTGCGCAACAGTTATATTTTTAACTGAGATTGGAACTCTGGTTATGCCTGAGCTAGAGAGTGTTACCCTGGAAACTGCAGAAATTTCAACACTGTCTCAGACTGAGTTTGCGGGTAATAAGATCCAGGAAGCAGAGTGTTGGATAGGCCCATTGACAAAGAAAAGGATATGGAAGAAGAAACTGTGAAGATAAAGAGGAAGCAGGAGGAGATGATGATGAACAATTGACTTATTTTCAAGGGTGTCAAGACAGAGTTCATTTTTCACAAGTGAAAGTGGCAGAATACTGAGAACCCTTTGGGACCAAAATAAAAAATGCTTTTGATCCCGATAATGGGAGCATTAAGAACGACAAAGAAAATGAGGAGCTGAAACTAACTGATGCTGGGTGGCTTGGGGTTCAGGAGGCTGGGTCTTCTGGAGCTAAGGTCAAAAGATGTGATAGGCTAAAATGCCAAGATGCTCACATGGCTGAGCTGGCTATGAAGACAGCAGCCCTGAAGAACGCTTTCTCAGGTACAAACACTGTCTCTGACAGCTCCCTTCTACCAACTACTCCCTCCGTCCCAAAATAAGCGTCGTAGATTTAGTACAAAGTTAGTACAACTTTGTATTAAATCTGCGACACTTATTTTGGGACGGAGGGAGTATTTTAAATACTTAATGATGTTTTGCTAGATCCAACTAATATGCTAGGAGGGGTTAATGCTAGTGATATTGATTTCCATGCTTTAACTTCTGTTGATACATCTTTGGAAGTGGTAAGAATGAATTTGTTTGAGGAAGAGGAAAAACATAAAAATGTGCAAGAACCCATGGAAGATAATCTGTTTCAAGTTGTGTCAGAGGAGAACGAAGATCTTACTATTGATAGTGGGTTAATGTTCCAAATGCTAACCCTAGTAGCGCTATGCTAAACATAACAAATAACAAGATTTTCAAATTGTGCTCCTCAGCTTTTAGGGTTGAGCCAACTAAAAAGGAGGTAAACACCGAAAGAAAAAAGTTGATATGGCAAGTGATCCTTTGTGTCTTTGACCTTGTTAGACCCCCAGACAGTACTGAGGATCAACTTGGTGGGTGGTTTGATACATTCCCAGTGTCCTATCACAAACTGGTGCTTTGTGGGGGAGGAGCAATTTGCTCAACAATTTGGAAGATCAGAAACGCAGCTTGCTTCAAACAACAATATCCTAGTGATCTTCTCAGCCTGTACAGCAACCCTGACGCTTGGGCTATTTTGCAGAAAGAACAAGATCGAAGAAATCTTGAAGAGTCTTGATGATACAACTAGTAGTCAAAGAGGCTTACGCGAGAAGACATGGTTGGGTCCCGATGGTTGGCAGGTTACTTAATGAATTAATGATCCTGAGAATTTTTTTGGGCTGTTGGCTCCTACATTCCTGGATCTGTAATAAGTAATTGGTTCTGTAGCGCAAAAAAGTAGCTGGTTTTGCAAACACTCTTTATGCTGCTTTGTTTAGTTTTTGCTTTTATCATTGTAAGAACTATGTGGTTTGGGTGGTTTCGCTAATGGAAATCGACAAGGGAGCTCGTTGTTTCAAAACATTGGCGGCAACAGAAACTAAATCAATTATTGGTAAAATTTGGGCCATGCTTGTACCTATCAAATGGCATATTCACTCTCACATCTTTACATCATCAATTACAAGAAAGGGTGGAGGTCTGGACGATAAAAAACCTAAAATACTCACACTACACTTTCTCAGTTGGCACATGCATATGGTGGATCGGTAATTACTGATAAACTATCAAACTGCACATGTATTTCCTAAAGGAGGGAGTAATATAGAAAATTTTCCTCACAGTACACTTTCTCAGTTAACACAGGCATATGGTGAATTAGCAATTATTGATAAACAATTAAACTGCACGTGTATTGCATAAAGCCGTAAACGAGGGCCTAACATATAACTAACCTCTAAGCCAGCTTCTCTTGCTTTTCCCTGGGCGTATTTAAGCTGCTCCTCCGACAAAGTGACTCCGGTGTATTTGCAGCCAGTTTGCTTAACCACTTGTATTGCCAAACTTCCCCAGCCGAAACCGATATCAAGAACATGATGCCCCCTCTCGACTTTAGCCTTTGGTTAAATGTGTATTTTGCAAGGTTGAAGTACCATCAGATCATGTTCACAACGTTGTCTAACTAGTAATCAGTCGAATGATACAATCTCTGGAGACATGGTAGTATTACCTTGTTGAGTAGAAGTCTAAGTTTACGTTCCTGGGCTGCTTCTAAGCTTTCGTTCTCCATCTACCAATTTAATTTTAGTCCATGATTAACAAAAATACTCTTCAAAAATTACAAGCTGCAGAACAAAATAACAAGATTTACAAACCTTAAAAATTGCACAAGAGTAAGTCATCGATTTATCCATAAAAAGCGAGAAAAACTCGTTACTCTGCACACATATATGAGAAGAAAGACAGAACTATTAGTATATTTTGGCATGTAGACGGTAAGTACCGAATGATAATCTATCATTTTTATAAGGTTTGGAACACAAAAAATCTCAATTTCTACAAGATCTGCAATAATTATAGCATTACAAATTGACCGAAGCAGCTAGTTATCTTAATCCTGAAGGAATATAATAACAAAAGAAGAGACATGAGTACTGACAAGATCATAGTGCTGAGAGACATTTCGGCGACTTCGTGTCACAGTGTTCTTCCTCGAGAATTTGCCCAAAAAGTACTTAGCATGTGCCAACCGACCTAATACATGCAATGGTGTCCATCGACCCCTGCAAACCGAACAATTTTTATATACATGATTAGTCACAATCACAGAGATTCATAGATACTACTTCATTTTTATGAAACAATTCATAGGAATCTAGTGGAGAATTGAAGGTTCAGAACCCTTTTCTGGCAATGCGGCGGTTCCTACGGTCATCTCTGTTAGCAATGAGAATCTGCAGGGGAGTGGATCATTGATTTGATCTGTAATGAAGAAAGAAATAGCTCTACCAATAAGCTCATAGGCTATGATATAGTTTTACCAGGATAAGATTCAGAAGGCCTTCTCTCTTGTCAAGAAAAGAGAAACAGCCGTTAATATAGGCTTCTGCCAAGCCAAGGTTTCCTTCTGTTGCAATCTGAAAGCCGTGAGAGAGCCAGGATAAACACATGTAGTTCAAATGAGAAGGTTGGATAAAGAAATTGCAGTGGAGTATATAAGAAATAAAGAATCATGCATGGACACATCACCAATCAGAAAAAACAAAAAATGCATGTGTAGGAAGAAAAAGAGAAGAGAAGATAACCTTCCAATAGAACAAGGGGTCATGAACTCGCATTACAGATTTTACACGGCATTTGTCGCAAGCTTTACCAAAGCTGAACACACTACCTCCTTCTTCAACCAATCTGCACGAAAAATTTTAAGGTGAAAAATAATCATAATTAGACGTCGTGTAGTATATTGATCATAAAAGGACTCACATCAAGTTGCCGATGGATATGTATAGGTTAAAAAATCTTGCAACTGCAAGGCGCACCCCAGCCTCAGTCCATGATGGAATCATCTGCTTTGGGTTCAGCAGAAGTTCGGATTTCTTTCCAAGCAAACCTTGAGCTGTTGCTTTCCCAGCCTGCATCGATTCAATATGTCCAATAAAAATAGACCGCATGTATCTATTTCATGAAATAGTCATTCTGAATTATGTGATTGAAACCAAAAACGTATTTTTCAGACTGGTGTAAAAAGGAAACGGCCCCCATAGATTAATAAAGGAGAACCTTGGAGATCTAGTAGCTTGGGCCTTAGGCCAACTAGAGGTAAACAAGGATATAATTTGTTATGGTTATGATAGGATTATTTATGTTCAGATTTGTTAGACTGTTGTCAAATATTTTAGCACGTAACAGTATTGTCCACTATGGCACACAGGTCCAAAAGAGAGTGGAGAGGTTGTGCATGCAAATACCTTCAATCCATCTTCATGGAAGCCGTGACCTGTTACCCAAGGCAGAAGAGACATTTGAGACCTGATGTTCTTATTTCATACCAAACTTTAATGTAGTAAAAGTATGTCGTACATCTACATGCAAGTTGTTGCGAACAAATCATCTACAAACTGAAATTCATGAAACAGGTTACCTTGATATGCCCCACAGAACCATATTCCTCTCTTTCCCTGGATCTTATCAAGCTGAAGATAAGCTTTCGCCGCAGCCACAGACGGAACAGGAAGGCTTGTAGACCATTTAAGGAGTACATGATCCGGAACACAGGGGGGGTTGAGTGTCACCAGGAAAGGCCTGGCAGATTCAATTTTCTGGAATTGCGAAAAAAGATCAAATATACCACAATTAAAAATTAAGTAATCCATTCATACTGCTGGAGGGGTTGGGCTGAAGGTTCCATTTTGCTTTTATTCAGTGAGTCTGCTCTAGAGTGTATTGGTTCTAAGGTGATGAAAATATGGCTTATTGCTACACAGAAATGACTTTATCCATTCTTCTTTCTTTTTGCTGCGGAGACATGCCTAGTCCTGACAACATGTAACGCTAACGTACAAAATGGTTTCAGCGTCGTAATAAATCCGGTGCAGGGCCCTTCTTCAAGATATATATCATCAATACAATTAATTCATTATACAAAACCTGTATGTGAAACCAAAGAATTTACCTGTATATGATTTAGCCAGTAAGTAACAGAAAAACCCCTGCTAGTTGTCCCCAGGAAATTCCAGGCGCTCCATGCCGACGAATTTCGGGGCATCAAATTTTGATCGCAGTGGAGGTATATATCCCTGCAACATAAATGTGTCTTGCGATTAGTACATCAGATCAAACTTTATTTATGCATTCGTTTAGCAATAGAAGACGGGAGAAGACGGGCTTTACCTGTGGACATACTGACAAGCACCTAGAATTTTCAATTCGTAATGTGTAGCTTCAGCTCCTAGTACTTTCAGAGCATTGGGTGCATGGACCCCAAGGATAACACTGTCATATGTTTCCTCTGAACCATCATTCTCCAAGACTCTGTGGCCAGCTGCCAGTGCCAAGATATTGTTTCCGTTAGTGCCAAGATAATATGATGACAGACACATTGTTTGTACTCCCAGGAAATCAACAAAGAGTTTGGCATTAGCAATAACGCATGTATTTACCTCCATCAAAACTTGAAACGGATTTGACCCGACAGCTGGTTTTAATTCGACAGCCCATGCTTTCCAATTCTCCTTTTACCTGCGTGTACGCAACAGTTGCACTGTTTAATCCCTGCATTTGACTGCAGCTAAAGCCTATAGAGTATAATAAACAGCGATCATGTGTGACCCTGTTGTCACCCATCTGGGTCGCTGTAAGTACCTTGTCTACAACGGACTGCAAAAGAGCCTTGACAGTGGGCAACTGGGGGTAGCGAAACAGCTGAGAGTGCAGCAACTTTAATCAGCTTTCTAATGCACAAAGAAGAATTAAGAATGCAAATGCAGTGGGAATGGAACATATATACAAAGTAGCTAGGCACCTGAAGAAGGTCATGGTTACGGAAAAATGATAGCACGAAGAAAGCGGACAAGCTCAAAACACCTTGGAATGAAAATGGCCACAGGCCTGCACACACTGGAATCTGCACCAAATATATATTTTCGTGTCACCAACTCAATAGTACATAATAACCAGCCTTAATTACCGTCCCCTGCACTGCACCAATGTTGGTGGGAAAACATACTAGCCATCAAGTAGTCAGCCCAGATTTTCATTAGAATTTGAACATTTCATCTGAATTTTATAATTAACAGAAAATTGTAGTTTCTTTTTACAGTTTTACATGACTGTTCAAAAACATAAAAATCAAAACTTGAATATAGAAATTCTGATGTTCGCCAAAGAGTTGCTGGATACACCAAAAAAGGAGAAGCATAAGCAAGTAGATTAGAAGCAGTACAAGATAAGCTTCTTGGAAAAATAGCGAATATCCATGTGACTGAATGAACTGCCCCAATGTCTCATTACAGTCCACGTCAGGGTTATGTTCATGATACTCCAGGTACCTTCATTCCAAAGATTAAACCAGCAAGTTAATTGTTATCATATATAAACACAAGGCATATGTACAGCTTCACATGAGAACTGAGGGACTGAACTGCTTACGTCAGAGCATCGTTCTTGAACTTCAGTATCTCACGGACCATACGCCAAAAACTTGTTTTCAGTATATTGGCTTTTTGCGCCAAGAGGCTCGAGATACCGTTGCCATTGCCCCACTCACATCCTCTGCTGCCGCCGTCCGATTGTGTGCTCACTGAGAAAGACATGTCTGATCTCTCCATCTCCACCCCGAGCCCTTCTAACCATTCCATCATGTGGGAATATGTTACCTACAATTGATGCATATGGTACAACAAAAAATCTTATAATATAGGTTTACGAAGATCTTCCTCTGAATAGATTTAATCAGAGTAAATTAAAATATCAAAATAGGTTACAACCATGCACACTAAACAGATATAAACTAACATGTACAGCTACAATTGTATTTGCAACCATAAGCATTATAGTACAATTTTGAAAACATGACAATACATAACTTAGGCAGTCAATGCGGCTCCATTCAAGGGATGTACAACAGATGACAGCAAATGCTAGATGGACACATGTCATAATCTTAGATAAGCACTGAATTGTAAGAAGGGAACAAGAGCTCTGATTGTTGAGATCATGCCAGATACCGTGAGGAAAGGCCTCCCAACATTGGTTAATGCTAGGCGTGGGCGCCAATAGCGCTGGAAATTTGATACCGAGGGAAAAAAAGTCTATCTCTGAACTCTGAGTAAAACACATAGATGAACACACGAACTTACACCAGCACACACATTTCGACAACGCCTACGAAAGACTTAACTCTTGAACAATTTTTTAATATAATATTTTTCGAAATTTTCCTAATTGCTCCAAAAGCCATAATGATTTCTTCCTTCTGAACAATAAAGCAACTTTCACAAGCCTTGTAAACATTCTCATTGTGACAGCTGAACCTTTTCCTGTACTTTTCAGAAACTTCATTTTCCCAGCAAAAACCATAATGTTCACTTCCCTCTATATAATTATAACGGAACAATTTTCATAAGCCTGGTGAGCATTCTCGTTCTGACTTCTGACTGATGATCTACGGGAACATTTTTATGAGATATAGACACATTTAAGAAAACGAAACAGTAATGCGAAGAAACTAGTGCTGTAGAATCTACCCACTCGCTAGGAAAGTTCCGAACCTAAATCACGGCCAATGAAATTGCTTCCCTCGAGCTAGTAACAGTGTCATTTAGATCGCGCCTAACTCTGAATGGTGAGGTCAGATACCGTAGGTTCATATGCTATGGTGGTGACCAATCTCCAAGCTGACATAACCCAGTTAAAAATTGATTTAATGAGTCAAATTGAGTCTTAGTTTGAAAACAAAATGAGTCAAGTTGAATGGCAGTATTTGGTTGGGTAATTGTTTGTACACAGTTAGTCTTTCCGAACTAAATCAATGAGCAAATAAGTAGACACTGGATGAGTTTGGCGCTTAGAAGCATTTTACCGAGCACCTTCCCTGCTGTCTTGGAGACTGACGGGGCTTGCTTCAAATGACGGCGGCAGGGCGTTGCAGTAGGCGAAGGCATAGGGCTGCAAGGGGGAGGCTTCGTGGCGCCGCCGAAGCAGCATCGGTGGGTGCCGGGGGGCGCCTCGTCGGAGCGGCTTTCGGGCCGGCGCCGGCTGACATAGGCGAACGCACAGAGCAGCGATGGGTAAGCCTCGACGGTGGCGGCCCGCCGGAGACGACGGTGTGGTCGAGATCGCCGGTTGCGGCCCGCCGGAGACGACGAAGTTGGCCGCCGCGGCGGAGGACCATAGATGATGGCTGGCGGAATCAGTGGAAAGGTTTTTTTTTTTTTTCGAGGAGAAGAGTAAGTGGAAAGATGTCCAACGAAATTAATTGTTAGGGCCGGGCCCATTTCCATCCTTCTTCTGTTTCAGATTTCCTTTTTTATTATTTTATTTACTATAGGAGTAGTTGTTTTCTGCTGTTGTTTCTTTTTATCTTTCCTATATTTTTATTTTATTTTATTTTTAATTTAATTCTTCGCCTATATTTAATTTTTTTTTCTTTCAAGGTATATGTTTGAGTTTGAAATATGTTAATAATTTTTTTAAGTATATGAAGAACATGTTTAATCTGTCAACGTTTTCTAATATCTTTTATATACATGAATATCTCTAAAAATGTGTGATAAACATTTTGTTTCATTTATATGGGCATTTCTACCGAGGTACGTGAATTTTTTTCAAAAAAATTGTACAGTAATATATTAATTTTTCTGTTGTTTTAAACTCATTTTGACAGTAACATTTTACGACATGCTAGAAAACACATTTTAAAAAACGCAAACTTAATGGACCGTTCTAAACATAACATGCCGTCCACTCAAAAACTGAAAAGAGCATGCCCGGTTCTACACGAACATATTGCCACAAAGGGTCAAGGGAACCCCTAAAAAACAAATGGTAAAGAGAATATGTCATAATTAAAATCAGCACCGAGTTACAAGAAGCAAACAAGGACTCCGAATGCCAAGATTAAGTACACGTTTGGACTCTCTCCGCTCTCCAACTCCACTCCGGAGCGGAGCAGCATCCGGTTCTAATTTGGGGAGTCGCTGAAAAGACGCTCCGCTCCATACTCAAGGAGTGGAGAGTTGCCGAACAGGGCCTAAGGTAGGATCTATATATTTCTCGCAAAAAAGAAAAGGTAGGAAGGATCTATATCTAGAGGTTCAGCTCCAGTATTCACCTCAGTGATCTAGTATATCGTTTTCCTTCTCTCCTTTTTTTTGGACGGTTTTTCCTTCTCTCTTGACAATGGAGCAATTTTTACAAGCCTTGTAAATATTCTTGTCTATGACAGCGGTACGTTTTCGTATACTTTTTTCAGAAACAATTTTATGCGAGGTACAGACACACTTGTAGAAAACCAAAGAGTTGTTCTATGGTTCTCTTCTCGAGTTGGTTCTGCATGAGGCAGGTGGCTTCACTCATGCATGTACGTACGTACCTGGTTGAAGATCAGGAAGCCGAGGTCGAGGTGGACGCGTCCGGCGCCATCGTCGACGGCCACCGTGCTGGCACGCCCTCCAAGGCGGTCCTCCTCCTCGTACAGGGTCACACGCACGCCGTCTCCGCCACTGGCGGCGAGCAGCTCATGCGCCGCCGCCAGCCCGCTCACCCCGCCGCCGACCACCGCCACCCTCATCCTGCTCTGCTCTGTTCTCCTCTGCTCTCTCTCAATCTCCCTCTAGCTCTGTATCTCTGCTCTGCCCTCCCACTTCTATTTAAGTCGGACTGCCGGAGTGGACGATGGGCTTGGGCTGGTCTAGTCTAGTGTGAGTCACACAACTCACATGACATCGTCCTCCAACGTGCTACGTCTTCACCTAAAAAAAACAACGTGCTACGTCTCAACAAACAGGATTTAGAGACAAAGAATGGGATTAGGATTAAGATCCCCGAATTATAGATCGGAGCTTAATGATGTCCGCCCCTCTTCACCCTTCTGCTTCTTTCGTTCTCGTGGGTTGTCCCTTGCTATTTATTAGTCTTCAAATAGTAAATAATATATCTAGAGTGTTCAGCTACAAAAATATTCTAGAGTGCTAATATTTCTGGTAAGATACAATTCTTCGTGTTTGCGATATACAAGTTGCCTCAAATTTGAATTCAGGTTAGCGATTCTGGAGAGAAGAGGAGGCGTAGACGGGGTGCCAAGGCAAGTGACATCGAGGTGGGCGGTCGCTGAAGAGGCCGATCTGGGAGTGACTTGGAACCAGGGACGACGCGACAGCATCGTCGGCAGGGGAGGGGAGATAGGGGATGACGGTTCGGGATGTGGGGTGGGTTGCTACCGTTCAAGAAGAACGGTGGGTGTGTGTGTGTGTGTGTTGGGGGGGGGGGGGGGGAGAAGCATTACGAAGGCGGCAGCAGCGAGGCGTGCAGGGGGTGCCGCCAGGTAGGCGGTCCGCGGGATGGGCGTCTCGAGGAAAAAAATACGAGGGAGAAAGAAGAAGAAGAAGAAGAAGGCCAAACGACTGGAACCTTTTTCGAATGCCTCATATATAATTGGCCCATATTTCTTCAAATTTTAGCACATTAATTATAAACATAAATTTCTTTTGTTGTTACTTTTTACACATAAGAGCATCTCCAACCGGACCCCCTACTCTGCCCCCATATGTCCGGGTGCATAGCCCAGACACCAAAAAATGACATCCAACCGGACCCTACTCAGCCCATATGTCCGGGTTGCCTGGCACCCCTCAAACCCAACCCGTATGTACGGCAGATTTGGGTCCGTCCGGACGCGTCCACCATGTAGGATTTGACAGATGGACCCACCCTAATCCTCTCCAAATTGTCCCCAACCCTCGCCTGAATTACCCTAGGCCTCTTCCTCCCTTTTGCCTCGTCTGCACCGCCCTTGCCTTGCTCGCCGTTGTACCCACCTCTGTCACCATCCCAACCCGTAGCAGCACCACCATGTGCCCGAAACCCCTCTCGGGCGTCCATGCCTCCCACAACATGGTTGTCGCCTCGGTGCGTCCTATTCAGGCGGACGTACACCTCGCCCGCCATGTGTTCGATGAAATGTCTGAGCAGGTCCGGCAGCGACTCCGGCTCAGAACTCCTCTCCCTCTCCAATTCCGACCCCATCCACGACGATGAACGGGTGCGGCAGCGACTCCAGCTCAGAGCTTGAATACGAGGAGGAGATGCCCCTCCACATTGCGCTGGAGCGGTCCAAGGTGGAGACCGGCGGCAACTCCGGATCTGGAGCGTCGCTGCAGCTCCCGCGTCGGCGCAGCGCGGACACCGGAGCTGGATCCTCCCGGCCCGCACGCAGCAACGCAAGGACATCACAGTCCGTGCCGGCCCCGCGCCGTCTCCTTCCCCCGCCGGCCGCTCCTCCACGCGGCCAACGTTGGTGCTTGTGCTCGCGCCGCCGTCCCGCACACGCACTCCAGAGTCGGAGGCGCGCGCTGCGTGCCACGAGAGGCAGCGTGCACGGGAGAGGGATGCGGCAGAGTAGTCCGCACGCCGCCGCCGCAGGACGGAGGCAGAACCCAACGAGGACATGCGCCGCCTCGCATGGGTCTACCGCCGCTCCCTGACGACGGCGGAGACGGATGCTCGCCGTCTCCGACGGAATAACGCTAAGGTGCTCCGGCTTGCTATTGAGCAGTCGGAGCGCGAGGCGAAGGAGGCGGTGGCTGAGAAGGCTCGGGTCGCCAGGTTGAAGCGGGAGCAGGACAGGGCAGTTCGTCCGATGAAGGGGCTCATTGTCCTCTCTGACTCCGACTCAGACGACGACGACAGCTGCACCTCCTCACAGCCGCGGACGCCTACAGCTTGATCCCCCCTCCCCCCTCAATGTTTATATCGCTTTTAGTTGTAGATGTTTAAGAACTTGTCCGGTGACAAACTATGATCTTTTGGATGTGGCGAAGTTTGTTATTGTCCATTTGCAGCCAATCTTGTGTTCCTTTACATCCAATTCTTTGATCCGTTGATCACGTCGGGTAGATCAACGTTTGCATAGGTAGTATAGGTATAAGGCGCCGGATATAAGATACACGGATGCAGAGTGCCAAATACGAGGCGTGCTCGGTCAGTGTCCGTGGACGCGCACGGACGGTGTCCGCGGGCGTTTGAGGGACCGGATTCGGCCATCGCGGCTGTAGATGCTCTAAGAGGGCTATCTTTTTTATTTTATCTTTCGGCCGTGTACTTTATCTAACCTTGATATCCTGATCGACGACCAACCACCTGCACAGGCCAGTGCTGGGAGCGACCGCACGGTCGGAGTGCTCCAAAATTACAGGGAATCGCTGCCTCCTGTGGGATGCTACTCCCTCCCTCCATCTATTATAGTCCATGGAAAAGGGCCGGTCGCTCTCGTTCCGTATCGAGTGTGGACCTGCGAATCAAGAGCCTATACGGTGGACATGGGTGGGGATGGCAGTCTCTTGTTGCAATTCATTGGCTCACCACGAGATCGGTGTCAGGAGACATGCCACCATGCGCAAGGTGCATGTGCCTGCCTACCATGGCCGGGTACGTGTCACTGTGTCAGCATGCATGCATGTGACCCTCTGCACAGTCTAGCACGGGCAGCGCTGCACCGGGTTTCGCTCGTACACGTACTACTACGTGCTTATCAACCGCTTTCGCCGGCATGCACTTCATTCATTTCTCTGCAGCAATGCACTGTCTGTGCTCATCTGTGCAGTGCAGCCGGTGAGGTTGGCCCCGGCGAGTGCCGGGTGCCGAGTGAAAACGCATGCATTTCTACCGTAAACACCGTAGGCCAGGCCCGGCGACGATCGACCAAAGGAAAGTGGTCTCTCGGTACGTACGCGCGTGTACTCCGCTACACGTACGCGTGCTAGATGTGCATGCAAAACCCAGTGCAACCTCACATGCACGGTGACAGATCGATCGACAGCCGTAGTAATATCAATATCGGGAACACGTACGTACCCCGTCCATCTCCTGTGCGTATATGCTGTGGCTAGTTTCGTCCTCTCATTCACTGTCACGTGGTCACTGGTCATGGTCAGCCAAAAACTTTTGCTGCATTGGTCGATCTCAGCTAGGACTAGCTAGTATCATGTCCATACGTGCGGCATGCACCGTCTGCAGCGATTGTCGAGCATTCAAGGCAGCGATTGTTCAAACCGATCTTGTTGCTGTGTAACAGTATGTCAGAGAAGCGAGTAGTGTTTTTAGTTTTTACTGCTCGTGTCATCTCCCATGAAGTATGTAATCTCGGAGTCGCCGTTAGCTTTACCGCTCCTACGAGTTCTCACCGGGCTGCATCATGCTGAAAAATAATGAAAGAAACACATCAAGGTGTACAAGGAGTCTAGGACCAAGGAATGGGGTCTTGCGAGAGGGGTTGATCGCAAGCCAGAGGTGGCGATGCCGGGTGTTTCTAGGCTTCCGTAGTTGAGGAGGACCGTGAGGCACGGTGATGCCCGCCCTCGTTACGGGATTTTCAGAGCAAGTAGAAACGCATAACGTGCTTTCGCTACCGTTGGGAGGGGTTTGCGCTTCGTGACCACAAGGTCTAACATCATAGAGGGACACCCTGATCATCATCATTCAGGGCTTTGGAACGTGCCTTTGTGGTTTTCGGACTGGGTGGCGGCTGATGCGTGGGCGAGGGAGCCCGGTTCATGAGCAGAAGCCCTGTAATTTGGATGCGATCTATGATTGCAATGTGAAATCGCAATTCCATTGATGGTACACCATTTCAAACGCCGTCATGAAGTATTGTGGTGTGATTGCACAAGTGGAAAGATGGTGGCCACCAAGGCGCATCAATCGCAGAGATCATAAGTTTTGCTTCTGATTGCTCTACATATTGGTCAGTTCATTAATGAACTCAATGTTACAAGTTGATGATCACGTCATTCTATAGCCCGAAGGCGTTGTATCAAAGGATGGATACCGCCATACTGATAGAAGAGCGGCCTTGGCGTTGGGCACAGCGTTTTCATTCGCTTTTTCAGTGACCGCAGCTAGTCTATTTATGCTCCAATATGCGGATCTTGGCTATTTCATGCTCCAACCTACGGATCTCGGCCATGGCTTCCGCGCTAGTTTCATTCGCTATCCGTAGCTGAGCCTGAAGACTTTTCACTTCATCCAGCAGCCTATCCTTTTCCTTTTCTTTTTCTTTTTCGGTCACCACACCCGAGTCCGAGTGGCTGTCATCCTTCAATTGACTGGGGGTCTCGGCCTTGCCTGCTTCCTCGCTGGTTTCTTTGGCTGTCCGTAGCCGAGCCTCGGCATGATTCACCTTCTCCAGCGGCCCACCTTTTTCAATTTCCTTTTCCATCACCGTAGCTGCTAGTTTATGCCTCAATTGACGGGTCTCGGCCATGGCTTCCTCGCTTGTTTTCTTGGCTTCCAGTAGCCGAGTCAGGAGGCCATTTAACTTCTCCGCAGCCACTAGTTTATGCTTCAGTACACGGGACTCAGCCTTAGCATCATCGCTAGTTTTCTTTTCATTCACGACGATAGCAACAATCGACTTCCTAATATAGTTGGCAAACCTTCGCTCTTCGGACGACCATTCGTGAGACAAGTTCTCAGATGACGCATCCATTCTCTCAACGGACTTCGCGAGCCAACACATCACCATACATATCTCATCGTTATTCAGCGGACTCATGTCGATCTTGTCTACTTGTGTCAGACCATGCTCGTTCTTTTGTTCAGTCGGGGCCAAAATTTCTGAACATGCAAGCTTGTCATTGTTCGGTGCCTCTGTTAGCCCTTGGACCTCTGCACTTGCGTCAGACTCAGCTCCCTGTGTCGCTCCAGTATCAATCGCTACACTCAAGTCTGGTGCATCTTTCTCTGCAGGATCAATTGTCAGGTCAATGACCCTAGTACTAGTAGTCACCTCATCTTGCAAGCATCTGACGTTGTCACGAAGTACAGCAGCTTGAGATTCTTTATCTTTAAGCAAAGTGCTTGTTTCATCTAATTCTCCCATGACTGAACCAAGAACAGAATTATCTGCCTCAAGCTTGCTCTTGTTGTTGTAGAGTTCTCTAAAGATTCCATGCATTACCGAAAAAGGCTTTCGCCCCGCTTTATATATAAAGCAATGATCAACAGCACCTGGTACAAACGCACACCCCCACAACATACGCACACACACACCCAAAGCATGACACATAGGTGCTGAGCGCGGCAACACCATCCCTAGCACTATGCGAAGAGGTGAAGCCGCATATGACGAACCGTGGGCTCCAAGGCGGCGCCTTCAAGAAGGGGACGACACCGGAGCGCCGCCACCGCCCGATCCGAGGATTAGAGTTTCCCCTGGAGCAACACGACAGTCAATGAGAGCCGCGACGACGCCTTCAAGAAGGGAACGAGCTTCGCCGCCGCCGGTCCGTCCGAAGATAGAGCAGGTTTTCACCCCGGCCACCAATCACCACCACCGAATGCCACACCCCGGCTACCACGCCGCCCACACGGCCATCGCAACCGGGCAGCACCCAGCCACGGGCTCTGCCCATGAGCCTCGCGAACCCACCATCAGGGCCGCCGCCCCGACATCCAAGACCTTGACACCATCTCACCCGAGATCCGCCGCTACCCCAACCAAAGACACGAGCGGAAAGGACCCGCCTTTCGCACCCCTGGGCTGCCCCCAGTGCTGAGACCCAATAGGCCGGTCAAAGGGGGTGGGCACCCTCTCATACGCCATGAATTCTTTCAGACTCTATGAAATAAGAACAGAAGGGATTAAGAAAGCTTCTCAAATACGTATAATTCAAGTGTCTAAATCATGAAAGGAAGCAGGGTAATTTAGTAGCCATGCATCAGTGTCATAAAGTATAGTGTTTCTTATGGTCTATCGAAAGATCCTAGAAGAGCTACATCCGACGATCTAGCTTGGAAGTATGAGTTCTGGCAAGATTTGGAGAGGAAAGATTTACTCCAGTGTTCATTGTGTGGCAAGATAGTCCATGCTAGAGTGAGAAGGCTGAAATGACACATCGCCGTGGTTACTGCGAACATGGTTACCGCTATATACGATGTTCTGGATATTCCAATATGGACTATATATGAACTGAAATGAGTGAAGAAACACACTAACACGTGTCTATATAAATCCAATCCAGAAACAAGTTAGAACATCTCACATTTAATTTATGAACGGAGGAGTAGGTGGTCAAACTTTGACCTAAGATATGAGAGGGACTAATAAACCTGGACGGAGGAAGTAGCGCTTAAACGGCGAGCGACCCCCCCGCGGCGCGCCAAAGCGCCTCGCCTTGCCTTAACATTGGGTGCTCCCAGAATGTTCATAAGTAGTATTTTGAAGATAATCGATAGTGTCGTTAGGAGTCTGATGTCAGGCCTCATTCATCCTCAGGTAGGAAGATGTAACCACTTCATAGAAATTTGTTCATAGCAGTGCCCACTTAGGTTTCAACCAGCTCTAATTGATCTTTTAAAGATCTATCAACAGATATGTGCCCATTGAAGACAGTGCACCATGGCACCAAAACAGAATATGGTAATGAGGAAAGACTCCCAACCCACCAGCTTGATTCGATTTTAAATCAGTTGATGATTATAACAAATAACACCTACCGAGTAATGAGTCAACGTTTTTATTGCACCCACCCGTTGGAACAAAAATTGACAACAAGACAGGTGAAAGATTGCAGTGTATTTTGTAAAGCACTACTCTGTTCGAGTTGGCAACAAGAGTCGTAAGGACATATGACAAAAATAGTAAGAAAGAAAATGGGAGCGTTACTTACAAGCGGTGGCAAGCATCCCCAGAAGTCCTGTAGAAAAAACAGAGAGAAATAGATCAGACGATCCTGAATTCTTCGTATATTACAGAGACCAATAAGGAGCATCAGCAACGAACGAACAAGTACCTCCGCTAGACCGTTGAGGTACCTCTCATCAGAAGAGAAAATTGCGATGCCAGAGGGTGCTTTGTATAGCAGCATAGCCGTTGGATCACCCGAGAAACCAAGAGAATTACAGATGGAATCCTTCAGACGGCAAAGTATCACCTCACAACCCGGAACATCAACATGCAGACAGATTATTCTCTGAAAGCAAATGGTGATCAAATACTGTTCACCCAAAAATAAGCAACAAGAAAGCTTACAAAGTTATACTAACCAGTTCCATTTGAATTATTATTTTATATTCGGCACTTCCCACAACTAATGCCTTGTCAGAACCACACAGCTCAATGAGACTGTCAGCCAACTGATTATCAACAGACTTATTAGCAAAGTCAATGGGCACCCTATCATATGGTTTGAATATTTCCAGACTCTGAGAAAAAAGCACAGAAGGGATTTAAAAGGCTTGTCAAATAACAAAATATAATGTATAATGCAAGTGTCTAAATCACAAGAGCCCCCCTACAAAAAACCATGAAAGGTGGTAGGTTAATTCAGTATCCCTGCATCAATCATAAAGTATAGTGTTGCCTAAGTCTTTGTTTGTACAATACTCTCAGCGGTGCTCCCAAAATGTTAATACGTAAAGCTACATGCTGGTATTTAAAAAAACAACCCAAAGTGACATTCACTCATTCTTCTTGGTAGGAGTACGCGTCAGAGGGCTCATTCATCCCTGGCTAGGAAGATATAACCACCTCGTAGAAATTTGTGCATAGTAGTACCCACTTAGGTTTCAAGCAGCACTTTTAAGGATCTGTTAGCAGATGTCAGGCCATGGAGGACAGTACACCATGGCACAAAAACAGAGCATGGTAATGGGGGAAAGACTCCAGCCCAGAAAAGAATATGGTCGACCGACCAGCTTGATTCAATCTTGAATCAGTTTAATAACAAATAACAACTACGTACCGAGTAATGAGTTATTGTTCATATTCCACTCACCTATCGCAACAACAAATTTTTTACAATAAATAAAGGCAGGTGAAAGAAAATTGGAGTGAATTTTGTAAGCCATTACTACTCTGTTCGAATCGGCAACAGAAAGCGTAGGAAAATATGACAGAAATAGCAAGGAAAGTGCGAGCGAGCTTTACTAACAAGTGGCGGCAGGAATTTCCAGAAGTCCTCCTAGAAAACAGAGAGAAATCGATTAGATCACAGTGACAAAAATAAAATAAAAAAGGAGCATCAGACCAAGCACCTTGGTTGGACCGTTGAGGTAGCTCCCATCAAAGGAGAAAATTGCGATGCCAGAGGGCGCTTCGTATAGCAGCATGGCCGTCTTAATCTCTCCTGCCGATAAACCAAAGCAAGCTTGAGCAAATGGAACTACACAACTCCCAACCAACCCAACCCGAACGAAGGTGCGTATCTCTCCACTCCCCACCAAAGTTTTAAATGGCTATAGCCACCACCAGAAACGGTACTTTTCCCCACGGCCAGAACCCCACAGGAAAATGCCGATTACCGACAGGAAATATTTTCCTGACGGTTAACCGACATGCAAAATCCGTCAGGAATAAAACGACGGGGAAATGGATGAATGCCTGACGGTAAACCGACAGGAATTATTTCCCTGGCGGTTGTTCCTGTCGGCCACTCCCAGGAAAATCTTAGATCCGTCAGGTTAAGAAATCAGCTTGTTATGACGGTTCCCGTCAGGAAAAAGACGCCAGGAAAACCATATTTCATTTCATGCAATTAACCATGCATTTAATCAATATATATTTTCTGGTAAATAGATATTAAACAAATTGTCCACATCATATATCAATGACAGCCGAGTATCCAAAAAAACAATCTATATACAACACATAAATTTGAATCCATATTTACACTTGACCAAGGATTGCATAAAATACATACAGGCCACAACCACTGTAGTTATCATATCCATCAAACTGCACAAAACAATGCAGTGATAGCAAAATACATGGATAAAGCCTCCTAGGTTAATGACCAGGGACATCAGTTCAGAAAAGTGAATGCAACAAAAGGATAAGCAGCTAAGTTTGGCCCGGAGCATATGGTACTACTACCCACATATCCAAACTACCACAAAGACCATTAGTCATCAATTGCCATGCAAGTGACTAGTGATATCCTCCTCGGGAGGCACCATCAGGATTGAAGCCACAATTTTGATCGTTACCACCAATGTTCTCCTCATCATTGCCACCGTCAATGTTGCCATGGTCGATAGGGCCATCCTCTGAGCTAACATGAGATGAATCTGCGTTTACCTACAAGATCGTACACAACAATAATGAGAACAGGCACATAAGAACACATGATTTGAAGATGAGCTGTTTTACGGTGATTGGGTTAGTACTTGGAGTACTTAGCAGTACTTACATGTCTGATCACGTCTGATTTTTATTAGCCGTCCGATCTTGCGGGGAATTTTAATTGATTAAATTTAATATGTTAATTGCGATAAGGGCATAATGGTCCAGGAGGAAATATCTTTTCTTGAACCGATCACCTGAGGACCAGATCCATGTCTACTCGATCCAGTTCAGAATCCTCCTCCGATGTATTCGTCGCCGCTCGCCGCTCCTGACCTTCTCCGTCCTCGACCTGCCTGGTGAGAGGAATAAATTCATCGTCCTCGTCCTCCACCCAACCAACCCCAGCCCCCACGCCGTCACCGAAGAAGAAGAAGGCCGGATCTGCGCCGGCTGAATCGGCGGCGACGGCGGCGGGCGATCCCATCTCTTCGCGCGTACCATCCTTAAGGTATGAATTCGGCTTGGCGTTCTGCTCGTTCTCTTGGCCGTTGCGCCCCTTCCACCGTGCATGCAGTACAATCTCAACCCCACAAGATCCGGGTAATTTAGCAGTATGTGAGATTTGTACGGACTAGAACAACGAATGGAAAGCTTCATCGTGGCATAGTTTCTCTTGAGCTAATCGCATCATGTTAGTTTAACTAAGATGTTGAGGGCATTGCTTACTTCCTTTGGTACCGCAGAAAAAAAAGTGACATACTTGACGTTTGAGATGAGATATACTAAAGGAAGATGAGATACTGGTTCATTAGTTGACTTAATTTAGTTTATTAAAGTCATCATCACTTTAGGTTTGCATAGTGCATGAAATATAGTTTAAAGGAAGATGAGATACTACTTGTTGGGCGTTGATGATTGGTTTCCCTCACATGTCAAACGAGCAAAGTCTTTTCCATGCACTTGTCTTTGCCTATGAGCTATTTTACACCTGCAACATTGATAAACAGAAAGATGTTGATGATTGGTTTCCCTCACATGTCATATGCAGGAAGACATGGCGTATGCAAGTGATGAGAGTATGTTCGAGTATCTAAATGTTGTCAGCAAGATGTTTGATAGTGAGGCTGAAGGCTATGAATTCTACAACAAATATGCTCTTGAAAAAGGTTTTAGTGTGAGGAAAAGCTACGTTGAGTGGGATGGATCCAACAAATACATAATTTTAAGGAAAATTGTGTGTAGTCGTCAAGGGTTTCGCGAAGAGAAGCACATGAAAAGAAAGATGGAAGATAGAAAGAGGAGGCCACGAAGTTTAACTCGTGTTGGGTGTAATGCTAAATTGGTCATTACGAGACAGGAGGAAACCGGTCGGTGGTTTGTCAAGGATTTCATCGATGAGCACAGCCATCCTCTAGCCCCACGGGATCTTTCTTGTCTGCTGCGTTCGCACAGACGAATTAGCGATGAGCAGAAAGCGGACATTGCGGACATGGAAAAATGTGGGATCCGCAAATACCGTATTATGTGTATTTTGTGCTTTCAATACGGTGGATTTGATAAGGTTGGATGCATAAAGAGGGACATTTATAATTTCTGCCATGCTAATAAGCATGAGACAATCAGTGCCGGTGATGCTAATACGGTGATCATGCACATGATGGCGAGGCGAGAGCGAGATGTGGATTTTTTCTTCAAGTACTTGGTAGACGAGCATGGCCATCTGAAGGGACTGTTCTGGGCTGATAGTCAATCGCGACTTGACTACGAGGCTTTCGGAGACGTCATTGTTTTCGATAGCACATACAGAACCAACAAATACAATCTGCCATTCGTGCCGTTTGTCGAGTTGAATCACCACCGGAGCACTGTCATTTTTGGCTGTGGTATAATTTCTCATGAAACAAGCCAGTCATACGAGTGGATGTTGCGGACCTTTTCTGATTGCATGGCACAGAAGCATCCGATATCTGTGATCACAGATGGGGACCTTGCAATGCAGAGAGCAATCAGGGTGGTCTGGCCAGACTCAAACCATAGACTATGTATATGGCACATTCAGCAGAACATTGTACGCCATCTGCATGATGACGACGTAAAGGAGGAATTCAGATCTTTCATTTATGATACTTCTTCCATTGAAGAGCATGAGATAGAATGGATATACTTCTTACAACGGAATAAAGTAACCAGTGAGGAGTCTTGGCTGCATCAGATGTATCAAATGAGAAAGTTGTGGTGTGCTCCATATCTTGAGGGGCGTTGTTTCCTAGGATTGAGCAGGAATCAGAGGAGTGAGAGCTTGAACTCTATGCTACATACGCATCTTGAGGGTAAGATGTCGTTGTTTGAAATGCTAGAGCACTATGAGCGTTGCCTTGCGTCGCGACGGATTAACGAAGCTCTCCATGACGTCGAAGCCTTGCAGTCCGTTCCATTTACAGAGGAAAATGCTTCGCCACTTGAGAAACACGCCGCAACAGTTTTCACACCTAGTGTCTTTAAGATGGTCTTATGGAGCATAGATGCTGTCAGCAAATGTCAGATCAGAGAGATACTAGATGGATCAGAAGATTCCACTTTTGTTGTGTCCAAGCAGGAAAGAATGGATAAAAAGTTTGGAGTGCGCATTGAAGAGCAAGGAGGTCTTTTGCACAGGGTGAGTTGTTCTTGCCGTAAGCTGGAATGCGCAGGCACACCATGTTCCCACATTTTTTACATATTGGGGATTTTAAAACAAACAATTCTGCCCAGTTGTTGCGTTTCCACTAGGTGGACTATGAATGCAAAATGTGCATACGCACCTACCAGAAAAAACCAGATGTATGACTATTCGGTAAGCCTGATGAGGTACCGCGAGTTGCGGAATAGTAGTCACGCCGCATGTTTCAAGGCATGCCACTCTGATGAGGACTATCACCGTCTAAATATGCTTTTGCAAGCACAACATCATGGCAAGCAATCAAGTTTTGAACAAGCTGACAGCAAGGAGTCAGCTAATGCTCAGTATAACAACATTAGGTTTGGCCCGTTGATGCCGCACTCGGAGAAAGTTGATAAGGTTCTGGATCCCGTGCATGTGCCAGGCCGAGGTGCACCGAAGAAAAGGCTGCAAGCAAAGACAAAGAAGTCAAGATCACAGAATATCTGTGGCTATTGCAAGAATCCTGGTCACAATCAACGTAAATGCGCTAAATTGCTAGAGGTACGAAATATGTTCATATTTATTTTTTGCATGTGTTTTACTCATAATTGATGTCCATGTGATTTATTCTATTCTTCTGTGTAGGATCTCGAGGCTGAACTGTGATGTCTACATACAGCATGAACCGACGATGAGCCAGAGAAAGTCGTGAGCCATTCAGCTTTGTGTGACGTGGTCTTTACATTCTATTTCATCGTGACAGTAATTTAGTGAAGTGTGGTTGTACTGCCATGTTACTGTATTAGTTCGACATGTTTCGTTTCCATTTTCTGTGTGTATCATTTGATGTCCAACTTTAAGAATGATGATGTATTTCGAACAGGAATAAGGGCTAGCATGGAGCACTTGTTATTGTCGAGTAGAATAATTTTTGTGATGTATTTCTGCACGCACGCACGGCCGCCAGACGGATCTCCCGCGCGATCCCACGGTCTGCATGGCTCATGCATGGCAGGCCGTTTTCCTACGTCGACCCAAACACCGGCCCATCCGAGGTTGCAGCTCCGGAGGGCCCACGTCACGTATGATCTCGCGCGTTGTTCTCGTGTAACTAAAAATAGTCCCACCTCGCCCCTCGACCAGCTCCTTTACCTGCTTAAATACCTTCATCGAGGTGATTTTAGCAAGCGTTGGTCCTCATTGTAGGATGAATATGATTCTTCACCCTTACTATGGTTGTCATGCATATTCATAATCATCATGCATATTCTTCATTTAGAGATCATTAATGACTGACGTATTTTTTAAATAAGCAGGGCCCAGTGGGGTGTGCTTGGAAATATTTGAGAAACCTCCATGCACGTTCATCTTGGCTGCATGCAAATCGGGCGGCAGCCGCTGTGCCAGCAGCTGTCAAGGCCTTGATGAATCACTATTCACATGCAGGTCCCCGACTCTTGCATGCAGGTGCCTGGTTTTTGCATGAAGGTCCTTGGGCCGCATCATTGGTTGAGGAAGTATCTCTAGAGTGTTTCGAACTGACATTACCCAGGGCATAAAAAATTCAAAAAATACAAAACCTTGGAAACCTAGCATTGTTTGTGCAAGAGATCATGTGTGCCAAAATTGAGGTGATTTGGAGGTGGTCGAAAAAATGCCCGCATTTCGGAGGGACCATTTGGTCTAACTTAAGCCAGTTTTTGAAAAAAGGTGAATTTTTCCACCACCTCCAAATCACCCAAATTTTCTTGTACATGGTGACCCACATGTGCCAAACATGGCTATGAAAGAAATGTTTGCAAAAATTATTTTACAATGCCCCCTTGAGGCATAGACCGATGTTTTCAGCAGTCAGTCTAGAGGGCATTATAAATTCAAAAAAATTCAAAAAAATACAAAAACTTGGAAACCTAGCATTGTTTGTGCAAGAGATCATGTGTGCCAAATTGGAGGTGATTTGGAGGTGGTCGAAAAAATGCCCGCATTCCGGAGGGACAATTTGGTCTAACTTAAGCCAGTTTTTGAAAAAAGGTGAATTTTTCCACCACCTCCAAATCACCCAAATTTTCTTGTACATGGTGACCCACATGTGCCAAACATGTCTATGAAAGAAATTTTTGAAAAAAATTCTTTTACAATGCCCCCTTGAGGCATAGACCGATGTTTTCAGCAATCAGTCTAGAGGGCATTATAAATTCAAAAAAATACAAAAACTTGGAAACCTAACATTGTTTGTGGAAGAGATCACGTGTGACAAATTTGAGGTGATTTGGAGGTGGTCGAAAAAATGCCCGCATTCCGGAGGGACCATTTGGTGTAACTTAAGCTAGTTTTTGAAAAAAGGTGAATTTTTCCACCACCTCCAAATCACCCCAATTTTCTTATACATGGTGACCCACATGTGCCAAACATGTCTATGAAATAAATTTTTGAAAAAAATTATTTTACAATGCCCCATTGAGGCATAGACCGATGTTTTGAGCAGTCAGTCTAGAGGGCATTATAAATTCAAAAAAATTCAAAAAAATACAAAACCTTGGAAACCTAGCATTGTTTGCGCAAGAGATCATGTGTGCCAAAATTGAGGTGATTTGGAGGTGGTCGAAAAAATGCCCGCATTCCGGAGGGACAATTTGGTCAACTTAAGCCAGTTTTTGAAAAAAGGTGAATTTTTCCACCACCTCCAAATCACCCAAATTTTCTTGTACATGGTGACCCACATGTGCCAAACATGGCTATGAAAGAAATTTTTTAAAACAATTATTTTACAATGTCCCCTTGAGGTATAGACCGACGTTTTGTGCATTAAATCAGGGTGTGTACAACTCTAGCTTGTTCTTGCCAAAATGCAGCATGATGGACAGGCTGCAATGGAAATAATGGTGACAAATGCAAAAAATGAAATATGACAAAAAAAGCCCGCCTACTTGCCCGCTTTCACAATTCAACGGCCTACATACGACTAGTAACCCAATCATTTATTGGGCCAGGATGCAGAGGCCCGCCAGATTGTGAAAACAGGTAGCAAGTAGGCCCCACAGGGCAGGGACGGAGACGGTTAGGCAATGTGCTGCCCGCTTTAGAAAGGAACTTGAGAGGGAAAGCTCAGCCCGCTATATAAACCGGTGCTAGCTCCCTCGCTCGGCGAGGTGGGACTAAACTCCCTGCACCCCTGGGATGTGCCCGGCGCGACGCTCGCTTGGGCCTAATTCGGGTGGGCCGTCCCACGCCAGCCTCACCCGCTGGGTCGCTGGATGGACCGTTGGGCCATCTCGTTGTCTGCGCCTGAGGCCTGCATGCATGGGAAGGGCGGCGACGCGGGTTTGCATGCGCGGGTGGCGGACGTGCATGCATGCGAGCGGGGCGTTTAAAACCTTGTTTTCACACTTTTCGATTCAACGTGGCAATTAAAACCTTGGTTTCACACTTTTTTGATCCACCCGCATCTATTCAACGTGGCAATTAAAGCCTTGGTTTCACACTTTTTTGATCCACCCGCATCTATTCAACGTGGCAATTAAAGTGGCATATGGATCGTTCGACGCGGCTAGTTTGAACGTAAGCGCGGTAGGTTCCCTTCCCTTCCCCTTTCCCTATTTAAACCACCAGCCCTCACCTTCTGCACACATCCATTTGCGCCGCCCTTCTCTTCTTCCCCAAACCCAGAGCACTCTCTGAGCGAGCCGCGAGGATGCAGTACAACGGCCCCACCTACCGGCTCCCACCGACCGTGCCGAAGAGACAGTATCCGGCCGGCGTCGTCGTGGAGAGCACGCTTCGCGTGTGGGCGTTCTCACGCTGGAGGGGTGCAAGGGGCTTTGCCCAGTGGTTCCTCCGTGCAGGGTTCGCCCACCTCCCGGCGGGCTCGCCGGTGATGTTCCGACTGGATGAAGTGCGTCCAAACTCCTGGTCTCCGCCGATAGGGCTCACCGTCACCTTCACCAACAGATTTGATGCGTACTACCTCCTCGGCAAGGTGTTTTGGTGTGGATGTGAATTCATCGCATGCACAACCCACAACATCTTCACAAACTTCGACTGCGTCTTCCCCACCCGCGACGGTATGCACACCCTCCCCTACTACATCGGCGAGGACGGGATGGAGAGGAGCACTGGAGAGGAGGCGCAGTGAAGATGGTGGTGAAGGCCCGGTCTCGTCAGCTTGTCTTGGCCTAGCGTGTTAGAGCAAGTTTTTTATCTTTTAAATATTTCTATTAAATCATGTTGTTGGTTCTACCGTGAACTTTATCTATCCGAACTATGTTATGATTTCTACCCGTCTATTTGATATGTTGTTGGTTATCTGTGTTTTGCTTGCTATTTCTATCTTCTTCCCTTGATATTTCTATCTTATTTGACGTCCAAACCAGCAAGTTTTGGGGTTAGCTCAGATTTCACGCGGCCCACGGGGGTGTGCTTGCGCGCTTGATGGAAAAAATTGGTGTCATTCAACTTAGCCGTTCGGGTAGCAGGGGATGTTCCATCTGGGAAGACGGATTTTTTCGGCATGCTTGAAATGGACCCAAAAAAATTTTGAAACCCTTGTACCAACATGACAAGCATCCATGCCAACTGGAAATTGTTTTGCGACGTTGTATGGTTTTGTAGGCTATAATGATTACACGTGTAGATGAAAGGCACGAAAAAACAGTTTCAACAAAGACAACATAAATGATTTTTTACAAGTTTTATAGATGGAAACTTCTTTAGATGCAATGCCATCTCACAAACAACTCAGAAACAACTGTATGATTGATCATAAAACACATGCATTGTTGTTCAAAGAACTGTCTCATGAATAAATTGTACCATAATTGCGAACATAGTGTGAAACAGAAAAAAAATGTTTGTTTGCAACAAAATAATCCTGGTTTGAAGCTTAAACTGGTTGAAAAACAATTGAGCCTACTCCATATGGTCTTCTGCACTGCCAAAATCCAGTGACCTCTTGCGTTGCGACGTTGGAGATTGCGTCGGGCTTGGCGACGACCCATGTGCTTCAATCTTTTTCTCTTTAACATCAATGTAACCATACAACTGAAGTTGTTCTTGTTCTTTCTCCGCCAACTCTCTAGCAAGACCCTCCATTTCTTGGATTCTCACTTCCTGTAGAAAACCATAGGAATTTTATTAGGAAGAACTTAAAAATGACGTAGCCATAAACTAGATGCATGTAACATGTAAAATTTGAACCTCTGGATCAATGTCATCCTCGGGAAAACAACCCGTAGTTCTATTGTACACAATGTACAGGTGACATGTCTTGCTGCCATTCAGATCAGAAAGCATTTTTTCTACATCATCTGGTCCTGCAATCAAGAACATTCCTTCTGGCAGCTTCCACGCAGACCCGGGTAAGAATTAGTACAGTTCTGCTCCCAGTTTGCAACCAAAAGTATCTCTCATTTCACTCATAATGAGATCGTAGGTCACTTTGGCGGGTTCAAAAATTCTGACTTCTGCCGGGTGTTCATCAAAGTATGCTCTCGGGACATGTGACATCTCATCATCCCTACTAACAAAAAATTCCATGACCAGCACCTAGTATCCCACATCAGAGTTAATACATTCAATGAGTAAAGGGGCAAACATAATTTTTTATGTGCATAGCAACATTGCGGTGTTGTTACCTGCTTTTGTGGAATGTATCCTTCATGTGGAGTGACTGGGGATTGTGCCATCTCAAACCTTCTCACCTTGTTATGTGGAATGTACCCTTCATGTGGTGTGACTGGGGACTCTGCCATCACAGGTTTCTTATCCTGCGTATGAAACATCGACAGTGGGTTTACACACAAATTTTAAAAGGTCATACCATATCTTGGGTATGGCATCGTTGCGAGGTACTTACAAGGGGAGAATTGAAGATATGTTGTTGGGGTGGAGTGATGTCGCATTGAACGGGTGACTCTATCGCAATGTCTCGAGTGGATGGCGACTGTGCCGTCTCATGATGCTTAGCCTACATACAATCGCCGACATAAGGTTGCCACAAATTGAAGATGTTTGTATCATAGAATACGTAGGTCCTTAATATATACAATCGGTGCGAGATACTTACAGGGGGAGAAAAATTGAAGACATGTTGTCGGGGTGGCCGTGAGATCGCACGGGCTTCTAACATATGTCCTTCCAAACGGACCTTCTCCAGCATGGCCTTATAATCCATGTCCGACCGCTCCTGTAGCAGCTTGCTGTCCATATCCGAACGTGCCTGCAACACATAGGCATCCATCCCGACTCGCTCTGTCTGTATAATACTGTCCACAAGCTTCCGGTCCTTCTGCAACGTTTGATGCATTTCCTTGTAGGCAAGAAAAAACTTTTTTTCCATGTCCTCACAGTCCCGCTTATACTTTTCTTCAATCTCAAGATGCATCTTCGCCATCTTACGGGAAAACTCCTCACGCTCCTCCTTTATCATCATGTCCACGTATGAACGTTCTTTTTTGAGTTTCTTATCTACCTCAGCGCGATCCTTTTGCACCTTCAAGTCGATCTCCCGGCGCGCTTCATGCAAAGACTTGTCGTACTCCGCACGGTTGTTATGCGCCTCTGAGACCATGGTCCCTAAAACAACACATATACCCATAGTATGAAAACTGTATCCACAACCTCATCCAACTAATTCCTAACAATACCACTGAGAAAATATATTCATAACCAGTTCATACGAACAACTACTACAAACTATCAATCAAAAAGCTCTTGCATGACATCATGTACTCCAATTACACCAGAACTACTCAACTATGGCAAAGGCTGTATTTTCTAATCTCTTCGGAAATGACTTCTTGGTCGAATCAATGGAAAAAATAATCAGCACTGCAAGTACGATCATGGGAGGAGCCGTGGAGGAGACCTTTTTAATCCGGCGTCGGCGTGGTCGCTTGAGAAGCGATGGCGCGATCCCGGCGATGGCTATGTGAGGAGAAACAAGGTAGATGGGGGTGGTTAGGATAGGGTTGATATGCGGTAGACTGGGAAGGTATATATCCGTGATTGTAGGGTTAATTAGTTATTTTGAAGTAATGCGCTTCGATGCAAGTTATTTTTAACGAGCACGATCTTTTGGGGGCTTCCAAAACATGTGCACTGACCGCGGGTCCAACCACATATCACAGAAGCCCGAGCCATCGCCGTGCCCGTGCCAACCCGCGGCCCACCATTGCCTCCCTTTCCCTTGCCCGACCAAATTGTTATTCTTCTCCGGTGATGAAGCCTGCCATCGCCGGCGGACGGTGAGAGACGAGAGATTTCCATGTCCAGTTCGGCCTCTCCGTCATCATGGTCGCGGTATGGTTCACTACCGATGACCAGATGCCCCGACTGCCCACGCATCGCGCCACTGAAGCGTTTGACAACCATATCGGAGAAGAATGGAAACCATGGGTGGGAATTTGTGGAATGCGAGAGCAAACCAGAAGCGGGGAAGGTTAAATCTATGTTCTGTTGTGTCTTTTTGCTATGAATTCTGACCCCAGATTTATTTATATTTCCTTGAAATTGGTATTTAGGGTTTCCCTACCCTTTTTCAGAAGCTGAAAACATGTAAGCATTTTGAGTGGCTGGATGAATACGTTGAGAGGCTTCAAACGGATGGCTTAATTGATTTGAGGCACGGGGCAACCCTAGAGGTAGATCTGCCATCGGCGGTGGATAATAAGGGCTATGCCAATGTTCCTCCGATGGTGGCGGATGCGGAACTCAAGGTGGAATTGAAGAAGATCAACAAGAACTTAAGGCAGTTGATCGATCTGAAGAAGCACGCAAATCTGATGGCCGCGGGATTTTATTTTTCAATAATTGTTGTGGGATGTGTTTACTTGTTGATCATCAGTTGTTAGTAGTTGTTAACAAATAATTTCAGTCAGCTTGTGTATAAGCAATGTCATGTGTGCTTAATGCCTTGTATGACCAGACCAAGGAAAAGCTCATTTGAAATCTATTGGAAAGGACAAATAAAATTGAAAACTGATTTCTTGTTTCCAAAATAAAATTTGTAACTTATTGTTCTCTAAAAAAGGAAGAGCAATAAATTCCTTCCAAGAATTTCCAAAAATAATTGTCAACCCATTTTCGTTGGTAATTACGTGATATGTTTGGCGCAATTAGTGGCTAACTGGTTTTTTTTTGAGGAATAGTGGCTACTTGGTTTGATACATGCCAAACGTTACGTTCAGATTAGTTGCATTATTTCGTTCATTTTTTACACGCAAGTACGATCTCTGACACGCGCATTTCCGGTCCCTGTACATGTACATGTAAACCAACCCAACATCGATCCGGTTCAGTGGATGGATGCATGCTCTATGTGGCACGAAGTATGTCGGTCGATCCAGTCGACGGACCAGATCGATGCTACCGGAGGGATTCCATTGTAGACCAACGCTCGACCTATGTCCGGTGTGTGTGATAGGTCCACTGTAAGACAAACATAGTTCCGTCAACCCTAAAATCGTAAACACTGATAACCCTAACCCCCCCCCCCCACTAAACCATAAAAACATTCAAAATTTTGCCCCACATGGAAACCATTACGCATGCATTCTCTATGTGGTCATGGGATGCCATTAAGAAAGTTTGGGATCATTAGTACATGTACACGCAAGTACGATCTCTGACACGCGCATTTCCGGCCTAGCATGTCAACACCCCGAAAGCACTAGCTGGGTTCCTCACCTGTATGAAACCAACCCAACATCGATCCGGTCCAGTGGATGGATGCATGCTCTATGTGGCACGAAGTTTGTCGGCCGAGCCAGTCAACGGACCGGATCGATGCTACCGGAGGGAATCCATTGTAGACCAATGCTCCACCAATGTCCGGTGTGTGTGCTACGTCCACTGTAAGACAAACATAGTTCCGTCGACCCTAAAACCCTTAAACCCTAAACCCTGATAACCCTAACCCCCCCACTAAACCGTAAAAACATTCAAAATTTTGCCCCACATGGAAACCATTATGCATGCATTCTCTATGTGGTCATGGGATGCCATTAAGAAAGTTTGGGATCATTAGTACATGTACACGCAAGTACGATCTCTGACACACGCATTTCCGGGCTTGCATGTCAACACTAAACCCTAAACCCTAATAACCCTACCCCCCCCCCCCACTAAACCCTAAACCCTGAACCCTGATAACCCTAACCCCCCCCACTAAACCCTAAACCCTGAACCCCTAAACCCCTAAACCCTAATAACCCTAAACCCCTAAACCCCTAAACGAGTTGACAAGATTATCTTATTTTTTATATCATTTATCCAAATCTCACATAACTCACGCGGCCCACCCCTCCCTAAATCCCGCAATTACAGCTCCGCATTCTAACCACCCGGGCCGTCCGCACCTCCCACGACCGCTACAAGATCAGATCGGAGACGCCGGTCGCCCACGGAATACAGGAGTCGGCGGCCACCACTCGCCGCCCACCGCCAACGTGATCTGAGGGGTCGGACGTCAGTGTTCTTCTCGCCGCCTCCTCCTCGCGTGAACGCGCCGTTTTTCCTTTGCGCCGTCGACCGCGCTATACCGGCACTTATAGTTTGCGACGCACTAACCACCGCCATCTAATCGGCGGCACCGTCTCCGAGAGAAGGTATTACCTGATCATAACTCTTTATAATCGTTGTCGGCCGCTCCTTTAGTAGTTGAACCCTCATAGGTTTTGCACCCAAATAGGTTCTGTGCTTAAACCCATAAGTGGATCATATGTTAGATGACCCAGTTAATTTCGTTAAAATTAATTCGTTGCTAATTTTGTTATACATTTTCCAATTTTGTTCAGATTAATTGAGCCGGATTTTATCATTGCATATGAGCCAGCAATGTCAGTTTCAGATACAAACCTTCATAATGGAGAAAAGCCCATCTCCGAAATTACGGATGCGGTAAGTAATTGACTGTTTGTGTACAATCGTTTCGTACACATAATTCATGTGTACTCAGTATAATTTAATGGCATGTAACAGGAACTCGCCGAAAAGCATGGTCATATGAAGTTAGTATGCTCACAGACAAGGTTCGGAAAAACCATAAAACTGTTGTCACCAGACCACAAAAAGTACATCATATCAGAAACCAGTCTTGGCGGTCTAACCCAGATGCATGAAGTGACTCTACGGCGCATAATGTTGGTTAGACTAGCCAAGATCATAGATATGGACACCCAATCCATTACCATCGGAAAAATGCCAATTCCTATAACAAAAGAGGACGTGCAGTGTATATTTGGCATTTCGATAGAAGGGGAGGATATAGAGCCACATCTGGAAATGCAAACCGACACAGAATTGTTTACCGCCTATGCAAACAATGGGCAAATTTTGATTTCTGACCTTGAAACGGCGATCCGAGCTTCCAAAGCCCCAGACGGCGATTTCCTGAGACGGTTCATTCTGTACGCAATTGGTACTATTCTAGCACCAACAGCACAACATTATGTGGACTCGAAATTTCTCAACCTTGTTACAGATCTTCAAAACCTTCGGAAATTTAACTGGGGATGTTTCACACTTAATCACTTCTTCAAGTCCGTTCACAAGTTTAGAAATCGAGATCACGTAAATCTACAAGGAAATCTAATTCTGCTCCAGGTTAGTGCTAGATCACTACTTAATGTCCTTTAATTATTGTTCTGTTGCATATCTGTATGGTGATGAACTAATTTATTGTGTAGTATTGGTACTGGGATCACGTGCATAGTGGCCGATTGATGTATGCTTCTAGACCACCTCCATTGATCGCACGATGGGACGAAATGATGGCTACTTTAAGAAGCGATGCTTACGAGAAAGGAGGTCTTCATAACGGGCTGGTACCTATCTACAATTGAACTTTCTATGTCCGGTTTTTTATTTGGTACTAATGGTTCATTATATTTTATAAAAAAAGGCTGTCATGGAAATTTGTGCTCCTCAACGAGCGTCTGAGAATTCTAATAATTTTCCAAGAAAAAATGATGAACATGTGCATCAACATGATTCGTATCGAGCACCATCACAAGGACAGCAATTTAGTAGCCAGCAAGTATGTACTCCAAAGACTATTTGTTTTTGCAATATCACAAATAGGTGTCATGGAACCTCATTCATTTAGCTATTGTTATCAACGGGGTTTTATTTTGTTTACACAGATTGACATGGTAGTTGAAGCCATGAATGCACGCTTAGCTGATCATGAAAACAAGGTAGGCAGGAAGTTAATGGAAATTGAGCACAGATTTGATGTCAAATACCAGACGCTAGGTGAAGACTTGAGCGACATGAAGACTAAAACTGGCACTAATCCTAGGTTGTCGAAGGCCGAGGACGAAATTAAAGACTTAAGGAGGGAACTACATGTATGTCATACTGTGCATTTTGTATTTTGTATGAATATGTTCCTTCATGTTCATTATTGTTTGCATTGTTACAGGAATTAAAATACGAATTTACAAACAACCGACAATCAGTGTCACAGAAAGGAGGCGTGCAGGTGATCTTTATGGCCCAACACGTTAATATCTAAAAGTAACAAACTAATGATGAACTACCTTTGTTCATTGTAGGATCAAGTCAATGTGTGCAATTCATCCCTGACAGGAACTCCTAGGGCTAGCCAATTCACGGCAGGGACTTCGACTACACTAAGGTCAAGACATGTGACGGAAAACAATGAGAAACCACAATTAACTCCGATGAAGCCTGTCTTTGGTAATGATTACAAGTTCACGGATGAGGACATAGAGACAGCCGTTTACATCCGCGGAACATACGACCCTGTTGAAATAGCTAGAATCGGAGACATTACCCTCACAGCAGAACAACTGAAGCGAAATTTGGACGACAAATACATTTATGGTGATGTAAGCCCATTATACTCTAGTCTACATCATTACTGCAACAACTTTCTTATTATTGTATGATTGAAAATTTGGCAGGTTATTATGGCATATGCTCGCATTAGCCAAATTAAGAATGATACTACCTCAATCATATCCCCTCAAGAAACCGAAAAGCTGTTACAAATGAAGGGGGTGGTTCCTGTTGGACGTGTAGCCTCATGGTCAGCTCGTGTAGCAGAAAAATTTGTAGGGCGCCGAAAGGTACATGTTTTCCTCACTTTCATAGTTTATGTACACACTGTACACGAAAAATTTCGGTTCTCAACCCAACCCAAATTTTACTGCAGGTGCATGTCACACTGAATGTACACCAAAACCATTGGATGCTAATGATGTTTAATTTTGACAAAAAAGAAATTCAGACTCTGAACTCCATGAATTATCATTGCGAGAAGACCAAGGAAGATTCTCTTGTAAGTGTTCTCTTGCTGCCTCTTTTGATCCGCATGGCACATGAGCTCCCAAAGTACCGTAACCCTATGTATAACTCGTCGTACCCTAGGTGGACTCGATTCAGTTCTGCATCGACGAAGCTGTCAAGAATGGGTTGATATCACCAGCTAAAAACATCAATTTTGCCGAATGGACCAAAAAACGCTATGAGAACATAGCACAACAGACCGATGGGTACGCATGGCCTCATAAATTATTATTTGCCTACACGAATAAGATTACTGATATTTAACTAAACATTGCAGGACTTCCTGTGCGGTTTGGACACTGCAGTACATGTTGTCATGGAACGGGGATGAAATGACCGATATTTTGAACCAGGTAATTGAATGCCTAATTTACATTTGTACTTTGTTTAGCTTGAAAGCTATGCTGACGTAAGTGTCGGTTATCAAATATAGGCAAGGATAGATATTTTCAGGTGGAAAATATGTACAACCTTACTGCATTCAAATTGCAACGCGCTTCGTCTCGAATCATATAAGTTCCCCATAACGGTTAGTGCTACATCAAGAATATATCATTTATTTCATAAGTCTCATGATTAGAACTAACGCAGCACTCTCTCTTACAGAAGGAGGTGTACGATGCCCAGCAAGCAGTTCTACCTGATGGTTCAGAAGACGACGTACAATTAGTCAACAATCCTGATGGTTCCAACGAACCCGACACATCCAACTCCCAGAAGGATACCGGTGCACCCAACTCCCCCAAAAGTGGTGCACCCAACTCCCCAAAAAGGAAGAGAGCACGTGGACGCCCGAGAAAGCTAGTCGATCCCGAGGAAGCAGCAAAAACAATGAGTCTTAAAGAACTGAAACTTAAATTTGACAGCAAGACCATAGCCAACCAAGTGTCTTCATTACCATCACGGTCACGCAGAGAGCATAAACCAGCACCAGCTTTATTGAGCCCATTCAAACACAAATAGGTAGCATCAATTGATGAAGCATCAATTGATCATCAATTGATACATGCTCATGCTCATGCTCTACTTTCAGCATCATTTCATACACGTTTAGTTCTTATCAGAAAGTGGAAATAGGTACTTTTGGAAATCATGAGCATCCTCTACTTATCAGAAAGGGGAGTTGCTTATAGAAATAAACCAGGCTTTTCTTAAGCACAGGTGCTTATTTGTATAGGGTAGACGCATAACTAGGCGTCTCTCCTGTAGAAATAGGCACCGGTGCTTCAGAAAAACCCTATTTATTTTTCTAAGCACCACCCTAAGCATCTAGCATTGTACAAGGCTTAACATGCATCACCAAAATAGTATTAACAACTTGGAACACTAAACCAGAGTAGCAGCAAACTCTTAAGATAAACGGCATAGGTTCAGACACACCATAGGACATCAGTTTTAGAGTCGAACAACAAAGAAACATAGATAACATAAGAGGACACGGCGGTCCTGGGGCAGCAGCAGCACTCTAGCAGCACATCACTTCTCTCCCTTCTTCAATGGAGGTTGTAGGGCTCATTGACTTTGACAATCTCGAGGAAGCGTGCGTAGGCCGCATGTTTAGCCATAGTACTGGCCGTATGCTTCATACCATGTCCATTGCCAGTGCTGAAGGCATGCTGGATCATGCCATCTATACCGCCACCGATCACCTTGCAACAGAAAGGGCACCCAATCTTGCCAAAGAAACGGTACTTGATCTTGCCAGCAATCAGATGCCTCAGGGTGTAGCGGCTCTTGCTGTGCCTGCTGTCCATGCCGTAGTCCACGTCGTCGTCATCCTCCTGTGAATTAGTGAATTAGTACACATAGAAGAACTCAGCTAATCTATTATGGTACATTGCCTTAATTACAATGTTTTCAAAGTACACATGTGTAACATGGCAACTATCTATTTGCTAGAAATAAGGCGTATGTGCACATACATAATTGAGCCAAAGAAATTGACATGCATAAATATGGACGGTGGAATAGTTGCATTTATAGATTAGTGCACAAGTAGTACATAATTAACACATGAAAGACTTCATGAACTGGCTTGGTTTAATGATATTTGATACTTGTTACAGGTGTAATTCTGATTGGAATCAGAAAAATGGCTTCATTATACTCCTCCATGTTTCACACAAGGGGGGTTTGTTCTATCTACTGGAATGAAGAAACCATTATTCTTTCTGACAGCGGCAATACTGCTTCTCCAACATTGTTAGACCCTGATAAGTTTCAGAAGGAAATTGGTAAAGGAGCTATGGGGTGTCTCACTGCTCATATTGATGAGAGATGTGGCTGTGATAATCTAGATAATATACTGGGGAAAATTGGCTACATGAAATGTTTTGATTTTTTGGTATCCAGTGGATATGTAGTGTCAGCCCATAATTATTAAGGGAGCAATCACTTCCTTTGCAAAATGGAAATCTGTACAGAATTTGCAAATGGATCATCTATGAACATGTGTGCAAACTGATCATCTATGAACATGTGTGCAAATTAATTCATCTACATAAACTAAAATGAATCAGGAACTGCAGCATTTTGTCACTGTCCTGGGGAAGCCAATGGTGAATCCTGCCATATATCCATTGTTTAACCCACTTTTTTCATTAATGTATCCCTGCCATGAACATTTTCTTGTATTTGGGTTCATTACCCCACTTCTTTCATTAATGTATCCCTTGTGAAACGTATGCTCATCTAGTTAACAAGACAAACCCCAATGCCATGAAAAAAACAGAGTATCTACTGGAATCAGAATGTGAATCAGATTTAAAATTCCACATCCAACATGAAGATCTATGCTACATCCCTACAATCCTACATACGTACAACTAGCACGCCCAAATGAATTTGATGCTCATCTAGTTAACAAGAAAAACCTCAATGCCATGAAAAAAACCAGAGTATCTGCTGGAATCAGATTTAAAAATCCAGATCCAACATGAAGATCTATGCTAAATCCCTACAATCCTACATATGTACAACTAGCACGCCCAAGTGAAATTGATGCTCATCTAGTTAACAAGAAAAACCCCAATGTCATGAAAAAAACAGAGCAAAAAACAGAGTACTACCATAGCTCGTCGATGGCATCCTCGTCGAAGTCACTGCCCTTCCTGCAATCTACGTCGAACTCCTTTATGGCGTTCTCCTCGTAGAGCTCTTCGATTTCGTCATGCACCTTGCGCTTAAGCCTTCTCATCTCCTCCTCCTCCAGATCTTCCCCGACCTTGTGCTCGCCGACGGGTGCCTCCACGGCCGCGATGGCAGCGGGAGCAGGCACAACGGTCGCTGCACCGCCAGCTTTCACCGCTACGGCGGACTCAGCCGCTCCACCCACGGCTGCAGCCACGGCAGCAGACTGCTCTGCTCCGATGGTTGCCTCCGGCTCGTCCGCCGCATCTTCACGCCCGCGTTTCATCGTCGGTCGAAGACAGGAGGAGGGAGGCGTAGGAAGGGAGGAGGGTGGTGAGGAAGGTGGTGAGGTGGTGAGGAAGGAAGAGAGGGTGGTTAGGTTCGGGAGAGGACGAGGGTTTTCTACCCGATTTGGGGAAGAAATGCACTACTCCTGCCTGTTGGAGTTACCGAGAAGCCGCGGGTGCCGATTTGACTTGACACACCCACCCGGCCGTCCCCATTCCACGTGGGGACGTGGCGGTCGTGCACGCGGTCGTGCACCTCCTGCGGTTTGCCATCAATTGCTATCGGTCTCACAAGTGGGTCCCCTTGTCATCCACACAACCGCGCCACCACATGTACCACATTTTTCTTTCTCCCCGTCTCGACCACTCCACATCTTTCTTTCTCCCCTTCTCGACCAGCGCCGCCGCCGCCATCTCCCGACGACCCCTCTCTTCGCTGCCGGTGCGCGGCCGCCGCCAACTCCGGCAAGTACGTGAGATCTCCCCTCTTCTTCCCTTCCCCAACCGCGTCTCCCTACGGAGGCGGATCTGAGTCGATTGGCTGTTGCCGGCCGGAGCTCGTCGGATCTCTCGAGCTTTGACGCCATGTCTGATCTAGATTCATGACGTGCCCTCGCATATGGCTTTGTCCATGGTTTGAACCTTTGGATTCAATCCAAAAGTTGAAAACGGTTTGGACTGGGTTGGATGACGAGCATGTATAGTTCGGTTTGGTCTAGATTCTAAATGAAAATATCTGGATTGGTTTGGTTTTGATGTGTGCCGTGGATTGGACTGGTTTTAGTTTGGATGCCGAACTATTCCCAGGTTTAGATGAGACGGGCATTTCCATTGTCATTGGCATTGCTTTATTACGTAGATGATAGTAAATAGATTGATTGGCCATTGCCAGTATAGGTTATCACTATGATTTATTATATATATGATCTTTGTATTGTACTATGTACAATTCAACTTAGAGTTCAACATGTTCTGTGTAGAATGGAGGAAGCACCATGTGGACGCTGCAACTCACGGTGCCGGACCAGCCTTTCTACTGCCACGCTGTTCGGCATCTACTTCCAGCCTTCTTTTGTTGTTGCAGCGGTAACAATTTATATGAACCTTCTGACAGTACATTCTTTTTTTTTGCTATTTCCACTAATGTATTGTGTCTGTTATTTGTTTTTATCTTACACAGATCGTACCATGCAATGTGAGATTGGCATTCAATGAGCTCATCGGAGACACCGTGACCTTCGACGCTCTTGGGGGCCCATACACTATGCAGGTCGAGAAGGGGCGAAAGATAACCCAGATAGGAGGAGATGATTGGGATCGTTTCATCGCCCACATGCGTCTTAGTGGGGGTGAATTGATCAGCTTCTCCTTCAGAAGAGATAGGCCCAGGATTTCTGTTATCTATCTAAATTTGATTCCGGATAGTGAGGATGAAGTTCATGAGGAGGAAGATGGTGCTGATTCACATGATGACGATTCAGATGATGATGAGAACCCACTTGTTGAATACCTGTATGCCCAAGGACTCAGACTGGGCGACGAGGAAATCGGCAACCTCTGGGACATGCTTCCGCTACGTGAAGACTACCTAGGGAAGCCATTCGTGACCCGCCTCACAAGGACGAATGTTAAACGGCATATCATGGTATGTTACTTAGTGTGCTAATTACATGATATGCATGCTTAGTTAGTGTAGTAGTTCATATGATATGCATGTTGTAGTACTGTGATGAGAGGCCTAGTTTAGAATTCATTTAGTGAAGAATTTTATGACATGCATGTAGTGTAGTAATATGCGATGATATGCTTAGTGTACGCAGTAATCTAATGATATGCCTAATTACTATAGTAATTTGATGCTTGGCGTATAGTGTAGTGATGTGATGATATATATGCTCAGTGTTGAATCCAATGATATATGTGTCTTGAAGTGTATGCTTTGTTGATAATTGCACGTGACATGATCATATATCATGTCAACTGTTTTCAGAAATTACCTAAGAGGTTACTTGATAGCTGTGGCATCGACCCGGACGAAGAAGGCATGGCTGCTGGACTACGCCTTACCAGAACGGGCTTCATCACCAGTTGTGCCTATGCAGTGGACACGGACGGTCGCACTGTCTTGAGAAGGGCAGGGTGGAAGAAGTTCCTTCGTGGCAAGAATCTTCGGGTAGGACAGGCCATCCTACTCACCGTTGCGAACACCAGTCCCCATGACTTGAGGATGATGATCACCATCCACCTCATTTAGAACTGGGGTGGGCCATGTATCGATGTGAAATGAACTTGTTATGTTAGCTCTTGTTTGCGAGTACTTGTCGTGTATTACCGTACCTATATCTACTCATATCTAGGTACTATTGCTTGTGATGGAGTGCAACTATTATTAACTGGTAACTAATGCTCTACTAGCTATGATTATTCCACTGTGTGATGTTTTATAGAATGTAGTGTGACATGGTAACTGTTATATATGGTAGAGGCTGGTCTCTAAGACCTTGTACAATGCAAGGTGCTTAGGGATGTGCTTAGAAAAATAAAGCGGTTTTTTCTGAAGCACCAGTGCCTATTTCTACAGGAGAGACGCCTAGTTAAGCGTCTACCTTGTACAAATAAGCACCGGTGCTTAAGGAAAACCTGGTTTATTTCTCTAAGCACCTCTCCTAAGCACCCTGCATTGTACAAGGCCTAATTGGACCGACATGTTGAACTAGTATCAATGGTAGAGGCTGGCTGCCACAAAGTTCCATTCACAAGCTACTATGAATTTGAAATAATGCATAAACAAAATACGAAGCTTTTCTTAAGCACAGGTGCTTATTTGTACAGGGTAGACGCTTAACTAGGCGTCTCTCCTGTAGAAATAGGCACCGGTGCTTTAGAAAAACCCTGTTTATTTTTCTAAGCACCACCGTACGCATCAAGCATTGTACAAGGCTTATCATGCATCACCAAAATAGTATTAACAACTTGGAACACTAAACCAGAGTAGCAGCAAACTCTTAAGATAAACGGCAGATCAACCACCGCACAGCATAAGTTCAGACACACCATAGGACATAAGTTGAGACACACCGAACAACAAAGAAACATAGATATCATAAAAGGACACGGCGCTAGCAACTTGAAGGCAGACTTTGATCTCTCTTCATGCCGCGTAGTGGCGGTGGTAGTAGGGGTCAGCCTCCTGTGCTTCTGAAATTTCCACACCTGATTTGATGTTGTCTATTATCTTCCAAGCCTTGTAGGTGGCGTACGCATCCTTCGCTGCGTACTCGATGAGGTAGTCTGGCAGCGGGCTGATCCCCCACAGTTTATGGTCTTCGGTCCTGTTGGTCTTCTTCTTCATGTTTTGGTAAAATGGGTGGATGACGCTGGCTGCAACATCAGCCAAGGAGTCGTACTGCTTCTTTCTGCCGGCATATGGAACTCTATAGTTTTTCTGAATGTCGATGTACTTTTCGGGGTTGATCTCCAAACCAGACATCTTCAGCATCTGTTTGTCATTATGAATGCTGAAACCGGCAAAGGTGAACAACTTCTTCTCCTGGAGGAAGCTCTTGAGGCGCTTGGGCCTTCAAGGGGAGAGACATATTGAAGATTAGTAGTAATTTTGAAGATTTAGGAGTTGTTTGGTTTGTGACTAACAGACTAAGTTTGCCAAAGATTGCCACACCTAAGGTTAGGCAAGTTTGACCAACTTAGGTGTGTGTTTGGTTCAAGCCACACCTTAGGCAAGCCACACTTGGGTCCCACATGGCATACACACAAAAAGTGTGGCAAGATTCCCTTAGGCTTGCCAACTTGTGGCCCTCATTTTGATGAACTAACCTTAGGCAAACTTGGCAAAAAATTGTGGCAAAGTGTGACAATGCTAGTGCTAGAACCAAACAATACGAGTGATGAATGCATGAAGTACATGATGTTATTTCTCTTTTTGGATCATACAGTTGAAAATAACACTACAGCAAACTACTTCACTACATCAACTTCAGAAACAACTTTTAATACATCTAGTCCAGTGCATCCACACCGGTAGACACAACACTAATGCATCAATATCAGAAACTACACTAGTATATTAGAAACTACACTAGTAGACACAACACTAATACATCTAGTCCAGTGCATCAACTTCAGAAAATAACACTAATGCATCCACACCGGTAGACACAACACTAATGCATCAAGATCAGAAACTACACTAGTATATCAAGTTTGGTGATTAATCTGGTGCAAGATTTTAAGATACTAATCCAGTGCATCAGGGTAAAAATCTATGCCAGTGCATGTACTTGAGAAACCACACTAGTGCGTCCACTTCACAATCTACACTAGTACATGTAGTTGAGAAACTAGGGTATATGAGTAGGATGGCTCACCATTTTATGGCCGCAGCGATGTGGTACACCACGCAGAGTTCCTCCACGCATAACTGCAGAACTGCTGCGTACTGCGGAGGTTCGTCATCCCTGGTATACTCCACATCAACGCCGACGAATCTAGGATACATGCCGCCGGCTTTCATGAAGAGCCTCGTGAGCATTTCGTCGGCAGTGTCTGGATTGCTGGTGCAGATGACCTCCAGTGTCTCTTTGCCGTGGAGTTCCACCTTGTCAAGTTTGGTGGTGTAGTCGCGCTTCTCACCGGGACCTGAACGTCGTCTTCCTTGATGCTCTGCTCTTCCTTGATGCTCTGGTCAGACGTCTCGCCACAACAACGCTTGGTAGACGGCTCCTCCGCCATTGCCCTTCTCCAGCGACGACGGTTTTGAGACAGAGACGGTGGTTGCAGTTTGTGGAGTAGATGGACGTGGTTCGCATAATGAGGGAGGAATGGAGGAGAAGGTGCCTTTTTGAGTTCTGGGGGAGGCGGTTCGTCGCGTGAGGGAGGCGCTCATCGTTATCGTGATCGTGGGGGTCGTGGGGCTCGTGCTGTTGGTGTTCCATTCTGTAACCACCCACGGGCCTGCATCGTGGCCCATATCACTGGGTTTGTAGTCGTATGCAGGCCGTGGTGTGTGAGAAAACTCATGTTAGGTAGGTGGGCTTTTCTCCTCCTTCACCCGGCGGCCGTGATGTAAACATGAGAAGCAAGTTTGCTAAGGTTGTAAACGGACCCAATATTTTTCTACATCTTTGTATCAACATGAAAAGCAATCATGACTAGTTTGCTAAGGTTGTCGGCATTTGTATGGATTTTCTAAGGTTTTTGCAACGATAAAATGCTTAAAACACTTCTGACATGTTGTGATGTTTTCGGTATTTAGTGGTCTACTCGCTGGGATTATTCCACTGTGTGATGTTTTGTACGTGCCAGGTTGTAGTATGAAATGCTAACTGTTCTATATGGTAGTGATTGGTCTCTAATTGGATCGACATGTTGAACTAGTATCAATGGTAGAGGCGTTTCGTTGTGCGCCATATCCAACAGTTCACATAATTAATTATCCAAAGATTAAGGTATCAAACCCTTGGTCATACAAAGCAACATTTCGTTCCTAAAAATTAAGGTACTTCCACATTCAAACTAACTAATACTACAAATTCGAAGGAACTACTTAATACATTAACAGCACATAGGGAAGTAGCCGTGGTCCAACGGCTTGAGAAAGGACGAACAAAAGCTGAAAGAAGAAGGATCAGCCAGTAGCAGCACCATCAACCTCCCAGCCTCACAACTTCAGCCAGCCTGGTGAACTCCAGGTTTTTCCTGCAAAACACACATGGGATGTTGGAGGCATGAAAATAAATTTGCCAGGGGTCTTGTCATGGCATCTAATCGCACGAAATGCTAGTACAAATGATGGAGAACAAAACATCCAACATGAGCAAATTCATAGGAGTTCTAGATCCATGGATACCATCAAGAAAAAATACTCAGTTCTAATTCAGACACAAGACTTGGTGAAAACATGCATATTCATATCAGCAACATTGATATGGCATCTTTGCAAGCTTGGGTCAGTGACTTGTCTTGTGTTTCATGGCATGACAATAATTTTAACAATAAATAGACATGAAATTGACCCAAACTCATGTACAAAGTTAGGACATATGATGCATGGATTAATTCACAAATAAATGACAAAATGCAAACTTTGTATAGAATTTGCAGTACTGAAATATTTCAGTGTGTACCGGTGTGTACTGAAACTGCAGTACTGAAATAATTCAGTGTGCATCGGTGTGTACTGAAATTGTAGTAACGAAATATTTCATTGCCTACCAGTGTGTACCGAAATATTTCAGTGTCTACCACTACAACATTACAAATTTTGCCTAGGGCAGTACCGAAATATTTCAGTGCCTACCGGTGTGTACCAAAATATTTCAGTGTCCACCACTACAACATTACAAATTTTGCCTAGGGCAGTACCGAAATATTTCAGTGCCTACCGGTGTGTACCAAAATATTTCAGTGTCCACCACTACAACATTACAAATTTTGCCTAGGGCAGTACCGAAATATTTCAGTGCCTACCGGTGTGTACCGAAATATTTCAGTGTCTACCACTAGAACATTACTAATTTTTCCTAGGGTTCATATGATGCCTAGGGTTCACATACATCATAATCATCCTCCAAATCCATGTACTGAAATATTCATGCAATTCATTGAGATTAAAATGCCATATAGCATTCCCTCTCTGAGCTATTACGATCAGTATCACCACGATGTAAGCACGAGCAGTAGGAAGATGAGGAGTGGGGAAGCTTACTCTATACATAGCTACCGCCGCCGTTCAGACGAGGAGAGCGGCGAGGGAAGCGTGGAGAACGGCGGGGAAGCGAGGTCGCGACCACTGTCCTCATCTTGTGCTTCGGAGTCTCCGATGACTCGGTTGGAGGCTGCACAATCTGCAACGGCACCTCGTGCACAGTGGGTTCCTGATCCAATGGATGCTCTACCCTGGATCTGAACACCCACCACCTCCGCCTGGTCCACTTGCTGGACGAATTAGCCTGCTCCATCGCCCAGAGGAGGATCTCAATCTTGTGAATCGGTTGTGCGGGCGGGGGGCAAAGCTTTGCCCTCTCCTTCTTCGTCAAATTCTTGAGAGTGGCTATTGCTGTCCAGCTCATCTGCCTTGTGTTGTCAAACCAAGAACGGATCTCCCTCAACCTGGCCAACTTGACCTGGTCGCCGCCGGCGATCTGCACGAAGTCGGTGTTCTCGCCGCCGGCCATCAGCTCGATCTGCCGATTCTTGCTTCGATGGAAGAGGGGGAGGGGGTGGGGGTGGGTGGGGGGGGGGGGTTTGCCTGAGTGGAGAGAAGTTGCAGCGGCGAGGAGGAGATGACTGCGGTGGACTTGGAGGAGAGGGCGGAGATGGCCGTCGATGAGTAATTGTGGAAGGTGTAGCACCATGGCGGCGGTTTTGCATTCGACGAGAGGGGCGGCACGTGCAAATTTTCCTAAGACTAAACTGCCCCTATATTAAAACGCGTCCCCACCTTGTCACGAGTACCGGCCCCACTCGTTTTAGTACTTTCGCGTACTTTCATCGGAGTACTACCCAGTACTTCGTATTTGTCTGCCGTTAGATCGACATCAACGAACGGTTCTAAAAAAGCCCAACCACTCTAAAACTTGTATTTGAAGATATTTCAGTAATCTCCAATCATTTTATAACAGGTCTATGAAGCTATGAGGTCTTGCTTTCAAAGTAACCAGATTTACAATATTGCAATGAATTTCAATAGTAGCAAGCTGCACTTAGTTCTGTTTACATCTCTTCCTTCTGTTGTGCTCCAGGTTTCATAAATCATTATCTAAAATTCGCAAGATCTCATAATCACATACACCAACAAACATGGTAAAATATACAAGGTGTACTATTAGCAGAAAAGAAACATGGCTGAACCTGCTGAATAACCACTAAATTAAAAGGATAACTTACAACCAAAGAATTACAAATTCCTAGCCATGATATGAAAAGGAAAAACTAATCTAAAACTTACTTAGCACACTGATAGACATTCATACAAAAGAAACAACAAGAAATACTTCTAGCTTGAACCAACGAGACAAGCTCTAGCTAATCAGAACTTAAAGAAAGGATGCTATAAATGATAGTCACATCTAACTTGCCTAAGTACCAAAGAGACCAGCAAAATGTTACTGTAGAATATTGTGTGGACCAATGCAAGGTTCCAATTTTATAGGCAATTAGCAAGCAAGAGGTTTTACTAGCAATAGGTCTCACTAGAAGTAGGCATTCAACAAGCAGTAAAGTTTTACTAGCAAACAGAGAATCAGCAAGCATAGAATGTAATCTGACCTGTGTATGAGCATTAGTTTGACCCCAAAGGAACCGCTCCGGTGGCTCTTTCATCTTCGCAAAAAGCATCTACCAAGGATAAAGTATATTTACCATGTATTACAATTAAACATATTTATTCAAAGTTACACATGGATTCTAGTAAAGGATATTTATCATTACGATGAACAATTGATCGCGTGTTTCTGTTTTCCTTTTTAGACTCTCATTTGCATATGACATAATTGTTCATTCTCTTAGATAACATTCCGGTAAGCAATACAACTAGATGACTTCAGATTTGTTGCCCTAGCAGCGGAAAGAACAACGGCTTTCTACATAGCACGAGATGCAATCGCTACCCGACCATGACGCATGCCACCTGATGTGTTGTACACGACCCTTTAATCCAAATCAATGTCCTGCCAATTCTCTGGACGTGATTCCTTTATACCGATAGAATAATTGTCCGAGAACAACAACAATAATCTCATGTTGCACATAAATGACAAGCTAACACAAAAAAATTGGAAGGAGACAGAACATACAAGGCGCTTTTGTGCTTTCTGGCTGCTGATTGCACTAGTATTGCCACTTTGATCAAGGTTTTTCATTCCAGATTTCATCACAGCATATGTGTTTATTATGGTGGCCTTCTCAGGTCCAAACTTATATTCCTACAAGTGCAAACAGATAGTTAAGTGAAAGCATGCTACAGCCACTAAAGATAAATTGTAGTGAGATCCTCAAAAGCATCTGCCAAGAATGCATTTTATCATTGATTATACAATAAAGTATATTTATTTGAATTTACACATGGATTATAGTAACGCCTTGCAACATGGATTACCAGCAGCCTTGCAACATAATCTGGTGCAGTGAAGTGAGATAGTCATGCAACGTGCCAATAGTATATACAAATAACTCCTGACTGTAAACATAACTGGATTAACATAGAACACCAGCAGGACACTAAACTGTTATTCAATCATGAAGTCATGATCAAATGCACATAACCACCATCGAGAAAATATCCAGATCTCATAACCAGTGAACCAAGAAAAAAAATAGCCTGATATTCATTGATGCAATAGGAGAAAGAACACAGAAAAAGCAAGTAACCAAGCTCCATCTTGTAGCGTTAGCCTGGGTCAAATATAATACACTATCAAGACAATATAAACACTAACACTGAGATTTGTATGCAAGAAATCAGTTCAGAAATCATGTACCTTTCTTTTCTTCACTTGGATCTTGAGGTTTCTCCATCACTATGGAGAAGCTGTACGGTAGAGAAGAGGCGGAGGAGACAACCAGGTGCAGAGTTCCGAGCGACCGAGAGAGTTTCTTAATTCTCATAGAGTTCCTGTAAGCACACGCAAGCAAGGGCCAATTATATGGGGAAAAACCTTTTTCAGTTTTTCAACCACATCAACAAATGGAAGTGCTAATAGCACACCTAAAAGTAGCTCCTAAAATTTTCTAGATAGGAGACAGAACAAAGCACTTATTGCAAAATAAAAACTGAATAAATCAACACACTACAAACAAGTGCAAATGGCGCTTATTTGTCACTCTCATATGGCAAATCTTTTGGTAAAATGACTAAGAAAAAAGAAAATCGAGATATTGTTGCCCTGAGACCAGTATTCTTATAGATAATTTGTATGAACAACTTCAGAATCTTTTTTTGTGGGTGAACAACTCAAGATCCTGCATAATGTTTTTGGATGGCAATAGTTGAGACTTACCACCACGGTCTTGGAGAAAAGGGGGAGGAAGAGACTGCTGCTGTCACATCAGAAGAGGAGGCAGCGGCTTGCTGGATTTGCGACCGGAGACTTCCCAGATCTGCAGTAGGGAGCACGAGGCGTCGGCAACGCATACTGGGCGACTCTTGGAGTGCGGTGGAGGGTTTGAGCCGAGGGAGGTGGGATGTGGCGGCAGGCGTTGGTGAAGGCAGAACGGCGGTAGAGGCCGTCGAGACGGGGTACGGGAGATGGGTGGGGTGGCGGACGCATGTGGACGAGATGAGATATGGGCGGTAGTGGAGGTCGGAGGCGGGCAGCGCTGGAACTAGTGCGGCTGGAGAGGATGTGGCCATGGAAGTAGGCGGCGGCCATGGAAGTAGGCGGCGGCCATGGAGGAGTGCGGCTGGGGAGGAAGGCGGCGGCCATGGAGGTAAAGAGAGGAGAAGTGGGGATTTTTCTAGGGTACTCTGTTTATCTCTCTGGGCTGTTTTTCCTGTAAGCCCATATCACACAGGAAAATAGAAATTGGCGCGGAAGTTTCGTTTGAGGGGGAGGAATCGCGCGAGCTAACATTGTTTCGGCGCCAAGGCTGTTTCGTTTTTTTTATGCAACGCCAAGGCTGTTTCGTGGTTATGTAATGGCGGGCTGGGCCTAAAATGTTCTCCCGTGGGCTGTACAACTCACAGGAAATCATATTTTCCTGAGGGGCATGGCAGTACCTACAGTAAAATAGGTTATTTTCGTGAGAGTTACATTTTGCCCGTCAGGAATATTCGAATTCCTGTGGGGGGCTTCGGGCCACACATGAAAATAAGCCACTCACAGGAAAAGTCAAGTTTCTGGTAGTGAGCGGTTTGAACAAGTGTCGCTACGTGGCATAGCCTGCTAAACTTGCGAAATAGCCGGCTATAGCCTCGCTATAGCTAATTTGGAGGGCTGCCGCTATTTGCCATAACTCGCTATTTAAAACACTGCTTCCCACACAATTGTGTTCATATGACGGAATGAATCCCGACCTGAAATTCGTGTGATTTCGGCTGCTTATTCCGTGCCAGGAAAGAAAGCTAAGACCCATGGGATGGCAGCCTAGTTCTAGCAATTGAAAAGAAAACTCGCCGCATGAACGACGACGCGAGGCTCCCTAGGGTTTCCTTTCTTATCCCCACGGCTCCAGATTTCTACCAGAAAGGGGCGGGGGCGATGGGGATGGGGGCGGGGGCGTGACACACCTGTGCTGGAGGGCGTCTCCAAGGCCAAATTCCGACGCCGGCGTCGATGTCGCCCCATCATGCAAGAGAGAAGCTGGGAGGACTTGCGTGGAGATTAGTCAATCGGACGAAGCCTAAGAGCAAAGGTTCTAGGCCTGCCGCTATTTGGCGAGTTCTATGTTACCCGAATCTTCTCTACTACTTTAAAAAATAGTACTAAGGTTCCCTTTTCTGCCATATTTTACCATGTAAACTAATTTACCCCGGCTGGCATATTTGATGCATGTCTCCTCTTCAAGGTCGAAACTAATTCTTCTCTTGTAGTAGTCCGCGCATCTTCAAGGTTGAAATTAGTTCCTTTCTTAGCGTATTGTGCCTTTTAGTCATCCGACCAGGCCTATGAACTCAATTTCTTTTTTCGAATAGAAATAGACTATGAACTCAAACTTATAGCATCAGTTTTTTCTTTTTTTGAGGGAAAGCCATCATGAAGGTTTATATTTCATGTGAAAAGAGTGATACATCGTTTGTTAACACATCAACTAAGAATCCGGGAGGATCAAATTTCCAAACAATGGTTCGCGCCACCTCCGAGTTCCTAGCCACTACATCTGCCGCCATACTGGCCTCCCTAGGACAATGAGAAATAAAATTACTAGCTAGAAAAGAACATTTTTTATAAATCGCTGCTGCTGGCCCAAGCGAATTCTCATCATTCTGGATGATCTCAGTGACCTCCATGCAGTCCGCCTATACATGTATGAGTCCATCTTGTAGTCCTCTTGCTTCAGCCATCGCCGCATCTTCCATGAAGGGTATGTTATTGCATGCAGCTGCAATGAAGAAGCTGTGATCGCTGCAAAGCACAGCACCCGTACTTCCTGTGTCATTATCATAACTGAAGGTGGCGTCAACATTCAGTTTGATGATCCCCTCTGTTGGTTTACTTCATCCGTGCCTCTTAACCTTTGCGCTCTTCAACTTTGCCCGTGAGTAATTTTGCACAAGTGTTGAGATTGCCTGAGCCGACTTGGCCGGTTTATACATATGTTCTCTATTAAGAAAATTGCCTCTAGGGCATATTTCCAACAGTCTCCCACTTGCACTAGAGTCAATAATCTAGTTACATTGTGATGAATCGAACACCCATAGCGTCCTGGTGTTGATCATGTTTTGCTCTAGGGAGAGGTTTAGTCAACGGATCTGCTACATTCAGGTCCGTATGTACTTTACAAATATCTATGTCTCCATTTTGAACACTTTCACGAATGGAGTTGAAGCGACGCTTGATATGCCTGGTCTTCCTGTGAAACCTGGGCTCCTTCGCAAGGGCAATAGCTTCAGTGTTGTCACAGAAGAGAGTCATCGGGCCCGACGCATTGGGAATCACCCCTAGGTCGGTAATGAACTCCTTCATCCAGATTACTTCTTGCGCTGCCTCTGAGGCTGCCATGTACTCCGCTTCACATGTAGATCCCGCTACGATGCTTTGCTTGCAACTGCACCAGCTTACTACTCCTCCATTCAAAATATACACGTATCCGGTTTGTGACTTCGAGTCATCCAGATCTGTGTCGAAGCTAGCGTCGACGTAACCCTTTACGACGAGCTCTTCGTCACCTCCATAAACGAGAAACATATCCTTAGTCCTCTTCAGGTACTTCAGGATATTCTTGACCGCTGTCCAGTGTTCCATGCCGGGATTACTTTGGTATCTTCCTACCAAACTTACGGCAAGGTTTACATCAGGTCTGGTACACAGCATGGCATACATAATAGACCCTATGGCCGAGGCATAGGGGATGACACTCATCTTTTCTCTATCTTCTGCCGTGGTCGGGCATTGAGCCGTGCTCAATTGCACACCTTGCAATACAGGCAAGAACCCCTTCTTGGACTGATCCATATTGAACTTCTTCAATATCTTGTCAAGGTACGTACTCTGTGAAAGACCAATGAGGCGTCTTGATTTATCTCTATAGATCTTGATGCCTAATATATAAGCAGCTTCTCCAAGGTCCTTCATTGAAAAACACTTATTCAAATAGGCCTTTATACTTTCCAAGAATTCTATATCATTTCCCGTCAATAGTATGTCATCCACATATAATAAGAGAAATGCTACAGAGCTCCCACTCACTTTCTTGTAAACACAGGCTTCTCCATAAGTCTGTGTAAACCCAAACGCTTTGATCATCTCATCAAAACGAATGTTCCAACTCCGAGATGCTTGCACCAGTCCATAGATGGAGCGCTGGAGCTTGCATACCTTGTTAGCATTCTTAGGATCGACAAAACCTTCCGGCTGCATCATATACAATTCTTCCTTAAGAAAGTCGTTAAGGAATGCCGTTTTGACGTCCATCTGCCATATCTCATAATCATAGTATGCGGCAATTGCTAACATGATTCGGACGGACTTCAGCTTCGCTACGGGTGAGAAAGTCTCATCGTAGTCAACCCCTTGAACTTGTCGATAACCCTTAGCGACAAGTCGAGCCTTATAGATGGTCACATTACCATCCGCGTCTGTCTTCTTCTTAAAGATCCATTTATTTTCTATGGCTCGCTGATCATCGGGCAAGTCAGTCAAAGTCCATACTTCGTTTTCATACATGGATCCTATCTCGGATTTCATGGCTTCTAGCCATTTATCGGAATCCGGGCCCGCCATCGCTTCTTCATAGTTCGAAGGTTCACCGTTGTCCAACAACATGATTTCCATGACAAGGTTGTCGTACCACTCTGGTGCGAAACGTGTCCTTGTGGACCTACGAAGTTCAGCAGTAACTGGATCCGAAGCTTCATGATCATCATCATTAACTTCCTCCCCAGTCGGTGTAGGCACCACAGGAACATCTTCCCGCGCTGCGCTACTTTCCGGTTCGGAAGGGGTGACTATCACCTCATCAAGTTCCACTTTCCTCCCACTCAATTCTTTCGAGAGAAACTCTTTCTCCAGAAAGGACCCGTTCTTGGCAACAAAGATCTTGCCTTCGGATCTGAGGTAGAAGGTATACCCAATAGTTTCCTTGGGGTATCCTATGAAGACGCATTTTTCCGACTTGGGTTCGAGCTTTTCAGGTTGAAGTTTCTTGACATAAGCATCGCATCCCCAAACTTTTAGAAACGACAGCTTAAGTTTCTTCCCAAACCATAATTCATACGGTGTCATCTCAACGGATTTCGAAGGAGCCCTATTTAAAGTGAATGCGGCAGTCTCTAAAGCATAGCCCCAAAATGAGAGCGGTAGATCGGTAAGAGACATCATAGATCGCACCATATCCAATAGAGTGCGATTACGACGTTCGGACACACCGTTTCGCTGAGGTGTTCCAGGCGGCGTGAGTTGTGAAACGATTCCACATTTCCTTAAGTGCGTACCAAATTCATGACTTAAATATTCTCCACCATGATTTGATCGTAAGAATTTTATTTTCCTGTCACGTTGATTCTCAACCTCACTCTGAAATTCCTTGAACTTTTCAAAGGTTTCAGACTTGTGTTTCATTAGGTAGACATACCCATATCTACTTAAGTCATCAGTGAGAGTGAGAACATAACGATATCCTCCGCGAGCCTCAACACTCATTGGACCGCACACATCGGTATGTATGATTTCCAATAAGTTGGTTGCTCGCTCCATTGTTCCGGAGAACGGAGTCTTGGTCATCTTACCCATGAGGCATGGTTCGCACGTATCAAATGATTCGTAATCAAGAGACTCCAAAAGTCCATCTGCATGGAGCTTCTTCATGCGCTTGACACCAATGTGACCAAGGCGGCAGTGCCACAAGTATGTGGGACTATCGTTATCAACTTTACATCTTTTGGTATTCACACTATGAATATGTGTAACATCACGTTCGAGATTCATCAAGAAATAAACCATTGACCAGCGGGGCATGACCATAAAACATATCTCTCATATAAATAGAACAACCATTATTCTCGGATTTAAATGAGTAGCCATCTCGAATTAAACGAGATCCAGATACAATGTTCATGCTCAAAGCTGGCACTAAATAACAATTATTGAGGTTTAAAACTAATCCCGTAGGTAAATGCAGAGGTAGCGTGCCGACGGCGATCACATCGACCTTGGAACCATTCCCGACGCGCATCGTCACCTCGTCCTTTGCCAGTCTCCGCTTATTCTGCAGTTCCTGTTTTGAGTTACAAATATGAGCAACCGCACCGGTATCAAATACCCAGGAGCTACTACGAGTACTGGTAAGGTACACATCAATTACATGTATATCACATATACCTTTGGTGTTGCCAGCCTTCTTGTTCGCTAAGTATTTGGGGCAATTCCGCTTCCAGTGACCACTTCCCTTGCAATAAAAGCACTCAGTCTCAGGCTTGGGTCCATTCTTCGACTTCTTCCCGGCAACTGGCTTACCGGGCGCGGCAACTCCCTTGCCGTCCTTCTTGAAGTTCTTCTTACCCTTGCCTTTCTTGAACTTAGTGGTTTTATTCACCATCAACACTTGATGTTCCTTTTTGATCTCCACCTCCGCTGATTTCAGCATTGAATATACCTCAGGAATGGTCTTTTCCATCCCCTGCATATTGAAGTTCATCACAAAGCTCTTGTAGCTCGGTGGAAGCGACTGAAGGATTCTGTCAATGACCGCGTCATCCGGGAGATTGACTCCCAGCTGAGACAAGCGGTTATGTAACCCAGACATTCTGAGTATGTGCTCACTAACAGAACTATTTTCCTCCATTTTACAGCTAAAGAACTTGTCAGAGACTTCATATCTCTCGACCCGGGCATGAGCTTGGAAAACCATTTTCAGCTCTTCGAACATCTCATATGCTCCATGTTTCTCAAAACGCTTTTGGAGACCCGGTTCTAAGCTGTAAAGCATGCCGCACTGAACGAGGGAGTAATCATCAGCACGTGATTGCCAAGCGTTCATAACGTCTTGGTTCTCTGGGATTGGTGCTTCACCTAGCGGTGCTTCTAGGACATAATCTTTCTTGGCAGCTATGAGGATGATCCTCAGGTTTCGGACCCAGTCCGTATAGTTGCTGCCATCATCTTTCAGCTTGGTTTTCTCTAGGAACGCGTTGAAGTTGAGGACAACGTGGGCCATTTGATCTACAAGACATATTGTAAAGATTTTAGACTAAGTTCATGATAATTAAGTTCATCTAATCAAATTACTCAATGAACTCCCACTCAGATAGACATCCCTCTAGTCATCTAAGTGAAACATGATCCGAGTTAACTAGGCCGTGTCCGATCATCACGTGAGACGGACTAGTCAAGATCGGTGAACATCTCCATGTTGATCGTATCTTCTATACGACTCATGCTCGACCTTTCGGTCTTCCGTGTTCCGAGGCCATGTCTGTACATGCTAGGCTCGTCAAGTCAACCTAAGTGTATTGCGTGTGTTCCGAGGCCATGTCTGTACTGAAGGAAATATGCCCTAGAGGCAATAATAAAGTTATTATTTATTTCCTTATATCATGATAAATGTTTATTATTCATGCTAGAATTGTATTAACCGGAAACATAATACATGTGTGAATACATAGACAAACAGAGTGTCACTTGTATGCCTCTGCTTGACTAGCTCGTTAATCAAAGATGGTTATGTTTCCTAGCCATAGACATAAGTTGTCATTCGATTAACGAGATCACCTTATTAGGAGAATGACGTGATTGACTTGACCCATTCCGTTAGCTTAGCACTCGATCATTTAGTATGTTGCTATTGCTTTCTTCATGACTTATACATGTTCCTATGACTATGAGATTATGCAACTCCCGTTTATCGGAGGAACACTTTGTGTGCTACCAAACGTCACAACGTGAATGGGTGATTATAAAGGTGCTCTACAGGTGTCTCCAAAGGTACTTGTTGGGTTGGCGTATTTCGAGATTAGGATTTGTCACTCTGATTGTCGGAGAGGTATCTCTAGGCCCACTCGGTAATGCACATCACTATAAGCCTTGCAAGCATTGTGACTAATGAGTTAGTTGCGGGATGATGTGTTACGGAACGAGTAAAGAGACTTGCCGGTAACGAGATTGAACTAGGTATCGAGATACCGACGATCAAATCTCGGGCAAGTAACATACCGGTGACAAAGGAAACAACGTATGTTGTTATGCGGTCTGACCGATAAAGATCTTCGTAGAATATGTGGGAGCCAATATAGGCATCCAGGTCCCGCTATTGGTTATTGACCGAAGACGTGTCTCGGTCATGTCTACATAGTTCTCGAACCCGTAGGGTCCGCATGCTTAACGTTACGATGACAGTTTTATTTAGTTTTGATGTACCGAAGGAGTTCGGAGTCCCGGATGAGATCGGGGATATGACGAGGAGTCTCGAAATGGTCGAGACGTAAAAATCGATATATTGGACGACTATATTCGGACTTCGGAAAGGTTCCGAGTGATTCGGGTATTTTTCGGAGTACCGGAGAGTTACGGGAATTCGTATTGGGCCTTAATGGGCCATACGGGAAAGGAGAGAAAGGCCTCAAAAGGTGGCCGCACCCCTCCCCATGGTCTGGTCCGAATTGGACTAGGGAAGGGGGGCGCACCCTTCCTTCTTTCTCCTTCCCCCTTCCCTTCTCCTACTCCCACAAGGAAAGGAGGAGTCCTACTCCCGGTGGGAGTAGGACTCCCCCCTATGGCGCGCCTCTCCCCTTGGCCGGCTGCCTCCCCCTTGCTCCTTTATATACGGGAGCAGGGGGCACCCCAAAGACACAATAATTGATCCTTGAGATCTCTTAGCCATGTGCGGTGCCCCCCTCCACCATATTACACCTCGATAATACCGTTGCGGAGCTTAGGCCAAACCCTGCGTCGGTGGAACATCATCATCGTCACCACGCCGTCGTGCTGACGAAACTCTCCCTCAACACTCGGCTGGATCGGAGTTCGAGGGACGTCATCGAGCTGAACGTGTGTAGAACTCGGAGGTGCCGTGCGTTCGGTACTTGATCGGTCGGATCGTGAAGACGTACGACTACATCAACCGCGTTGTGATAACGCTTCCGCTGTCGGTCTACGAGGGTACGTGGACAACACTCTCCCCTCTCGTTGCTATGCATCACCATGATCTTGCGTGTGCGTAGGAATTTTTTTGAAATTACTACGTTCCCCAACAGTGGCATCCGAGCCTGGTTTTATGCGTTGATGCTATGCACGAGTAGAACACAAGTGAGTTGTGGGCGATATAAGTCATACTGCTTACCAGCATGTCATACTTTGGTTCACCGGTATTGTGAGATGAAGCGGCCCGGACCGACATTACGCGTACGCTTACGCGAGACTGGTTTCACCGTTGCGAGCACTCGTTGCTTAAAGGTGACTGGCGGGTGTCTGTCTCTCTCACTTTAGTTGAACCGAGTGTGGCTACGCCCGGTCCTTGCGAAGGTTAAAACAGCACCAACTTGACAAACTATCGTTGTGGTTTTGATGCGTAGGTAACAACGGTTCTTGCTAAGCCCGTAGCAGCCACGTAAAACTTGCAACAACAAAGTAGAGGATGTCTAACTTGTTTTTGCAGGGCATGTTGTGATGTGATATGGTCAAGACATGATGTGATATAATTTGTTGTATGAGATGATCATGTTTTGTAACCGAGTTATCGGCAACTGGCAGGAGCCATATGGTTGTCGCTTTATTGTATGAGATGCAATCACCATGTAATAGTTTTACTTTATCACTAAGCGGTAGCGATAGTCGTAAAAGCAATTAGTTGGCGAGACGACAACGATACTACGATGGAGATTAAGGTGTCGCGCCGGTGACGATGGTGATCATGATGGTGCTTCGGAGATGGAGATCACAAGCACGGTGCTTCGGAGATGGAGATCACAAGCACAAGATGATGATGGCCATATCATATCACTTATATTGATTGCATGTGATGTTAATCCTTTATGCATCTTATCTTGCTTTGTTTGACGGTAGCATTATAAGATGATCCTTCACTAAATTATCAAAGTATAAGTGTTCTCCCTGAGTATGCACCGTTGCGAAAGTTCTTCGTGCTGAGACACCACGTGATGATCGGGTGTGATAGGCTCTACGTTCAAATACAACGGGTGCAAAACAGTTGCACACGCGGAATACTCAGGTTAAACTTGACGAGCCTAGCATATAACAGATATGGCCTCGGAACACGGAGACCGAAAGGTCGAGCGTGAATCATATAGTAGATATGATCAACATATTGATGTTCACCGTTGAAACTACTCCATCTCACGTGATGATCGGACATGGTTTAGTTGATATGGATCACGTGATCACTTAGAGGATTAGAGGGATGTCTATCTAAGTGGGAGTTCTTAAGTAATTTGATTAATTGAACTTAAATTTATCATGAACTTAGTCCTGATAGTATTTTGCAAATTATGTTGTAGATCAATAGCTCGCGTTGTTGCTTCCCTGTGTTTATTTTTGATATGTTCCTAGAGAAAAATTATGTTGAAATATGTTAGTAGCAAAGATGCGGATTGGATCCGTGATCTGAGGATTATCCTCATTGCTGCACAAAAAAATTATGTCCTTGATGCACCGCTAGGTGACAGACCTATTGCAGGAGCAGATGCAGACGTTATGAACGTTTGGCTAGCTCAATATGATGACTACTTGATAGTTTAGTGCACCATGCTTAACGGCTTAGAATCGGGACTTCAAAGACGTTTTGAACGTCATGGACCATATGAGATGTTCCAGGAGTTGAAGTTAATATTTCAAGCAAATACCCGAGTTGAGAGATATGAAATCTCCAACAAGTTCTATAGCTAAAAGATGGAGGAGAATCGCTCAACTAGTGAGCATGTGCTCAGATTGTCTGGGTACTACAATCGCTTGAATCAAGTGGGAGTTTATCTTCCAGATAAAATAGTGATTGACAGAATTCTCTAGTCACCATCACCAAGTTAGTAGAACTTCGTGATGAACTATAGTATGCAAGGGATGACGAAAGTAATTCCCGAGCTCTTCGTGATGCTGAAATCGACGAAGGTAGAAATCAAGAAAAACATCAAGTGTTGATGGTTGACGAGACCACTAGTTTCAAGAAAAGGGCAAAGGGAAGAAGGGGAACTTCAAGAAGAACGGCAAGCAAGTTGCTGCTCAAGTGAAGAAGCCTAAGTCTGGTCCTAAGCCTGAGACTAAGTGCTTCTACTGCAAAGGGACTGGTCACTGGAAGCGGAACTACCCCAACTATTTGGTGGATAAGAAGGATGGCAAAGTGAACAATATATTGGATATACATGTTATTGATGTGTACTTTAGTAGTGTTTATAGCAACCCCTCGGTATTTGATACTGGTTTAGTTGCTAAGAGTAGTAACTCGAAATGGGAGTTGCAGAATAAACAGAGACTAGTAAAAGACGAGGTGACGATGTGTGTTGGAAGTAGTTCCAAGATTGATATGATCATCATCGCACACTCCCTATACTTTCGGGATTAGTGTTGAAACTAAATAAGTGTTATTTGGTGTTTGCGTTGAGCATGAATATGATTTGATCATGTTTGTTGCAATACGGTTATTCATTTAAGTTAGAGAACAATAGTTGTTCTATTTACATGAATAAAAACCTTCTATGGTCATACACACCAACGAAAATGGTTTGTTGGATCTCGATCGTAGTGATACACATATTCATAATATTGAAGCCAAAAGATGCAAAGTTAATAATGATAGTGCAACTTATTTGTGGCACTGCCATTTAGGTCATATCGGTGTAAAGCGCATGAAGAAACTCCATACTGATGGGATTTTGGAATCAATTGATTATGAATCACTTGATGCTTGCGAACCATGCCTCATGGGCAAGATGACTAAAACGCCGTTCTCCGGAACTATGGAGAGAGCAACAGATTTGTTGGAAGTCATACATACAGATGTATGTGGTCCAATGAATATTGAGGCTCGTGGCGGATATCGTTATTTTCTCACCTTCACAGATGATTTGAGTAGATATGGGTATATCTACTTAATGAAACATAAGTCTGAAACATTTGAAAAGTTCATATAATTTCAGAGTGAAGTGGAAAATCATCGTAACAAGAAAAATAAAGTTTCTATGATCTGATCATAGAGAAGAGTATTTGAGTTACGAGTTTGGCCTTCAGTTAAAACAATGTGAAATAGTTTCACTACTCACGCCACCTGGAACACCACGGTGTAATGGTGTGTCCGAACGTCATAACCGTACTTTATTGGATATAGTGCAATCTATGATGTCTCTTACCAATTTACCACTATCGTTTTGGGGTTATGCATTAGAGACAGCTACATTCACGTTAAATAGGGTACCATCTAAATCCGTTGAGACGACATCTTATGAACTGTGGTTTGGCAAGAAACCAAAGTTGTCGTTTCTTAAAGTTTGGGGTTGCGATGCTTATGTGAAAAAGTTTCATCCTGATAAGCTCAAACCCAAATCGGAGAAATGTGTCTTCATAGGATACCCAAAGGAGACAGTTGGGTACACCTTCTATCACAGATCCGAAGGCAAGACATTCGTTGCTTAGTATGGATCCTTTCTAGAGAAGGAGTTTCTCTCGAAAGAAGTGAGTGGGAGGAAAGTAGAACTTGATGAGGTAACTGTACCTGCTCCCTTATTGGAAAGTAGTTCATCACAAGAAACGGTTCCTGTGACGTCTATACCAATGAGTGAGGAAGTTAATGATGATGATCATGAAACTTCAGATCAAGTTGTTACTAAACCTTGTAGGTCAACCAGAGTAAGATCCGCACCAGAGTGGTGCGGTAATCCTGTTCTGGAGGTTATGTTACTAAACCATGACAAACCTACGAACTATGAAGAAGCGATGGTGAGCCCAGATTCCGCAAAATGGCTTGAGGCCATGAAATCTGAGATGGGATCCATATATGAGAACAAAGTATGGACTTTGATTGACTTGCCCAATGATCGGCGAGCCATAAAAATAAATGGATCTTTAAGAGGAAGACGGACGCTGATAGTAGTGTTACTATCTACAAAGCTAGACTTGTCGGAAAAAAAGGTTTTTGACAAAGTTCAAGGTGTTGACTACGATGAGATTTTCTCACTCGCAGCAATGCTTAAGTCTGTCCGAACCATGTTAGCAATTGTCGCATTTTATGAAATCTGGCAAATGGATAAACAAAACTGCATTCCTTAATGGATTTATTAAAGAAGAGTTGTATATGATGCAACCAGAAGGTTTTGTCAATCCTAAAGGTGCTAACAAAATATGCAAGCTCCAGCGATCCATCTATGGACTGGTGCAAGCATCTCGGAGTTGGAATATACGCTTTGATAAGTTGATCAAAGGATATAGTTTTATACAGACTTGCGGTGAAGCCGGTATTTACAAGAAAGTGAGTGGGAGCACTACAGCATTTCTGATAAGTATATGTGAATGACATATTGTTGATCGGAAATAATGTAGAATTATTCTGCAAAGCATAAAGGAGTGTTTGAAAGGAGTTTTTCAAAGAAAGACCTCGGTGAAGCTGCTTACATATTGAGCATCAAGATCTATAGAGATAGATCAAGACGCTTGATAAGTTTTTTCAATGAGTACATACCTTAACAAGATTTTGAAGTGGTTCAAAATGGAACAGTCAAAGAAAGAGTTCTTGCCTGTGTTACAAGGTGTGAAATTGAGTAAGACTCAAAACCCGACCACGGCAGAAGATAGAAAAAGAATGAAAGTCATTCCCTATGCCTCGGCCATAGGTTCTATAAAGTATGCCATGCTGTGTACCAGATCTATTGTATACCCTACACTGATTTTGGCAAGGGAGTACAATAGTGATCTAGGGGTAGATCACTAGACAGCAGTCAAAATTATCCTTACTGGAATAAGGATATGTTTCTCGATTATGGAAGTGCCAAAAGGCTCGTCGTAAAAGGTTACGTCAATGCAAGTTTTGACACTAATCTAGATAACTCTAAGTCTCGGTCTAGATACATATTGAAAGTGGGAGCAATTAGCTAGAGTAGCTCCATGCAGAGCATTGTAGACATAGAAATTTGCAAAATACTTACGGATCTGAATATGACAGACCCGTTGACTAAAATTATCTCACAAGCAAAACATGATCACACCTTAGTACTCTTTGGGTGTTAATCACATAGCGATGTGAACTAGATTACTGACTCTAGTAAACCCTTTGGGTGATGGTCACATGACGATGTGAACTATGGGTGTTAATCACATGGTGATGTGAACTATTCATGTTAAATCACATGGCGATGTGAACTAGATTATTGACTCTAGTGCAAGTGGGAGACTGAAGGAAATATGCCCTAGAGGCAATAATAAAGTTATTATTTATTTCCTTATATCATGATAAATGTTTATTATTGATGCTAGAATTGTATTAACCGGAAACATAATACATGTGTGAATACATAGACAAACAGAGTGTCACTTGTATGCCTCTACTTGACTAGCTCGTTAATCAAAGATGGTTATGTTTCCTAGCCATAGACATAAGTTGTCATTTGATTAACGAGATCACCTCATTAGGAGAATGACGTGATTGACTTGACCCATTCCGTTAGCTTAGCACTCGATCGTTTAGTATGTTGCTATTGCTTTCTTCATGACTTATACATGTTCCTATGACTATGAGATTATGCAACTCCCGTTTACCGGAGGAACACTTTGTGTGCTACCAAACGTCACAACGTAAATGGGTGATTATAAAGGTGCTCTACAGGTGTCTCCAAAGGTACTTGTTGGGTTGGCGTATTTCGAGATTAGGATTTGTCACTCCGATTGTCGGAGAGGTATCTCTGGGCCCACTCGGTAATGCACATCACTATAAGCCTTGCAAGCATTGTGACTAATGAGTTAGTTGCGGGATGATGTGTTACGGAACGAGTAAAGAGACTTGCCGGTAACGAGATTGAACTAGGTATCGAGATACCGACGATCAAATCTAGGGCAAGTAACATACCGGTGACAAAGGGAACAACGTATGTTGTTATGCGGTCTGACCGATAAAGATCTTCGTAGAATATGTGGGAGCCAATATAGGCATCCAGGTCCCGCTATTGGTTATTGACCGAAGACGTGTCTCGGTCATGTCTACATAGTTCTCGAACCCGTAGGGTCCGCACGCTTAACGTTACGATGACAGTTTTATTTAGTTTTGATGTACCGAAGGAGTTCGGAGTCCCGGATGAGATCGGGGATATGACGAGGAGTCTCGAAATGGTCGAGACGTACAAATCGATATATTGGACGACTATATTCGGACTTCGGAAAGGTTCCGAGTGATTCGGGTATTTTTCGGAGTACCGAAGAGTTACGGGAATTCGTATTGGGCCTTAATGGGCCATACGGGAAAGGAGAGAAAGGCCTCAAAAGGTGGCCGCACCCCTCCCCATGGTCTGGTCCGAATTGGACTAGGGAAGGGGGGCGCACCCTTCCTTCTTTCTCCTTCCCCCTTCCCTTCTCCTACTCCCACAAGGAAAGGAGGAGTCCTACTCCCGGTGGGAGTAGGACTCCCCCCTATGGCGCGCCTCTCCCCTTGGCCGGCTGCCTCCCCCTTGCTCCTTTATATACGGGGGCAGGGGGGCACCCCAAAGACACAACAATTGATCCTTGAGATCTCTTAGCCGTGTGCGGTGCCCCCCGCCACCATATTACACCTCGATAATACCATTGCGGAGCTTAGGCGAAGCCCTGCGTCGGTGGAACATCATCATCGTCACCACGCCGTCGTGCTGACGAAACTCTCCCTCAACACTCGGCTAGATCGGAGTTCGAGGGACGTCATCGAGCTGAACGTGTGTAGAACTTGGAGGTGCCGTGCGTTCGGTACTTGATCGGTCGGATCGTGAAGACTTACGACTACATCAACCGCGTTGTGATAACGCTTCCGCTGTCGGTCTACGAGGGTACGTGGACAACACTCTCCCCTCTCATTGCTATGCATCACCATGATCTTGCGTGGGCGTAGGAATTTTTTTGAAATTACTGCGTTCCCCAACATGTACATGCTAGGCTCGTCAACACCCGTTGTATGCGAACATTAGAATCTATCACACCCGATCATCACGTGGTGCTTCGAAACAATGAACCTTCGCAACGGTGCACAGTTAGGGGGAACACTTTCTTGAAATTATTATAAGGGATCATCTTACTTACTACCGTCGTTCTACGCAAATAAGATGCAAAACATGATAAACATCACATGCAATCAAATAGTGACATGATATGGCCAATATCATTCTGCTCCTTTGATCTCCATCTTCGGGGCACCATGATCATCTTCGTCACCGGCATGACACCATGATCTCCATCATCATGATCTCCATCATTGTGTCTTCTTGAAGTTGTCACGCCAACGATTACTTCTACTTCTATGGCTAACGCGCTTAGCAATAAAGTAAAGTAATTTACATGGCGTTATTCAATGACACGCAGGTCATACAAAAATAAAGACAACTCCTATGGCTCCTGCCGGTTGTCATACTCATCGACATGCAAGTCGTGATTCCTATTACAAGAATATGATCGATCTCATACATCACATATATCATTCATCACATCTTCTGGCCATATCACATCACATAACACATGCTGCAAAAACAAGTTAGACGTCCTCTAATTGTTGTTGCAAGTTTTTACGTGGCTTGTATAGGTTTCTAGCAAGAACGTTTCTTACCTACGTAAAACCACAACGTGATATGCCAATTTCTATTTACCCTTCATAAGGACCCTTTTCATCGAATCCGTTCCGACTAAAGTGGGAGAGACAGACACCCGCTAGCCACCTTATGCAAGTAGTGCATGTCAGTCGGTGGAACCTGTCTCACGTAAGCGTACGTGTAAGGTCGGTCCGGGCCGCTTCATCCCACAATACCGCCGAAACAAGATAAGACTAGTAGCGGCAAGAAGAATTGGCAACATCTACACCCACAACTGCTTTGTGTTCTACTCGTGCATAGTAACTACGCATAGGCCTGGCTCATGATTCCACTGTTGGGAATCGTAGCAGAATTTTAAAATTTCCTATGCATCACCAAGATCCATCTATGGAGTATACTAGCAACGAGGGGAAAGGAGTGCATCTACATACCCTTGTAGATCGCGAGCGGAAGCGTTCCAATGAACGGGGTTGATGGAGTCGTACTCGCCGTGATCCAAATCACCGATGTCCGAGTGCCGAACGGATGGCACCTCCGCGTTCAACACACGTACGGAGCAGCGACGTCTCCTCCTTCTTGATCCAGCAAGGGGGAAGGAGAGGTTTATGGAGATCCAGCAGCACGACGGCGTGGTGGTGGAAGTAGCGGGGATCTCGACAAGGGCTTCGCCAAGCTTCTGCGAGCGGGAGAGGTGTTGCAGGGGGTGAGGGAGGCGCCAGGGGCTGTGGTGCTGCTGCCCTCCCTCCCCCCACTATATATAGGGACCCCTGGGGGGGCGCCGGCCCTCGGAGATCAGATCTCCAAGGGGGGCGGCGGCCAAGGGGGAAGGGGGGTGGCTCCCCCCCCCAAGCCAAGTGGGGCGCCCCCCACCCCCAGGGTTTCCAACCCTAGGCGCAGGGGGAGGCCCATGGGGGGCGCCCCAGCCCACTAAGGGCTGGTTCCCTTCCCTCTTCAGCCCATGGGGCCCTCCGGGATAGGTGGCCCAAGCCGGTGGACCCCCGGGACCCTTCCGGTGGTCCCGGTACAATACCGATAACCCCCGAAACTTTCCCGGTGGCCGAAACTGGACTTCCCATATATAATTCTTCACCTCCGGACCATTCCGGAACTCCTCGTGACTTCCGGGATCTCATCCGGGACTCCGAACAACTTTCGGGTTTCCGCATACTAATATCTCTACAACCCTAGCGTCACCGAACCTTAAGTGTGTAGACCCTACGGGTTCGGGAGACATGCAGACATGACCGAGACGCCTCTCCGGTCAATAACCAACAGCGGGATCTGGATACCCATGTTGGCTCCCACATGTTCCACGATGATCTCATCGGGTGAACCACGATGTCGAGGATTCAATCAATCCCGTATACAATTCCCTTTGTCAATTGGTATGTTACTTGCCCGAGATTCGATCGTCGGTATCCCAATACCTTGTTCAATCTCGTTACCGGCAAGTCTCTTTACTCGTACCGTAATGCATGATCCCGTGGCTAACTCCTTAGTCACATTGAGCTCATTATGATGATGCATTACCGAGTGGGCCCAGAGGTACCTCTCCGTCATACGGAGTGACAAATCCCAGTCTCGGTCCGTGCCAACTCAACAGACACTTTCGGAGATACCCGTAGTGTACCTTTATAGTCACCCAGTTACGTTGTGACGTTTGGCACACCCAAAGCACTCCTACGGTATCCGGGAGTTGCACGATCTCATGGTCTAAGGAAAAGATACTTGACATTGAAAAAGCTCTAGCAAACGAACTACACGATCTTTGAGCTATGCTTAGGATTGGGTCTTGTCCATCACATCATTCTCCTAATGATGTGATCCCGTTATCAATGACATCCAATGTCCATAGTCAGGAAACCATGACTATCTGTTGATCAACGAGCTAGTCAACTAGAGGCTTACTAGGGACACGTTGTGGTCTATATATTCACACATGTATTACGATTTCCGGATAACACAATTATAGCATGAACAATAGACAATTATCATGAACAAAGAAATATAATAATAACCATTTATTATTGCCTCTAGGGCATATTTCCAACACGGCGAGCCCAGGCAGGAGGGCCTTTGGTCGCGGTTGGTGGCACTAACCGGGACCAATAGGTATCCACGCGTCAGCGTTTCAGTGGCTGGGGTTTTTGTTTTTTTTAGGGGGGGGGTTGGGGGTTTTGGGGGGTTATTTTAGGTGTTTCATATATTGTGTTAGCTAGCTAATTAATAGAGAGAAGTGTCCTCTCTTACCTCCATGCTTGGTCGACGCTACGTACTATATACGTATGGAGAGGACTAGACGCGCTAGCTAGTAAGCAAATGAAGGAAACAGAAGATCGTCATGAACATATGCATACAAAGAGAAGTGATATCGACCACCTCTCCTTCTCCGAGAGATTGGTCGAACAACAAGTTCTCGTATATCTATCTGACACTACCGGCTACATATATACAATAATTATCTCTTACAATATAATCTCCTAATTAAATTGTAAGAACACAGGGTCCACATAGTATTCTCCGTTTTCAGCGATCACGTGGTCAAGGAAGAATGCCGCCAATTCCTCTTGAATTTCTCGCATACGATCTGGTGCTAGGAGTTCATCCCGCATCCGAAAGATCTAATTTGAAGAAGGGGGTCAATACATATATATATATATATATATATATATATATATATATATATATATATATGAATAAATGAAACTCAACACACAAATGATGGTAATAAAATAAAATTGTGAATATTATTGCTTACGCACTTCATATTGTTCGTCAGAGTAGCCCCGCTCATAGGTCGTGTAGCGGATGGACTCGCAAATGTAGTATCCACAGTAAATATTCCCGGGTTCCTGCCACAACCACTTTACAAGAAATAGAGGTCAATCAAACTAATAAGCAAGCATGCTAAATGGTATTGATGAAACTAGCACTTGAATCACTAGGAGATGCGCGGAACATGCTACTATAGTACTTACTTTCGGGTGTCTAAATTGCAGCTTCTTCGGCAGTCTCGGAAAACATGCTAAATTTTCTCCAAACCCTGCCAGACAAAGAAAACAATTACTTGATATCAGGAAATGAACAAAGTTGCTGATATGGTGGATAATGATCGATTTAACTTACTTCTCGAGCATTTGAGTCATGTCTGCATAGTCCTGGGGATCTTTTTGTCTCGAGTCTCAGACGGTTACTACTCCCTGCTCAAGCTTAATCTCTAGGAGAATATAGTGGAAGCTGCGCACGCATGCATAAGTCATCAATTACATTACTATAACCTGGACTAATAAGGGAAACCGAATATGCACAAGACAGTAACACTCACTTGAAGTTGTAAGGAAAGAGTATTATATTTTTGTTTTCATTTATTACCAACGATCGTAGCAAGTTGGCCTCGGTATTTTCGGCATGATATTTAACCTGAGTTGCATCTATGAGATTTGTGTTAATGAACCCAATATCACCGATTTGTCTTTTCTTCAATTCGGCGATCTTCAATCTGCATAATATAGTGAGGATAATTATAAATACATGCAATGAAAGAGCTGACCTATATAGAGAGACTTAATGACAGAAGTAGTACTACTTACAGACAGTAGCAAGTGATCGTCGATTTATCGAGGGCCTTTTGATTGAAAAACTGGAAGAACTCCTCAAATGGAACATTCAACAGTTCAATTCCAACGAGGTCATGCTCCGGTTTAACTCTCAGCGTCAAAGTATTCCTCCCCCCCAGACTCTCTGCAGGTTTTCATGTACCAATCATGTAATCTTCGCATCATCGTTGTTAGAGATCTTTCATCTTTGACGAGAGGCTTCCCGTAATGGTATTTGTGTTCGTCCACCTCCAAGATTTCATAATGTACATCGTTGGGCAGGTAATCTTGAAGATTGCTATAACCGGGCACCATCCTCGGATCTGCAGCGACGATGTCGCTAGACACCTTGAGCGGGGGGCACGATTGGTTCGCTTGTTCGCCGAGCTGGGAAATTTTTTTCCCAGCTCGTCGTTCTTTTAACCTTTGATCACTGACAGTACTTCCTGACCGCTCCGCTTCGGCAAATGTCTTTGCAATAATGTGCTCATAGTTGCCTCTCGGCGGAGACTTTGGTGGTTTTGTCAGGGCAGCTAGAGTGCGCTTCGCTTTCACCGGATCTACCTTCTCCTCCGGAGGTGGATGTTTCTTTGATTTCACCCCTTCAAAGAAGTTCGTCACTTCGGCTCGCACGATCTTCGTGGTTTCCTCCTCGGTCCTCTCGTATGGTAACTTCTCTGGAGTCTTCAGAGAAGGACCAAATCTGTATTGCCTCCCGCCTCTGGCTGTACTGCTAGACGCCGGCAGAGCAGACGGAGCGGCTGCGGCTGCGGCTGTCTTCTTTCCTTGCTTACGAGGCGGAGGAGAAGGACTACGACGCGCCGGAGCAGCCGGAGCGGCGGCGGGTCTCTTCCGCCCTTGCTGACGAGGCGGAGGAGGAGGCTTGCTGCTCTGGCGCGCCGGCGCAGGCGGAGAAGGAGGCGGAGTGCCGCCACGCGCCAGAGAAGGAGGCTGAGTGCCCTGATCACTCGCGGGAGGAGGAGGCGGAGTGCCGCCACGCGTCGGAGAAGGAGGCTGAGTGCCCTGATCACTCGCCGGAGGAGGAGGCGGAGTGCCCTTACTCGCCGGAGGCGTCCAGTTCGGAAGGTTAATGAGCTCCTTCCGCCATAGGCATGGAGTCTTCAGAGCAGAACCCAGCCGAGTCTCCCCTTCACCGGTAGGGTGGTCAAGCTGGAGGTCCTTAAATCCCTCCGTTATTTCATCCACCATCACCCTAGCATATCCTTCTGGAATCGGCCGACAGTGGTAGGTTGCGCCGGGTTCAGGATGTAAAACAGAGCCAATAGCCACCTTGACTTTGAAGTTCTGCCATTGCGCCATAAGGTGGCAATGTTGAGAATCCGTGATAGCATCCACGGGGTAGCTAGCAGGAGCCGTCAAGACATGCTCCGGCTGAAGCAGCTCGATGGAACCCACGCTGCTTCTCCGCTGAGATGGCGGGGTAGCTTCGGGGGTAGTTTCGGCATGTCGATTGCCGTCTCATTCCTCTAGCGCTTGAACCCTTTCGTGCAGCTTCTGAATTTGGGTCTGCTCCACTTTTTTCCTCCTCTCCTGGCTTTTGTAACCGCCTGCGTCCGGAAAACCAGCCTTCCACGGAACGGAGCCTGGCGTGCCTCGTGTCCGTCCAGGGTGCTCAGGATTCCCGAGGGCCATTGTGAGCTCGTCGTTCTCTCTGTCTGGAACGAACGTCCCTTGCTGCGCTGCATTGATATAGTGCTGAAGCCTCTTGACTGGTATTCTCAAAAGCTCGTCCGTCCAAACGCACTTCCCTGATACAGGGTCCAATTTTCCACCAGCCCCGAAGAACCAAGTCCGGCAACGGTCTGGCCAGTTCATTGATTGTGGTTCGATTCCTTTATCAAGCAGATCATTCTCAGCCTTGGCCCACTTAGGCCGGGCTTTGAGGTAGCCACCTGACCCCGTGCGATGGTGAAGCTTCTTCTTCGCAGCATTCTTCTTGTTTGTCGCTGACATCTTCTTACTCTTTTCCGATGTCTTGTGGGCCACAAATGCGGCCCAGTGATCTCTGATCATCTCATACCGGCCGATGAATTCTGGTGTCTCTTCTTTGTCGACAAACGTTTTCAGCTCATTCTTCCACCTCCTGAATAGGTCTGCCATCTTCTTAAGAGCATGAGACTTGATTAATTGCTCTTTAACTGGCTTCTCCGGATCCTCCTCTGGCGGTAGGGTGAAATTTGCCTTCAGCTCAGTCCAAAGATCATCTTTCTGCATATCATTGACATAAGACACCTCAGGGTCTTCCTTCTTAGGCTTATACCATTGGTGGATGCTGATCGGGATCTTGTCCCTAACAAGAACCCCGCACTGAGCAGCAAATGCTTCCTTTGTCCGGATGGGTTCAATCGGTTAGCCGTCGCGCGCGATTGCTGTGATCTCAAACCTTTCATCCGAGCGCAACTTTCTCTTCGGGCCTCGTCTCTTTACCGAAGTTGTGCTCGATCCGGAGGGCTAGAAAAAGATGAAAGACGAGAGTTAATTAATATGTGTACATACCAAAACAATGCATGCATCAATTAGCTAGTCAGCACAGGCTTAACTAATATATTTACCTGGCCGAACTCTGTTCGGTCACCGGAGCCGTCACCACGGGCTCCTTCTTGCACCAGCATTGGGTCACCGGAGCCATCATAATCATGTTTTTCCTCCTCCACTCTTCGATCACCGTAGCCTGCTTCTTCACCCTGTTCTTCCAGACCATCATTGTCGCTAAGATACGACAAGACATCACCTCCGGCTAAGATTATGTCCCCCAACACCTCTTCTGCTTCCTCGTCTCATCCGTGCTCCATTGTTTCTGCAAATATTACAACATGGCAATTATTACACAAACATGACAGCAAGTGGATATATTAGTGCAAACGTAGACCTAGCTTATTCCGGGTTTGGGGTGGCCTCGGCAACGCTTCAAGGGTAGGGGCGCGGCGGGAGGGGGTAGGAGACCGACATCATTTTTTTCTAGGGTTTGTGTATCCTCGAGAGTTTTGGTCGAGCGAGAGGGCCGGGGGGTGCTCCCGTGGTATAAGTTATCACGGTCGAAGTTATCCGGGAGGGGGTTATATCGACAACGACGACATACATACATGGGAAAATAATGTTATCGGGGAGGGGGTAGGTCGAACCCCCCCCCCTCGTGTTGAAGTTATCGGGACACGGGGTATATTGACAACGACATATCCGATAAAAAATAAGAAGACGAAGAAGAAATAAAAAGACGAGAAGAAGATATTAATAGAGGAGAATATTGAAGAAAAAAAAGAAGAAAAAAGAGGAGAAGAAGAAAGGAATAGAGGAGAAGAAGAGAAAATAGAATATTCTATTTTCTCTTCTTCTCCTCTATTCCTTTCTTCTTCTCCTCTTTTTTTTTTCTTTTTTCTTCTTCTTATTTATTTCTCCTCTTCTTCCTCTCCTCTTCTTCTCCTTTCTTCCTCTTCTTATTTTCCTTTTTCCTCTCATTCTTTTTCTTCTTCTTCCTTTCCTAGCTAGATATATAAAACTTTTCTAAAAATGTAACTTTTGCATATATACATGGAAAAAATGTTATCGGGGAGGGGGTATATCGACCCCCCCCTCGACCCTCTTTTCCTTCTTCTTCCTTCTTCCTTCTTCCTCTTTTCTTCTCCAACACAAAACACATCTCATCTCATCTCATTTCATCCAAAAATAATTCTTTGCATATGAACATACATACATTTACTTTTTTTCTTAAATGTTACATATGAACATTTTCTTAAATGAGCATATACAGCATATACAGAGCATTATACAGTGAACATACATACATACATACATCGTAACAAAAAAAATGAAAAATAGGCCGGTGGTCGGTGACGGCGACGATGGTTGGCGGTGGCGCGCGCTTACGGATGGCGTGCGGGGACGACAATGAGAAGGAAAGGGGAGGAGGTAGGGGCTCACAGCGCGGGGAGGGGTCGAGGTCGCCGGCCGGAATCGGTGCGGCGGCGGACGAACGGCCTCGGAGATGGACGGGTCGCGGGAGCCGGCGTGGTGCTTCCCCGCAGCGATGGCGATGACGGGCGCGGGCGACAGCGACGATGGGCGCGGGCGACGACGATGGCGTCGGCGGGGGCGTCGGGGCAGCCTGGCGGCGACGGGGCAGGGCGACGACGGGGGCGCGCGGACGGCGTCTAGGCGGCGCGCGGACGGCGTCTGGGCGGCGCGCGGCGTCGGGGCAGCGGACGGCGTCGATCTGGGCAGCCTGGCGGCGTTGATGAGCTCGGCGTCGTCGGGGCAACTGGCGATGAGTTCGTCAAATTTTCCTAAGTGCTACTTATATACCCAGGCCTTTGGTCCCGGTTCATAGCACCAACCGGGACCAAAGACACCCTTTAGTCCCGGTTGGTGCCACCAACCGGGACCAAAGGCCTCTTTTCAGCAGCCCAAAGGGCGGGAAGCGGCGGCCTTTGGTCCCGGTTGGTGGCACCAACCGGGACTAAAGGGGGGCATTGGTCCCCGTTGGTGCCACCAACCGGGACCAAAGGCCCCCTTTAGTCCCGGTTGGTGCCACCAACCGGGACGGAAAGCCTTGCACAGCGGCGTGTTGGTGGGAGTTTAGTCCCACCTCGCTAGCTGAGAGAGAGCCGCACCTGTTTATAAGGTGCGGTGCGCCTGAGCTGTCGAGCTCCTCTCTAAAGCAGGCTTACGGGCCTAACCTCTCTGTACATGCTTGTGGGCCTACTGGGCCTTCTGCGGGCCTGAATCCTGGCCCATGGATGGGTTTCTAGTCGTATTCAGGCCATGGTGGCCAAGTTGGTGGCATAATTTTTATTTTTTGCCTGTTTTTTTGTTTTCTTTTTTGCTTTATTTATTTTGTTTTGTTTCTACTTTCAACAAAAAACTTATTTATTTTATTTTATTTTGTTTCTAATTACTTATTTATTTTACTTTATGATAATTCTTTTTGCTATTAAAGTTTCTAACAAAAAAAGTTCTTTATGAAAATTCTTTTTGCTTTCAATGATTTTGAACAGAAAATACTTCGATAATTTTAGTTGCATCAATTTTATATAATTTTAGTTTCAATAATACTAGAGGTTGCTTCTAATGTTTTGAACAGAAAATACTTTGATAATTTTAGTTTCATAAATTTTATTTATGTTATTAAAGTTTATTTTATTTTGTTTCTACTTATATGTTTTATTAAAGTTTATATTATTTTGTTTCTAATTAATTATTTATTTTATTTGTTATTTTTCATGCACCATTTTTCATGCATTTACTGATTATTTTGAGGTATAAGACCCTAAAATTAAAAAGCATTTCAAATGAACTCTGAAAAGGTTGAAAGTTGGCATGGTATCATCATTTCATCCACATAGCATGTGCAAGAAAGTTGAGAGGGTTACGGCAAAAAATGGATGCACTTCGTGTACAAAACGGACAATGGTATCATACTCGTCTGTTACAAAGTTGGCATGGTATCATCATAATAGTTGCGGAGAAAGTCTTCACTTTTTCTTATTGCGCCGTAACCATGGATAATCTTCATCGTTTATTAGGATGGTTGGGTCAGCCTTGACTTTGAAGGGAGGAATTTCATGAAACTTTTCATAATCTTCAGACATGTCTGTCTTGCCCTCCACTCCCACAATGTCCCTTTTTCCTGAAAGAACTATGTGGCACTTTGGCTCATCGTATGATGTATTCGCTTCCTTATCTTTTCTTTTTCTCGGTCTAGTAGACATATCCTTCACATAGATAACCTGTGCCACATCATTGGCTAGGACGAACAGTTCGTCAGTGTACCCAAGATTGTTCACATCCACTGTTGTCATTCCGTACTGTGGGTCTACCTGTACCCCGCCTCCTGACAGATTGACCCATTTGCACTTAAACAAAGGGACCTTAAAATCATGTCCGCAGTCAAGTTCCCATATGTCCATTATGTAACCATAATATGTGTCCTTTCCCCTCTCGGTTGCTGCATCAAAGCAGACACCGCTGTTTTGGTTGGTGCTCTTTTGATCTTGGGCGATCGTGTAAAATGTGTTCCCATTTATCTCGTATCCTTTGTAAGTACAGTCGAAGATGGTCCCCTGGACAACGAGTACAACTCATCACAAACAGTGGTGTCACCTCTGAGACGTGTTTCCAACCAACTGCTGAAAGTCCTGATGTGTTCACATGTAATCCAGTCATCACACTGCTCCGGTTGTTTGGAGCGTAGACTGTTCTTGTGTTCATCGACATACGGGGTCACCAAGGTAGAGTTCTGTAGAACTGTGTAGTGTGCTTGAGACCAAGAATGCCCGTCCCTGCATATTATTGAGTCTGCTCGTAGCGTGCCTTTTCCAGTCAGTCTCCCCTCATATCGCGGTTTAGGGAGACCTATCTTCTTAAGGCCAGGAATGAAGTCAACACAAAACCCAATGACATCCTCTGTTTGATGGCCCATGGAGATGCTTCCTTCTGGCCTAGCGCGGTTATGGACATATTTCTTTACGACTCCCATGAACCTCTCAAAGGGGAACGTATTGTGTAGAAATACGGGCCCCAGAATGACAATCTCGTCGACTAGATGAACTAGGACGTGCGTCATGATATTGAAGAAGGATGGTGGGAACACCAGCTCGAAACTGACAAGACATTGCGCCACATCACTCCATAGCCTTGGTATGATTTATGGATCGATCACCTTCTGAGAGATTGCATTGAGGAATGCACATAGCTTCACAATGGCTAATCGGACGTTTTCCGGTAGAAGCCCCCTCAATGCAACTGGAAGCAGGTGCGTCATAATCACGTGGAAGTCATGAGACTTTAGGTTCTGGAACTTTTTCTCTGGCATATTTATTATTCCCTTTATATTCGACGAGAAGCCAGTCGGGACCTTCATACTGAGTAGGCATTCAAAGAAGATTTATTTCTCTTCTTTCGTAAGAGCGTAGCTGGCAGGACCTTCATACTGCTTCGGAGGCATGCCGTCTTTTTCGTGCAAATGTTGCAGGTCCTCCCGTGCCTCAGGTGTATCTTTTGTCTTCCCATACACGCCCAAGAAGCCTAGCAGGTTCACGCAAAGGTTCTTTGTCAAGTGCATCACGTCAATTGAAGAGCGGACCTCTAGGTCTTTCCAGTAGGGTAGGTCCCAAAATATAGATTTCTTCTTGCACATGGGTGCGTGTCCCTCAGCGTCATTCGGAACAGCTAGTCCGCCGGGACCCTTTCCAAAGATTACATGTAAATCATTGACCATAGCAAGTACGTGATCACCGGTACGCATGGCGGGCTTCTTCCGGTGATCTTAATCGCCTTTGAAATGCTTGCCTTTCTTTCGACATTGATGGTTGGTCGGAAGAAATCGACGATGGCCCAGGTACACATTCTTCCTGCATTTGTCCAGGTATATACTTTCAGTGTCATCTAAACAGTGCGTGCATGCGTGGTATCCCTTGTTTGTCTGTTCTGAAAGGTTACTGAGAGCGGGCCAATCGTTGATGGTTACAAACATCAACGCGTGCAGGTTAAATTCCTCCTGTTTGTGCTCATCCCACGTACGTACACCGTTTCCATTCCGCAGCTGTAAAAGTTCTTCAACTAATGGCCTTAGGTACACATCAATGTCGTTGCCGGGTTGCTTAGGGCCTTGGATGAGAACTGGCATCATAATGAACTTCCGCTTCATGCACATCCAAGGAGGAAGGTTATACATACATAGAGTCACGGGCCAGGTGTTGTGATTGCTGCTCTGCTCCCTGAAAGGATTAATGCCATCCGCGCTTAAACCAAACCATACGTTCCTTGGGTCACCTGCAAACTCAGCCCAGTACCTTCTCTCGATTTTTCTCCACTGCGACCTGTCAGCGGGTGCTCTCAACTTCCCGTCTTTCTTACGGTCCTCACTGTGCCATCGCATCAACTTGGCATGCTCTTCGTTTCTGAACAGACGTTTCAAACGTGGTATTATAGGAGCATACCACATGACCTTCGCAGGAACCCTCTTCCTGGGGGGCTCGCCGTCAACATCACCAACGTCATCTCGTCTGATCTTATACCGCAATGCACCGCATACCGGGCATGCGTTCAGATCCTTGTACGCACCGCGGTAGAGGATGTAGTCATTAGGGCATGCATGTATCTTCTGCACCTCCAATCCTAGAGGGCATACGACCTTCTTTGCTGCGTATGTACTGTCGGGCAATTCATTATCCTTTGGAAGCTTCTTCTTCAATATTTTCAATAGCTTCTCAAATCCTTTGTCAGGCACAGCATTCTCTGCCTTCCACTGCGGCAATTCCAATACGGTATCAAGCTTTGTGTTGCCATCTTCGCAATTGGGGTACAACCCTTTTTTGTGATCCTCTAACATGCGATCGAACTTCAGCTTCTCCTTTTGACTTTCGCATTGCGTCCTTGAATCGACAATGACCCGGCGGGGATCATCATCATCGGGCACTGGTTCCTCTTGATCTTCAGCAGCTTCCCCCGTTGCAGCATCATTGGGCACATCGTCTGGTTCCTCTTGATCTTCAGCAGCTTCCCCCGTTGCAGCATCACCGTATTCAGGGGGCACATAGTTGTCATCGTCCTCTTCTTCTTCGCCGTCTTCCATCATAACCCCTATTTCTCCGTGCCTCGTCCAAACATTATAGTGTGGCATGAAACCCTTGTAAAGCAGGTGGGTGTGAAGGATTTTCCGGTCAGAGTAAGACTTCGTATTCCCACATGTAGGGCATGGACAACACATAAAACCATTCTGCTTGTTTGCCTCAGCCACTTCGAGAAAATCATGCACGCCCTTAATGTACTCGGAGGTGTGTCTGTCACCGTACATCCATTGCCGGTTCATCTGCGTGCATTATATATAATTAAGTGTGTCAAAAACCATTACAAAACATCATGAATAGATAATTAAGTGACCAAATTAATAGAAGTTCATCATCACATTAAAACCATACATTGAAACTATGTAAAACATTTCAATGCGAAAACAAATGCGATCATAATCGCTACCAAGGTAACAATTGATCCAACGACATAATGATACCAAGCCTCGGTATGAATGGCATATTTTCTAATCTTTCTAATCTTCAAGCGCATTGCATCCATCTTGATTTTGTGATCATCGACGACATCCGCAACATGCAACTCCAATATCATCTTCTCCTCCTCAATTGTTTTTATTTTTTCCTTCAAGAAATTGTTTTCTTCTTCAAGTAAATTTAACCTCTCGACAATAGGGTCGGTTGGAATTTCCGGTTCACATACCTCCTAGATAAATAAAATCTATGTCACGTTGGTCGGCATAATTTTCATAAACAATAAATGAACCAATAGTTATAAAGATAATATATACCACATCCGAATCATAGACAGGACGAGGGCCGACGGGGGCGGATACCAAAACCATCGCACTATATAATAACAAGCAATACAATAGTAAGAAAATTAGACAAGTATCTATCTAAAGTAAGAATTTTTTTCTTTCAGAAAGAAGATAAGAACAAGAGGCTCATCACGGTGGTGCCGGCGACGAGATCGGCGCGGGCGATCGACGGCGATGAAGACGGGAATGGGACGTGACGGGCCGCTAAACCTAGACAAATCTCGAGGAAAATGGAGCTTTGAGGTCGAGCTTCGAGAGAAGAAAGCTTAACTACTGTGGCTCGGGCATTTCATCGAACACCTCATGTGCATAGGAGGTGAGCTAGAGCAGCACAAAGCCCTCCCGTCGCTGGCCAGAGAAAAACAGAGCACTGGAGTGCTCTGCTCGCGGGCGAGGGGTATATATAGGCACCTCATTGGTCCCGGTTCGTGGCATGAACCGGGACTAAAGGGCAGCCTGTGGTCCCGGTTCAAGCCACCAACCGGGACCAATGGTGGTGGGCCAGGAGCGAGGCCCATTGGTCCCGGTTTGTCCCACCAACTGGGACCAAAGGGGCCAGACGAACCGGGACCAATGCCCCCACGAGGCCCGGCAGGCCCCTGGCCTCACGAACCGGGACCAGTGCCCCCATTGGTCCCGGTTCTGGACTGAACCGGGACTAATGGGCTGACCCGGCCTGAACCAAAGCCCTCTTTTCTACTAGTGCGTATATGCGTAGGCAGGGGAGCAACCTCACTGAAGAACGCTTGAGTAGGTGGAACGGAGGAGGCTGTGTGCGTATGCGTTTGACACCGAGAAGAGGTTGGAGGAGAAACAATGGATATGTTGCAGTACATGAGCGTGGATGTGGCAGCTCGATATGTGCATGTGCTGCCTTTAATTGTCTCTGAATCGGTGGACAGGTTTCTCAACAGATGTGTGGCCCACATCGAACTCTTGGAGGAGTTTATCAACGAAGCGTGCTCCATAATCATTAGTCAAGGTCCTTCCTGTACGTACATACACAAAAATTACAACAGATTGTGGTTTACATCGACCTAATCTGAAAAATGGTGGATCGTGTGCTGGAATCGTGGTTTGTGGATGTCAGTATGGTTTCCTCCTCTGCCGTCTTAGTCATGTGGGGGTGTCAGATCTGGAGTTTGATGGCATCACTACCGGAATAAACCTCTATGCCGACGGCCCGTCGGGACAGGCCTATGCCGACGGCCCCCATCGGCATAGGGCCGTCGGCGTAGCCAGGGGTGCCGTCGGCATAGAAAGGCCATCGGCATAGACCCTATCCCGATGGCGTCCGTACAACTATGCCGACGGCCTCGGCTGTCGGCAATGTCCACGCCTAACGGCGGCCGCCGTCAAGTGCTGGCCAACGGCTGCGCGCCATGTGGCACATCTATGCCGACGGCCTAGCCGTCGGCATAGTGTTAAGCTAAGCTGTCGGCATAGAGGTGCCACGTGGTGCGCACTGGTCACTCCTGGGGCAGGCCTATGCCGACGGCCTAGCCGTCGGCGTAGCTTCAAGCTAAGCCGACGGCTAAGCATAGCCCTGCCCCAGGAGTGACCAGTGGCTGACACGTGGCGGCTATGCCGACGGCTTAGCTGTCGGCTTAGTTTAAAACTATGCCGACGGCTAGGCCATCGGCATAGCTGCCACGTGTCAGCCACTGGGTGCTCACGCCAGCACTATGCCGTCGGCATAGTTTGTCTCTGTTTTTTTTTCTTTTTTCTGTTTTTTTCAGGTCAATTCAATTCAATATAGCATAAATACAACACATATGTAAATAGACAAACTGATCACATATGCATAGACAAACTCACAAAGCATAAGCATCTCACAAGCATATGGATCTCACAACATAAGAATCACCTCACAACATAAGAAACATCTCACAACATAAGAAGCATCAAGTGTATCATCACCACAAGTAGCCCAAAGGCTTAAGCGCCAGTACGTTGAGCACCGCAGAGGTCGTCACCGCCATGCCCGCCGAAGCCCAGGTCGTCAGTGCTAGCGGCAGCGCTACCGCCAAGACCGCCTCCACCCCCGCCTCCGTGGATCGGAGTGATCGGGATCCGTGACTCGGGAGTGCTGCGAAGACCACCACCAACAATTGATCCACCGGTTCCCTGGATGTTGAAAAGACATGTTAATGAGATATATGAATGTGTTGAAAGGCATGATATGCTTTGGGTGAATAGATTGGGGATGAACTAACCAGTGAGGGGCCAGCATTCTGTGCCACAAAATCCTCAAAGGTAAGCAGCATTGGTCGTGATGGAGGACATTGTGCTGGTTGCAATTGAGGAACCCTGCCGGCCGCCATTTCCTGAAAAGCATGCTGCATCTGGCGATCCCTCTGCTCATGGTATGCATAAAGGCTCTCGTGCCATGCCATGGTCTCCTGGCGTGTGTACTCCATGTAGGCCTACGGTATGACATGATGGAACTCATAAAACTACTAAATGCGGAAAATAAAGTGAGCAATGAAGATAAGAGGGAAAATACTTACAGATTGCCGCTCCTGAAAGAGGGACTGTGACTGTGCACTGGTCATGGGCGTGCTCGTGCGCTGGCTCAGGCTCGGGTCGATCCGACGGAGCTGTGTGTGGGAGATAGTAGGAGTGATCACAGCATCGAGAACCGCCTCCCGACCGTGCTCCTTGGGCCCCATGCCCCCCACCACCCTATCGTCTAGATCCACCGCAATGGGGTCAGGTGTGTCAGGATGTAACCTCAGATACCCATCGGAGTAGGCCTTCTTCCTCTGCGTGGTCTTCTTGTCGTAGTACTTGGGCTCGCCAGGCTTGGGGTCCTTCCCCGTATGGGCGATCTCCCACGCCTGCATGTGTGAGAGCGGCCGCTTCAGTTTCCCCTCCTGCACCACCAAACAGAGGTTAGTCATACATAAGAAAGTGACGGTAAATAGAAGAAGAAGAATGTTTATTGGGGTTAGTCATACATTAAGTGTCTTGTGGAGAAAGTTGTTTAGGTTTCTCTAAGCATGTACTCCCTCCTTCCCTCTGTTAGCCTTGTTTTTGATGCTCATAGCCGCCCAGGCTCCATCCTTATCACACCAAAGATCCACCAATGCCGCCCAGGACTCGTCTTTTCCATAACACCAATTTGGACACACCTACATAATGAAAGCATAATGGCATGCCAACACGAAACGGTGAAATGTACCCAAAACATCGGAATGAAAAATCTTTTGTACTTACCGCCAAGTACTCGTGCCTGTCCAAGGTAATGCCCATCCTCCGCGCTTCTTCCCTGGTCATCTTCACACCAAAAGCATCGTGATAGTATGTCGAGATGGCCACATAGCGCACCTCGTACTGCATCTGGCGGGCCTTCTTCTTGCATTAGCGCAGCACGATCTGGTCGGCTCTGGCCTTGTGCTCCGGAAGAACTCGATAGAATTTCTACAATCATGCATGAAACAAGAATGGAAGAAGCCATGAGTTAAATCATTCATGAAACTAGAATGGACTTGTGCTTCTGAAGAGAACTCACCCAGAAAGTAGTGATCACGGCCTTGGCATGGGTCCCATGGTCCGCGTGGAGGGCCGCTTCCCAGTGGTCCCAGCTTGTGGCCAAAACACGACGGTCTGGGTGCCTGACTGGATCCGGACAGTACAGCCCTGGCCAGTGTAACTTCAGCAAGACGGTGATGAGGCCGTTGGGAATACGGACCCCTTTAGAATATATCCAATTGCTGCAAAAGAATGAAATATTAGCATGTGACAAGAAAAATAAATAACTACCGGAATGAGCATGTGACAAGCAAAATAATGAAATATTATAAAGTGGCACTTACTCTTTCCCCGTGGGCTCAATGAGCCACTTCTGCTCCTCAGTAGCAGGAATCTGCTTTGGTAGCTTTGCGTTACCATGCAGCCACCCCTTGTTGCCAACCCCCTCCCCGCCACCACCCTCCTCCTCGCATGCCTCCTCCTCCTCGCCTGCCTCCTTCTCCTCCTCGTCCCCCTCCCCAACCTCCTCCCCAACCTCCTCCTCCACCTCCTCCTCGGCCCCATCCCGAACCTCCTCCTCCTCCTCGTCAAAGGGTACCTCACTAGAGGAGGGCCTCGAAGACAACACCCCTAAGTCGGTGAGGGTGCGCTCTTTCTGGCCGCGACCCCCTGTAGTGGCTCCCCCCACCTCGCCCTCTAGGGGCTCTCGCCCTGCCCCCTGCTCCTCTAGGGGCACCTCTCCCTCGACCTCCCTGTGAGGAGTCATCGTCAAGTAGCCGGGGGGAGGATTACGTGCTCGACCACTCCGACTAGGCAGGCCGACGACCTTGCGTAGGAAACCCACGCCGTCGGCCTTCCCCTTGCCCATGTTCCACGAACCTGCATTGAATAGAGAATAAGCAATTAGTAAATTAATGAAATGAAGGAAAAGGCATAATAATAAGGAATAATAAACACATTAATAAAAATGCATAAAAAGGCATATTCCTAAACTATAGAAAAAAAGACTCGAAACGTACATCTGCTAGAACCCATACGAATCGTCACTGTTGTAACCTCTTTCTCGGTCGGTCTCATCATCACTATCAATCATATCATCTTTGTTGTCTGACGGAGGTGGAGGCTCTTCCTCGTCGTCAGTGTCTTCGTTTAACTTTTCTAGCATAAGTATGTCATTTTCATTGACAATGGTCTCACCATCATTCCATGCATCGTCGTCATTTGGATCCACATCATCATCACCCAATGGTCTAGCGTCATCATTTCTAACCACATCATCATCATCAAGTTGCTCTTGATAGAACACTCCCTCGTATGTCATGGGGTTAATGTTGTAGTAATCGTCTTCATTCGGGTCCGGTAGCTTACCGTGTGGTGACACCTTGAACACAACTTCCCAACCCTTTAGGTACTCTTTCTGGCATGGGTAAGTCAGATAATATACTTGTGTAGCTTGGGTAGCCGCAATGAAGAGATCGGCTCCGGCACAGGTGGTTGATGGTTTAACTTCGACCAAACCAATGGAAGGCGTATGCTTTACTCCCTCCCACGGATCGAACCATCGGCATTTGAACACAGGCAGACATAGGGTCTCGCGCCCCTTGTGGAATTGAATCTCGTATATATTTTGTACCCTTCCGTAGTAGTCTACTGAATTTTGACCGGGGGTGTACACTACGGTATTTATAGTTTTGGGATCAGGTCGGCTATTCTGGTGCTCCTCTGTATGGAAGCGATACCCATTCACATCATACTTTTTACATGTCATGACGCCAGGGTCAAAACCCATGGAAACCCATCTCAATTTATCATCCATAGATATGTTCGGATCCTTTCCCTACAAGTATAATTGAAATTGCTGCGTGCATTAGTTCGGTTAACCAATAAATGTTGAACTAGGTATTTAATAGGGGAATGTGGAAAATTACTTTCTCCATGAACCAAGCAACAAAATTTTTACGTCCAGGGTTTCCATGATGGAGAAGAGTAAGTGCCTCCGCCACAGTAGAAGGATTCATTCCCGTCCATTCCTCTTGAACGAAATCACTAAAAGAAGAAAAGCGGTGTTAGACCAGGACTAAGTGAACATAGAACATGATGATGTGGAAGACATAAAGGAATGGTGTAGTGGTATTACCTCATCCACACTTCCTCGACTTCCTTGATGTTGTGCAAGATATAGAACATGAGATCCTCCCACTCTTGTCGTGGAATGTTATAAGATCTCGAGGCCCCAGCCCTCCCACCTTGCACGTTGAATAGATGGAGCCTGGGTTGATACTTGGGCTCTTCTATATTGTATCGACGCACCTTGTTATGCAGATGGGGAACGTGGTCTGGATAGTATGATGTCCTGAGGTCTGATACCTCCTCTAGGATAACTGCCTCAGCTATGGAAGCTTCAATCTTAGCTTTGTTTCCACATTTCTGTCGGAGATGCTTGTTCTGTCTCTCAGGGCCGTACTGCCAGCGATTCTGCACATGCCCCCGCAACAATACCTCGTTCGCGAGGTGCAGAATGAGATGTGTCATCAGAGTAAAGAAGCCTGGCGAAAAGATCTTCTCTAGCTTGACTATCAACTCCGGTGCCTTCTTATGCAATTTTTCAATCACGTCTTTACTTACTTCTTTAGCACAGAGCGTGCGGAAGAAATGGCTTAGCTCGGCAAGCACTCGCCATACATTCTCGGGGACATAGCCTCGAACCATCACCGGCATTATCCGCTCAATCCATACATGGTAGTCATGACTCTTCAGGCCGGTTAATTTGCCCGTTGAAAGATTGACTCCCTTACTTGTATTCGATGCATAACCATCGGTGAACTTCAAAATGTGTTTCAGCCAGATAAGTACTTCCTTTTTTTCTGGCGATTTAAGGACAAAGTCAGCATCCGGCTTGAACCAGTTTTTTCGACCGCCTGTGGGAGGCTTCATATTTAGACGTGGTCTATCACAAATTCTCTGTTGATCGGCTCTAGCTTTAATGTTATCCTTCGTCTTATCAGGAATGTTGAGGATCGTGTGGAAAAGGGACTCTGCCACATTCTTTTCGGTGTGCATCACATCGATGTTGTAAGGAAGTTTGAGGTCCTTGAAATAGGGAAGTTGTGAGAAGGGGGTAATGTGAGGCCAGTTGTGCGTCTCACCATATCCCTCGAAGCCTTTGGCTTTGGCTTTGCCTTTGCTTTTGACTTTAGGGTTGAGAGCTTTTAGCTGAGCAAGAACATCTGCCCCCGAAAATGTTGGAATCTCGGTTACTTCATGAACAACCAGGCCTTTCGTGAAGTTCTTCTTGTCTTCCCTGTCTGGATGGTCTGGAGGGAGGAACTATCGATGCATGTCAAAGGCTACATACTTGCCACCCTTACTCAGCCAAATCATTCGCAGAGCCTGCATGCACACTGGGCATGGCATCTTCCCACTTGTACACCATCCGCAGAATAGAGCATAGCCGAGAAAGTCATGCATGCAATAGTGCAACCAAACTTTCATCAAGAAATTTCTCTGCAGATCCCGGTCGTATGTCAACCTCGGAAAGTACCAAGAATAGTGCAAATCATCCACCAGCGGCTGCATAAACACACCCAATTGCTTCCTCGGGTATTCAGGCCCCGGAATGGTGAGCGACAAGAACATGGTCTTGCGTTGCATTAGGGCACCGGGAGGGAGATTGAGCGGAATTACAAACACGGGCCAACAGCTGTATGGATTGGACGACATACCATATGGATTCAACCCATCACCTGATATGGCTATTCTAACATTCCCAGCCTCGGCTGCTTCCTCGGGGTATTCTTCATCGAACGACTTCCATGCTTCGCCTTCCGATGGATGTACAATTTTTTTGGATTGTACCTTATACCTTCCTTGTGCCACTTCATCATTTTGGCAGACTCCGCCGTGATGAAAAGGCGTTGCAGTCTTTTTATGAAATCAAGATACCGAAGAACCATAACGGGGATGGCTAGCTGCTTTTTCTCACCATCCTCACCGACCACCTCAATGTACCTTCGCCTTCAGATACATGTCTCGACAAATAGCCGAGAGAATGTGCTCCGGAGAACAATGGGGAGGCGCCGCCGAAATCCTGTCTCGGAACGGGGTAGAACATGGAGAACATACCCAATCTACACATCCTCGAGCTGTCCGTGGAAAACGCTGGACAATCCGAAAGAGCTGCGGTGATAAAAATGCAATTCAATGCATATTTATCGATGCAACCCTTTCGGACGGGAGACGCCTAGGTTACGCGACTTGACTTGAGAATGTAATCTAGTGACATGATTCGTAGCTCACCCTCGGCTGTAGAGGAAGTAGTCAAACAGCGGAGGGACAATCGGGGTCCAACAGCTCCTACGACGATCACTCCACCGAGATGGAACACCACAGAACCTGCACCGTGACAAAATTTAAGAACATCACAATATCATCCTCATCTATCATCATGTAACAATCATCGAAGCATAAAAAAATCATCATCATCATCATTTACCATGATCCAACAATCATCATGATTTATCATCTCTTCCGCAAAAAAATGGAAATCTATCATCATCATCATCTAAAAATTATCAAGGCATAAAAAAGCATTATCGTCTATCATCAACATCATCATCTATCATCATTAACATCATAATCTATCATCATCAACATCATCATCTATCATCTAATTTTTTTTGCATTTCTCACATTTCTAACTATCATCAAATCATCTACCATCTAACTATCATCATACATAATGCATCCATCCATCTAACCATCCATCTAATTACATAACTATGAACAACAACTATGAACAACAACTATTCACAAAAAATTTGCTACAGAGAGGGAGGGAGGGAGCTCACCATGGGGGTGTTGGGGAACGTAGCAGAAATTCAAAATTTTCTACGCATCACCAAGATCAATCTATGGAGTAATCTAGCAACGAGGGGAAGGGGAGTGCATCTACATACCCTTGTAGATCGCGATGCGGAAGCGTTGCAAGAACGCGGATGAGGGAGTCGTACTCGTAGCGATTCAGATCGCGGTTGATTCCCATCTAAGCGCCGAACCACGGCGCCTCCGCGTTCAACACACGTGCAGCCCGGTGACGTCTCCCACGCCTTGATCCAGCAAGGTGAGAGGGAGAGGTTGGGGAAGACTCCATCCAGCAGCAGCACGACGGCGTGGTGGTGATGGAGGAGCGTGGCAATTCTGCAGGGCTTCGCCAAGCACCGCGGGAGAGGAGGAGGAGGGAGAGGGGTAGGGCTGCGCCGAAAGAGAGACGTTCTCATGTCTTGGGCAGCCCCAAACCTCAACTATATATGGGGGTGAGGGGGCTGCGCCCCCTCTAGGGTTTCCACCCCAAGGGCTGGCGGCCAGCCCTAGATCCCATCTAGGGGGGCGGCCAAGGGGAGGAGAGGGGGGGCGCCACTAGGGTGGGCCTTAAGGCCCATCTGGACCTAGGGTTTGCCCCCTCCCACTCTCCCATGCGCCTTGGGCCTTGGTGGGGGGCGCACCAGCCCACCTGGGGCTGGTCCCCTCCCACACTTGGCCCACGCAGCCTTCTGGGGCTAGTGGCCCCACTTGGTGGACCCCCGGGACCCTCCCGGTGGTCCCGGTACATTACCGATAACACCCGAAACTTTTCCGGTGACCAAAACAGGACTTCCCATATATAAATCTTTACCTCCGGACCATTCCGGAACTCCTCGTGACGTCCGGGATCTCATCCGAGACTCCAAACAACATTCGGTAACCACGTACATACTTTCCCTATAACCCTAGCGTCATCGAACCTTAAGTGTGTAGACCCTACGGGTTCGGGAACCATGCAGACATGACCGAGACGTTCTCCGGTCAATAACCAACAGCGGGATCTGGATACCCATGTTGGCTCCCACATGTTCCACGATGATCTCATCGGATGAACCACGATGTCGGGGATTCAATCAATCCCGTATTCAATTCCCTTTGTCTATCGGTATGTTACTTGCCCGAGATTCGATCGTCGGTATCCCTATACCTTGTTCAATCTTGTTACCGGCAAGTCTCTTTACTCGTTCCGTAACTCACATCATCCCGTGATCAACTCCTTGGTCACATTGTGCACATTATGATGATGTCCTACCGAGTGGGCCCAGAGATACCTCTCCGTTTACACGGAGTGACAAATCCCAGTCTCGATTCGTGCCAACCCAACAGACACTTTCGGAGATACCTGTAGTGCACCTTTATAGCCACCCAGTTACGTTGTGACGTTTGGTACACCCAAAGCATTCCTTCGGTATCCGGGAGTTGCACAATCTCATGGTCTAAGGAAATAATACTTGACATTAGAAAAGCTCTGAGCAAACGAACTACACGATCTTGTGCTAGGCTTAGGATTGGGTCTCGTCCATCACATCATTCTCCTAATGATGTGATCCCGTTATCAACGACATCCAATGTCCATGGTTAGGAAACCGTAACCATCTATTGATCAACGAGCTAGTCAACTAGAGGCTTACTAGGGACATGGTGTTGTCTATGTATCCACACATGTATCTGAGTTTCCTATCAATACAATTCTAGCATGGATAATAAACGATTATCATGAACAAGGAAATATAATAATAACCTATTTATTATTGCCTCTAGGGCATATTTCCAACAGTCTCCCACTTGCACTAGAGCCAATAATCTAGTCCACATCACCATGTGATTAACACTCATACGTCACATCACCATGTGACTAACATCCAAAGAGTTTACTAGAGTCAACAATCTAGTTCACATCACTATGTGATTAACACTCAATGAGTTCTGGTTTGATCATGTTATGCTTGTGAGAGAGGTTATTAGTCGGCGGGTCTGAACCTTTCAGATCCGTGTGTGCTTTACGAATATCTATGTCGTCTTGTGGATGCTACCACGCGCTATTTGGAGCCATTTCAAATAATTGCTCTACTATACGAATCCGATTTACTACTCAGAGTCATCCGGATTAGTGTCAAAGTTCACATCGACGTAACTCTTTATGACGAACTCCTTTTCACCTCCATAATCGAGAAAATTCCTTAGTCCACTAGATACTAAGGATAAGTTCGACCGCTGTCATGTGATCCATTCCCGGATCACTATTGTACCCCTTGACCAACTCATGGCAAGGCACACTTCATGTGCGGTACACAGCATAGCATACTGTAGAGCCTATGTCTGAAGCATAGGGGACGACCTTCGTCCTTTCTCTCTCTTCTGCTGTGGTCAGGTCTTGAGTCTTACTCAATACTCACACCTTGTAACACAGCCAAGAACTCCTTCTTTGCTGATCTATTTTGAACTCTTTCAAAATCATGTCAAGGTGTGCGTTCTTTGAAAGTATCGTCAGGCGTCTTGATCTATCTCTATAGATCTTGATGCCCAATATGAAAGCAGCTTTATCCAGGTCTTCCTTTGAAAAACTCCTTTCAAACAACCCTTTATGCTTTCCAGAAATTTTACATCATTTCGGATCAACAATATGTCATTCACATATACTTATCAGAAATGTTGTAGCGCTCCCACTCACTTTATTGTAAATACAAGTTTCTAACAAACTTTGTATAAACCCAAAAACTTTGATCGCTCCATCAAAGCTTATATTCTGACTCCGGGATGCTTGCTCTAGTCCATGGAAGGATCGCTGGAGCTAGCATACCTTTTAGCATCCTTAGGATCGACAAAACCTTTCTGATTGTATCACATACAACCTTTCCTTACGAAAACTGGTAAGGAAACTTGTTTTGACATCCATCTGCCAGATTTCATAAATGCAGCTAATGCTAACATGATTCCAACGGACTTAAGCATCGCTACGGATGAGAAAATCTCATCGTAGTCAACTCCTTGAACTTGTGAAAATACTCTTTGCCACAAGTCGAGCTTCATAGACGGTAACATTACCGTCCACGTCCGTCTTCTTCTTAAAGATCCATTTATCTCGGATTTCATGGCTTCTAACCATTTGTCGAAATATGGGCCCACCATCGCTTCTCCATAGCTCATAGGTTCATCGTTGTCCAACAACATGACTTCCAAGACAAGATCACGTACTACTCTGAAGTATTACGCATCCTCGTCGTCCTACGAGGTTTGGTAGTGACTTGATCCAAAGTTTCATGATCACCATCATAAGCTTCCACTTCAATTGGTGTAGGTGCCACACGAACAACTTCCTGTGCCCTGCTACACACTAGTTGAAGTGACGGTTCAATAACCTTATCAAGTCTCCACCATCCTCCCACTCAATTCTTTCGAGAGAAACTTTTCCTCGAGAAAGGACTCGTTTCTAGAAGCAATTACTTTTGCTTCCAGATCTGAAATAGGAGGTATACCCAACTATTTTGGGTTTTCTATGAAGATGCATTTATCCGCTTTGGGTTCGAGCTTATCAGCCTGAAACTTTTTCACATAAGCATCGCAGCCCCAAACTTTTAAGAAACGACAACTTAGGTTTCTCTAAACGGTGTCGTCTCAACGGAATTGCGTGGTGCCCTATTTAAAGTGAATGCGGTTGTCTCTAATGCCTAACCCATAAACGATAGTGGTAATTCGATAAGAGACATCATGGCATGCACCATATCCAATAGGGTGCAGTTATGATGTTCGGACACACCATCACACTATGGTGTTCCAGGCGGTATTAATTGTGAAACACTTTCCACAATGTCTTAATTGTGTGCCAAACTCGTAACTCAGATACTCATCTCTATGATCATATCACAGACATTTTATCCTCTTGTCATGACGATCTTCAACTTCACTCTGAAATTACTTGAACCTTTCAATAATTCAGACTTGTGTTTCATCAAGTAAATACACTCAACATCTACTCAAACCATCTGTGAAGTAAGAACATAACGATATCCACTGCATGCCTCAGCACTCATTGGACTGCATACATCAAAATGTATTACTTCCAATAAGTTACTTCAAAAACGTCTTTGGTGCCACAATTCTAAACCGTTAGCATTACGCACTGAACTATCACGTAGTCATCAAAACGTGTATGTCAGATGTTTCGCAACATCTACAGACGACGCTGAGGTTCAGCACACCGAGCGGTGCATTAAGGACATAAGCCTTCTGTGCAGCAATGAGGACAATCCTCAGTTTACGGACCCAGTCCGCATAATTGCTACTACCAACTTTCAACTAAATTTTCTCTAGGAACATATCTTAAACAGTAGAACTAAAGCGCAAGCTATGACATAATTTGCAAAGACCTTTTGACTATGTTCATGATAATGAAGTTCATCTGATTATAGAACTCCCACTCAGATAGGCTTAGGATTGGGTCTCGTCCATCACATCATTCTCCTAATGATGTGATCCCGTTATCAACGACATCCAATGTCCATGGTCAGGAAACCGTAACCATCTATTGATCAACGAGCTAGTCAACTAGAGGCTTACTAGGGACATGGTGTTGTCTATGTATCCACACATGTATCTGAGTTTCCTATCAATACAATTCTAGCATGGATAATAAACGATTATCATGAACAAGGAAATATAATAATAACCTATTTATTATTGCCTCTAGGGCATATTTCCAACAGGGGGAGGGTCGGCTCGCATGGGGGGAGGGCAGGCACGGGCGATGGAGGTCCGGAGCAGGTGGCGGAGGGCCGGCGCCGCGGTCGCCTGGCGCAGGGGGGCTACGCGCGGGGCAGGGGTGATGGCGGGGCGGCCCGAGTGTGGTCGGGCATGGGGTTGCCCGGGCGGGTGTGGGGACGGGGCGGCCCGAGCGTGACCGGGCACGGGGTGGCCCGGGCGGGTGCGGGGACGGGGCGGGCGGCCCGGCCGGGGGAGATCAAGGGCGGCGCGGGTGGAGCGAGCGGCGGCTTGGGGTGGCCGGACCGAGGACGGGGCGGCTGGCCCGGGCGGGGGCGGGGACGGGGCGACGGCGGGGCAGAAGCGGGCGGCGGCGGGGTAGATCGAGGGGCGGCGCTGGTGGAGCGAGCGACGGCGTGGAAGAAGGGGGCAGCAGCGGCGGGGCAGAAGGGAGGGAGCGAGCGGCGTCGAGAATGAGTGGTTGGGGAGGGGGTGGGGCGCCCGAGTGGATAAGGGCAGCACTATGCCGACAGCTAAGCCGTCGGCATAGCCCTGGCCTTATCCGGTAGGGCCACGTGGCCACCTATGCCGACGGCCAAGCCGCAGCCATAGTTTTTTTTTACATTAAATCAATTTATTTTAAAAATGTCCTAACAAAATATAATTGTTAATTTAATATAAGCTAGCTATCCACGTGACAAGTTCGGCACCGATGTAAAGTATTGTAAAAAAATAAAAATATATTCAGTCGTACCCGCACGATTCCCCCCTTGAAGTGACGGTGACACTATCGTCCGTGGAGGGGGGCACACCCCGGAGCCGCGAGACGGGTGCCTGCGCTTGCAACCATGCTTCCACAAGCGTAGGAGGGCCCACCGTAACACGTGGCGGCATTACTACCCCCCCAGGTACCCCGTCCCGTCTAACACTGACACAGACGACCGCCGGATCTAGCCCTTTGACTTTCGCCGGACGGGGTTTGACCGGGGGGAGGGGGGTAGCAATGCCACCGGAGCGTCGCAGCCCATAGCTACACCCCCAACGCCGTCCTGGCCCAACCCACCCCAAGATTCTCTCCGTGTCGGCCCGGCGTGGCCGTTTCCCCCCTCCACGGCACCTAGAGGGGGGAAACGGACGCGTCGGGTCTACACGGAGGGGATCTTGCTGTGGGTTTGGCCCGGATGTTGCTCCCAGGTGTCCCTCTGGGTTGACCTGACACAACTGGGTGGAGAGGTCCACTGGTCAAAGCCCGTCCGTGGGAAGTCAAAGGGCTAGATCTCATGGTCAAACGCTACAGGGTTAGGCAGGACGGGGGCCCTGGGGGTAGCAATGCCACCGGAGCGTCGCACCGTGCCCTCATACATGCGGGGTGGTGTGGTGGCATGTCCGAAGAGGTGGCATGCGTCTCCGGGGTGTGGCCCCCCTCACGGATGGCGCCGCCGCCGGCACATGGAGGGGGGAAACCGACGCGTCGGGTCTACACGGAGGGAATCTTGCTGTGGGTTTGGCCCGGATGTTGCTCCAAAGTGTTCCTATGGGCTGACCTAACACAACCATGTGCAGAGGTCCACTGGTCAAGGCCCGTCCGTGTAAAGTCAAAGGGCTAGATCTCGTGGTCAAATGCTACAGGGTTAGGCTGGACGGGGGCCCTGGGGGAAGCAATGCCACCGGAGCGTCGCACCGGGCCCTCATACATGCGGGGTGGTGTGGTGGCATGTCCGAAGAGGCGGCACGCGTCTCCAGGGTGTGGCCTCCCTCATGGACGGCGTTGCCGCCGGCACCTGGAGGGGGGAAACGGACGCGCCAGGTCTACACGGAGGGGATCTTGCTGTGGGTTTGGCCCGGATGTTGCTCCAAAGTCTTCCTATGGGCTGACCTAACACAACCGGGTGGAGAGGTCCACTGGTCAAGGCCCGTCCGTGTAAAGTCAAAGGGCTAGATATTGTGGTCAAACGCTACAGGGTTAGGCGGGAGGGGGGCCCTGGGGGGTGGCAATGCCACCGGAGCGTCATACCGGGCCCTCATACATGCGGGGTGGTGTGGTGGCATGTCCGAAGAGGCGACAAATGTCTCCGGGGTGTGGCCCCCCTCACGGACGGCGCCGCCACCGGTACCTAGAGGGGGGAACGGACGCGCCGGGTCTACACAGAGGGGATCTTGTTGTGGGTTTGGCCCGGATGTTGCTCCAAAGTCTTCCTATGGGCTAACCTAACACAACCGGGTGGAGGGGTCCACTGGTCAAGGCCCGTCCGTGTAAAGTCAAAGGGCTAGATCTCATGGTCAAACACTGCAAGGTTAGGCGGGACGGGGGCCGTGGGGGTAGCAATGCCACCGGAGCGTCGCACCGGGCCCTCATACATGCGGGGTGGTGTGGTGGCATGTCCGAAGAGGCGGCACGCGTCTCCGGGGTGTGGCCCCCCTCACGGACGGCGCCGCCGGCACCTCGTGGGGAGAAACGGACGCGTCGGGTCTACACGGAGGCGATCTTCCTGTGGGTTTGGCCCGGATGTTGCTCCAAAGTCTTCCTATGGGCTGACCTGACACAACCGGGTGGAGAGGTCCACTGGTCAAGGCCCGTCCGTGTAAACTCAAAGGGCTAGATATCGTGGTCAAATGCTACAGGGTTAGGCGCGACGGGGCCCTTGGGGTAGCAATGCCACCGGAGCGTCGCACCGGGCCCTCATACATGCGTTGTGGTGTGGTGGCATGTCCGAAGAGGTGGCACGCATCTCCGAGGTGTGGCCCCCCTCACGGACGGCGCCGCCGCCGGCACCAGGAGGGGGGAAACAGACGCGCCGGGTCTACACGGAGGGGATCTTGCTGTGCGTTTGGCCCGGATGTTGCTCCAAAGTCTTCCTATGGGCTGACCAAACACAACCGGGTGGAGTGGTCCACTGGTCAAGGCCCGTCCGTGTAAAGTCAAAGGGCTAGATCTCGTGGTCAAACGCTACAGGGTTAGGCGGGACGGGGGCCCTGGGAGTAGCAATGCCACCGGAGCGTCGCACCGGGCCCTCATACATGCGGGGTGGTGTGGTGGCATGTCCGAAGAGGCGGCACGCGTCTCTGGGGTGTGGCCCCCCTCACGGACGGCGCCGCCACCGGCACCTAGAGGGGGGAAACGGACGCGCCGGGTCTACACGGAGGGGATCTTGCTGTGGGTTTGGCCCGGATGTTGCTCCAAAGTCTTCCTATGGGCTAACCTAACACAACCGGGTGGAGGGGTCCACTGGTCAAGGCCCGTCCGTGTAAAGTCAAAGGGCTAGATCTCGTGGTCAAACGCTGCAAGGTTAGGCGGGACGGGGGCCGTGGGGGTAGCAATGCCACCGGAGCGTCGCACCGGGCCCTCATACATGCGGGGTGGTGTGGTGGCATGTCCTAAGAGGCGGCACGCGTCTCTGGGGTGTGGCCCCCCTCACGGACGGCGCCGCCACCGGCACCTAGAGGGGGGAAACGGACGCGCCGGGTCTACACGGAGGGGATCTTGCTGTGGGTTTGGCCCGGATGTTGCTCCAAAGTCTTCCTATGGGCTGACCTAACACAACCGGGTGGAGAGTTCCACTGGTCAAAGCCCGTCCGTGCAAAGTCAAAGGGCTAGATCCCGTGGTCAAACGCTACGGGGTTAGGCGGGACAGGGGCCCTGGGGGGTAGCAATGACACCGGAGCATCGCACCGGGCCCTCATACATGCGGGGTGGTGTGGTGGCATGTCCGAAGAGGCGGCACGCGTCTCCGGGGATAAGGCACATTTATCTTGTGGTAAATGAAAAAAATAAAAATAATATAAAGTAAAAAATAAAAAAATAAAATAAATAAATATATGTCGCGCACACGGAGGCACAATCCCACGGATCGATGACGTGGCACCGCACACGGATCGATGATGTGGCACGCCAGGTCTATGCCGACGACTTCGCCGTAGGCATATCTCTGCCACACAACGGGCCCCCACTCCCTCGGATCGATGACGTGCCGACGACGCGGATCGGTGATGTCAGCAAATCTATGCCGACGGCCGCCGCTACCTCCCGTCGGCGTAGTTTCGACGCCGTCGAACGGCCGCCGTTACCTTCCGGGCTATGCCGACGGCCAGGCGTATGCCGACGGGCCCCGTAGGCGTACCTCCAGCGGTCCCGACGGCCTCATCTATGCCGACGGTAGATAGACGTATGCCGACGGCGTTTCTACGCCTACGGCCTGGCCTGGGCCGTCGGGATAGGCCTATCTATGCCGACGGGGGCCGTCGGCATAGATGAGGCCGTCGGCGTAAGCGTATATTCTGGTAGTGCATGTTCGGGGTGTTGCCCCGGTCTAATTCATTCAACTGTAATGGTTTCGCCTTTGGCGAGCCACCTTGAAGGTCCACAAAGCTGCATATCAGCGATGCAGCCGTGTCGAGCTTGGGTGATCCATCATTTTTTTCCTTTGGTGACTTCTGTGGTGGTGTGAGAGGCAGGTGACGGACATTGGTGTCAAGTTCAGATGATTTTTCGGTCTTGTTTGTAATTTTACTTCTTGACTGGTGTTTCTTTGTGCAAAGGCTAACGTTCAGCTGTCTATTCAGTTTTGCCGGTTCGGTATGTACGTGACTTGTACTACAATCCTTATGATATATAAATGAGAAACGTATTACCATGCAAATAAAGGGTCATTCCATATCCAGTAGACCTCGGGCCATAGGTGCATCAGGCACCCTGAAGCAATCACTACTAGGAAAAAGGCTACTAGTAGCGTGGGTCTTTTGGCTATCAGTAGCGCTAGTGTCCGCGCTACCGCTACGACGCTACAGCTAAACTATAGCAGTAGCGCGGTTCTTACCCAGCGCAGTAGCTAAACTTTAGCACTAGCGCGGTTCTATGACCTTCCCTAAACATAGGACATATTGAGTTTGCCCGAAATTCACCGAGACGGAATTCAATCGACATTTGGGCAAAATATAGGCAACTCATGCATCTCACCCACATTTCAACAAATACACAATATAGGCAACTCAAATTATGCCACACACAATTTGGTATATTCTCATATCGCACATATATATAGTTTTGGTCCTATCACACACAAACACTTTTTTTGCTCACCTATGTGTCGAGAGGGATATCGAGCACCTTCTTATGATATATAAATTAGCTAATAGCTTTAGATATAGCTCTAACTAGCTAGGGAGAGGGAGAGAGAGAGAGAGCAAGGGAGAGAGAGGGAGGAGAGGGAAGGCATTAATGGAAGGGGATGGTGGAGGGCAAAGAAGAGGGGGGGAGGGCATTAATGGAGGGGGTGGTGGAGGGGCAAATAAAGAAAGAGGGAGGAGGGAGTGCATTAATGAGGGGGTGGTGGAGGGGCAAAGAAGAGGGGAGGAGGGGGGCTTTGAAAGGAACAAGCAAGTGCAAGGAGAGGGGGAGAAAGGAAGGGGAAGGAAGAAGAGAGGGGAGGAAGAAGGAGGGGGAAGGTGGTAGGTATTTTGGCTGGCGACCATAGCAGTAGCGCAGGTCACCAATGCGCGCTACTGCTATGGGCGCCAGCCACAATATCTACTGCTAAGTTCCACTACCTATAGCGCGGGGTGGCAAAACACGCTACTGGTAAAAGTGTACACATAGAAGAAATAGCAGGAGCACGTTTCTTTCAACAGGCGCTATAGATCCTAAACTAACAGTAGCGCTGGGTAGACGACCTGCGCTGCTAATTTTTATTGATCAAGTGGTGTGGTGTGGCACACTTACCAGTAGTGTGGTTCAAGGAAACCAGCGCTGCTGCTAATGTATACCAGTACCTCTCTTTGTACCCAGCGCTACTACTAACTACTAATAGCGTGGGATCGTAAACAAACGCTACTGGTAAACTTCTATCTATAAGCATTTTCCTAGTAGTGAATTGTCGAGCATAGTGCCAGCTGCCTTCGCCGTCTGTTGATAGTTGAAACTAATCTTGTCGCTATATACAGTATGCAAACGAAGCGAGTAGTGTTTTTACTCGTATGTCATCTCCTATGAAGTACTCCCTCCGTTCCGAATTACTTGTCGCAGAAATGAATAGAAATGGATGTATTTAGAACGAAAAATACGTCTAGATACCCTGAACTCTGTTTCTAGCATCCTTGCATGTAATGAGCATGACCAAGGCGATCACTGGTTTCTTCAAAGTGGAGCTCCAAATGATACTAACGACCCCACAAGTCATGAAAAGGTGATGAGCATTTTCTTGTGAAGTGTTGTAGAAGCAACATGATGCATTATGTGGTAGGCTTCGCTTGGGAAGTCAGTGTGAATTCTCCCTCTTACGACCAACAATATAATATCAAGAGTTCTACACTTGAGGGGTGCCCAAACCTGTCAAATAGCATTAGCACTGTTGCAATTGATTGCCATGCAAAAAATGAGCTTTCTAAACATATTTGGCTTGATAAAACCCATTTGATTCCCATAGCCAGGTCCACCTATCATTTGAGTTAGTCGTGAAATGAATTTTGGCGAGAGACTCCAATAAAACCGGGACTTGCAAGAAGATGCAGATGTTGATCCATTTTTGAGCTATGTTTTTCATCGATTGGTTCAAACTAAGAGGCTGGGAGCTTTTGTTTATGCAATAGTGAGGTTAATTATGAAGTTTATGTTAATGATCAAGTGGAATGTTCATATGGATGCACAACGCGGCAGAATTGCAGTTCATATTGTGTTTGGGGGGTCTTCTTTGGGATTTAATTACTGGGGCTGGTTTTGGGAGGTTTAGGTTTCGGGGTTCGACTAGAGATGCACTTAGGCTTCACTTCTTCAACTCGGGGGCAAGAGAGTAACCTCGTCCATGTTTTCCTTAATATCAAACAGGAACAGATTGAAAAGTTGCAAACAAGGAAATCAACTCTTTCTGGTAGATATTAGAGCAACAAACCACTTAGTATTCCATACAATTCTCAAATTCTAGGAACAGGACTAAGGTACCACTTGCAGAGCACAGACGCACATACAAGTATATTGGTAGACATAACAATACACTACCATGAAAAACTAAAGATTGGATGATTAAAACAAAAAGGTAGATAACCACACCACCTGGTTTATTTGCTAGGCTGCCTGTATGAACGAATCATTCCAGGGCTGACTTATTCAAAGTTCGTAGGCTATTGGAAAGTAATAGTTCGACAGCTGAACGGAGAACGATAAGTTGCCTTTAGGCTTTAGCCAAAGGCTGGTCTAGCCGACGGTTGCCTGGGCGAGAGAAAACAACCTGCATATAGCATATACATATGTCAGCCAACCAGGCATCATCACAATCAGTACACATAGTAGCTCCATTCCACAAAAAGGTGCAGGTTCAGACATAATTTTGGTCAAAGTTTCAAACTAATGGTCGCTACATTTTGAAGTGTGAAAATCACATGTGAAGGCCTTTCTCAAGAAAAACGCATACATACTATAATACTATATACATTAGAGCATACATACGTACGTACCTGGTAATCTCCAAGTGCCCGTGCCTTCATACAAGCCGCAGAGAATATGAGGTAGTACTCCCATATACGCATGAACTTCTCATCAAAACCCAGGGCCAAAATTTTACTGCAAGAAAAAGAAAGCAATAGGGAATTAATACTATATAATCGTCACAGCAAATTTACTTGCTCAATGAACCTATGATGTATGAGCTACTCTTGTTGTCGTCAAGTTTTTCCTAATTAACTGGACACCACCATTCTTCTATAGTGAATGACAAGTGGTACTTACTCTCTGTTGGCAGTGAAGTTGTCCATCCAGCACATCAGAGTTGTGTAGTAATGGGGCCCAATATTCTCGACATGCTCTATGCTACACCCAGTGTGCAACAAGATTAGGGAGGGTTTAATCAATGGAGATCCATCCATGACCATGAAGTGACCAATCAAGCATCAATCAATTGATGTAAAACGTACCTGAACCTCGAAGATGTGGTCATGGCAGACATTACACGGGACAAAGAAGGAAGGCAACCACCAGGGAATATGTACTCTTTTATGAAGTCTGGCTTTCTTCTGTATTGCTCATACCGTTCGTCTGGAACTGAGATGAACTAAACACACATGTATATATTGCAGATAATGATTAGTTCATGATCATGTACGCCTAAGGTCTTGCTTGGATAGGAAGGAGTAAGTTTCATTGGTGTTTTCTAACAATCCAAAAGAATAAGGCTTAAACCTCATTCTTGTGCACCAAAATAAGGCATATACTAATTGGTTGTTGTTCGTAATGATAGTTGAATCGCCGTAAGGTTGTTTGGAAATACACTTAGTTGTTAACAGTGATATTTGTCATCACTAACCTGCAGGGCCATTATGCCATCTTCAGCCAAGTAAGACTCGCAGCAGGCAAAAAATTCGCCCAAGTATTCATGGCCAACATGTTCAATCATACAGCTGATTCACAGAAGAGGAATACATAAGTATAACAATGCACAGGGGTATTGTCGAACGCACAGCGCCCAGCTGTAATATAGCAACACTTACATGCTTATGATTGCGTCATACTTGCACGGTGGTATTTTACGGTAGTCGCACAACAGAAAAGTTATGTGGTCCTAAAAATTAATAACGACAGACAGTAGAATTGTTAGCTAGGATTTCACGCTGAGGAAGTAAGCTGGGGACAATTCTTTGTGCATGTCTATATTATATGTGCTGTATATATTTAAAGTACATAAGGGGCTAGGCAGAAAAAATATATTAGTTGTGCTAGAAAATCAAAACATATGACCATTGATTACGTAGACCAGCATAATTACACAAGTTTTAACGGCTTAGAAGTAAAGTTACTAGATCAATCGCCTGCAGTGAAAGCTGTTTAAGGCCCAACATGATGCTCCGCCTAGGAAGCCCATGATAAAGTGTGTCCTGTAGTGATGAAAAAACTTCCGAAATGGTAGTGTTTGGATCCTTACTATGGCATGCCTTTTGATCCTGAGAATTGTTTTGGGCTGTTGCTGGCTCTCTAATAAGTAGGTAGTTTTGCAATTGATGGAAAGGGCTAGGCAATCCACATATACACTTCAACATGTGGTTTGGGTGGTTTCTCTAATGGAAATTGATGAGGGGGCTCGTTCTTTCAAAACAAAAAACACAAGCAGCAACAAAAACTAAATGTAGTTATTGGCAAAATCAGGCCATGCTATCAAATGACATATTCATTCTCACATCTTCATATCATCAATTACAAGAAAGGCTGGAGGGGTAGAAGATAAAAAGGCTAAAGTACTCGCACTACACTTTCTCAATGAACACATATTGGTGAAATGGTAGTTACTACTGATAAACTATTAAACTGGACAGGTATTGTGTAAAGGAGGGAGTAACATAGAACTAACCTCTAAGCCAGCTTCTCTTGCTTTTCCCTCGGCATATTTAAGCTGCTCCTCCGACAAAGTGACTCCGGTGTATTTGCAGCCAGTTTGCTTAACCACTTGTATTGCTAAACTTCCCCAGCCGAAACCGATATCAAGAACATGATGTCCCCTCTCGACTTTAGCCTTTGGTTAAATGTGCATTTTGCAAAGTTGAAGTACCATCAGATCATGTTCAGTTGTTTACAACGTTGTCTAACTAGTAATCAATCAAATGATACAACCTCTGGAGATATGGTAGTATTACCTTTTTGATTAGTAGGCTAAGTTTACGTTCCTGGGCTGCTTCTAAGCTTTCATTCTCCATCTACCAATTTAATTTAATCCATGAATTAATAAAACTACTCTACACAATTTACAAGCTGCACAACAAAAGCAAAAGATTTACAAACCTTGAAAATTGCACAAGAGTAAGTCATCGATCTATCCATAAAAAGTGAGAAAAACTCGTTACTCTGCACACATACATGAGAAGAAAGACAGAATTATTAGTATATTTGGTATGCATAGAGGCATGGCAAGTAATGAATGATGAAAAATCTTTTTACAAGGTTTGGAACACAAAAGAAGAGACATGAGTACTGACAAGATCATAGTGCTGAGAGATGTTTCGACGACTTTGTGTCATAGTGTTCTTCCTTGAGGCTTGGCCGAAAAAGTATTTAGTATGTGCCAACCGAGCTATTACATGCAAGGGTGTCCACCGACCCCTGCAAACCAAACAATTTTATATACATGATTAGTCCCAAACACGTAGATTCAAAGATACTAGTGGTCAATTCATATGAATTTAGTGGTCAATTAAATGTTTCAGAACCTTTTTCCAGTAGTACGGCGGTTCCTACGCTCATCTCTGTTAGCAATGAGTATCTGCAAAGAAATAGATCATTGATTTGATCTGTAATGAAGAAGAAATGGCTACCAATAGGCTCATGGACTATGATATAGTTTTACCAGGAGAAGATTCAGAAGGCCTTCTCTCTTGTCAAGAAAAGAGAAACAACCGTTAATATAGGCTTCTGCCAAGCCAAGGTTTCCTTCTGTTGCAACCTGACAGCCATGAGAGAGACAGGACAAACACATGTGGTTCAAATGAGAGAGTTAGATACAGAAATTCAGTGGAGTATGTAAGAAATTAAGAATCGCGTATGGACACATCACCAATCAGAAAGACAAATAAATGCATGTGTAGGCAGAAAAAGAGAATATAAGATAACCTTCCAATAGAACAAGGGGTCATGAACTCGCATGACAGATTTTACACTGCATTTGTCACAAGCTTTACCGAAGCTGAACACACTTCCTCCCTCTTCGACAAATCTGCATGAAAACTATTAAGGTGAAAAACAGTCGTAATTAAACGTCGCATAGTATGTCGACTCATACAAGGACTCACATCAAGTTGCCGATGGATATATATTGGTTGAAAAATCTTGCAACTAGAAGGCGCGCCCCAGCCTCGGTCCATGATGGAATCATCTGCTTTGGGTTTAGCAGAAGCTCACACTTGTTTCCAAGCAAACCTTGAGCTGCTGCTTTCCCAGCCTGCATCGATTCAATATGTCCAATACAAATAGACCTCACATGTCTATTTCATGAAATGGTCATTCTGAATTATGTGATTGCAACTTATTTATGTTTAGCTTTGTTAGACGTTGCTAATTTAGCACATAACAGTATGGTTCACTATGCTGGACAGGTCGAAAAGAGAACGGAGAGGTTGTGCATGCAAATACCTTCAATCCGTCTTCATGGAAGCCGTGACCTGTTATCCAAGGCAGAAGAGACATTTGAGACCTAGTGTTCTTTAGATCATTTCACAGCTAACTTTAAGGTAGTAAATGTCTATCGAACAAATTATCTACAAACGGAAATTAAACAGGTTACTTTGGTATGCCCCGCAGAACCATATTCCTCTCTTTCCCTGGATCTGATCAAGCTGAAGATAAGCCTTTGCCGCAGCCACAGACAGAACAGGAAGGCTTGTAGACCATTTACGCAGTACATGATCCGGAACACAAGGGGGATTGAGTGTCACTAGGAAAGGCCTGACAGATTCAATTTTCTACAAGTACAACAAAAAAGAAAAAGATACCACAATTAATAATTAAGCAATCCATTCATTCTGCTGGAGGGGTTAGGCTGAAGCTTCCATTTTGCTGTTATTATGTGAGCCAGCTCTACAGTGTGTTCTAACGTAATTAAAATATGGCTGTATTGCTATGCAGAAATGACTTTATCCTTTGGTTCTTTCTTTTTGCTGGGGATGCCTAGTCCTCAGGACATGTAACGCTGATATAGAAAATGGTTTCAGCATCGTAATAAAGCCAGGGCATGGCCCTTTCGTCAAGAAATATAAAATCAATACAGTTAATTCATTATAACAAACCCTGTATATGAAACCACAGAATTTACCTGAATATGGTTTAGCCAGTATGTAACAGAAAAAACCCTGCTAGTTGTCCCCAGGAAATTCCAGGCGCTCCATGCCGACGAATTCCGGGGCATCAAATTTTGATCCCGGTGGAGGTATATATCCCTGCAGCATAAATGTGTCAGACAATTAATACATCAGCTCAAACTTTATTTATGCGTTCATTGAGCAATTGTAGGTAGGCTTTACCTTTGGACGTACTGACAAGCACCTAGAATTTTCAATTCGTCATGTGTAGCTTCAGCTCCTAGTACTTTGAGAGCATTAGGTGCATGGATCCCAAGGATGACACTGTCGTATGTTTCCTCTGAACCATCATTCTTCAAGACTCTGTAGCCAGCTGCCGGCGCCAAGATATTGTTTCAGTTAATGCCAAGATAATAGGATGACAGACACATTGTTTGTACTCCCACACAATCAACTTATAGTTCGGCATTAGCAATAGCGCCTGTATGTACCTCCACCAAAACTTGAAACTGATTTGACCCGACAGCTGGTTTTAATTCGACATCCCATGCTTTCCAAAGCTCCTTTTACCTGCGTGTGTGCAATAGTTGCACTGTTAATTCCCAACATTTGGCTGCAGCTAAAGCCTAGAGAATGTAATAAACAGAGATCATGTGCGACCCTGTTGTCGCCTATATGGGTTGCAATAAGTACCTTGTCTACAAAGGAGTGCGAACGAGCCTTGACAGTGGGCAACTGAGGGTAACGAAACAGCTGAGAGAGCAGCGACTTAATCAGCTTTCAAATGCACAAAGAGAATTAAGCATGCAAATGCAATGGGAATGGAACATGTATACAAAGTAGTTGGGCACCTGAAGAAGGTCATGGTTGCGGAAAAATGATAGCACGAAGAAAGCAGACAAGCTCAAGACACCTTCTGATGAGGATGACCACAGGCCTGCACAGACTGGAATCTGCACCAAATATATTTTTTGTGTCACCAACTCAAACTGCAAATAACCAGCCTTAATTACCGCCCCCTGCACAGCACCAATGTTGGTGGGAAAACGTACTAGCCATTAAGTAGTCAACCCAGATTTTAGTTAGAACTAGAATATTTCATCTGGACTTTCATCAATAATTAATTGAAAATTGTAGTTTCTCTTTCATAGTTTTAGACTGTTCAAAGAACATGAAAATCAAAAATTGAATACAGAAATCCTAATCTGATATTTTTCCAAAATGAAGGGTTGATTGACACACTAAAAAGGGTGTAAGAAAGTAGATTAGAAGCAGTACAAGATAAGCCTCTTGGAATAGTAGGGAATATCCTTGCGACTGAATGAATTGCCCCAATGTCTCGGTACGATCCAGATCAGGGTTATGTTCTTGGTGCTCCAGGTACCTTCATTCCAAAGATCGTACCAACGAGTACATTGTTATCATATATAAAGTTATAAACACAAGGAATATCTAAATGTCCAGCCATGAATGGAAGTAGTAAAAATGCACACAAGAACTGAGGGACTGGACTGCTTACGTCAAAGCATCGTTCTTGAACTTGAATATGTCACGGACCATGCGCCAAAAACTGATTTTCAGTATGTTGGCTTTTTGTGCCAAGAGGCTCGAGATACCGTTGCCATTGCCCCACTCACACCCTGCTCCACCACCGTCTGATTGTGTACTCACTGATACAGACATGTCCGATCTCTCCATCTCCACCCCGAGCCCTACTAACCATTCCATCATGTGGGAATATGTTACCTACATTGATGCATATATGGCACAACAAAAATGTTAGTGCGACACCAAAAAAAATCTTATAATATAGGTTTACAAAGATCTTCCATGTTCAGCCCAGTGGTTACGAAGGCCTATATCAATTTAATCAGAGTAAAGATAAGTACCAAAATATATTGCAACCATGCACATTAATCAGATATAAACCAACACGTAAAGCTACCACTGCATTTCCAACCATAAGCATTATAGTACAATTTCAGAAGCATAACAATACATGACTTGTTCCGTCAAAACAGAATACATGACTCGGGCAGTTAGTGAGGCTTGTTTCAAAGGATACAGCAGTCTCCAAACTGACATAAACCTTAAAAATGATCGACTAGTTCAAGTTGAATGGTAATCTATTTTTGGCTAATTGTTTGAACACAACTTGCCTTTCCAAACAAAATTTCATGGCACCCTGATACCTAAGTTGGTGTTGTATCAATTTGCTACGAACGCTGCACAAGCAATCAACCACCACAAAACACAAACACAAATTGACAATCTAATAACTCTAATCTACTCCTTGCGTCTTGTCCTAAAAAATATTAACTCTAATCTTTTCAAGCTACTTCCATATATCTAGATCCGGTGTTTTTTGTTTTCTAAGGGGAATACACTGCCGATAGGAATGCAAAGGTTTCCAGAATGGCCGTGGAAATGTGATGGTATTTGTAGTAGTAGAAAGTAGAAACAGTGGATGAGCTTTGCGCGTAGAAGCACTCTGCCGAGCGCCTTCCGTGCGATGAGCAGAGCAGGTGGGCACGAACGGCACCAGAAGAAAGCGTGGGGGTGGGGGGCAGCTATGGGTTCAGATCAAGCCTGTATCGCCTGCCCTTGGGTGCCTACCCGATAATGACGGCGAGCTCATGGCCGAGGTTCGCTCCTGTCGGGGGGCCTGCTTGAAACGACGGCGGCAGGGCGCTGCGGTGGGCGAAGGCAAAGGGCTGCAAGGGGGGAGCCTCGGCGGCGGCGCCGAAGCCGCCTCGGAGGAAGCCGACGGTGACATGGGGCGCCTCGTCGGTGTGGTCGAAATTGTCCGGAGGCGCGGCAGCGACGACGTCGAAGTGGGCTGCCGCGGCGGAGGACGCAACAGAGGTCAGAGGGCGTAGTGAGTGAGCGAGTGGAAAGGTGGGAGGTCAGAGGACAAAACACATCACCACAGACGTAAAATAAAGTTTTTATCAATCGACAATGCTATTCCTACTAAAATTCCTACTACTCCCTCCATATAATATAGATATTGCGTCAATTAATTCGGATTAGAGGGACTAGTTTATTTCGCTCCTCCGCCGCGGTCATTTCTTCATAAAAGAAACTTCTGGCCGATGTCAAAATACAGAATCAGTATCAAAAGGTTCGGCACCATTCTGTTTGAAGGGGCTTCCTGCAAAGAGGGAGCCTCCCGCTGCTCGGAGTCAAAGAGACCAAAATGGTGGGGATTTTTTACCATGTAATACAAGATTGTGTATCATTTTATTGAAGATGATGAAAACATGATATTAATATTATTATTTTTGATGATCGATAATGCTCTTTTCGTCCCATAATATAAGAGAAACGGAGAGAGTAGTATTTATTAGTGATATAGAGAAAAAAGAAATCCAACCTCCATGTAAAACACGTGGACTCACACACTCACTTACACTGTCACACATTGCCTAAAAAAACACTGTCACACATATTTAGAACCCAAAAATTCTAAACTCACGGGCTTTTACAGGGATCTTATGAGGCCTTTCCCAACTAATCTTCTCTTTCCTCACTGATTTTCAGTGGGGGTGGGCCCCTCATCTTATTTTTATCCAATTAAAACCTGCCAGCTAAACCACACCGTAAATCCTGTAAAAATGTATCCGTGCGTGTAGCATTGCTCATTTAGAACCTAGATCAGGGCCGACGACACATATTTTTCTCGAGCTAGTACGTAACGGAATCATTTCTAGAGCATGCACGCATATAACTCTGAACGGCGAGCTAGTAGTAGATGCAACCATGCATGAAGCAAGCATGACTGATGCACCACCGACCTGGTTGAAGCTCATGAAGCCGAGGTCGAGCTTGACGCACCCGCCGGCGCCGTCGTCGACGGCCACCATCCTGGCATGCCCTCCCAGGCTCTCCTCCTGCTCGTACAGGGTCACACGCACGTCGCCTCCGCTCGTGACGAGCAGCTCGTGCGCCGCCGCCAGCCCACTCACCCCGCCGCCGACCACCGCCACTCTCATCTTGCTCTCTGTTTTGTTCTCTCTCGCCCTCCCCCTGTTCTATCTAAGTTGGAGTGTGCGTCACAACTTATATAATGGCCCTTTGGCTATTCATTCTTCAGGCGGGAGAATGTTTTTTTTTTTAGTTCAGTCATTGTTTTCCCTTTTCATGCGTTTTCGTTTAGCCCGTTTTTGTTTCAGTGTGCATATGTGCGTTGTGCCGTGCGTGTGTATGCGCCTTCATTTCTCTTGCGTGCGTCTCTGTGAGAGAATATCAGGCATTTACGCGCAAGTCCAGGAGCTCGTCTTTTTTCTTAAACAATAACAAAATTTTATTAATTTCAAATAACGGTTACATCATCTAAGAGCATCTACAGCCGGACCTCTCAAACTCGCCTCCTACGCCCGGGCGGGCCGCCCGGTCACTGACCAGTCACGTTTTTTCGACCCGGACGGACGCCTCAAACGGGCCTCAAACGTCCGGACTGACCGGCACCCCCCATATCCAGCCCAAATATGGGGCGGATATAGAGGCGCCGGCGCCCGGGCACACCCGCCACGTCGGACCCGGCCCACGCTGGCCCACCCGACCCCAAATAAAATCCTCCACATCCGCTCGCCGGACCAAACGCTAGCCACTTCACTCCCCTCCGCCACCCAACCTCGTCTCCGGCTCCTTCCGGCCGTCTCCAGCATGGCGGGCAGCGGACGAGTCCTTCACCTCCAGATCCATCGATCCCGAGCTCATCCCGCGTGGCCCCGAGGAGGAGATGGCGGTCCGGCTTGCGCTACACCTCGCCCGGGAGGAGGCCTGTGGATGGCTGCGCTCGGACTCCATCCGTCGGGAATTGCGTTCGCCCAAATGGGCCATGGATCCGACGCTAGGCTGGCCGTAGCTGCCTCGCCGGAGGCCGTGCGGTCCGTCTGGCGTCCGAACGCGCTGGCGGATGCGCAACCCCTCCAGTGGCGCGCCGATATTGGGGCCGCACCATCGTCCCACGAGGCCATGGACGCGGGAGGCGGCGACGGACGTCGACGTACGAGGCAGGGGCGCGGGAGGCGGCGGCGGACGTCGGCGAGGCGGAGTCACATTCTCCGGCGACCCATATGGCCCATCAGTCCGGGCGCCGCAACCGCGTCGTGGTTGACGTCGGCGGCTCGTCCCCGGACGGATCCATCATCGATCTGACATCCACCGGCACCGTTCGGGTTCCGGTCTCCGACGAGGAGGAGTAGGGCATGGGAGACGGCGGGGCCTAGAGTCCCGTGAGCCAGCTCGTGTCCCATGCCCTATCCTACCTTGTCGGCGACTAGACAAACACTTTGAAGAGTGCAGTCGGCCGCCGGACATGGCCAGGGATGAGCCGGGCGAGCGGGGAGCGGAACTGGACGAGCTCCGCGTAGATTAGGTTTCACATTGCATGTAATAATATGGATTTGAGGTTTCTAATTTGAGGTATCCGGATGTGGAATGCGGTTTTTGAGGGGGTGACCGGTCACTGTCCGCGGACACGCCCGGGCGCGTCCGCGGGCGTTTGAGGGGTCGGATTTGCCAAGTCCGGCTGTAAATGCTTTAAGGAAAGATATGATCTCATCCAAGGGCTCCTCAAACCAATCCCTTGTTGCTGAAAATTTCGCTAACCTAGCAAGTTCATGGACAATCTTATTCGCTTCCCTATTACAATTTACAAAACTGTAATAGAAAATCACAAGCCAAAAAATAGCAGTCATTGAAAATTGACGTCCCTCCCGCAGACTGCCCTCCATTCTTCATGGTATCAATGACTTTCATATTATCCGAATTAATAACAAGATGATTGCAACCCGCTTTTTGTGCAAGAGAAATGCCAAATTTTAGAGCCAACACTTTAGGTGTCAGAACGTCAGCACACCAATCAATCTTCCAATTTCCGGCAATAATGAGTTTTCCTTTGTCATCTCTGAGTAAAGCGCCCTTTCCCTCAGCAAATCATGAACGAAAGAAGCGTCTACATTTAACTTGACAAAACCCATAAGGCCTTGTACAATGGGAGATGCTTAGGCAGGTGCTTAGAAAAATAAACCGGATTTTTCTGAAGCACCGGTGCCTATTTCTATAGGAGAGACGCTTAGTTAAGCGTCTACCCTTTACAAATAAGCACCGGTGCTTAAGAAAATCCTAGTTTATTTCTCTAAGCACCTCTCCTAAGCACCTCCCATTGTACAAGGCCTAAAAGGTCTGCTCCACCCCCTTTTTTACTTATAGCATTAGGGGACTAAGCATTGACAAAATTTGCCGTTATAGCACGAACCCCATAGACGTCTGGATTGTAGATTGAGACATTGTTTCATGAACCAGCTTACGTCTATCCCACTATCAGGTGGTTATGGCAATCAATTCATGAACATTCTGCATACCCATACTAGGTAAATCTTTTTTCTTTTTGAGAGCCAAACTAGGTAAATCTTGATCTGGCATAGTGAATAAGAATTCGAAGAACACCTAAACTCCCGTATCACCTTATATTCTCTCGTGAGTCTATGTGTGTGTTGTACGTGCGTGTGTGCCTTCGTTTTTTTTGTTTTTTTTTTTGCTTTGTGTGTGCATGTGTATGTTAGTGTGTGTGCGCGCGCGCTCCCGCGTGCGTGCATGCTGGGTGTGCGGCGTGTGGTATGTATGATGTATGTATGTGGTCATGCTTGTGTGCGATTACCAGTGTTTGTGTTCCTCACGATACCAACGATTGATGCAATTCAGCTTCGACGTGCTCGTGTCGTGTGTGCGACGTATCGCGTCAACATGAGATAAGACGATTAATCTTTAACATATATACGTGCAAGTACAACAAATATATGTGCAAATCGTACTATTGTCTGGAAATTGCATTGTTAAATGCTTGTTGTTGCATATTGTGAAAATGTGCAATTTATGTGGTTTTCGTCATAATTTGTTTGAGTCTTTATTATTCTTTCTTATTGTAGAGTAACCAGAAGATACTTCACGTGCAGTTGCGGAGATTGGTTGCAATATTATTTTTTATGAGACTTTATGGTTTGAAACATCAATATATGAATGAATAATATGAGAGTTGGAACAAAAAATGTATGTAATTTGTTTTAATTGTTGAAAATGGTCCTTTACACATGCATGTTTGTAATTTTTTTTTACAATGCATATTTGCATTTCGATACGGGTATTTTCCGTTCATTTTGCACGTCGATGTGGCATGTGTGCTTATTGAGAGAAATAAATTACGAGGATTGAGATGACACGCGTGCATGTTGAAAGAAATAGGTCAATGAGGATCGTCTGCTTTTTGTAGTAGAGAAGTGATGGTCGAATATTCGGCTCCCGAGCTTATCTACACCCTGTGAAAAGTAAATTCAAATAAAATACTAGAAAAATTCAAAAAAAAACTAAGAATATTTATGGCGAAACATGCTTGAATGTGTGATGTCCGTGCCAAGTTTCAGCTAATTGGGACATCTAAGTAGCTCTCAACAAAAAAATCAGCTCCAAACAGTCCAAAAGAGTAAACCTTTTCACATACCTCAAATTTGTCTGTTTTGCTGAGAGCTCGTCAGATGTTCAAATGCGCTGAATTTTCGCATGGACATCACGAACACACACATATTTCACCACAAAAAATTGGGATTTTTAAAAGTTTTGCGAATTTATTGTTCACTCGGGAGCCAAAACACCACGTCCAATGAAGGTCATCTACTTAGTTTACTATATAGAATACTAGTGCCTTTAATACATTTTTCTAACTTAAAAATATTCCTTAGAAAAATATGTTTTCGACTAGGTAATTGCCCGTGTGCAACCGGTATAAATATTGTAGTATGTTCGTCTGTAATTTACAGATTCTATAAATAAATAAAGTCTTTGCGATGACCTATCCATGATTTATGTAAATACGTTTTAGGATTTCATTTGATAAATACTTATATTTTGTAAAATAATGTTGGCTTACCAAAAAACTTAATTTTACATGATAAGTTAATAAAAGGCGAGGTAAAAAAATAAAGAGAGAAAGAAATGAAATCCTAAAAGTAGGAAGGACGAGGACGAGGATGAGGTGGACGAGAGAACCTAGGAAGAGATGTTCTTTTTTGTTATTTCAGTCGCCCACATGTAATATCATCTATCTCAACAAGGAAATTATCTTGTTATTTTCTTTGAACATAGTACAGACGCAAGCGCTCATACATACACGCATACAGTCATCCTTATAAATGCACACACGCGCACCCTATTCATATGAGCACCTCCGAGAGACTGGGCCGGCATATCATCTTCAGATTTACAAAGTCACTGTAGGTGCCCCGTTGTCGACGGAAACATTTTCTCCTAAATGAAAGCGCATCACCGGAAATCCTGAAATAAAATTAAAAATAATGCGAGCATCAGGAGGTGATACGTACGTGTTCACGAGGACTGTCGGTCGATCTGTCTGCACGCGGTTGACCCTCTTAATCAAGCATGGCTGCTACCAGTGCACTGACAGGATCATGCATATGCATGCAGGCGAGTGCACAGTACGTATTGACGGCCGCTTTCACGCACCGTCGTGCATCCATTTTAACTTTGTTTTTTTGCCATTTATGGTACGTCGTCATGCATGACGTGATGTGATGTGATCCTCTGAGCCGGCCGGCGGCGGCGGGCCTGCTTCTGCTTTCACCTCGGTTTAGGTGGCCGCTGGCGGACACGAGATCGCGCGGCAGCGGTCGGAAGGCTCTGCGGCGCCGCTCGCGCCTCGAGGCGTTGGGTTGGTGGCTGCTGGCTGGTGGACGGCCGGGGATGCCTAGGTGGCTGCTCCGCGGTTTCAATGGCGGTGCTGTGCTTTAAGGGCATCTTCAACCGTTTGTACGTTAGTTTGTTGGTAAAATATGCCATGTCATCAACTAACACCTTAATATACAACAACTTCAATAAGTTGTATCTAGTTTGTCCAATAGAATGTGAAATAATAAATAAGATGCTCTCTCATTTTACATTGGAGCTTGTGCAAAAACCTTCCTCTCTTCACTCATTTATTTTATGACACATCATCAAAAATCCTATGTGGCAAAGTTTACCAACAACTATCTTACAACCATTGGAGATGCCCTAAGAGTATTAAGGCCGGGCGCCCTATATCATCTCATACGTCCGGGCAGGCTGTTCGGTCACTGATCGGTCACAAAATACCGACCCAATCAGAGCTCTCAAATGTGCCTTAAACGCTCAGGCTAACCGGCACCCCTCATATCTGTCTCAAATGTAGGGCGGATATGAGGCGGTCCGGGCACGCCCGAGCGCGTCCGCCAGGTCCGCCCGACCACCACTGGTCCACCCCGACCCCACAAAAAACCCCGTCCGGCAGAAACTCTATCTCACTCCGCTCCCCTCCCCTCCCCGACGCTCCCATTTTCCCAATCTGCCAAATGCCTAGCGCCGGCGAGCATGTCCAGCACCGGCAACCACTCCGACGGCAGCTCCGGAGACGAGGAGGAGTTGGCGCTCCATATGGCGCTCGAGGGTCGATACGGGCGACAGCTCCGGGTCCGGTGCGACGCCCCCTGTCGCCCGTCGTGGCAACACCGATGCCGGCGCCGACCCTTATTCCCACCCCGCGCGCGGATCTGCGAGGCCTGTCCGATCTGCTTCTCCTGCCAGACGGCCTCCTCCACCTCCGACCGCCGCTCCGCGCGGGCAGCACTGGGTTCTAGTGCCCGCTCAGCCGACGCTGTGGATGCGGACTCCGGAAACGGAGGCACGAGCTGCCCACCGCGAGAGGCAGAGGGCAAGGGAGATGGCGGGCGGGTCCCATGGGTCTGCGCAGTTCGCCCGCCGCCGCCGGGTACCCGACGAGGAGGACCGTCTCTTCGAGTGGGGGTGCCGGCGGTCACTGACTGAGGCGGAGACGAAGGCCCGATGGCTCCGGAGGCTCAAGGCCAAACAGCTCCGGCTCGGCATTGAGCAATCCGTACGGGAGGGGGCCGAGGCGGCGAGGGTGGCCAAGGTGAAGCGCAAGCAAGACCGCATCATCCGGCGCTTGCAAGGCTACATCGTCATCTCCGATTCCTCCTCCTCCGACGGGTCTGACGGCTCCGACGTGGACCCACCTCCTGCCGCGGACTCCTATAGCCGCGCCGGCGACCGAAAGGGCAAAGGGCCGACGAGGAAGTGGTGAAGATCCGTCTTTATTTCAAGTTTTTAGTTGTAGTTTGAACTTGTCCGACGTATTATGTGTATTATGTGAACTTTGGTTATCTTCCCATGATCGGTTGTGATCTTTTGATGAACTGATTGTGCATTTGTATGTCCGCTCATGATCCACATAGTTTTTTCAATGTTGCATGGTTCGGTATGAATATAGGGGGCGGAATATGTGATACATGGGTGTGTGAAAGCGCGGATATAGGGAGTGCCTGGTCAGCTGGCGTTTGAGGGGCCGGATTTGCTGAGTCCAGCGGTAGATGCTCTAACATTGCGGTGTTGGATTGGCGGTGCAGTATTCACTGTTTAACGTGGTTCCGGTTCGTCGGTGCAGTGAAGATGGAGTTCAACCTGCGTTTTGTAGATTGTCAGTGGCTCTCCATCTTGAAAACCACTGCGGGGTATTTCAGCCGGTCCCGCACACCATCCTAAAAACGATTGCGGGGTATTTGGAACGCATAAATCTTGGAAACGGTTGTGGGGTATTTGGAACGCACTTCATCCTGAAAACGATTTCTCGCGAGCACACTATTTTTCCCTCCCACTTTTTTTAATCATCCAGGCCCCGCCGCACCCCATCACCGTAGCATCGTCTTGTGACTGCTTTCGATCGTCTGAACCATGCAGACGTCGCCATGGACACCACCTCAACCATCGGGGTCCCGATCTGTCGGTTTGTAGTCGGATCCCACAACTTCAATAGTTGATATACTTTCCGCACCTTTGATTGCCGTCCAACATGGCCCAAGCCAGCACCTCGGCCACCCTGCGGCGACGAGGTGGAAAACCCTATGCAGCCGCATGTAGGCACCGGCCTCTCCCCGCCAGTGCCGCAACGATCCTCAACGAATAGACCGAAGAAGACAACGAATTGTCGCGCACAAAGTTCCTTTGTAGCTCAGGCTACATGAAACCTCTTATCCTCAACCCTTCAGCCTTGCTTTGAGATCCGTACTCTCCAACTAACTTACAACAAGATGATTTCTCTTTTTTGTTTCTCTAAAATGGAACAACATATGAACTTCAAACTTTACAGATCGAACAAACATTAGAACATCAATGTGTGAAAAAACTTTCAGATTTTTTGGTCTGATATAAATATAGAAAATGAGATTTTGTTTGACTAAAAATATTATTTTAAGTATTTAAAATGCAAGAAAAAATCTGAAAGTTTTTTCCTAGATTGTAGTTAGAATGTATTGTTGTTCTGCAAAATTTAAAGTTTATATGTTGTGGCGTTTGAGAGAAACAAAAAAGACAAATGCGTCTGCACGGATCGCGATGTAGAAATGGATGGCAAAGATAAGGGGTACCATGTAGCCTGAGCTACAGAAAACCACACTCGCGCCCGATCCTCTTCTTCCTTCGTCCCGGCGGATGGCAAAACTCGGACGCCTTTCCAATCAGACATGGGAGTGGTGACCACCTTGTTTTTGTTTGTTCGGTTGAATGCGGCGTGCCCATAGAAAAATGTTTGTGATTTTGGGGGATCGATGGTGGATGAATCATGTCTTAGAGAGTGCCATTACTCTTGTGAGGGGATGGCAAGAGATTTCTCTTGATGCAGCGAGGGAACTAAATGACCGCCCTCCTAGGGGATGATGAACACACGGAAGAACAGGGTGGTGAGCGCGCTGGGAACATATGATTTTGGAAGCATTCAAAGTGTTTGCATGAAGAAAATGAAGAAGAATGGAGTCTGGCATAATCTTTGTAGTAGGAGAAGCGACATCACTATATCGTCTTGAGAAAGAGGACTAGTGTGAAAAACCTTCTATGTCGTCAACAACTAGGACTATCATAATTAACCCAGAATCTGTTTGCAGCCAGTACTTGTAATGGCTTTCTTTTATTAGAGAGAGTAGTCCAAGTCTCTAAATATCTTGAGGGCCCAAAAACCCAACTCCGCCTTACGTAAAGTTGCTAGCCTCCAAAGCATTATGGTGCATGCACCAAAGCATGCAATATAGCGACACGACGACTCTCTTAGAGTTGATCTAAGGGCTTGTTAGGTGGAGAGGCTCAAAGCTCCAGCGAAGATCTTATTCTCCGATCCTGGTGATGAAGGCACTCAAGGGTGTCTTCCTTTTCTTCGAAGGCATTGTGTACAGTACCTCCTCTTTACTGAATCATGCCCGTTCAGCACGGAGGAGTGATGAAGGTTGTTGGTGTTGCCGAACAGACACTCTCGAGGATTGGTGAGGTGACTGTGCGCGGTTCTAATCGAAAGCTTGTTTTTCAACAGGGTCTATGTCGATGACGACAACATGCATCCACGGACGTCATTTTCCTCCTCCTTGAGACGTTTCCGAAGATCTTTCTGACTAACCCCAAGCAGCGGTCATATGGTGGTTGAGGTCTAGCTAGGGCGACTCTGGTGGGTTCTTTCTCTTCTTTGTACTTCTGTTCTTTGTGGTTTTCATTCTAGTCTCATTCATAAATTGACTCTATGAACTTTAGTTGTCTTTCATTGTTCGTGTGAAAATGGCAGACCTTCCCTCTTTGAAAATGCTCCCTCCGTTTCTTTTTAGTCCGCATATAAGGTTTGGTCAAAGTCAAGCTTTGTAAAATTTGACTAACTTTATATTAAAAAATATAAACATTCACAATATGTAATCAATATTATCAGATGCATCATGAAACGTATTTTCATACTATATAGTTTTATTATTGTAGATGTTCATATTTTCTATATAAAATTTGGTCAAACTTTCTGTAGTTTGACTTTGATCAAATCTTATATGCAGAGTAAAAAGAAACGGAGGGAGTACTACTAACCCTGTTCCATATTAATTGACTCAAATAGACATATCTATTACAATGAATATATCTAGCAGTGAAATACGTCTAAGATATATCTATAATAATGAATGTATCTTGCTAGCACTAAAATACGTCTTTGAGCGTCAAATTAATATGGGACACGCCTCTAAATGCATCAATTATTACGAGACGGATGGAGTATTACTCAAGCATGTGGGCTACACTGCCTTATGCATGCACACCAGGCGAGGACACGTACGTACGCAGCGTCCACGTGCTACTAGCTAGCTAGCTGTGCTTGATGACAGAGACGAGACGTGTTGGAAGTCGGCACGTAGTCGCCTATCCAGCCAACCATGTCGGCCGCCTGAGACACTGCTGCGCAATGCAAATGGCGACAGTGCATTTGCCGCAGGAAGATGATACAGTGCGTGCCGACGAAAGCGGTCAGTGTCACCACACGCACACATGCTTGAGCATGGACAGCAGGACAGGGCCGCATGGACGACGGCGGCAGGTCGGCGGTCGTCGCAATGTCGTGAACCGGTGCCGGGTCCATCTCCTCCTGCACGCAGTGTGCATGCAGCGGCTAGCTTCGTTCGTCTTTTCAGTCACGAGGCCTGCCAAAAATCTTGTGGTACAGCTTGCTCGATCGGTCTCAGCTAGAATCACGCCGGCCCATAGGCACATGATGCACCAATCGTCGAGCATTGAAGCGAGCCTGTGTAGATAGATACTGCTATTGGCCTGCAGAACCAGACTCTATCACTCTAGCTTTTAGTTCTCCTGACGCGCTGATCTTGTCGTCATATACTACAGTATGTAAAAAAAACGAATGATATTTTTTACTGGTATAGTGTCGATTTACTGCTCCTAAGAATTTCTCATTGGGTTGCATGAACGACGCTGGAAAGAAATACAACAAATGTATGACCGAAAAGATGGCGGGTGGCGAGGGCCGGGTTGATGGCGACTGAAGCAAGCGTGCCGGAGCAATGTGTTGGTCCGGAGCAATCCTTATTAATCGAGGTAACTGTAAGAGAGGAATAGAGAGGAAATTGGTGACATTGTTGATGTATTGCTTGAGCCTTGTGGGCAAGGAGTACATGATCAACTTGAAATATAAGACAAGACAGAATAAATCCTAAGGTATCCTATCTTTCCTAACTAATCACGATGCTCAGCATCCCCCGCAGTCACAACGGTAGTGACGCGGACGGTGAGAATGGAGAAGAATCCGAAGGTAAACGGCAGACATCCCCCCTCGGTCATAACGGTCGATGCATCGCGGAAGTCGTGACTGGAGTGGAAACTGACGAGGTTGCTCATGCAAGACACATGATGCACCAATCGTCGAGCATTGAAGGAAGCGCGTGTAGATAGATACTGCTATTGGCCTGCAGAACCAGACTACTCTAGCTTTTAGGCCGACTCCACAAGGCACGACCCCAAACGGACATCCGTTTTGTTCAGATTTTGTCCGTTTAAGGATGGCAATGAAGCGTGCAGTTATGTTTAAAGAAAGAAAAAAAAGGTCCTAGCGCAGTTTGTGTTGTAAATGGTTCGGTTCCGTCGTCTATTCATAGAGTTGGACAGTTGGTTCTGTTTTTAAAGAAAAAGAGCAACGGGTAGGAACAGGGGAAAGATGGCAAGCATATCGTAGCCCTTGGCTGCATGTTTTGGATGGTCAGATTAGGGCCAACTGCTTAAGTTGCAGTGGTAGTTGTAACGTGTCCCTGCACCTGATTTGATCTATCTGCGGTAGATGCAAGTTGAATGCATAGAATGATAGAACCACCACTTATGTGCTTGTAACCACTGGTCATCCCAGTGTTATGTATGGTGTGAGCAATTCATGCATGTTTTCTTTTGATCTATCTGGTTTCTTTTCTTTTTCTTGTATGGTGTATGGGGCATTCTGTCTAAAAAAACATGCATGTGGTACCCCATATATAAGCATAACAAACTATCTTCATGACTAGTGGTAGAACATGGTAATTAGAAACATCCATTCTCTCCCATAACCAACATCACAAATGTCAAACATGGAAAAGATCGAAAACTACAATCAAGGACATCAACTCTTTCTGATACAATTATCAAATTCTAGTAACCAGGCTAATGTAGCACTTGCAAACACATGCAAGTTTATTGATAGATAATACACTGCCATGAAAACTAAACATTTCATGATTAAAACAAGAAGATAGATCACCAAACCACCTGATTAGGCTGCCCGTATGAGCAAGCCATTTCAGGCCTGACTTATTAATGGAGAAGGATAAGTTGGCTTTAGCCATCAAGGCAGGCCTAGCCGACGGTTGCCTGGACGAGAGAAAACAACCTGCATGCAGTATATATATATCAGCCAGTCAGACATCACAATCAGTGCCTGAAAGGTGAAGGCTCAGACCTAATTATTTTGGCAATATCTTGAAACTTTTGCCACTAATATTTTAATTTGATATGTAAAAATCACATATTTAGGTCTTCCCAAGAAAACACTGTCACCATTTAAATTTTTATTAATTTCATCATTTATTGCACTGAAAATAAATGGTTGCTGTATTGGGGAGCCTGCTGATTTCCAGTCATATTTTTAAGATCCGAGGGAGTATATGACTTCCATTTGTCTGGAAATAACATAGGTAAATATATAGAAAGAGCATGTATACATACATAAATACGTATCTGGTAATCTCCAACTGCTCGTGACTTGAAACCAGCCGCAGAGTATATGAGGTAAAACTCCCATATACGGATGAACTTCTCATCAAAGCTCAGTTCCAAAACTTGACTGCAAGAAAACGAAAGCAGTAAGAAATTAATACTAACTGAACAACCAACTGTAACAATATATGTATATAATCGTCACAGCAGCATTCTTCTATAGTGAATGACAAGTGATACTTACTCCTTGTTGGCCATGAAGTTGTCCCTCCAGTGCATCAGAGTTGTGTAGTAGTTGGGCCCAGTATTCTCGACATGCTCTATGCTGTACCCAGTGCGCAACAAGATTAGGTAGGGTTTAATGGATGGAGATCCAGCAATGACCATGAAGTAACCAATCAATCACCGATCGATTGATGTAAAACGTGCCTGAACCTTGATGACGTGGTAATGGCAGACATTACACGGGCCAAAGAAGGAATGCAACCGCCAGGGAATATGTATTCTTTGACGAAGTGTGGCCTTCTTCTGTATTGCTCGTACCGTTCCTCTGCAATTGAGATGAACTAAACACACATGTATAATAGTTAGTTCATGATCGTGTAAACCTAAGGTCTTGCTTGGATATAGTATATAGTAAGGAGTATCTTTCATTTGGCTTTCTGCCAAATCCAAAAGAATAAGGCCTAATATTTGTTCTTTATGCACCAAAAGGAAGGCATATACTACTTAGTTGTGGTTCTTGATGACAGTGGAATTCAGCCGTGAAATCGTTTTGAAATATACTTAGTTGTTGATGTACTAACCTGGAGGACCAATATGCCATCTTCAGCCAAGTAAGACTCACAACAGGCAAAAAATTCGTCCATGTATTCATGGCCAACATTCCACTGATTCACACCAGAGGAATACGTAAGTATAATCACGCACACAGGTGGGGTCGAAGTCACAAAACGCATCCATAATATAGTAGTACTTACCAGCTTATGATAGCGCCATACTTGTAAGGTGGTATTAGGCGATAGTCACACAACAGAAAAGTTATGTGGTCCTAAAAATTAATAGCAATAGATAGTAGAATTGTTAGCTAGGATTTCACCTTGCCGAAGCTGGGGACAAAAGAAATACTACTCCCTCTGTTCCAAAATGTATGTCATTTAACGATTTGATGTACAAAATTTCCTAGGCTACGAAATTTCCTGAGTTTCCCATTCTACCCCTGCCGACCGACACGTTCCCCTCTCTCTCTCGCCCGACGCCGCCCACCACTCGTTCCCCACCACTCGTCTCTCTCTCATGCGCGACGCCGTCCTCTCCCCGTCGATGTGCCCTCTCGCCGGCATCTTGCTCCGCACCGTCGCCTAGCTCACCGCTCCCCACGCATCGCTGCCTAGCTCACCGCTCCCAACGCGCCACCCTCTCAAACTCCGGCAATGCACTGCTGGGCGAGGAGTAGATGCAGAAAGCTGCCATTTTTATGCGCCGGCAACGCGCTGCTGGGCGAGGAGGAGGCGCGCGCTGGCGCTAGATCTGAGTGTGTTGGCGCTCGATCTGCTTTGTGGAGAGGCATGAAGGAGGCGTTGAAGCGGAGCCGGAGCGGCACCGGCGCGGGCGTGAAGACGGCGGCAGTAGGAGCTGGAGCCCGAGCAGGTGGAGGTGGAGCCGCATCTGGACCTTGTACTGCATGAAGGTCTGACCCCGTCTCCTCTTTGATGGAACAGATTCTTCTTGTTCTTCCCTTTGAACAAGACCTTTGAACTTGATAACCGGCCGGCCGCAGTAGATGGGTTGAATTTGGGTGTGTGGTAACTGTAGCTTGTTTTCCTCTCACCATGGGGCTGGGTAAACTGTAGTTATTAGTTAAACTTCCCTGATTTGTTTTCCTCTTCGATTTGGCCAGATGGATGGAGTAGAGAGCCTAGAGGCTAGAGTAGGAAAGAGCCTTGGACAGGAGCCATGGACAGCGCATGACAGAGCCATGGACAGTGCAGCATCACAAACTTCATTCCGGTAGAGCCTGATGCAGCGCAGCATCACAACCTTGATGGTAAACTTTGTGTACACATCTTGGTAAACTTTGTTGTGTTGTGCCAAGAGTAGATTCATGTACTGTTCTTTCCTGTAGTGGAGCTAATTTTGTGTCTTCGTTAATATTCTCATGAACTTCTGTAGCTTCTCTTACCTAGTCTTGGTCATGAATCTGCAGCTTCACCTAGTTACCTTGTGCTGCAATTTTTGTTATAAAGTGCTAAACTGGTATTGAGCTCAAGTAGCTATGCTCGTACACTGAACCCTGAACATTACACTATGTTTATGGATATTGAACTGGACTGAACCAGAGTGCTCTTTTCCTCAAAATCTTTATTCAAAAGAATCCAAATTTCTGTGAGTATCGATATACTGTGATTTCTGTGAGTATTTACAATTAGTAAAAAGGTAGTGACATGTGAAATCGAGCCAAAAGCAAAATGCGTTCAATTTTTTCATCAAAATTCCTCAAAAAATTGATTGAATTTCTCTCAAATCCAGAAAACAAAACTTAAGAACCCTGGGCTGAAATCAGGTTATATCGCGAATGGCATTAGTGTTTCTAATCATATCTCTAACCTGAATATGGCTCTTATTGCTTAAACTGAAGCTGCAGTTGTTCGACCATTAGGAAAAGAGATCAATTACTTGTTGGTTCTTGCCTCTTTATCCACCACAAATTTTTGTCCTGCAGAAAGGACTTCCCTATGCTGCAAAATAAACAACATGAGATCAATCTTTCATACTGACAATGAGAAACAACAAATCATTGGATTGATCAAACTTGTCCTGAATAAAAAAAATCATTGAAACTTATTCTCATGAAGCTTCTGTAGCTTCTTTTAAAAGTTGTCGTCTATAGCTTCTGTTAACTTGTCTACTGAAACTCCTTGCATGGTGAAGGAAGGAGGCCAGGCCATGAAGAAAAAAGCTCCTGCCCATATCGATTCAAGAGGAGAGGAGGGCCATGGAGGGAGAAGCCTGCTGCTGCAATACCTACCTTGTCGTCCTCATGGTATTCTCCAACTTCTCATGAAGTTTGTGTAGCCTTCTGTTACTCATGAAGCTTCTGTATCCTTTGTTACACATGAAGCTGTAGCTTCACTATCTTCTTTAGCTTCTGTAGATTAACAAAGAAGTTTCTCATGAATTCATCACTATGAATCTTCTCATGAAGCTTCTATTACTCCCAACTTCTGTAGCTTCAGCTTCAGAGTAGCTTGTTAATCTTGCAGTTCCCTTGCTAGTCATGAATGTTCATTGCTTTGGCGAGGGAAATTCTGTAGCTTAGTCGTGGTGCAGCTTCTGTAGTTTTATTAAACTTCAGAAAAATTGTCTTAGGTCTGCATGTGCTTCTTCAGAAAATTGAAAATTTAGTGTGTGTACCTTCTGTACTTATGCAAGTGCAACTTCTGTTACTCCAACTTCTCAAGAGAGGAGTAGTTTTGTTAAGAATTGTCTTAGTCAAGAATGTGCAGCTTTAGTATCTGAAAATATTTAGTGATTGACTGAAGTTTTGTCTGAAATGAAGTTGTAAATCTGGAGTCAAAATTTGTCAAAATTAACTGAAGTTTTGTCAAAATTTGAAGCATATTTTCTCACCTCTGGTAAGTTTCAGTAATATTCAATGTACTATAATTGTTGGACATTACAGCAATTTCAGTTGTTGTTAACTGCTGTAGCATTAGGAGTAGTTTTACTGCAGTACAAGCATTAGGAGTACTGTAAATGGAGTGCTTGCATTAAGAGTATCTTCCAGTTTCCTCTCTCTCTCTCTCTCTCTCTCCATATTTTTGGTAGTGATATCCTAGAGATTTGTAGTGATCTCCTCTAGCTTCTGTAGCTTCTTTCACTAATGGAGTACTCCTCTTTCTCTCTCCTGTTCTCTTCTTTCTTTCTTCTTGGAGTGCTTGATTATCTTCCAGTTCCCTCTCTTCTCTTCTCTCTCTCTCTCTCTCTCTCTCTCTCTCTCTCTCTCTCTCTCTTCCAATGCCCTCTCCTCTTATCTCTTAATTAAACAAAAATGATCACACAAATGATGCACTCCACACAAAATTAAATGAAATTTTTCAAACAAAAATGATCATATATATGGAGTAAAATCCAGTCCATAGAAGCCTTTTGCAAACATATGGAGTAATTTCACATGGGGTTTTCCGAAAATGATCATACAAATGATGCACTCCACACAAGTCTCTTCTCAAGGAGTTGCATATACTCCACACAAGCCTCATCTCTAGGGTTTACATATACTCCACACAAACAAGTAGTTACACATACTCCACACAAATAATCACAAGCATCTTAACAAGCAACTCAAGCATCTCAACAAGCAACTCCTCAAGCATCTCAACAAGCATCTTGATAAGCATCTTAACAAGCAACTCCTCAAGCATCTCGACAAGCAACTCCTCAAGCATCTCAACAAGCATCTCGACAAGCATCTCAACAGGCAACTCCTCAAGCATCTCGACAAGCAACTGCTCAAGCATCTCAACTAGCATCTCAACAAGCAAATCCTCAAGCATCTCAACAAGCAACTCCTCAAGCATCTTAACTAGCATCTCCACAGGCAACTCCTCAAGCATCTCAACAAGCATCTCGACAAGCATCTCAACAGGCAACTCCTCAAGCATCTCGACAAGCATCTCGACAAGCATCTCAACTAGCATCTCAACAAGCAAATCCTCAAGCATCTCAACAAGCAACTCCTCAAGCATCTTAACTAGCATCTCCACAGGCAACTCCTCAAGCATCTCAACTAGCATCTCGACAAGCATCTCCTCAAGCATCTCGACAAGCATCTCAACAAGCAACTCTCTCCATTATCCCAAGATTGTGCAGGGCATTTGCATATACCTCTCGAGGGCATGTAAGTCTTGGAGGTAGCATCCCAAGGTTCTCTAGCCTTTCCTTGTTCGCATGGGGTATTTTATACCCATTGGCCCCCGCATAGTTCAGGATTTCAATCATGCAAGCTTGTAGAGATAGGAAAACTCTGTTCAACTTGTAAACCTCATAGTTTTCAAATTCATCTAGCACACCCTTGATAAGATCCTGAAGCGTTCTAGGGCTTAGACAATCTGTTAGAGATTGCAACGAGTTGAAGAACCCAAGGTCAAGGCCATTTAGATCAGGGCTATTGGCAGGTTGTTGAATTAGTCTGATATCGAGTCCAGTTCTTTGCACAGCTGCTACAAATTTTGGGTCGTTAGGCAAGATGTGAGGCTTAGCGTTGTCTTGTTGTATATAGATGGTTTTCCCAACATCATTCTCAAGCCAAGATGCTTGTATTGCTGGCAGTAGGTTCTCTACCATGAACTCTCTCATTACTTGCCTGTTGACTTCTATGGACTTTGTCTCCAATGTTCCTCTGGGCCTGTTGTCGCTTCTCCTCTGAGCCGGAACTTCTTTCACAAACGGCCAAATTCCAATTTTTCCAGAGAAGGTCACATTTCCTTCATTATCCCACCTTGGCCTAGCAACAGCTGTCAAGAACATAACTATTCCAATACAACTGCTGTTTTGCAGAGTTCTCGTAGGCTCTTCCTCCCCATACAGCAGATAATAGTTCCTTTTTTTCTTGGTCATATAGAACCATTTCTCATCAATATGAATAATGTTGTGCATGGTCTTGAATTTTGGCCTTTCAGTTTGTGTTGTTGTCTCATCGAGCATTGACAAGCAAAATTTCATTCTATCCTTCTTGTTCTTTTCATTCAGAGCTGGCTTCAAACAGTTTGTATGCCTCTTTATCAACTTCAGCATGAACTTCCGGTGGAGTGTCGTAGGGCTGCACCCGAGTTGCCAGGCAAGTGACCTGATAGTAGACCTCCTGTTCAGTGGGATGGTAGGGATTTGCTCTAGATTGATGTCTTTCGGCTTTCTTCCACAATTTCCTTTCCTCTGACTTGAAACATCTACGTCCAGACCTTCAGCAATTTGCTCCATCGCTTTCTTCCAAATTCTTTGTATATTCCAAACACCCACTCCAAAGAAATCAGCAATATTTTTCTTGTCATCTCTCTTAAACTTTCCCCCTCTACTCATGCACAATGTATGCATTGCAACATAAGCAACATATCTTTGCTTGTCATCTAGGATATCCCTTTTCTGAACTGCTTGCTCAACACCTGCACAAAGAAAATATATGATCAAATGGAGTACAACAATGCATTTACACAAGTCATTTGAGTCATTTACTCTCTACTCATGATCATTTGAGTCATTTACCTGCATGTTGAACAATTGCATCTCCTACATCTTCATCCATTTCATCTCTTACATCTTCATCTTCTGCAGGTGGGGTGTAGTTGAGGTCTGGGAGATCCATGTTCTCCAGGCAACTGAAAAGAACTTTCAAGGTAAGAGGTTGAACTTTCAAGATGCACACCGGTACATTTTGGAAATGAAAATGATCAATTGGAGCAGTACAACATTATTGCATAGTTTGTTTGCACTATTCTCTTGCTTGCACTGCTTGTTTAACGCTAAATGATCAAATGGAAATGAAAATGATCTTGGAGTAGTTTAGTGTAGGACTTGGAGTAGTACATGAAACTTTTCCTCAAACTGAAATTAACTGAAACTTTAACTGTCAAAATATCCAGCAGGTTCTAGTTGAGGTTCATCAGTAGCAAGTGTAACTATTGTAGTAGCAACTGTAGCAAGTGGAGTATTGATCCTTTCCAAATTAACAATCCAATTTCAGTATCAATGATATTCGCTGCAATAATTTGATAGTACTGCTGAATTTAATTTCCATTTGACTTATGCAAACTGAATTTGACAGTATTGCTGCATCAGTACATTCAGATTCTGTCAAATGATGTAATAAAATCAAGATGTTTGGCCAGGTCTTATTACAATAATAAAATCTCTTATAAATGATGTAAAAATACTCAAATCTCTCCCAGCCAAAAGATGTTTTGTTGGGTCTTATTACAGTACTACTCCAGTCATGAACCTGTTTTTGTTGTGTGTGTGTTCTTAGAAAAACAATTTACTCCAGTCTGTTTTCAGTAGCTGTCTCATGACCCTTTAGTGAGAAAAAGAACATGTGTAATCCAGATGACAGCATCTTCAGTCTATGATTTTTATTTAAAGTAAATCAACATATCAAAAGATGGCAGAGGTTCTTTCAAAATTTATTCTGTCTTTAAATTATTCTGTCTAAATTATTTTGCTCTATTCTTCCCCGTGAATTTAGCTTCTTTTTTCCTTTTACCTCCATGCATTGTTTACTTGATTATTCATTCAGTAAATATTCCATACTTTTACCTCCATTCATTCAGTAAATTATAGAGTATGTTGAGTCATACTCCACCAGATTGTGACTTGTGACCTTGAACGTTTTTTTCCACCAGATTGTTTTAAAGAAGGCTATTAAAAAAAGATGTGTGAGAGTATTAGTGACTCTTATGTGGGCATGCCGCACTTTTCAGGTAGCAGGTTGATCTCTCAACATTTCTCCATTCAAGTCATTTCCCCTAGTGTTTTTTCGAAGCACTACTGCAGATTGCATACTAAGAATGACCGGAGTATTTTATTTACATCAAATAATGTCAAATAGTTTAGATTGTTCAGTCATACCATAGTGTTTAAAAGTTTGGACATTCTGAAGATTCAAATAAAAATAGACATGTGCACACTTTACTTGATCATGTCGAGTTATAGGTGAAAGAGACCCTCTTATGGGAATAATGAAGTACATAAATGATAGTGAGTTCAAAGTAAGGCTGTTCCGCCAGGGAAACATCCCTCCGGGAGGGGGAAACCATCGCCATCGTCATCACCAACGATCCTCTCATCGGGAGGGGGTCAATCTCCATCAACATCTTCACCTGCACCATCTCCTTTAAAACCCTAGTTCATCTCTTGTATCCAATCTTTGTCCCAAAGCCTCAGATTGGTACCTGTGGGTTGCTAGTAGTGTTGATTACTCCTTGTAGTTGATGCTAGTTGGTTTATTTGGTGGAAGATCATATGTTCAGATCCTTTATGCATATTAATATCCCTCTGATTATGAACATGAATATGATTTGTGAGTAGTTACGTTTGTTCCCGAGGACATGGGAGAAGTCTTGCTATTAGTAGTCGTGTGAATTTGGTATTCGTTCGATATTTTGATGAGATGTATGTTGTCTTTCCTCTAGTGGTGTTATGTGAACGTCGACTACATGACACTTCACCATTGTTTGGGCCTAGAAGAAGGCATTGGGAAGTAATAAGTAGATGATGGGTTGCTAGAGTGACAGAAGCTTAAACCCTAGTTTATGAGTTGCTTCGTAAGGGGCTGATTTGGATCCATATGTTTCATGCTATGGTTAGGTTTACCTTAATACTTCTTTTGTAGTTGCGGATGCTTGCAATATGGGTTAATCATAAGTGGGATGCTTGTCCAAGAAAGGGCAGTACCCAAGCACCGGTCCACCCACATACCAAATTATCAAAGTAACGAACGCGAATCATATGAGCGTGATGAAAACTAGCTTGACGATAATTCCCATGTGTCCTCGGGAGCGTTTTCCTTCATATAAGAGTTTGTCCAGGCTTGTCCTTTGCTACAAAAAGGATTGGGCCACCTTGCTGCACCTTATTTACTTTCATTGCTTGTTACCCGTTACGAATTATCTTATCACAAAACTATCTGTTACCTATAATTTCAGTGCTTGCAGAGAAAACCTTACTGAAAACCGCTTGTCATTTCCTTCTGCTCCTCGTTGGGTTCGACACTCTTACTTATCGAAAGGACTATGATAGATCCTCTACACTTGTGGGTCATCAAGACTCTTTTCTGGCACCGTTGCCGGGGAGTGAAGCGCCTTTGGTAAGTGGAATTTGGTAAGGAAAGATTTATATAGTGTGCTGAAATTTACTGTCACTTGTTACTATGGAAAGTAATCCTTTGAGAGGCTTGTTTGGGGTATCTTCACCCCGACCACTAGAGCAAAGAGTTGCTCCTCAACCTACTGAACCTACTGAAAATGTTTACTTTGAAATTCCTTCGGGTATGATAGAGAAACTGCTAGCTAATCCCTTTACAGGAGATGGACATTCACTACAAAAAAAGACACATCCGTGACATTTTGGGCCGAACGAATTTTTTTCCTGTCATACATATGACACTTCTATGACGATAATTGTGACAAAACCCGGTATCATCATAGATGTGGTGGGCTCCTACTTCTATGACAAAAAATAATGACAGAAAATGGGCTTTTCGTCCTGGGCAGGCCGGAGACGCAGCTGCATGACATTCTTTGGGCCGTCCATGACGGAAAAAACCGTGGTAGAAGCGAGGGCGAGGAAAATTTCGGGGAGTTCCCGGTTACGGTGGGAGGTCGGGGGCCGAGCGATGCGCGTTTCTCTCGTACACGTACGCGCGTGTGTGCGAGGCGTTGGCTCTAACTGAACCCGAGCGAGGAATTGGGCTCTAACTAAACCTGAGTGATTGCACTGCAGGCTACGCGTTACTGAACCCGAGCGATCGATCGATGGCTGTTAACTGAACCCGATCGATCGATTCCTTCGCTACTGCTGCTAACTGAAGCCGATCGATGCTGCCTCTGGATGAACAGTGAGCGTTGCTAGGGGGGGGGGTTTGGATGAACAGTTCCCGGTGGGGGTGGATGAACAGGACCCCATGGTGTTGCCTCTGGATGAACAGGACCCCGATCAATCGAGCCGGTTGGGGCTGGATGAATAGGACCCCGTGTAGGGCAGGATGAACACGACCACCCCGTGGAGGGCAGAATGAACAGTAGACGGTGGAGGGCTGGATGAACAGTAGCCCGTGGAGGGGTGGTGGAATAGGAGCCTGTGGAGAGGGCTGGTTGAACAGTAGCCGGTGGAGTAGCGCGTGGTGGAGGCTGGATGAACAGGAGCCCGTGGATGAATAGTCGCAGGTGGAGGCCGGAAGAGGTCGACGGTGGATGAACAGTAGCCCGTGGAGGCGGGAGGGGGTCGACGGTGGAGATGAACAGTGTCCCGTGGAGTCCCGTTTTGCGGTACGCCACACCCCTCCCGATGAACATGACCCCCGTTTCGACCGTAGCGCTCCAACACAAGTCCGTTTCCTCCGTTTTGCGGTACGCCACACCCCTCCCAATCAACAGGACCCCCGTTTCGACCGTAGGAGGTCCGTTTCCTCCGTTTTGCGGTACGCCAGACCCCTCCCGATGAACAGGATCCCTTTTCAAACGTGGCCGGTCGAACACAAGGCCGTTTCCTCCGTTCTGCGGTACGCCAGGCGTCGTTTCCATCGGCTGTTCCGTCCAAGCCCTCCCGATGAACACGACGACGCATTCCGTTCCGACCCAGCCGGTTGGCTCCCCATGAACACGACGACGACGCTGTTTCTCCGTTCCGACCGAGCCATGTACACTAGGCCTGGCCGTACGTATGCGCGAGTAGGCGTTCGAGACCCTGCCTGTATGTACGTACGTGGCCGTATTTTCTTTCTTGCACACTGGCCGCTGTACATACGTGTACATGCTACGTGCGCGCCACTACTACGACACGTGCGCGCCTCTACATCGACCAGTATGTACGTACACGTTCGCGACCAGAATGACAATGCTACGTACGCTTCGACCAGGTGGGTCCCGACTGTCAGGCACTTCCTTGCCTGTGAAGATGTAGCTGGTGGGTCCCAGCAGTCAGGGGGGCGAATCGTTTTTTTGCCCGGACGCACTTCTTTGCGTGCGAAGATGTAGCTGGTGGGTCCCAGCAGTCAGGGGGAAACATTTTTTTTCGCGAAATACAGTGGCCCGTCCGGTGGGTCCTAGCTGTCAGGTGGAGGAATCATTATTTTCCATGTAATAAGGAGGCACTTCCTTGCTGCGGCCGTGGACCCAGCTGTCAGCCTCTCCACATACAGTCCACGTCCGATGGAAGTCGTTCCTTGACCACGTTGACCACGCCGCGCCGAGAGCACCAGGGCGGTGGACGACGGCGAGGCCTAGGAAGGGGACGACGGGGAGCCGGGGAAGACGCGGCAGTGGAAGCCCGCACGGAGAGGAGTACGAGGGTTCATTGGTTCGGCTACGGTGTGAGGCTGCCGTCGCCGCAGGGCCTGACCAGCGGTGGGAATAGTAGGGTTCGATGAGGCCTCCGCGGCAGCACAGCCGGCCACGGGAGGCAGGAGCATGCGGCACGACCGGCGCTGCTTTGGGCGGCTGGAGCAAGAAGACCAGAGGTTAAAGAAGTACTACGGCCGTTGGATGGACATCGTACGGTCACTGGAGTTAGAATCGTTCATATTGACTAAAGTTGACAAAGGCCCCTGTCCCAGTCAACTTAGTAGGCCCACAAGTCAGCCTCCCACCATGGTGGGTCCCAGCTAGCAGGGGGAGTATTCATTTTTTTTGTGCGTAGTAAGGAGGCACTTCCTTGCGTGCGAAGATATAGCTGGTGAGTCCGAGCTGTCAGCGGCGGTAACGTTTTTTTTCACGAAATACAGAGGCCCTTTCGGTGGGTCCCTGATGTCAGGTGGAGGAATCATTATTTTGCGCGTAATAAGGAGGCATTTCCTTGCGTGTGGCCGTGGACCCAGCTGTCGGCCTCTCCACGTACAGTCCACTTCAGATGCATGTCGGTCGTTGACCACGTTGACCAGGCCGCGCCGAGAGCACCAGGGCGGTGGACGACGGCGAGGCCTAGGAAGGGAACGACACGGAGGCAGGGAAGACTCGGCAGTTGTTTCCCATGCGGAGGGGAGTACGACTGTACGAGGGTTTAATGGTTTGTCTGCCGTCGCCGGAGAATAATAGCAGGTGTGGGTGAGTAGAGGGATGGCTAGGCCAGCGATGGGAGTACGGTGGGGCGGTGAGGCCTACGCGGCAGCAGAGCCGGCCGCGGGGAGGAGGGAGCAGGCAGTCCCGCCGGCGCTTGTTTGAGCGGCTGGAGCAGGAAGAGCAGAGATTGAAGAAGCACGACGGCCGTTGGATGGCCATCCAACAGTCACTGCTTGTGCGTCAACCTTTTTTTTAGGAAAGCCTCAAATATGTGGAAAACAGCATACAGCCCATCTGCCATTATTTCTAATAATTTACAGCCCATGTGCTAATTATTAAGGTTTTTTTGGAGCCCATATTCTTTTTGTTAGCATTACAACCCATATTGTGGCCACGGTTAAAAAATTATACAAAATTTTGCATATTTCGGTGCGGTCCGAACTGTTTTTAATCCCGAAATTTCGACTCACATTCAAACTGATTTTAAAAATAAATGTATACCAATATAAAATCCAACAAATTCTTCAATCATAAAAATTAATGTAATTTAAAATCTCGAAATGAAAAAAAAGATATTTGAAACTAATTGCCGGTTTGATGTGTTTTAAAAATGTACAACCCATTTCTCATTACTCATGGACAATTTTCTCGGCCAGCCGAATGAAAGCTCTCTTCGTCTTGAAAGATTTGCAGCCCAACAGGCCTGACAAAGCGACTTACTTGGCAAATCACAAAAAAACTGGGCTGTGGCCGTGGACCCACCTGTCAGCCTCTCCACGTACAGTACTCTTCCGATGGAAGTCGTTCCTTGACCACGTTGACCACGCCACGCGGAGAGCACCACGGCGGTGGACGACGAGGAGGCCTAGGAAGGGGACGACGCGGAGCCGGGGAAGACGCGGCAGTGGAAGCCCGCACGGAGAGGAGTACGAGGGTTCACTGGTTCGGCTGCGGCGTGAGGCTGCCGTCACCGGAGGCCCTGGCCAGCGGTGGGAATAGTAGGGGCGGTGAGGCCTCCGCGGCAGCACAGCCGGCCACGGGAGGCAGGAGCATGCGGCACGACCGGCGCTGCTTTGGGCGGCTGGAGCAAGAAGACCAGAGGTTGAAGAAGCACTACGGCCGTTGGATGGACATCGTACGGTCACTGGAGCTAGAATCGTTCATATTGACTAAAGTTGACAAAGGCCCCCGTCCCAGTCAACTTAGTAGGCCCACAAGTCAGCCTCCCACCATGGTGGGTCCCAGCTAGCAGGGGAGTATTCATTTTTTTGTGCGTAATAAGGAGGCACTTCCTTGCGTGCGAAGATATAGCTGGTGGGTCCGAGCTGTTAGCGGCGGTAACTTTTTTTCGCGAAATACATAGGCCCTTTCGGTGGGTCCCTGATGTCAGGTGGAGGAATCATTATTTTGCGCGTAATAAGGAGGCATTTCCTTGCGTGCGGCCGTGGACCCAGCTGTCGGCCTCTCCACGTACAGTCCACTTCAGATGCATGTCGGTCATTGACCACGTTGGCCAGGCCGCGCCGAGAGCACCAGGGCGGTGGACGACGGCGAGGCCTAGGAAGGGAACGAAACGGAGGCAGGGAAGACTCGGCAGTTGTTTCCAACGCGGAGGGGAGTACGACTGTACGAGGGTTTACTGGTTTGTCTGCCGTCGCCGGAGAATAACAGCAGGTGTGGGTGAGTAGAGGGATGGCTAGGCCAGCGATGGGAGTACGGTGGGGCGGTGAGGCCTGCGCGGCAGCAGAGCCGGCCGCGGGGAGGAGGGAGCAGGCAGTCCCGCCGGCGCTTGTTTGAGCGGCTGGAGCAGGAAGAGCAGAGATTGAAGAAGCACGACGGCCGTTGGATGGCCATCCAACAGTCACTGCTTGTGCGTCAACCTTTTTTTAGGAAAGCCTCAAATATGTGGAAAACAGCATACAACCCATCTGCCATTATTTCTAATAATTTACAGCCCATGTGCTAATTATTAAGGTTTTTTTGGAGCCCATATTCTTTTTGTTAGCATTACAACCCATATTGTGGCCACGGTTAAAAAATTATACAAAATTTTGCATATTTCGGTGCGGTCCGAACTGTTTTTAATCCCGAAATTTCGACTCACATTCAAACTGATTTTAAAAATAAATGTATATCAATATAAAATCCAACAAATTCTCGACGCATAAAAATTAATGTAATTTAAAATCTCGAAATGAAAAAAAAGATATTTGAAACTAATTGCCGGTTTGATGTGTTTTAAAAATGTACAGCGCATTTCTCATTACTGATGGACAATTTTCTCGGCCAGCCGAATGAAAGCTCTCTTCGTCTTGAAAGATTTGCAGCCCAACAGGCCTGGCAAAGCGACTTACTTGGCAAATCACAAAAAAACTGGGCTGTGGCCGTGGACCCAGCTGTCAGCCTCTCCACGTACAGTACTCTTTCGATGGAAGTCGTTCCTTGACCACGTTGACCACGCCACGCGGAGAGCACCACGGCGGTGGACGACGAGGAGGCCTAGGAAGGGGACGACGCGGAGCCGGGGAAGACGCGGCAGTGGAAGCCCGCGCGGAGAGGAGTACGAGGGTTCACTGGTTCGGCTGCGGCGTGAGGCTGCCGTCACCGCAGGCCCTGGCCAGCGGTGGGAATAGTAGGGGCGGTGAGGCCTCCGCGGCAGCACAGCCGGCCACGGGAGGCAGGAGCATGCGGCACGACCGGCGCTGCTTTGGGTGGCTGGAGCAAGAAGACCAGAGGTTGAAGAAGCACTACGGCCGTTGGATGGACATCGTACGGTCACTGGAGCTAGAATCGTTCATATTGACTAAAGTTGACAAAGGCCCCCGTCCCAGTCAACTTAGTAGGCCCACAAGTCAGCCTCCCACCATGGTGGGTCCCAGCTAGCAGGGGAGTATTCATTTTTTTGTGCGTAATAAGGAGGCACTTCCTTGCGTGCGAAGATATAGCTGGTGGGTCCGAGCTGTCAGCGGCGGTAACGTTTTTTTCGCGAAATACATAGGCCCTTTCGGTGGGTCCCTGATGTCAGGTGGAGGAATCATTATTTTGCGCATAATAAGGAGGCATTTCCTTGCGTGCGGCCGTGGACCCAGCTGTCGGCCTCTCCACGTACAGTCCACTTCAGATGCATGTCGGTCATTGACCACGTTGACCAGGCCGCGCCGAGAGCACCAGGGCGGTGGACGACGGCGAGGCCTAGGAAGGGAACGACACGGAGGCAGGGAAGACTCGACAGTTGTTTCCAACGCGGAGGGGAGTACGACTATACGAGGGTTTACTGGTTCGTCTGCCATCGCCGGAGAATAACAGCAGGTGTGGGTGAGTAGAGGGATGGCTAGGTCAGCGATGGGAGTACGGTGGGGCGGTGAGGCCTGCGCGGCAGCAGAGCCGACCGCGGGGAGGAGGGAGCAGGCAGTCCCGCCGGCGCTTGTTTGAGCGGCTGGAGCAGGAAGAGCAGAGATTGAAGAAGCACGACGGCCGTTGGATTGCCATCCAACAGTCACTGCTTGTGCGTCAACCTTTTTTTAGGAAAGCCTCAAATCTGTGGAAAACAGCATACAGCCCATCTACCATTATTTCTAATAATTTACAGCCCATTTGCTAATTATTAAGATTTTTTGAAGCACATATTCTTTTTGTTAGCATTACAGCCCATATTGTGGCCACGGTCAAAAAATTATACAAAATTTTGCATATTTCGGTGCGGTCCGAACTGTTTTTAATCCCGAAATTTCGACTCACATTCAAACTGATTTTAAAAATAAATGTATATCAATATAAAATCCAACAAATTCTTCACGCATAAAAATTAATGTAATTTAAAATCTTGAAATGAAAAAAAGATACTTGAAACTAATTACCGGTATTCTCTCCTCGTCTTGAAAGATTTGCAGCCCAACAGGCCTGACAAAGCGACTTATTTGGCAAATCACAAAAAAAAACTGGGCTGTGGGCGTGGACCCAGCTGTCAGCCTCTCCACGTACAGTACTCTTCTGATGGAAGTCGTTCCTTGACCACGTTGACCACGCCGCGCGGAGAGCACCACGGCGGTGGACGACGACGAGGCCTAGGAAGGGGACGACGCGGAGCCGGGGAAGACGCGGCAGTGGAAGCCCGCACGGAGAGGAGTACGAGGGTTCACTGGTTCGGCTGCGGTGTGAGGCTGCCGTCGCCGCAAGGCCTGGCCAGCGGTGGGAATAGTAGGGGGCGGTGAGGCCTCTGCGGCAGCACAGCCGGCCACGGGAGGCAGGAGCATGCGGCACGACTGGCGCTGCTTTGGGCGGCTAGAGCAAGAAGACCAGAGGTTGAAGAAGCACTACGGCTGTTGGATGGACATCGTACGGTCACTGGAGCTAGAATCGTTCATATTGACTAAGTTGACAAAGCCCTTCGTCCCCGTCAACTTAGTAGGCCCACAAGTCAGCCTCCCACCAAGGTGGGTCCCAGCTAGCCGGGGGAGTATTCATTTTTTTGTGCGTAATAAGGAGGCACTTTCGGTGGGTCCGAGCTGACAGTGGGGGGAACGTTTTTTTCACGAAATACGGTGGCCCGTTAGGTGGGTCCCAGCAGTCAGGTGGCAATTTTTTTCGCAAAATACGGTGGCCCGTCTAGTGGGTCCCTGCGGTCAGTTGGAGGAATCATTATTTTCCGCGTAATAAGGAGGCACTTATTTGCTGCGGCCATGGACCCAGCTGAGACTCTCCACGTACAGTATACTTCCGATGGAAGTCGTTCCTTGACCACGTTGACCTCGCCGCGTTCCGTTGCATGCATGCGTCCATGGGTGTGGTGCGTCCCCACTGTCAGCCTCTCACGTACAGTTATCTTCCGATGACTCTCGGTTGTTGACCACGTTGACCACACCGTGCCGAGCGCACCCAGACTAGAACGACCCGGAGATGGGGAAGACGGGGCAGTGGAGTCGCAGATGGAGAGGAGTGGGAAACTTCACCGGTTCGGGTGCGCGGCAGCACAGTCGCGGTGCCGCCCATGGGAGACAGGAGCAAGAACAGAGGTTGAAGAAGGTGCACGGCTGTTGGATTAACATCCAACGGTCCAGCTGCTAGAATCATTTGTTGATTAAGTTGACAAAGCCGTGCGTACACGTCCGCTTAGTAGGCCCACAAGTCAGTCACCAAATCTGATGGGTCCCAGCTGTCAACGGGATGAATAATTTATTTTGCAAAACAAGGAGGCACTTCCTTCCGTGCGAAGATACAGCCGGTGGGTCCCAGCTGTCAGGTGGAGGAAACATTTTTTTCAGCTTAATAAGGAGGAACTTTCCTTGCGTGCGACCATGGACCTCGTGGGTCCAGCCGTCAGGCTCTCCATGTACAGTCCTCTTCCGATGACTCTCGTTTGTTGACCACGCCGCACCGAACGCAGCTAGGCGGTGGACGACGGCGAGGCCCCGGACGGGAACGACTCGGAGATGGGAAAACGCGGCAGTGGAGTCGCAGATTGAGAGAAGGAGAAGGGTTATAACTGGTTCTGTTGCGGCGTGGGGCTGTAGTCTGTGGAGAATAACAGCAGGTGTCGAGGGGCGGAGGGATAGCCTAGCTGGTGGTGGGGTAGCGCTTCGCAGCGATGCGTGCTAAGCAGAACCGCTAGCCGCCGGAGGCCGGACCAGGCAGTCCCGGCGACGCTGGAGGAAGAAGACGAGAGATTGAAGGTGCATGCCGGCCGTTGGATATAAATCCAATGGCTGTGGATGACACAATCATTTGTTGAACAAATTGACAACGCCCTGCGTAGGCTTCGACCTATTGGCCCACATGTCAGCCTGCAAAAGTGTGGCATATATTTAACTCATGTTTTCTAGAATGTATAGTCCATTTGCTGGGCTGGGTGAACAAATAATTTCGCGTCAATCAGGCCCATTTATATTTTCTAAGAAAACCCAGCCCATTTGCACTTCCTTGAAATACACGTATTAGGTGGGCTCGTTATATATATAATGTTATGTTAGAAGGAGCAATTAATATCAAAGAATAAACCGGAGAGGCACATTATATATATAATTAAGAAATTAGCGAGTTATTGCTCAAAATAAAAATGAGCGAGTTATTATTAAATCGGTCCTTAAAATCTTCGCATGCTTTTGTACGCAATCACCAGGATTTTCCTTGCCTGTGAGTCAAAAACAACCAGGATTTTCCTTGCCAACTTCCGTTAAACATTTACTTTTATAAGTTAATAACACGTGGGATGTTTTTATAATGTATATATAAGTCTATAAAATATACGATAATAGTAATAATATAAATATATATAATGTGGTTAGAAGGGAAAACATAAATTGGACACAGCATTACTTTTATAAGAGACCTGCTTTTTATACCCCATAGTAGGCATACTAACAAGTTCACACACAAATACAACAGAAAAGGTAAACATTCATATCAAACTCAGGTTCACAGGACACATTCATATTCATAGCCAATATTCACTATCAACAACTCAAAAGATTCATATATACACAAGCTCAGCATATCTATGCATCCAAATGATTGATAGATCACACGACAATATTCATACATAATTCACAAAAAGATTCAGATATACACATGTTCAGTATGTTTATGCATCCAAATGATTGAGATCACAGCCAATATGATCCATGGACGAACTTTAATTACCTAGGGTACAGACTGGTAAATGGTGTTCAATCGGAGGTACTTCTTGCTAAAATTAGTTCTTGTACGAGTAAACTTTCGAGTACATAAGAGGCAACACAGACAATCTGAACTTTGCTTGTAGGTTTATCCTCAAATAGTGGCCTCGTGCCGAGGGAGGTTTGAGCAACTTGGCCACTACTTTCATCCAACTAGTTTACTGGCTCGTCTTGGTCCTGTATCTCGCAAAAATTCTACATTGCAGATGAGAAAGGAGGCGGTTGAGAAAATGAACCACCCAAATTTTTGTGCAGTTCAACTGAAATGGAGCATCCTTGGCGTGCATACTGATTAAGTGCCAGATGAATATACGTGTCAACCAACTTGTCTGGAATCTTTAGACTCCATGCCATATAGTTCGCTACCATATGTGCCGATAACCAAAAGGCACAAGTTGGGACCAAAGACTGGACTGCATTTTTCTGGGCTATGCACCAAGCAATATTTTTGGCGTTGACTCTCCTAATACTTGGAGTTTGACAATTGGTTGACGCCGGTTGATACTCGAATGAATATAGGCACTTCTTGTCAACATCGATGCTTGTCTGAGTGAACTTTGGAGTACATAGCGGCAGCATAAGTACCTGCTCATCTGATCATTTTGTGCAGTTCTACTGAAATCACCCGATGTAATGATTTGCCTGCGAGTTCAGGCTCCAAATTACTCCTTTATGAAATCGACAAATAGTAGCACAATACCAAATTACCAATACATATGACAGGCACAATAATCAGGATAAAGACCAGTACCAACCTGTGTGAGGTAGCATATCAATTACTATTTCCTTTGACTGGAAGCCGAGATAAGCCAAGCGACTGATAGCAAAGGAAGAAAGCAAGCGGAGATTAGCGACTGACAGGAAAAGACGGAAGCTGTCGAGGCAATGAAGCACCCAAAGTTTTTGTGCAGTTCCATCAAAATCGAGCATCCCTGTTGGCACATATATTGAGAGAGTGAGATTACTGTAATAGTGGGACTAGTTGATGAAACATACACTAACAAATAGAAGCACCCGCATTATCTTAATGGGTAAAGTTAGCAACATAGTAGTCTTGCTTAAAGAGAGGGATTAGTTTATTTAATTAGTGCCAATTAGCTCAAATCAACACTCAAAGCATTGCCATTTATCATATGTTGCAAAACTTTAACGTGCCAAGATAAAGGAGTTTCTCATGACAGTAGCACGATACAAATAGAGATGACAGCAAAATAATATGGATGAAGGCCTTAGGCCCGTACCAACCTGAGAAAAAAAGCTTATTCATGTAGTCCCATAAGAGATGATAAAGCACTCACTGGAATCACACAATAGTATATATTTTTGTGCACTTCAAATGTATGGTTGAAATCACTCTTGTTTACCAGTGCTGAGATTATATCGAAAGATTATCAAGAACTTCCAGCAGAGTTAAAGCACTGGCTGGGATACAGTTCATTGTATTGTCTTGTGTAGTTCCACTAAAATGTATGATTGGCACAACATGATCCCTGTTTGCACAAGTAGGAACAAGGTGAAACCTTCATTAGCTTAGTGAGAAAGGATAGGAAGACATTAGCATATTACTCAAACAGTAGCATCAAATTCATGACGGACAATACGCAAAACATTGCCTCATTGAACCAATGGCAATAAATTGACATGCAAAACAATAGCACTATTATGTCATGACACTAATAATATTCCCTCCCTGCTCCACCACATGATTCACCTCCATAGACAAACATACACACGTACATGATTCAGCATAGGGTCCTACTAAAGATTTGTTTAACTCCAACAGGAAAATTAGGCAGTAATAAATTAGTGGTACTTAAGTACTCCTAATTAATTAAGTGAGACAGCAGAAGTGGAAGGGCTCCCTGGAGGACCGTCTCACATGTAAGGTAGTCGTTGCCGGAGCCCTTGAATGGCCTCGACTGAGGCCTCTGGCTTCTGCAAGATCGCCTTGGCACTGTTTATTATTCTTCTTCTTCCTCTTCATGCTCTGTTTCTCTTTCTCCTCACCAGTTGGTGAAACCAAGTACATGATTGGCCTTCTAATTCAGAATTGGTTTTGTCAGTGAGGGAGTACAAGTGTACTAGTAAAAAACAGCATTATTTTCTCATGGCAGTCGGAAAATAGAGATGAACACATGCATTAAATATCATTCTTACCTAAAGGAAGGTTATGGCGCCAATATGGATGATGAGGATTGGAACACAGATCTCCCTTTGTGCAGTTCCACCAAAATGAACCAACTGTTCCATTCTGACATTCCAGTTAAACAACACAAAAGTCACTTCTTTTAAGAAGAGTTTTGTGCAGTGCACCAAAAGGTCACAACAGCAACCAGGTGAATTGGATATCCCTGTTTGCATAAAAAGGCACAGAGGAAACAGTCAGAGTCTCAAACAATTACAGGCAAAAACATTTGGCTAAAGTTGTCATGGCTTATAACAGTGGCATGGCTTCATTTTTACCAGGGACATTAGATTAAGAACAACTAAGGCTGCGTTCGGTTCACAGGTTTGGTGCAAGATTTTCGTAGGAACACAATTCCTACGGTATTCTTTCCCTTCCAACCGTTCGGAACACGGGAAAGGTGAATAGTGTTTCATAGGAAAGCTGGTCTGGTAGTACTGATTCCATAGGATTAGAAACATCCACGCGCTGCTCATTTTTTGGGCGGAAGCCCGAGGCAGGCGCTCGCTGCCATGCATTAGACAGGTTGTTGTGCTGTGTTGCCGGAATAAAAAAATCAACCTATGTGTGGTACGTGAGGTGAGGACAAGAGTAGTCACTGTGCAGATGAATAAACAAATAGCATCTCATACTGCCAAGCATGCTACTCTAAAAAAACAAATCTGTACTACTTTTCGACCAAGAGACCGGTTGGATGACCAGTCTGTACTACTTTCACTCCCTTTCCTACCTGTTTGTACCAAGTCCGATGTACTCCCTCCTATCGGAATTACTTGTCGCAGAAATGGATGTATCTAGATGTATTTTAGTTCTAGATACATCCATTTCCGAGACAAGTAATTCTGAACGGGGGGAGTACATACTAAATTCCCCCACCCCCACTTTATTTCTTGTTTGAACCAAGTACTCCCTCCGTCCGGAATTACTTGTCATCAAAATGGATGTGTCTAGAACTAAAATACAATTAGATACATCCATTTCAATGACAAGTATTTTCGGACGGAGGGAGTACAAGATTCGACTCCATGAAGTAGCTTTACCTCTACAATAGAAGGAAAAAAAATTCCTTTCACGTTCGGTTTTCAAAAAGAAAAAAATCATTTCACGTACGAATTTGCATGTATGCTTTGAGCAACTTGCATGTCCTATACTGCTCCTGTTTGATACTCTAACTTAGCTAGAGGTTAGACTAACTCATGACTAACCCTGAACTAACTGTAGCCAAAGAGGTGTTTGGGTGACAGGGTTAGATTGACAATAAATGCACTTCATGGAGAGAGAAAAGTGATTTTTCAGTGGTCCCAATGAGAACTATCTCCAGTTAGCACCTCTTGGGTGGGATATTTTTTTTGGTGGGTTCGGTGCAACTTGCTCCAATTTAAACCCTCATGCTTGGATACTTTAGGGCTATTTGAGCCCCAACTAGCTCAAACTAACTCTAACCATGGATCCAAATAGGGCCTATGGCCAGTCTCGACGCCGAGCAGTCGCGTGCACCGGGAAGCGGCGCTCTCTCGGCCGTCGCGCCACTTCAAAGCCGGCGCCAGTGAGAGGTCGCCTCCGCTCTGGCCGGGCATTATTGCGGCACTGACACTCTAGGGCGACGCTGACCGTTTCACGCGGGAAGCGCGCACTGGCAAGGGAGTATAGGTTTTGAACCATTTCAGGTGTAGTACTGGTAGTTTGCAAAACTACTCAACTATTGCACTCAGTTTCCTAAGAAATTGTGGTAAAAAACGTTACTCCACAGCCCGCTTCCCTTCTCCTTCCTCTTCCACCGCCCGCGCACGTCCGCGGGAAGCGACCGGTCAACCCTTATATAGGAGTGCTAGCACAAAAAGATGCATGCATGACCACTCAAATTTCCATATTAAAGCGCCGCTCCGGCGGGAGTATGGCGTATGTTGTTACCTTCGGCCGGCCCATGGCTACCGGGCGACGGCGACCAGAGAAGAGGCGGCGGGAGGGGAATGAATGCAGCTAGTGTTTGGGTTCGCCTTCCGGCTTAAATAAATGCGCAGCATCACGTGTACCCGCGGGTGCATAAATTGTAACATACATGTCTGCTTAAGTGGGTGTCACGTAACTGGTGTGTGTGTGAGAGAGATTCTGAGAGACAGAGTGCGTGTGTGCGACTCTACTCTTCGGACATGTACTCAACCTTTTGCATCGGGATATAAGTATAATGGTATTTACTTTAGCTAGTGATTTACGTGGCCATGTTAACGTGGTTGTGTCAAAAAAAGTCACTTCCTGCTCGTGATTTGCGTTATATAATTACAAGCAAGATTCTCGTGCATTGCACGGAACATCAATATGCATTTTTTTACAGAACACCTGTTGTGATTGACCCATGCAGGAGTAATCCCATGTATAAAAACTAATGATATCTCGAGAATTTTATCGGAAAACTGGTATCTCGAGAATGTCATCGAAAAAATGAAAGATGAGAGATAAGGCGAGGAGGAGTGGAGCGTGGTGGTGACTGGTGGTCGGAATGGGTGGAGGCATGGGGATGGACGGCGCCGGCAGGCGGCAGCGGCCACCATGCATGCTAGATTGTTCCAGAGACTTATTCCTTTTTTAGTTGCTGAGCAATGAGGTTGCGGGAGATAATGATGTGGAGAGAGGTGCGGGTATCTTTTGTAAAATTATCATAGTTTGCTTTCTATCCTCAGATATAGATCATACGGTCTGTATTACAAGATGGCAGGCACACCATCGCCGCCAACTCGTTTTTTATAAGGGTACAGATGATAAGTTTGCTGACTACTAAAGTACAGTGGAATTTGTCCATGTTATGCAAGTAAATAAAGGTGATTATTTATCATACGGGTAAGGTTGGATGAAGGGTGGTAGGAACAAATGCTCCGCCTAGAGCATGTGTGTGTGAGATGGAGTCTTAGTATGTGTGTGGGGTGTGTGTGTGAGAGAGAGAGAGAGAGAGAGGAGAGAGAGAAATGGAGTCTTAGTTTGTGTGTGTGTGTGAGAGAGAGAGAGATGGAGTCTTAGTGTGTGTGTGCGGGGGTGTGTGCGTGCATGCGTGTGTGTGTGTGAGAGAGAGAGATGGAGTCTTAGTGTGTGTGTCTGTGTGTGTGGGGGGGTGCGTGCGTGCGTGTGTGTGTGTGCGTGTGCGTGTGTGTGTCGCGGGGTCCTCTGTGGCAGATGTAATTTAAGTGTGCATGGCTTCATCATAGAGAGGTGATGTGTATGGCAGAGGCCACCAACGATGGGGTGCGAGAGAGAAAATGCCCGTAGAGAGGGAAGAGAAGGCGTGTGCGCGTGAGAGGAGTCGACATCGAGAGAACGTGGTTGTTCGAGAGACACCGAGGAAGACTACTATATATCGATGGTGCATGTAGGCGGGAATTAAACAAAGGGATGGTCTTATTGGTTTCGGGGATATAGGGGAAGAGTGAGAGGCGGGGGGGGGGGGGGTAGCTAGAAGGAGATTGTTAAGTGTGAGTGTGTGTTTTACCCATGCAGGCGGAAGTTATGTGCACAAAAGAGGAGAACGATTCGATGTGGCATTAGGATTGAGGGTAATTAACTACGTATGGAGACATAGAGACCTTGAACGTGCATGTGTGAGAGGTATACATGTATACGTGGGATGTGTGTGTGCGCGCGCGCATGATCGAGATAAAAGAAAGAAGACATAAGTCATAAGATCAATGACATGGGAGAGACGGATCGGTATGACAATATGCATGCATGTGAGAATGCAGGGAAGAAGGCCCGACAATTGAGCATGTGTTTTTGTCTTCAAGAGATAGTGGCGTGGGCTGGAGCATGCATCTATGGCGAGTAGAGGGAGTGAGGCGCAACGATTGTGCAAAAGAGACCAACCTATAAATGCATATGTATGGAGAGACATATATAGTGTGGGTGATAGGAAGCAAGACTCCGTGCGAGAAAGAAATGTTGACGGAGAAACTACAGATAGATACAGAGATGGAGATGCTAGCTAGAGGGACATCCGCTAGTTTGGGTGTTGGAGATGACCGTCGGGTGGTTCAAAGGGTGAAGTTATATATGTGTGTGAGAGGGCACTTGACTGCATGTAGAGAGAAACATATGTAGTGTGCGTGATAGGAATCAAGAGTGAGGGCGAGAAAGAAGTTTGATGGAGAAACTGATAAATAGAAAGATAAAGATGCTAGCTAGTGTGCGTTAGAGATAGGAGTCGAGTGGATCAGAAGGCTGGGTTATGTGTGTGGGTGTGAGAGAGATAGAGAGAGAGAGTGCATTTGAGTCACATACAAACAGATATCAGAGAGAAATGAGATCCAGAGAGACGGAGTTTTGTGTCTGCGAGAGAGAAAGATATTTCACAACGAGAGTGATAGCTAGAGAGACATACGAGGGAACGCAAGATATCTCTAGGGAGAGAGGGTGTGTGTGAGCGACATACAAGAGAAGAATGGAGAAATATGAGACCCTGGGAGACAGAGTTTGTGTTTGTGTGTGAGAAAGAGACATTGAAGAGGAAGAGTCGTAGGTTCTCATATCTAAGGAGCGAAAGACATCTCTATATGAGGGGTGTGCGAGTGGCACACATGGGAATAGTAGAGAGAAATGAGACCCCGGGAGACAAAGTTTTGTGTTTGTGTGAGAGAAAGAGATTCCACATGGAGAATCATAGTTAGAGACACATAGCAGGGAGCGAGATATACTTAGAGAGAGATAGAGTGATGAAGGTCGAGGGAGAGAGTACCGTCAGTGTGTTACGAAGATAAAAGATCATTGTCGACATCCACGTAGCACGAGAGATACCTGAGAGACGATGAACGCGTATAGGTCCAGAGAGATAGTCCTATATAAGCATGAGTGATAGCTATATGAGACGAATATCTGGATTAAAGGGGATTCAAATATTTAAACTGGAGATCACGACATCGATAATATCATAACGCAAATTGGTGTATCAAACATGCATATTCATTTGAATTTGGGCACACGTGTAATGTTATATAGTTTATCAATATTGGTGATCCATAGATTCTTCAATTACAAACAATGCATGGTTTATATGCAATTAATGTCTAAACGGGATTACACTATATGTTGCGTGTGTGAAACACATTATACATGTTTGAGAAGTAAAAAGAACCCGCATGAAACACACATTAATTGGAGACAGTTAGCGAGGATTTCAACATAAAGTGGTTTCAAATATTTGAAAATCCAAATTGATGGATACAACCTTATGAATCAGAGATCATGCCATTTGTAAACCATATTTATGTATAAATGGTGTTGTGCTTTTGAAAGTATATATAAAAAAATGATGTATATAGAATGTAATTCCAATTGAAAATGGATCCCGCCCGAAAAAATAGAATACAAATGGGATTCGAATTGAGTTGGCACGGTAAACGTGCACTCTGCAAAATTTGAATGAAGCGGGGAAAGTCGCAGTAACCGCCCGAAACCAAAATCTGCGAGATGGAAATCACTACTGCCTATCCCTGCCACGCAAAGCCTATCTGCTGGATTTCTATAGGTTTCGATAAGGGTAGGTTTGTAATTTCACCCAAACGTGACGTAACCGCCTCTCACCCGGATTCATACACGGTGGCCGCCAAAACACAGTGTGTCCTTGGCCGAAATCGACTCCCTCCCCGATTCATATTCATACACGGTGGGCGCCAAAAACAAACTCTCGTCGGCAAATATTCGGTGTATGCGAGATTACCGTCCTATCCCCAACCGACTAATGTTGCTGTGATGTAGTAGAAATTTGAAACGGGGGCTAAGTTTGTAAATTTGCTCGCATTTGAGACAAGCGCGCTCTGAATACATGGTTCCCCCTTCCTCTCTACCTCCCTTTTCCCCATTCGTACTCCGTGGGCGCCAAAACACCCTCTTCACCCCACCCTCCTCCGTCCGCCGCCGTCCGCCACCCCATCCACCGCCGTCCTCCTCCACCATGCCGGAGCTGATACCCCGACGCCGCCGTCCATTACAAGAGATCGACCTCTCTCATTCACGGCTTCGGACCGGGATCGTTGCATCCCGTCCTCTCGCTTCATCCTCGCCGTCGTCCACCTTGCCGGCGCCGCTCCTACGACCGTCTCGTCCACCGCGCCCCGCTGCCACCGTCTACCCTCCTAGATCTGCTTCCATGCCGCCGACAGCCATCGCTACCGCAGCACCGTCAAATTCTCAGCAGATGCGTACACGGCGCCGCACCAGAGGCGGTACTCCTTCGTATCTGCTCAACTTATTTATCGCAGCAAGAAAATAGATCGCCACTGCTTTACTCTGATTTCTTGTCTTGGTTGCAAAGTTGCCTTTGTCCAGTTTGCACCTTCAGATCCGCCATGGCACGCTCAACACTATACTCCCAATGCTTATGGTTTTTCCCTTTTATATTCCACACTAGTTAAATCACAGTAGACTAAATTTCAAAATTGGGTCAGTCGATTTTTCAGAGCTCGCCGAAGTTCGCCGATGCGAACGAAGGGGCTCGGGTGGTTGTGGGGCCTCGCCGAACGAAGAAAAATCGACGCGGGTGGGGGTTGGGGCGGGGGTGGGGGTGGCGGAGGAACACACGCGGCGGGGGCCGGTGGTCCGGCCGGCAGTCCGTGCGGTGTTCTGTATGGGAAGAATTAGAGACGAGGAAGAAGATGGGTTAGGAGACGTAGGATCTTCATCCAACCGCCTGGAATGGTCGAGAGACAGCTGGGAGTTGCATTCTTAATGCGCTCTGGTTCATCATGTGTGGGCACTGCGCAACCAACATTTTATTATCCAAAATCTGCTTGCTCTTCTTTACCATGTTCCTCTTCCGTTCTTCTTTAATATGTACTCTCTTTGTTCCTAAATACAAGTCTTTGTATAGATTCCACCATGGACTACATATGGAGCAAAATGAGTGAATCTACACTCTAAAATGTATCTGGATCCATCTGTATGTGATCCATAGTGGAAATCTCTATCAAGACTTATATTTTGGAACGGAGGGAGTATGATAGTGGTATAGTATGTTCCTTGTACTGAAGATGAGCAGGGACTTTTGTAGTGTAGAGGTCTATACGGTCGGTTGTGATGTACACTTTGAGCCTCTTTGATTCGTAGGATCTTGTAAACATAGGAATAGGATTTGTAGTCACCTGCCCACTTGAATCCTATAAGAATAGCAAGGAAATGCGGGGAGCTGTGTCGCCTTTGAGAGTAACACTGATATTAACAGTACCGCACCTTCACTTGAAGAGAGCTGGTATCCGAAGCCTTTCTAGCCGTACCGGCAATACTAGCACATATATTCCAGCAAGTTCCACTTTGCTGATTTTACTCTGATGCTTATGGTTTTCCCCGTTATATCTACACTATGATCTGTGTAGCTGCTTTGTGTCGCACTAGCAGTAGTCCACTCTTGAAGCTAAACACTGCAATGACTTACAAAATTGGCACCAAGGCATTGAGTGCCATTCTGGATGCAATGAAACTCATACGCTCCCCACCTGTTGATTCTTGTTCAGAATATGATCCTAATGACTCTTGTTCAAAATTGCCACATATAGAGAGACAGCATGGAATTGCATTTCTTTGGGCGCTGTGATTCATCATGAGTGGGCAACCAACATTGTATGCAATGAACCGGAACCTCAAGAATATGCTTCCTCTTCTGTTCTTTAACATGTTCCTCTTTGTTTATTCTGTATTTAGTACGTACAGTATGTTCCTTGTTAGGAAGGGGTGCAGGGACATCTGCAGTCAACAGCTGATAGAGCTAGCCTGTACGTGATCGATAGACTTTCAATTACTAGCGGCAATACAACACCGTATTTTCAAGCCAGTTCCACTTTCCTGATTTATATATCGTGGTTATGGTGTACCCCTGTTATGTACACTATGATCTACCTAGTTGTTGTGTGCTCTTGTTATCATGGTTTGGCAATAAACTCTCTATATAGTATATATGAACCTATCATCTGCCAGCTATCCTTACTTCTGGAGTCTATTTTTTTGTGTACTTGTGCCAGATTATATAAATGCACGCACCATATTACAGCACACATGAGCTCTCTCATCAGAATCCAGTGATAGCACACAAGTGTTTACAGGGGCGCCCCTATATTAGAATATCATCTACATTACAAAGATAATCTCACAACTATTTATGTTTTCATGGTTCTCAGATATTATACGCAATTACTGTGAATATCATAATCCGCGCATCAGAAGAATATTGTGGAACACTTCAATGACTTACAAAATTAGCACCAAGGCATTGAGTGCCATTCTGGAAGCAATGAAACTCATACGCTCCCCACCTGTTGATTCTTGTCTAGAATATCATCCTAATGACTATTCTAACCTCGAGGAGTCAAAGGCGGATGGCCTGTCCTGTTCACCCATCAAGGTGTCTGTTCTAATTTGGCAAGGTTTTATTGATTGTGCGTATCTTGCATATGTTGTCTTGCATTTCTTCTACTTTGTTGCACCGCCATCTGCTTAGTTTACTCATCATATAACTCGAGATGCCATGCCCATCCATTATCAATACATATTCCATCAGTTATCATACCATGTTTTTCCACTCAAATGATGTTCTTGTGCATCAGACATCAAAAAGGAAGAGGGTGATTGCCGAACCTGAAGGAGCACCAGCAAAGTCCTTGAAAAACGTGGTGGTGCCGGAGAAATCAGACAGCGCCCCACTTATATTGGCTGTAGAACCAGTGACACTAAACGTAGGACCGACTCAAGCAGACTGTACCCATACTTCACTGGCCACACCACTAGCCCCACCACACAGGACCTGCACTCCAGCAAAACGTATACCGATTTCATTTGCCATAGCACCAGCTTTACCACAGAAAAATCCCAGTCCAGCAAAAAGTACAGCAAGTCCACCGGCCGAAGACCTATCCCAACTACAGAGACGGCCAATTCCTGCAGATTGGAACCCCATTCCATTTATTCCCAGTTTAAAAGACAATGCTTTCAATGTTGTTAGGGACTACGTGCATATATTCCCATCATGGGAAGATTATAGTGAAGACAAACACCATTTTCACATCTTCCTGTCCAACTTACGTGTAAGTGCTATTATTCATGGTTATTATTTTCCTGTTTTCTGCTGATCGAACACATCAATGATTTACATTATATTGTTGTAACTAGGCGAGGGTCAATCTGGATAGTCATGACGAGCAAAGCTTGCTTGTGCTTTTCAAGGAAGCATTGCAGCAGTATCGGTGTTACCTGAGGAAATCACACTTTGATGGCAAGTCTATAAACGAATTTCCGGTGAAGTCTCCTGTGCTAAATTTAGAAGACATTGAATGGGAAAACCTTGTTATGCACTGGTCTCGTTCCCAGGATGAGGTACTGTCTATGAAATCAAATGACAATTTGAACTTCTACTTTTCCGCATGTGCCTTACGGATCTTTTTTGTAGGAAATCTGCTCGAAGAAGAATTCCGGTTTGAAAAGAACGACAGGATATCGCAAATATGCTGCCCGTTGCTTTGCTCTTGTTAGTACCTGTTGTCCTGTATCACTTTACTTGCATACATACCTTGTTCATTATGTGACAGCAGTATGCTTGATAGCTTGCTTATCAATTGTTCGCTCCAAATTATCTGATCTGTATGAATGGTTACATTAGTGTAGAATATATCCAATGCCAATGATTTTTTTAGCTCTGCATTGTTCTTGTAAGTACATGCTATCCTTTATCAGTGTACTTATATTGACAGGTAGTTGTTCATGTACCATCACTCTGCGGCTTATTTTCCTTTGCCCTCCATTTTCTACACATCAGATATATATTTACTCTTACCATAAGGTTGGTACTGAAGAAGTTTAGCTGTGCATTGCTCTTGGCTGTGCCTTTTTCCTGTATCACTGCACATACATTTATAGCTACTTGGTTATGTAGCATCACTCTTCATCTTATCTTAAATATTCTCCATTTTTTCGTATATTATCACATCTATATTTACTCTTAACAAAATGTAGAATCAAGGCAATGCTTATGAAGAAGATTCTGTGGTAAACTTCTTGAATTGCCCCCCATCAGCATGGACAAGGGCTTTATAGAGTCTGTCTTCAACAGTAATGTAAGTTTGTCCTTCTCAAGCCTTCAAACTTTGTTGTGTATATTTGGTTAGGCATGACTGCAATAGCTATTTATTTTTGGTGTTTGCATCAAATTGCATGTTTAAAGTTTATTATGTAGTTCATAAACAAAAGTTTGTCCTTCTCAATTTAAGTTTTCAGTTGTACAACCAAGTTCCTTCTTCATACCATGTAAATTAAACTATACAGAGCAAGTGATCTTCTTTTGCACTGCATGTATGCTTCTGTTCTTCATCCGTAATCCAGCGGTGTGGTGAACCTACCCACTACAACACAATGTCATATTCTGCAATGTCTTAACTATGAACAATGTCTTATCATTCTACTATTATTTAAACCGTCTCTTTATTTGCCAATCTGAAATGGGATAAATTGACAGCACACTAACCATTGATACTTATGAGTTCTTGATCTGTAATCGAGTGGTGTCGTGAAGCTGCCAACTCCTTCACAATGTCATTTCCTGCCATGTCTTGACCTGAACAATACCATATTGTGTTAATGCAATTTTAAACTGTGTCACTTTATTTGTCAGTAAGAAATGTGATGAATTGTCAGCACTGATACTTTTATGTGCAAAACCTGTCATCTGTCTGCTTGTTTATCTTTCAGAGTGAGGAAGATATAAGTGTTGAACAAGCGCAGTCTCATCATCTTGCTCAGGTGGTTGCGCTGTAGCTCGCTAGTAGGGCTAACCTTTCTTGAACTCTATTGAAGTGCTGTCGGTTTTGTATATTATTTTGTCGGCGTGTTTATTTGCACTGGTGGCGATCTTTGATGCCCAGTGTATGTAATATACTGTCTGCTTGTGCTTTATTATCATAGTGGCGAACTTTGATGCCCAGTGGATGTAATATGCCGTAATTTCTTTATTGTATAGTCTAGGTTTCTTGCTTATTCACGATGCTGCAGTTATTTTATTGTATATATATCCTGTCTTCGAAGTAAACCGGCCAAACCGTAAAATTACGGTACATAATCGGGCCATCATGCAATCACGATGTATGATCCGCATCATGGGCCTCGTCAAACTGGCCCACTAGTAGATTCAGGCCTTTAATAGGCCGAGTAACCCCCGGCCCTCTTTCCGCAAGAAAACTCAATGGGCTGTTAGGAGGCTGAGAAGTAGGTTGGGCCTGAAACGTGCCGAACAGCTCACGGGCCGGCAGCAGCCCGAAAGGGACCCCAGCCCATGATTGTGCGAATCAAATCACGGGCTTTTAACAGGCCAAAATTGTCTCGGTCCTTGTTTGGCCCAATCAGATATCGGCTGCGAGCAGGCCGGATGCAAACCGGGCTGTAGTTAGGCCCAACTATATGACGGGCTTTTAACAGGCCGAAATTAATATAGGGCCGAAATGTTAAACGGGCCCTTAACAGGCCGAATTACTAAATGGGCCTTTAGCAAGTGGGCCCAAAAGCATAGCGTCCAGTTAACAGGCCCAATCTGATATGGGCAATAATTGAGGCCAAAGCCTCTTAAAGGGTCGGACCTGATCTGGGCCGTGATTTGGCCCAGAACGTGGGAGGCTTTTAACGGGCCGGATCTCATATGGGCCATTATTAGGCCCGGAACATGGCAGGCCATTAATGGACCGGATCAAATATGGGCCGACATTTGGCCCAAAACATGGTAGCCAGTTAATGGGCCGGCCTACTAGGGTCCTCAAAATCTTGTGGGCCTACAGCTAGGCCGGCCCATTAGTGTCGGCGAAATCTCGTGGGCCTTTAGCTGGGCCGGCCCATTATGATCCGCAAGAATTTTGTGGGCCTTTACCTGGGCCGGCCCATTATGGCACACAAAAATCTTGTGGGCCTATACCTGGGCCGGCCCATTTTGGCCCGCGAAATCTTGTGGGCCTTATGGAAGAGTGAGTTCTTTGGAAACTGCTAAGCTTATCTGGGATAGGCTATCCAAAGTGAATGAAGGAGTCTCAACTCAACGTGACTCTCGTGTTGACGTTCTTCGCAATCTCTTCAACCACTTCAAAAGACTCGACAATGAAAATGTTCAGCAAACCTTCGATCGCCTCACTGACATCTCAAATGAGCTTCAAGCACTTGGTGCCACTGACATCACCGACCATGAGGTGGTGAAGAAATTGCTGAGATCGCTTGATTCTTCATTTGATACTCTGGCACTGATGATTCAAGAACGTGCTAATTAGAAGTCACTTGATCCCACTGATATCCTCGAGAGGCTAAACACTCATGAGTTCCAGCTTGCTGAGAAGAGAGATCTCTATGGTTCGAGCTATGGCAGATCACGTGCTCTGAAGGCCAAGGCAGTCTGTGAGTCTGAAGATGAAGACTCTGCTAGCAGCCTTGGTGATCCTGAAGAACTGAGCCAGGAACTAGCACTGGCCGTGAAGAAATTTCAGAAGTTCTCAAGACGTGGTCGCTTTGGAAAATCCTCAAGGAGCAATGATTCCTCATCCAGTGACTACAAGAAGAGGCTATGCCACAAATGCAAGAAACCTGGTCACTAGATTCAAGATTGTCCTCAGTGGGATAAGGAATCAAAGAAGAAGAAATACAAGGAATACAGTTCTGATGACGCAAAGAACAAGAAGAAATCTTCAAAGTCTTCATCATCAAAATCCTCGAAGTCTTCATCTCACAAGAAGAGTAGCTCCAAGAAGGCTCGGGCATTCATTGGCAAGGAAATGGACTCTGCGGCTGAATCTGAGGAACATGAGGACGAGGAGGCATCTGAGGAGTCCAAGTCTGGTGTGGCGAGCCTAGCTCTCGCTACTACGTTCGTCAGCAAATCTATCTTCAACTCTGAAGAAAATGGCATCACCAACAAGGTTTATGAAGGCCATGATGACTATGCTCCCACCTATTGCTTCATGGCAAAGGGTGCCAAGGCAACTAAATACGCCTCCTCTGATTCCGGTGAGGATGAATCTGATGAAAACCTCAAGCCCAGCTACTCTAAACTTGCTAAGATTGCTGTGAAACAACAAAAGGCTTTTGAAAAGGTTCAAAACATGCTAGACAAAAGTGATGATTGAAAGTGCTTTATATCGACTAGAGGGGGGGTGAATAGGCGATTTTAATGAATTCTTCACTGAGGAATTTCAGGGTGAGGAAATTCCTAAGCGAATAACTACTTGCAGCGGAATAATTACTCAAAAGTAAACATAACAGAATACACGCATGGTCATCACGATGAAATGAAGACAAGCAAAGAGTACAGAAAGCGTAAACACAGGATAGCACAGAATGAAGACAAACAGACTGAAGAAATTGAACTGAGGAAATTGAGAAAGTCTTCAGTCAGAGCCTTCAGACACAGATATGAACAAGCACACAACACAGTAATGAGGAAATGAAAGAGTTGAGGAAATAGAACCAGTAAACTTGGTGATGACAATGATTTGGTAGACTAGTTCCAACTGCTGTCTGAGTTGTACATCTGGTTGGAGCGGCTAGGTATTTAAACCTGAGGACACATAGTCCCGGACACACAGTCCTCACCGTATTCTCCTTGAGCTAAGGTCACACAGACCTCGCCCAATCACTCGTGGTAAGTCTTCAGCTGACTTCCGAACCTTCACAAACTCGGTCACTCGGCGATCCACAATTTCCTCTTGGATGCTCTAGACCATGACGCCAAACCGTCTGGAAGAAGCACAGTCTTCAAAGGTAACAAGCGTCGGATCCACGCAGGATCAATCTCTTCAGTGATGCTCAATCACTTTGGGTTTGTAGGTGTTTGGGTTTGGGTTTTGGTTTTCCTCACTTGATGATTTTCTCTCAAAGTCCTCGGAGGATGGAATGCTCTCAAATGACAAGTGTCAGTTTCTCTCGGAGCAGCCAACCAGCTAGTGGTTGTAGGGGGCGACTATTTATAGCCCAGGGAGCAGCCCGACATGATAAGACATAAATGCCCTTCAATAATGTGACCGTTAGGTGGGTAGATATTTTGGGACAGCTGGCGCGTAGCACAGCAACGGTCGGAATTTTGAGTGTCTAATTCCTCAGGGCTATCATGTTCCTCACTGTGTAGGCAATCCGCACTGGCGAATTCCTAACTCCTCAGTCAGAACAAATTCCTCAGAGACCAGAAGAACTTCGTCTCTGTCACTGAAGAAATTGACTGAGCTGTATGAGATTTCCAATGGATTCACTCGAAGGGATTGGTAGGTGTTGGATTTTGAGTTGAGCATCACATGGAAATTTTTCCTTAGTATTTCCTCGACCCCCTTTAACAGTACGGTGTTTCCTATGACTCAAGAAAGAGAAAATGAAGTTACGAAAACAAAAGTCTTCACGCTTCATGTTCCTCGAATGATTGCCAAGTCTTCAAGGTCACACCAATTTCTTCACTTTCAAAGTCTTCAAAAAGTGTTCATAAATCCAAAGTCTTCAGTCGAAGAACTTCATTTTTAGGGGTCGACTTTCTCTGTAAATATCAAACTCCTCATAGACTTATAGACCTGTGTACACTCACAATGCATCAGTCCCTTAACCTATAAGTCTTCAATACACCAAAATCACTAAGGGGCGCTAGATGCACTTACAATCTCCCCCTTTTTGGTGATTGATGACAATATAGGTTAAGTTTTCAACGGGGATAAACATATGGAGTGTAAATACTGATATTGAGGAATTTGATTGCAAGATATAGACGAACTCCCCCTGAAGATGTGCAAAGTGAGGAATTTGCTTTTGAAGCAATGCACATTTGAAGAGTATAATCATGGAGATCTCCCCCTATATCTTGTAATTCATACACGCATTTGACATATAATATAAAGAATTTGAAATGCATGATGAAATATGGTGACTGATGTAACTCAGCATGCGTGCATTAACATTAATGAGGAATGAGCATGCAGAAGAACTCAGCAAAAGTGTCAGGCCACCAGAGAGTTTAAGATTACAACTCGATCCATCAAAGTCATCAAAAGAACGAGAGTTGTAACTTAAAAACGCCCATATAAGATAGACCCGCTTGAAGACTAACTCAAATTTCTCCACCTTTGTCATCGAATGACCAAAAGGGTTGAAAATGAGGACTAACGCCCCTGAAGAATATCATGTTGATGGAGGAGCGCCAGCATTGTTGGGGTCGTTTGCCGTTGTAGGGACAGCCGTAGTGTCGTCCAAGTCTTCATGCTCGTCCGTGTCGCGCGATGAAGAATATGAACTGGCGACCAAGGGAGGAACCTTGACCTTCTTGTATTTCTTCGGTGGAGGAGCAGACCAGTCAAAATCTTCTTTGACACCCATTTGCTTCAGGTCTTCTTCATCATAGAGATGTGACAGAATAGCCCAGGTGCGATCGAAGACTTCATGGAGGTAGTAATGGTTTTTCTTCACTACATTATGTGTAGAAGTCATGTTGTGAAGAATAGAGCCAAACTGACGCTTAACCCATTTGTGGTTTCGATCCACCTTCTGGTGAAGACTAAGAAGCAGCTCACGGCCAGTCATCACACGAGGAGCAGTGGCTTGAGGATTTGGCTTGGAAGCATTTGCAGCAGAATCATGAGTGGCAGAGTCATCATTGGTGGAATAAGATGCAGCTTTGCGGAACTGACCATCCAATGGACGAATACCTTCATCGATAACAGCTGGTGCCTTGCCCTTCTCATCAGTTGAGGAATATGTCTGCTTGAGAACTTCAATCGGGGGCAAGTAGCTGAGGTGATTATGAAAATCAGCTTTATAGTTGAGTGAAGACCTTGTCCTCAGGAATCTCATGATCCAAGGAGCATAACGCTTGAGCTCAAACGGAGAAAGTGCAGCATTTGCAAGAGTCCTCATGAAGAAATCGTGAAAGTTGACAGGGATGCCATGTATGATGTTGAACAACAGATTCTTCATGATGCCAACGACTTCTTCATCATTTGAGTCATGGCCTTTGATTGGACTCATAGTCTTTGTCAGAATGCGATGGACTGTTCTTGGCACATAGAGCAATTCCCTCACGAGGAATTTGGTCCTTGGTGCTTGACCGGGCTTCAAAGGCTTCATGAGCACTTGCATAAAATGAGCAATCAGCTCAGGCTCTTGGTACAGGCAACGAGCTCCTTCAGGTGGTGGACTGATTGGCAGGGCGTGAAGCAATTCAGAGGCCGGTGCCTTATAGTGATTGTTTTCGGTCATCCAGTCCAACACCCAAGAGTTGATATCATCAACATCACCTGTGATGTGCAGGGTTGCGTAGAACTGAAGAATGAGCTCTTCATTCCAATCAACTATGTCTATACAAAAGTTGAGGAGGCCTGCGTCATGAAGCACACTGAGGACAGGTGAGAAGCATGGCAGTGATTCCATGTCCACATGAGGAATATGCTCGTGGCCGAAGACTTTGTCCTTATTGAATAGCAGTGAAGAATAGAAATTGGCCTGGCTGGCTCTCCAGAAGCGCTTTCTTCTAAGACGAGCAGAATCATAGGGATTATAGTCACTGAAGAATATGTGCTCGCCAAAGAAATCTTCAGCCCTGAATTTTTGCTTCTTTGAGAATGGATCCTTTGGTTTAGGCCGAGGAGTGTCAGTCAATTGCATTATTACCTCAGGAATCGCAATCTCAGGTTACGTAGGTTGAGGAATTTCAGCTTCTGCTTCAGTGGCAGCCTGGGTCTTCAATTCTTCATTTACATTTTCATCGGCACTAGTGGCTGGAATTTCTTCATGGACAGATGGGGTTGCATGAGGTTCTTCAGATCCCATTTGTACTTCTGTAGCAGCAGGGGACTGAGGAATTGCTTGAAGTGGAGTAAACATCGGAGAGTTGGGGTGTTGACTTTCCCAACAGTCATCATTTAGCACTGGTGTTGCATAGCCAATGTCCACATCCTCATCTTCCATTTCTTCAACGCCGGCCTCTTCAGCAGTAAACTGAGGCACAGGCGAGGAAACCACTGGTGTTGAAGGGATAGCATCCACTTCAATTTCTTCATCCATCTGCTCTGACGAAGCAGCAGAGGGAATGTCATCATCAGATCCACGTGGGATCACATAATCTTCATCATAAGGAACAAGGTCCTTTGATGGCATGGTTGAGATGGGAACAACATCAATGGGATTTGCAAACGAGCTGGTCAAAGGCTTCATCTTCTTCGGAGCTGAAGAATCAGATGAAGTTGATGCCTTCCTTTTCTTCACAGCTGCACGCTCCGCAGCCTTGGTCTTCTTCACATCTAATTCAGATGGAAGGATTGGAGTTGGTGTAGGCACAGGAGGAGCAGAGGAATTTGGTTGAATTTCCTCAGGCACAACTGATACAATTGCCCTGACTTCTTCATTTTTTTCAGGCGCACCACTAGTGGATGCCCTGGCAGTTTCTTCAGCGGCTGGAATGCAGTCATCAGCCCTGGTACTTTCATTTTCTTCAGCAGCCTGATTGTCACCAGCGGTGCTGGCATGTTCTTCAATGGGCTGAGCAGATGCTTCAGCCGGAGTGACTTCAATATGCACAGGCGCAGCGGCACTTGAAGTGAATGTCTTCGTCAGATTGACGAACCTGACCTTGGCGCCCTTCCAGTCAGCATAGTAGCGATCAAATTCATCACTTAGTTGTTTGATCTCAGCTTGCAAGGCAACGAGTTGATCAGGGGTAAGAGTGAGGACATTGTCCTTTAGGTAGCGCTGCTTCTTGTACTGCGCTTTCTTCAGTCTTCTTCCTTCTTCATATTTCCACTTTTCTTTTTCAATGAAGGCAGTCAAAACATGACTTTGACTAGGAGTGAGGTTCATCTCCGGCAAAGGCGTGTTTGGGTCCTTGTGCCATAAATCGATGAATTCTAGGATCAACTTTGGATCCAGTAGCATTGGCACATTGCTGCCTTTGGCTCTAGCGGCCCTGGCTTGCCTGTCTCTGATGATTTCGGCATGTTCTTCATCATCAGCCTCATCGTCATCAAAGGGCACTTGAAAGGCGACCTGCTTCTTGTGAGGACTTGGTCGAGAACCTCGTCCAGCAGTGGCCTTTGTCTTCACCAGAGAGGGGCCAGTTGAAGAATTTGGAGCTGGTGAAGAACTGGCAGATGCACCTGAGGCAATAGAAATGCCTTTAGTCCTTTGGCACGTGGCGAGATGCACAGGTGCAGAGGATTTAGATGGAGCTGCTAAGGATTTTGGTGGAGGAGCTGAGCATTTTGATGGTGTGGGAGCAGCTTGACGAATTGGCCGTGAGGGCACTGAAGAATCTTGCCAAGAGGGCATTGCTGAGGAACTTGGCCGTGAGGGCATTGAGGAAGAAGCACTTGGCTTGTGAGCAGGCTTCTTTAACATAGCCTTCTTCGGCTTGGAAGCAGAGGCCTCAACAGCAGTAGCAGCAGAGTCTTCGTTGAATTTCCTCACTGCTTCTCTTGCTTGTTTGGCCAGTTTGGCCTGGCACTTTGCCCATTCATCAGGATAATCCTCACCGCGCTTGAGGCTGGTGGGATCTGCTAGTTGGCCAGGTGCCAATGGAGGTCTTGGGCTGGGAGGATTAAGAGCGAATTTCTTCATATACTTGGGAGTAACATATCTGTACTCCCTCCACTCTCTTGCCCATCTCATCTGAATCTTTTGAATGCGCACTTTGCGCTGATTTTTATCTTCCTCAGGGGGTGTGCAGTATCTAGCATAAATATCATCAGGGATCTCAAATGTTGTGTTGACCTCAGGCCTCTTTCCACCCTTCTGTGGCTTCTTACCGTCAGCCATTTTCTTCAGCTGAGGAATATGAACAACTGAAGTTTCTGAAGACGTGTGCAACTTTTCTTCGAGGAACGCTGCAAATGAGTTAAGTTGATGAGAACCTAGTGATTCAGCAGCGGACATGTGTACCTGTGAACAGAGTATAGTTGCGAGGAATTTGGAGAGGTCATATGCGTTCTCAGAAGGTTTTTAAAAAAAGATAAGTTTGAGGAATTTGACCAGATGAGTCTTGAGGAATTTCGCTAAGCGTGCTTTGTCTTAGGTTCCAGAGTTGTATAGATCGAAGATCCACACAATTGAGGAATCTTGAAGAAAAATTGTTTCTTAGAGAAATGAATCAAGAATAGATGACATGTGAGGTGTTCAGTGTGTGAAGATTTGAAGAATAAACACCTTTGAAGATTTTCAAGAAAACATTCGAATCAAAGAGGGTAGTAAAAGTAACTTTTAATTACCCTAGATGAAGAACACGACGAACTGAGAAGTGTAGATGTGAAGTTCGTCAGCTCAGATCTTCCACGCCCTAACTCGGCAGAGGAAGACAGCAACGGCGGCGGCGGAGTGAAGAAATCCGCAGCCGGCGTGAGTACGACGGTGACGAGGTCGAGGCAGTGAAGCTCTTCCTCATCGGCGATGATGAAGTAGCAGCGGCGCTAGGGGTTGAGAAGCTCGAGCGGGAGAGACGTCAAGCGGAGTAAAAGTGAAGTGAAGAAGGGGAGGGGGTATATATAGCCACGGTGAAAAACTGTTTGCCCGAAGAATGTGGACGAACGTGCCCCTGACCCTTCTCATTCGCTTGACATGTGTCACCCACGTACAGAGAGGTGGCGATCGTGTGAGATCGTGGGTGAATAGATAAGTGTTATCGTGCGATGCGGAACGGTTTGAGCGGCAAAGCCGAAAATTTAGATAAGATAAGTTAAAAGTTCCGTTCGCAATTTCTTCAGCTGACAAGGACACAGTGAAGATTTTGAACGAGTTTCAAATAGAACGCATATGAAGAATTTGTGAATAGATTGGGTTGAGTATAGCATAGAGGGGGAAGGGTCCAATCACATTCACTTAGCAGAAAAAACAACTTGAAGAAATAGCAATAAGTGAATGTTGTAGAGGACATAAACTCTCTATATATATAGCCAATGAAGAAACACGTCTGAAATAGTGAAGACAGTGAAAAGTTGAAGAATTTGAACAACTGAGGAATTTCAAAAACTGAAGAAAAACACAAATTGAGGATTTTCAACTTTTGGTGGTGGCGTGACCCACCGTATAAGAATGGTGATTTCAGACACCGCGTACAATTGTCGTAGGGTTCAGAGAATCAAATTCTTCGTAGATTTCTTCACACTTAGAGTGTTAGTCTTCATTGAATGAAGAAAAACGTTTCTTCACGTGTTGCACATCTAAGTCATCAATTTTGCATAAATGTTAGGATGAGTGTCCTTTTCAAAGAACATTCGAAGATTCTGGGATATTTAGCTCACACTGCAACTTGCTAAATCTCTTCTCATCCAAGGGCTTAGTGAAGATATCGGCTAGCTGTTCTTCAGTCTTCACATGCTCGATAGAAATGTCGCCCTTCAACACATGATCACGAAGAAAATGATGACAAATCTGAATGTGCTTGGTCTTCGAGTGTTGAACTGGGTTATGAGCAATCTTGATGGCGCTCTCATTGTCGCAGTAGAGAGGCACATTCTTCAGGTTGATGCCATAGTCCTTCAGTGTTTGCTTCATCCATATTAATTGAGCACAGCACGATCCAGCGGCAATGTACTCAGCTTCTGCAGTGGAGAGTGATACACAGTTATGTTTCTTCGAGGACCAACAGACCAAGGATCGTCCGAGGAAATGGCATGTGCCAGATGTGGACTTGCGGTCCACACGATCACCAGCATAGTCAGAGTCTGAATATCCAATGAGATCAAAAGCCGAGCCCTTGGGATACCATAATCCAAGTGTTGGTGTGTGAGCTAGATATCGAAGAATATGTTTCACAGCCTTATGGTGTGATTCCTTCGGTGTAGCTTGAAATCGGGCACACATGCAAACACTAAGCATAATATCTAGCCTAGATGCACATAGGTACAATAAAGAGCCAATCATGGAGCGGTATACCTTTTGATCAAAGTCTATACCATTTTCATCAGTGCACAAATGGCCATTTGTGGGCATTGGAATTTTGAGCCCTTTGCAATCTTGCATGCCGAATTTCCACAATACTTCCTTGAGGTATTTCTCTTGAGATATGAATATGCCATTGCGCTGTTGATGAATTTGAAGACCTAAAAATAATTTCAATTCTCCCATCATAGACATTTGATATTCTTCACTTATCATATAGGCAAATTCATCACTGTAACGTTGGTCAGTATAGCCAAAGATAATATCATCAACATAAATTTGGCACACAAACAATTCACCATCATAAGATTTAGTGAAAAGAGTTGGGTCGAGTGAACTGGGTTTGAAGCCTTTCTTCATGAGGAATTCCTTCAAAGTGTCATACCACGCCCGAGGAGCTTGCTTGAGGCCATACATGGCCTTGTTGAGTCTGAAGACTTTGTCAGGATGCTTTGGATCTTCAAAACCTGGGGGTTGAGCAACATATACTTCTTCCTCAAGCTTACCATTGAGGAATGCACTTTTCACATCCATTTGTTGTAAGATAATATCATGATGGTTAGCATAAGCAAGTAATATGCGAATAGCCTCAAGTCTAGCAACAGGTGCAAAAGTTTCATCAAAATCAATTCCTTCAACCTGTGTGTAGCCTTGAGCTACAAGCCGTTCCTTATTCCTCACCACGAGGCCATTTTCATCTTGCTTGTTGTGGTAGATCCATTCTGTGCCAATGATGTTGTGCTTGCGAGGATCTGGACGTTTGACCAGTTCCCAGACATTGTTGAGCTCGAACTGATGTAATTCTTCTTGCATAGCTTGAATCCACTCAGGCTCCAGAAATGCTTCATCTACCTTAGTGGGCTCTGTGATAGAGACAAAAGCAAAGTGCCCACAAAAGTTAGACAAATGTGAAGCTTTTGAGCGTGTGAGAGGAGCTGGTGCTTCAATACACTACAAAAAAAAGACACATCCGTGACATTTTGGGCCGAACGAAATTTTTTTCTGTCATACATATGACACTTCTATGACGGTAATTGTGACAAAACCCGGTATCATCATAGATGTGGTGGGCTCCTACTTCTATGACAAAAAATCATGACAGAAAATGGGCTTTTCGTCCTGGGCGGGCCGGAGACGCAGCTGCATGACATTCTTTGGGCCGTCCATGACGGAAAAAACCGTGGTAGAAGCAAGGGCGAGGAAAATTTCGGGGAGTTCCCGGTTACGGTGGGAGGTCGGGGCCGAGCGATGCGCGTTTCTCTCGTACACGTACGCGCGTGTGTGCGAGGCGTTGGCTCTAACTGAACCTGAGCGAGGCGTTGGGCTCTAACTGAACCCGAGTGATTGCACTGCAGGCTACGCGTTACTGAACCCGAGCGATCGATCGATGGCTGTTAACTGAACCCAATCGAGCGATTCCTTCGCTACTGCTGCTAACTGAAGCCGATCGATGCTGCCTCTGGATGAACAGTGAGCGTTGCTGGGGGGGTTTGGATGAACAGTTCCCGGTGGGGGTGGATGAACAGGACCCCGTGGTGTTGCCTCTGGATGAACAGGACCCCGATCGATCAAGCCGGTTGGGGCTGGATGAACAGGACCCCGTGGAGGGCACGATGAACAGGACCACCCCGTGGAGGGCAGAATGAACAGTAGGCGGTGGAGGGCTGGATGAACAGTAGCCCGTGGAGGGGTGGTTGAACAGGAGCCCGTGGAGAGGGCTGGTTGAATAGTAGCCGGTGGAGTAGCGCGTGGTGGAGGCTGGATGAACAGGAGCCCGTGGATGAACAGTCGCAGGTGGAGGCTGGAGGAGGTCGACGGTAGATGAACAGTAGCCCGTGAAGGCGGGAGGGGGTCGACGGTGGAGATGAACAGTGTCCCGTGGAGTCCCGTTTTGCGGTACGCCACACCCCTCCCGATGAACAGGACCCCCGTTTCGACCGTAGCGCTCCAACACAAGTCTGTTTCCTCCGTTTTGCGGTACGCCACACCCCTCCCAATCAACAGGACCCCCATTTCGACCGTAGGAGGTCCGTTTCCTCCGTTTTGCGGTACGCCAGACCCCTCCCGATGAACAGGATCCTGTTTCAAATGTGGCCGGTCGAACACAAGGCCGTTTCCTCCGTTCTGCGGTACGCCAGGCCTCGTTTCCATCGGCTGTTCCGTCCAAGCCCTCCCGATGAACACGACGACACATTCCGTTCTGACCCAGCCGGTTGGCTCCCCATGAACACGACGACGACGCTGTTTCTCTGTTCCGACCCAACCATGTACACGAGCCCTGGTCGTACGTATGCGTGAGTAGGCGTTCGAGACCCTGCCCGTATGTACGTACGTGGCCGTATTTTCTTTCTTGCACACTGGCCGCTGTACGTACGTGTACATGCTACGTGCGCGCCTCTACATCGACCAGTATGTACGTACACGTTCGCGACCAGAATGACAATGCTACGTACGCTTCGACCAGGTGGGTCCCGACTGTCAGGCACTTCCTTGTCTGCGAAGATGTAGCTGGTGGGTCCCAGCAGTCAGGGGGCGAATCGTTTTTTTTGCCCGGACGCACTTCCTTGCGTGCGAAGATGTAGCTGGTGTGTCCGAGCAGTCAGGGGGAAACGTTTTTTCACGAAATAAAGTGGCCCGTCCGGTGGGTCCCAGCTGTCAGGTGGAGGAATCATTATTTTCCGCGTAACAAGGAGGCACTTCCTTGCTGCGGCCGTGGACCCAGCTGTCAGCCTTTCCACGTATAGTCCACGTCCAATGGAAGTCGTTCCTTGACCATGTTGACCACGCCGCACCGAGAGCACCAGGGCGGTGGACGACGGCGAGGCCTAGGAAGGGGACGACGGGGAGCCGGGGAAGACGCGGCAGTGGAAGCTCGCGCGGAGAGGAGTACGAGGGTTCACTGGTTTGGCTGCGATGTGAGGCTGCTGTCGCCGCAGGGCCTGGTCAGCGGTGGGAATAGTAGGGGGCGGTGAGGCCTCCGCGGCAGCACAGCCGGCCACGGGAGGTAGGAGCATGCGGCACGACCGGCGCTGCTTTGGGCGGCTGGAGCAAGAAGACCAGAGGTTGAAGAAGCACTACGGCCATTGGATGGACATTGTACGGTCATTGGAGCTAGTTTCGTTCATATTGACTAAAGTTGACAAAGGCCCCCGTCCCAGTCAACTTAGTAGGCCCACAAGTCAGCCTCCCACCATGGCGGGTCCCAGCTAGCAGGGGGAGTATTCATTTTTTTTCTGCGTAATAAGGAGGCACTTCCTTGCGTGCTAAGATATAGCTGGTGGGTCCGAGCTGTCAGCGGCGGTAACATTTTTTCGGGAAATACAGAGGCCCTTTCGGTGGGTCCCTAATGTCAGGTGGAGGAATCATTATTTTGCGCGTAATAAGGAGGCATTTCCTTGCGTGCGGCCGTGGACCCAGCTGTCGGCCTCTCCACGTACAGTCCACTTCAGATGCATGTCGGTCGTTGACCACGTTGACAAGGCCGCGCCGAGAGCACCAGGGCGGTGGACGACGGCGAGGCCTAGGAAGGGAACGACACGGAGGCAGGGAAGACTCGGCAGTTGTTTCCCACGTGGAAGGGAGTATGACTGTATGAGGGTTTACTGGTTCGTCTGCCGTCGCCGGAGAATAACAGCAGGTGTGGGTGAGTAGAGGGATGGCTAGGCCAGCGATGGGAGTACGGTGGGGCGGTGAGGCCTGCACGGCAGCAGAGCCGGGCGCGGGGAGAAGGGAGCAGGCAGTCCCGCCGGCGCTAGTTTGAGCGGCTGGAGCAGGAAGAGCAGAGATTGAAGAAGCACGACGGCCGTTGGATGGCCATCCAACAATCACTACTTGTGCATCAACCTTTTTTTTAGGAAAGCCTCAAATCTGTGGAAAACAGCATACATCCCATCTGCCATTATTTCTAATAATTTACAGCCCATTTGCTAATTATTAAGGTTTTTTTGGAGCCCATATTCTTTTTGTTAGCATTACGGCCCATATTGTGGCCACGATTAAAAAATTATACGAAATTTTGCATATTTCGGTGCGGTCCGAATTGTTTTTAATCCCGAAATTTCAACTCACATTCAAACTGATTTGAAAAATAAATGTATATCAATATAAAATCCAACAAATTCTCCACGCATAAAAATTAATGTAATTTAAAATCTCGAAATGAAAAAAAGATATTTGAAACTAATTGCCGGTTTGATGTGTTTTAAAAATGTACAGCCCATTTCTCATTACTGATGGGCCATTTTCTCGGCCAGCCGAATGAAAGCTCTCGTTGTCTTGAAAGATTTACAGCCCAACAGGCCTGACAAAGCGACTTACTTGGCAAATCACAAAAAACTGGGCTGTGGCCGTGGACCCAGCTGTCAGCCTCTCCACGTACAGTACTCTTCCGATGGAAGTCATTCCTTGACCACCTTCACCACGCCACGCGGAGGGCACCACGGCGGTGGACGACGGCGAGGCCTAGGAAGGGGACGACGCGGAGCCGGGGAAGACGCGGCAGTGGAAGCCCGCGCGGAGAGGAGTACGAGGGTTCACTGGTTCGGCTGCGGTGTGAGGCTGCCGTCGCCGCAGGGCCTGGCCAGCGGTGGGAATAGTAGGGGGCGGTGAGGCCTCCGCGGCAGCACAGCCGGCCACGGGAGGCAGGAGCATGCGGCACGACCGGCGCTGCTTTGGGCGGCTGGAGCAAGAAGACCAGAGGTTGAAGAAGCACTACGGCCGTTGGATGGACACCGTACGGTCACTGGAGCTACAATCGTTCATATTGACTAAGTTTACAAAGCCCTTCGTCCCCGTCAACTTAGTAGGCCCACAAGTCAGCCTCCCACCAAGGTGGGTCCCAGCTAGCCGGGGAAGTATTCATTTTTTGTGCGTAATAAGGAGGCACTTCCGGTGGGTCCGAGCTGACAGCGGGGGGAATGTTTTTTTGCGAAATACGGTGGCTCGTCAGGTGGGTCCCAGCAGTCAGGGGGCAAACGTTTTTTTTGCAAAATACGGTGGCCCGTCCAGTGGGTCCCTGCGGTCAGTTGGAGGAATCATTATTTTCCGCGTAATAAGGAGGCACTTACTTGCTGCGGCCGTGGACCCAGCTGAGACTCTCCACATACAGTATACTTCCGATGGAAGTCGTTCCTTGACCACGTTGACCTCGCCGCGTTCCGTTGCATGCATGCATCCATGGGCGTGGTGCGTCCCCACTATCAGCCTCTCACGTACAGTCATCTTCCGACGACTCTCGGTTGTTGACCACGTTGACCACACCGTGCCGAGCACACCCAGGCTGGAACGACCCGGAGATGGGGAAGATAGGGCAGTGGAGTCGCAGATGGAGAGGAGTGGGAAACTTCACTGGTTCGGGTGCGCGGCAGCACAGCCGCGGTGCCGCCCACGGGAGACAGGAGCAAGAACAGAGGTTGAAGAAGTAGCACGGCTGTTGGATTATCACCCAACGGTCCAGCTGCTAGAATCATTTGTTGATTAAGTTGACAAAGCCGTGCGTACACGTCCGCTTAGTAGGCCCACAAGTTAGTCACCAAATCTGACGGGTCCCAACTGTCAACGGGAAGAATAATTTTTTCGCAAAACAAGGAGGCACTTCCTTCCGTGCGAAGATACAGCCGGTGGGTCCCAGCTGTCAGGTGGAGGAAACATTTTTTTAGCTTAATATGGAGGAACTTTCCTTGCGTGCGACCATGGACCTCGTGGGTCCCAGCCGTCAGGCTCTCCATGTACAGTCCTCTTCCGATGACTCTCGTTTGTTGACCACGCCGCACCGAACGCAGCGAGGCGGTGGACGACGGCGAGGCCCCGGACGGGGACGACTCGAAGATGGGAAAACGAGGCAGTGGAGTCACAGATTGAGAGGAGAAGAAGGGCTATAACTTGTTCTGTTGCGGTGTGGAGCTGTAGTCTGGGAGAATAACAGGAGGTGTCGAGGGGCGGAGGGATAGCCTGGCCGGCGGTGGGGTAGCGCTTCGCAGTGATGCGTGCTAAGCAAAGCCGCTAGCCGCCGGAGGCCGGACCAAGCGGTCCCGGCGACGCTGCAGGAAGAAGACGAGAGATTGAAGGTGCATGCCGGCCGTTGGATATAAATCCAATGGATGTGGATAACACAATCATTTGTTGACCAAGTTGACAACACCCTGCGTAGGCTTCGACCTATTGGCCCACATGTCAGCCTGCAAAAATGTGGCATATATTTAACCCATGTTTTCTAGAATGTACAGTCCATTTGCTGGGCTGGGTGAATAAATAATTTTGCGTCAATCAGGCCCATTTATATTTTCTAAGAAAACCCAGCCCATTTGCACTTCCTTGAAATACACGTATTAGGTGGGCTCGTTATATATATAATGTTATGTTAGAAGGAGCAATTAATATCAAAGAATAAACCGGAGAGGCACATTTATATATATATAATTAAGAAATTAGCGAGTTATTGCTCAAAATAAAAATTAGCGTGTTATTATTAAATTGGTCCTTAAAATCTTCGCAAGCTTTTGTACGCAATCAGCAGGATTTTCCTTGCCTGTGAGTCAAAAACAACCAGGATTTTCCTTGCCAACTTCCGTTAAACATTTACTTTTATAAGTTAATAACACGTGGGATGTTTTTATAATGTATATATAAGTCTCTATAAAATATACGATAATAGTAATAATATAAATATATATAATGTGGTTAGAAGGGAAAACATAAATTGGACACAGCATTACTTTTATAAGAGACCTGCGTTTTATACCCCACAGTAGGCATACTAAGAAGTTCACACACAAATACAACAGAAAAGGTAAACATTCATATCAAACTCAGGTTCACAGGACACGTTCATATTCATAGCCAACATTCACTATCAACAACTCAAAAGATTCATATATACACAAGCTCAGCATATCTATGCATCCAAATGATTGATAGATCACACAACAATATTCATACATAATTCACAAAAAGATTCAGATATACACATGTTCAGTATGTTTATGCATCCAAATGATTGAGACCACATCCAATATGATCCATGGACGAACTTTAATTACCTAGGGTACAGACTGGTAAATGGTGTTCAATCGGAGGTACTTCTTGCTAAAATTAGTTCTTGTACGAGTAAACTTTCGAGTACATAAGAGGCAGCACAGACAATCTAAACTTTGCTTGTAGGTTTATCCTCAAATAGTGGCCTCGTGCCGAGGGAGGTTTGAGCAACTTGGCCACTACTTTCATCCAACTAGTTTACTGGCTCATCTTGGTCCTGTATCTCGCCAAAATACTACATTGCAGACGAGAAAGGAGGCGGTTGAGAAAATGAACCACCCAAATTTTTTGTGCAGTTCAACTGAAATGGAGCATCCTTGGCGTGCAGACTGCTTAAGTGCCAGATGAATATACGCGTCAACCAACTTGTCTGGAATCTTTAGACTCCATGCCATATAGTTCGCTACCATATGTGCCAATAACCAAAAGGCACAAGTTGGGACCAAAGACTGGACTGCGTTTTTCTGGGCTATGCACCAAGCAATATTTTTGGCGTTCACTCTCCTAATACTTGGAGTTTGACAATTGGTTGACGCCGGTTGATACTCGAATGAATATAGGCACTTCTTGTCAACATCGATGCTTGTCTGACTGAACTTTGGAGTACATAGCAGCAGCATAAGTACCTGTCCATCTGATCATTTTGTGCAGTTCTACTGAAATCACCCGATGTAATGATTTGCCTGCGAGTTTAGGCTCCAAATTACTCCTTTATGAAATCGGCAAACAGTAGCACAATACCAAATTACCAATACATATGACAAGCACAATAATCACGATAAAGACCAGTACCAACCTGTGTGAGGTAGCATATCAATTACTATTTCCTTTGACTGGAAGCCGAGATAAGCCAAGCGACTGGCAACAAAGGAAGAAAGCAAGCGGAGATTAGCGACTGGCAGGAAAGGACGGAAGCTGTCGAGACAATGAAGCACCCAAAGTTTTTGTGCAGTTCCACCAAAATCGAGCATCCCTGTTGGCACATATATTGAGAGAGTCAGATTACTGTAATAGTGGGACTAGTTGATGAAACATACACTAAAAAATAGAAGCACCCTCATTATCTTAATGGGTAAAGTTAGCAATATAGTAGTCTTGCTTAAAGAGAGGTATTAGTTTATTTAAGCAGTGCCAATTAGCTCAACTCAACACTCAAAGCATTGCCATTTATCATAGGTTGCAAATCTTTAACGTGCAAAGATAAAGGAGTTTCTCATGACAGTACCACGATACAAATAGAAATGACAGCAAACTAATATGGATGAAGGCCTTAGGCGCGTACCAACCTGAGAAAAAAAGCTTATTCATGTAGTCCCATAAGAGATGATAAAGCACTCACTGGAATCACACAATAGTATATATTTTTGTGCACTTCAAATGTATGGTTGAAATCACTCTTGTTTACCAGTGCTGAGATTATATCGAAAGATTATCAAGAACTTCCAATAGAGTTAAAGCACTGGCTGGGCTACAATTCATTGTATTGGCTTGTGTAGTTCCACTAAAATGTATGATTGGCACAACATGATCCCTGTTTGCACAAGTAGGAACAAGGTGAAACCTTCATTAGCTTAGTGAGAAAGGATAGGAAGACATTAGCATATTACTCAAACAGTAGCATCAAATTCATGATGGACAATATGCAAAACATTGCCTCATTGAACCAATGGCAATAAATTGACATGCAAAACAATAGCACTATTATGTCATGACACTAATAATATTCCCTCCCTGCTCCACCACATGATTCACCTCCATAGACAAACATACACACGTACATGATTCAGCATAGGGTCCTAAAGGAACACATGCATTAAATATCATTCTTACCTAAAGGAAGGTTATGGCGCCAATATGGATGATGAGGATTGGAACACAGATCTCCCTTTGTGCAGTTCCACCAAAATGAACCAACTGTTCCATTCTGACATTCCAGTTAAACAACACAAAAGTCACTTCTTTTAAGAAGAGTTTTGTGCAGTGCACCAAAAGGTCACAACAGCAACCAGGTGAATTGGATATCCCTGTTTGCACAAAAAAGGCACAGAGGAAACAGTCAGAGTCTCAAACAATTACAGGCAAAAACATTTGGCTAAACTTGTCATGGCTTATAACAGTGGCATGGCTTCATTTTTACCAGGGACATTAGATTAAGAACAGCTAAGGATGCGTTCGGTTCACAGGTTTGGTGCAGGATTTTCGTAGGAACACAATTCCTACGGTATTATTTCCCTTCCAACCGTTCGGAACACGGGAAAGGTGAATAGTGTTTCATAGGAAAGCTGGTCTGGTAGTACTGATTCCATAGGAGTAGAAACATCCACGCGCTGCTCATTTTTTGGGCGGAAGCCCGAGGCAGGCGCTCGCTGCCATGCGTTAGACAGGTTGCTGTGCTGTGTTACCGGAATAAAAAAATCAACCTATGTGTGGTACGTGAGGTGAGGACAAGAGTAGTCACTATGCAGCTGAATAAACAAATAGCATCTCATACTGCCAAGCATGCTACTCTAAAAAAACAAATCTGTACATTTCGTAGTCCATCCGAACACATTCTCTTGAGAGTTTCCTCCGGTTCGCTATTCCATAGTTTTATACCTGCATTCCTTTCCTATTCCTCTATTTTCATCAAGACCTATGTTTTCTGCCCCTTTATTCCGAACAGAGCCTAAATATTTGGTATAAGGGCATGGGACAGTGGGTGCACCAGCAGTCCAGCACCATGTACGTAAACAGGGGCATAAAGTGGTGATTCATAGTTTGTTGCCCCGAGAAACAAACATCCAAGAAACATATCTGGGTTGGTCCCATTTTTGTTCACTCTAACCACCTACTCCTATGTGTGGATAGCAAATCTAGTCCTGGTCATACCACTGTGTACAACATTACCCCTATATTTCCCTTTTCGACCAAGAGACCGGTTGGATGACCAGTCTGTACTACTTTCACTCCCTTTCCTTCCTGTTTGTACCAAGTCCGATGTAGTACATACTAAATTCCCCCACCCCCACTTTATTTCTTGTTTGAACCAAGTACTCCCTTCGTCCGGAATTACTTGTCATCAAAATGGATGTGTCTAGAACTAAAACACATCTAGATACATCCATTTCAATGACAAGTATTTTCGGACGGAGGGAGTACAAGATTCGACTCCATGAAGTAGCTTTACATCTAACAATAGAAGAAAAAAATATGTGAAGTTGGACCATCCGATCGAGAGGGGCTGAGAGGTAGAAAATGATGCACATGCAGCGACGTAATGAGCTGGGGAAGTAGAGCTAAGGCGGTTTCGAACGAAGATATACCTGAAGGTCGTCGGGATGTGGATAGGTAGGCGGCGGGAGGCCGGATCCGCCCACAGGCAACGATGAAGGCATCGGAGGACCTCCCGCGTCGGCGCTCGGCCAGAGATAACGGTGCGGCTGGCAGTGGGTCTCCTCGCTCGCTGTCGACGACGGCCTAAACGCTGCCCCTCCTCCCCTTCACCGGCGGAGGAGGATACGTCCGGATCTGTAACCAGCGGTGAGGATAGAAAGCCAGTGTTTTTTGAAGGGAGAAAGACAGTGTTACTACCCCTATCTTGTTTAGATCTGGAGAGGATGAGAGTGTGTGAATAGAGCAACCCTAGCAAGCAAGCGCGGAGGGGCTCCGACCTATATATACGTAGTGGGGTAGTTTTCCTTTTTCACTCCATCAAAACAATCGTTTAAAATTGTGTACTACTACATGCCAGGTCGCGGTTTTTTTTAGTTGTTGATTGTTTTTTGAGATAGCTACCCACTTGTTCCAAGTGGTGTTACGGTGTGCCAGGTCGCACTTTGTATCATTCAAGTCTGGTACTACAAGTCCCTCCATTAAATGAACAACCAACCCCTCATAAAAATTGTGAACAAGCCCACGGCTAAAATTAGCGGAAACGTGGGTTGCCCCAACATGCATTATTATTTATATTTTCTACTCCCTCCGTTCCTAAATATAAGTCTTTTTTATAAGCCACACCTAGGACAAGAATTTTTTTATTAGCAGTGAACCCCACATGTCATAGACACAAAAATTGTGGCAAGATTCCCTTAGGCAAGCCAAAGTGTGTCTAACAATTTCAGCAACTCAGGTTAGGCAAGTGTGGCAAGTGTGGGAAAAATAATGTGGCAACATAAGACAAACATAGTCACAATCCAAACAGCCCCATAATTTTTTGTGACATGCATGAAAATTTGGTTAGTTAAATTTATAGTCAAAATTTGGCAAGGTGCATCAAATCAACACATGCAAGTATCAAAAGGAAAGTCACGGCATGCATGCATGCTTTGTACTCCCTCCGTTTCCAAATATAAGTCTTTTTAGAGATTGCAACATGTGACTACATACGAAGCAGAATATGTCTACTCCTACATACAAAGTAGCCCATTTTAAATGTGTAAAAAGACTTATATCGAGTGCAGTGCTTTGATGTGTCGTGTCAACTCGTACAAGACCGAGAAATTTGATTACTACAACGCCCTCTCCCTCGCGGACTGAGCTCCGGTGCCTTAACTGCACCTGCCTTTGGCTGCATGACAGGAGGGCCAACCACCTGTTGCGCCCACCTATCATAGACGCAAAGGCAGGAGCAGTAAGTAGAAGCTTTCGCTACACGCTATCGCTCCCGCACGAGGTGGACGGACATGCAGCAGTGGATTCGATACTGTAGAAGTAGGAGTAACATCATTGTTCGTCTTCTCGAAGAGGCGAAGAGCCAAGCGCAACCCGAACGTGGTAGTTGCGAACGCTCGCGTGGTGCGGTTCCTTGGAGTACTAGCCAGGCTCTTGCATGAGACAAAATTACTATTGTTTAACAATTAAACTCCATTATCCATTGGTTGATACTCATTCTGCATAGGTCCACGCGCTTAGCAATGTTTCCTCCTGGGGTCACCAATGTTTATTTGCTAATTAATAGCATTGCATGCAATGAACTAGCCATTGCAAGTCATTAAAAGCATGCACACCTCTCATCTCTTATTGGTTGATATGTCAAGAAACAAGAAACAAGGTAGAAGTTAATGCACCGCACCTAAGTGTTTTGGGACTATTTGGTTTTCGTAAGATGACTTACACACCTAGACGGAGGGAGTAGTATAGCCCTGTAAACCGGAAAGGAGTATTTGCCTTTCTAGAGATTTCAACAAGTGACTAGACTACACCGTGTGCAGTACTCCCTCCCTTCCCGTTTATAGGGCTCAAATCTCAAATCTCATGACCCAAGGCATTTTGCGATTGGAGGAATGTATCTCGTACTTTACAAAACTACCCTAGTTAAACTCATGCATTAATTTTTGTTTGATAGTGAATCATGCGATGAATCATGCGAACCCTCTCCGAGTTATGGAAACAGATGTATCCTCACCAGCTTTTGATGTAATATATGGCATGCTTAGATGTAAGTTTGAACTATTTATCATATCAGCAGGGCTTGTTTGATGATTCTTGGTGTTAGTAGGCTAGCTACTGTGCGAGCTATAGTACTTGCAAAACACTCACCGAAGAGAAACGTTGGGGCTGATGAGCTCGTGGTACGCTTATACTTATCCCTCGTCGATCGACCAATAGCCCTAGCTCCTAAAATTGTAGGCTTAGCGATCGATCAGACAATAGTCGACATACATTTAGGCCTCATTTGGTTCATAGGGTAGGAAAATCGTAGCAAAAGTACAGAGAACGTGCAACACAAAATCATAGCAGTGCAGAGACGTACTCCCTCCGTTCCAAAGTAGATAACCTAGGCGGGCTAGTTTGGCCTAGTGGGTTTCAGTGATATGACGTGGTACAGTGCCGTCTAGTCTTCGCGTGTGGTAGCAGTATTGCGGGTACAGTGAGTTTTCTTGAAGAAGCGGAATTCAACGAAGTCATGATCGTTCCTTCGTCCCAACAACTTACAGTGGGAAAGGTTGGGCCTCCGATACGACCGGGGTAGACCAGGATAATTTTGTGCATGGCAGGTGGACCAGGATGGTCGACGTCCCACATGTCAGCGAATGAAAGTATTCTTTCCGATATAGAGGACGAGCAACGAGTATTCATTGTTTATTTTTGAGGAAAGCTATTGTCTCCACTGTTACGACGGAGGAGTGTGAAACACGGCAGCCCGGTGAACTTGGCATGTGCACCACTCCCTCCTTCCTCATGTAATGCCCAGGTTACGGTTTTTTCTCACTTTCTCTCTATCTATTTCCTCTCAAATGTTTTTTACCTTTCTTTTTTTAAGACACAATTGTTTCTTATGCCTTTTTAGAATTATTATTTTTATACCTAGGAGCACGTGTAGAGACGGGCTCTTGCAGAGCCCACTCCTTGACATTGTCAATGCCTCTCTCTCCTCCACATAAGGAGTACTACTTGCTATGCATGCATGCGGCGGGCAGCTGGCGTCTTGAGGGGCCAAGGCGGTGAGAGCGGGCTCCGGAAGCGGTCCGGACTCCAGCATGGCCCACCTCACATTATCACCATATATTTCTTGGAGTCCGTGCGCGGCGGGCGGGCGATCTCTTCTCCCTCCCCCGTTTCTCTCTTCTCTGCCGACGCCCACCGAGCGATTAGATTTCGGCTATCGACGGTTTATTCAATTACGGTCCCACATGTCAGTGAAATTGCAGGGGAATCCAAATTTGCTTCGTCTTCTGTCCTTGAGCTCTTGACAAACCAATGCACTATACGGTTGTCCGGCCACTCCACCCCAGAGCTCTCACCAAGCGTCGTTCATGCCACCGCGCCGCACACTAACCGGTAAGGCAGCGATGGCATCCCGCCGCGCCGAGTTCCTCGCCGCCCACGACCGCACACAAAATGGTAGGGAAGCGATGGCATCCTGCCGTGCAGAGTTCATCGCCGCTCGCGACCTCACAACTATGTGGGAGGAATTTGAAGATGCCAAGGCCGAATGGTCGGTAGAGCAAGAGGCGGCCAAAGCCGCATAGAGGGAGCGGAAAAGTCAGAAAGCACTCAAGAAAAGAGAGGCCCGCCGCCGCAAGAAAGAAAAGGACGCACGCGCTGCTGCGGAGAGGTCGGCGGAGATCCAAGCACGGTGGGGTGTCGCCGACAAAGCCGGGAAGGAGAACGACGGCGTCTGGCCAGGATGTGAGAAGTAGTAGTACTAGTAGTTAGTGTGTGTGTCTGTGTCTGAGTACGAGCATGTACCAATACTACTAGTTACTACTGTAGTTTTTAGAGCAAATTACCAGTACATTAGCCTAGGCTAAATGCAAAAATTCCTATCCTAAGCATCAAATGGCATCTCTTTCTCTATAGGAATTGAGATGCATGTCATCTCACTTCCTATGATTTTCATATTCCTATCCTATGAACGAAAGGAGGCCTCTGTTGGAGTAACTACTGTAGCTAGCAGTACTGCTGGTACAGTAGTTTTCTTCAAGAAGCGGAATTCAACAAAGTCATGATGGTTCCTTCGTCCGAGCAACTTCAAAGTGGGAAGTGAGCCTGTGATTTGACGGCTCATTAGTCATTGTTATTGCGGCACGACGACCTGGGTGACTCTCCCTTGGAGTTCTGCGTGCATGGCAAGTGGACCAGGATGGTCGACGTCCCACATGTTGGCAAACGGAAGTATTCTTTCCGATATCGAGGAGCAAGGAAACCGCGTGGTATAGTATCACTGCTGATTGGTTCACAAAACAAATAGTATCACTGCCGATTTATAATTATTTTTTATTTCTGATGAATGCTAGCGTTTCAACTCTTACGACAAAGGGTGCCAAACACGGCACGTGCTGGATGTCCCACACGTCAGCGAAAGGAGTGGGACATGAACAGCGTGGTAGAGCCCAGCGTAAAAAAACAGCGTGGTAGAGCGTCTCCACTTCTTCCACTTCTGGGTCGGAGACCACACGTAGTAGTACTTAGTGGTATGAACGATACAAAGTGCGACCTGGAGAGAAAGACACGTCTAGTTGGAAGGTCTCGGGGCATACACGTAAACAAATATAAAAGTTAATATGTGCCTCCAGCTAATATAGTAGTAGTAGAGTACTTAGGCACGTACTCCATAACATCACCGTGCATTGCACGTACAACATTTAGTGGTAGTACGTAGTAAGAGACAAATGCCGCCCAAGAGTTCCCTTCTCGACCTACTTTTGGGTGCTTGGTAGAGTGTATGGAGGGTGCATGAGTCCACACTAGTTTAGCACAAATACACTAGAAGCATGCATGAAGAGAGCATGCATGAAGAGGGTGTTGGAAATATGCCCTAGAGGCAATAATAAAATGGTTATTATTATATTTCCTTGTTCATGATAATTGTCTATTGTTCATGCTATAATTGTATTAACTGGAAACCGTAATACATGTGTGAATACATAGACCACAACATGTCCCTAGTAAGCCTCTAGTTGACTAGCTCGTTGATCAATATATGGTTATGGTTTCCTGACCATGGACATTGGATGTCATTGATAACGGGATCACATCATTAGGAGAATGATGTGATGGACAAGACCCAATCCTAAGTATAGCACAAGATCGTGTAGTTCGTTTGCTAGAGCTTTTCTAATGTCAAGTATCATTTCCTTAGACCATGAGATTGTGCAACTCCCGGATACCGTAGGAATGCTTTGGGTGTACCAAACGTCACAACGTAACTGGGTGGCTATAAAGGTGCACTACAGGTATCTCCGAAAGTGTCTGTTGGGTTGGCACGAATCGAGACTGGGAATTGTTCACTCCGTATGACGGAGAGGTATCTCTGGGCCCACTCGGTAATGCATCATCATAATGAGCTCAATGTGACTAAGGAGTTAGCCACGGGATCATGCGTTACGGAACAAGTAAAGAGACTTCCTGGTAACGAGATTGAACGAGGTATTGGGATACCGACGATCGAATCTCGGGCAAGTAACATACCGATAGACAAAGGGAATTGTATACGGGATTGATTGAATCCTCGACATCGTGGTTCATCCGATGAGATCATCGTGGAGCATGTGGGAGCCAACATGGGTATCCAGATCCCGCTGTTGGTTATTGACCGGAGAAATGTCTCGGTCATGTCTACATGTCTCCCGAACCCGTAGGGTCTACACACTTAAGGTTCGGTGGCGCTAGAGTTGTAGAGATATTAGTATGCGGTTAACCGAAAGTTTTTCGGAGTCCCGGATGAGATCCCGGACGTCACGAGGAGTTCCGGAATGGTCCGGAGGTAAAGATTTATATATGGGAAGTCCTATTTTGGCCACCGGAAAATGTTCGGGATTTTTCGGTATTGTACCGGGAAGGTTCTAGAAGGTTCCGAAGTGGGGCCCACCTGCATGGGGGGATCCACATGAACGTGAGTAGTGGGGGCAAGGCCCCACACCCCTGGTCAAGGCGCACCAAGATCCCATCATAGAAGGAATAAGATCATATCCCGAAGGGATAAGATCAAGATCCCTAAAAAAGGGGGATAACAATCGGTGGGGAAGGGAAATGATGGGATTTCTTTCCCCCAGCTTTGCCAACGCCCCAATGGACTTGGAGGGCAAGAAACCAGCCCCCTCCACCCCTATATATAGTGGGGAGGCGCATGGGAGCAGCACCCCAAGCCCTGGCGCCTCCCTCTCCCTCCCGTGACACATCTCCCTCCTCCCGCAGCGCTTGGCGAAGCCCTGTTGGAATGCCGCTACTTCCACCACCACGTCGTCGTGCTGCTGGATCTCCATCAACCTCTCCTCCCCCCTTGCTGGATCAAGAAGGAGGAGACGTCGCTGCTCCGTACGTGTGTTGAACGCGAAGGTGCCGTCTGTTCGGCGCTAGGATCATCGGTGATTTGGATCACGACGAGTACGACTCCATCAACCCCATTCTCTTGAACGCTTCCGCTCGCGATCTACAAGGGTATGTAGATGCACTCCTTCCCTCTCGTTGCTACTAAACTCCATAGATTGATCTTGGTGATGCGTAGAAAATTTTGAATTATTGCTACGTTACCCATCAGTGGCATCATGAGCTAGGTCTATGCGTAGATTCTATGCACGAGTAGAACACAAAGTAGTTGTGGGCGATGATTTGTCCAATTTGCTTGCCGTTACTAGTCTTATCTTGATTCGGCAGCATTGTGGGATGAAGCGGCCCGGACCGACCTTACACGTACACTTACGTGAGACAGGTTCCACCGACTGACATGCACTTGATGCATAAGGTGGCTAGCGGGTGTCTGTCTCTCCCACTTTAGTCGGATCGGATTCGATGAAGAGGGTCCTTATGAAGGGTAAATAGAAATTGGCATATCACCGTTGTGGCTTTTGCGTAGGTAAGAAACGTTCTTGCTAGAAACCCATAGCAGCCACGTAAAACATGCAACAACAATTAAAGGACGTCTAACTTGTTTTTGCAGGGTATGCTATGTGATGTGATATGGCCAAAAGGATGTGATGAATGTATGTGATGTATGAAATTGATCATGTTCTTGTAATAGGAATCACGACTTGCATGTCGATGAGTATGACAACCGGCAGGAGCCATAGGAGTTGTCTTAATTTATTGTATGACCTACGTGTCAATGAAAAACACCATGTAATTACTTTACTTTATTGCTAACCGTTAGCCATAGTAGTAGAAGTAATAGTTGGCGAGACAACTTCATGAAGACACGATGATGGAGATCATGGTGTCATGCCGGTGACGAAGGTGATCATGCCGCGCCTCGAAGATGGAGATCAAAGGCGCAAGATGATATTGGCCATATCATGTCACTTTATGATTTGCATGTGATGTTTGTCATGTTTACATCTTATTTGATTAGAACGACGGTAGCATAAATAAGATGATCCCTCACTAAAATTTCAAGAGATGTGTTCCCCTAACTGTGCACCGTTGCGAAGGTTCGTTGTTTTGAAGCACCACGTGATGATCGGGTGTGATAGATTCTAACGTTCGCATACAACGGGTGTAAGCCAGATTTACACATGCGAAACACTTAGGTTGACTTGACGAGCCTAGCATGTACAGACATGGCCTCGGAACACGGAAGACCGAAAGGTCGAACATGAGTCGTATAGCAGATACGATCAACATGAAGATGTTCACCGATGATGACTAGTCCGTCTCACGTGATGATCGGACACGGCCTAGTTGACTCGGATCATGTATCACTTAGATGACTAGAGGGATGTCTATCTGAGTGGGAGTTCATTAAAAAAAATTTGATTAGATGAACTTAATTATCATGAACATAGTCAAAAGGTCTTTGCAAATTATTTCGTAGCTTACGCATTAGTTCTACTAAGATATGTTCCTAGAGAAAATTTAGGTGAAAGTTGATATTAGCAATTATGCGGACTGGGTCCGTAAACTGAGGATTGTCCTCATTGCTGCACAGAAGGCTTATGTCCTTAATGCACCGCTCGGTGTGCTGAACCTCGAGCGTCGTTTGTGGACGTTGCGAACATCTGACATACACGTTTTGATGACTACGTGATAGTTCAGTGCGTAATGTTAAAACGGTATAGAATTGAGGCACCGAAGACGTTTTTGAAACGTCGTAGAACATATGAGATGTTCCAAAGACTGAAATTGGGATTTCAGACTAGTGCCCATGTCAAGAGGTATGATACCTCTGACAAGTTTCTTAAGCCTACAAACTAAGGGAGAAAAGCTCAATCGTTGAGCATGTGCTCAGATTGTCTAAGTACTACAATCGCTTGAATCGAGTGAGAGTTAATCTTCCAGATGAGATAGTGATGGTTCTCCAAAGTCACTGCCACCAAGCTACTAGAGCTTCGTGATGAACTATAACAAATCAGGGATAGATCTGATGATCCTTAAGCTATTCGCGATGTTTGACACCACGAAAGTAGAAATCAAGTAGGATCATCAATTTTTGATGCTTAGTAAAACCACTAGTTTCAAGAAGGGCAAGGGAAAGAAGGGATACTTCATGAAACGACAAATCAGTTGCAGCTCTAGTGAAGAAACCCAAGGTTGAACCCAAACCCGAGACTACGTGCTTCTGTAATGAGGGGAACGGTCACTGAAGCAGAACTACCCTAGATACTTGGTAGATGAGAAGGTAGGCAAGGTCGACAGAAGTATATTGGATATACATTATATTAATGTGTACTTTACTAGTACTCCTAGTAGCACCAGGGTATTAGATACTGATTCGGTTGCTAAGTGTTAGTAACTCGAAATAAAAGCTGCGGAATAAACGGAGACTAGCTAAAAGTGAGATGACGATATGTGTTGGAAGTGTTTCCAAGGTTGATGTGATCAAGCATCGCATGCTCCCTCTACCATCGAGATTGGTGTTAAACCAAAATAATTGTTATTTGGTATTTACGTTGAGCATAGACATGATTGGATTATGTTGTTCATTTAAGAAGAATAATGGTTACTCTTTTTATTTGAATAATACCTTCAATGGTCTTGCACCTAAAATGAATGGTTTATTGAATCTCGATCGTAGTGATACACATGTTCATGCCAAAAGATATAAGATAGTAATGATAGTACCACATACTTGTGGCACTGCCATTTGAGTCATATTGGTATAAAACGCATGAAGAAGCTCCATGTTGATGGATCTTTGGACTCACTCGTTTTTGAAAATATTGAGACATGCGAACCATGTCTATTGGTATATATGCATGAAGAAACTCCATGCAGATGGATCGTTTGGACTCACTTGATTTTGAATCACTTGAGACATGCAAATCATACCACATGGGCAAGATGACTGAAAGGCCTCGTTTTCAGTGAGATGGAACAAGAGAGCAACTTGTTGGAAGTAATACATTTTGATGTGTGCAATCCAATGAGTGCTGAGGCACGCAGTGAATATCATTATGCTCTTACTTCACAGATGATTTGAGTAGATGCTAAGTATGTTTACTTGATGATACACAAGTCTGCATTATTGAAAGGTTCAAGTAATTTCAGAGTGAAGTTGAAGATCGTCGTGACAAGAGGATAAAATGTCTATGATATGATCATAGAGATGAATATCTGAGTTACGAGTTTGGCACACAATTAAGACATTGTGGAAATTGTTTCACAACTAATACCGCCTGGAACACCATAGTGTGATGGTGTGTCCGAACATCATAACTGCACCCTATTGGATATGGTGCATACCATGATGTCTCTTTTCGAATTACACTATCGTTTATGGGTTAGGCATTAGAGACAACCGCATTCACTTTAAATACGGCACCACGCAATTCCGTTGAGACGACACCATATGAACTATGGTTTAGAGAAACCTAAGCTGTCGTTTCTTAAAAGTTTGGGGCTGCGACGCTTATGTGAAAATGTTTCAGGCTGATAAGCTCGAACCCAAAGCGGATAAATGCATCTTCATAGAATACCCAAAACTGTTGGGTATACCTCCTATTTCAGATCCGGAAGCAAGGTGATTGTTTCTAGAAACAAGTCCTTTCTCAAGGAAAAGTTTCTCTCGAAAGAATTGAGTGGGAGGATGGTGGAGACTTGATGAGGTTATTGAACCGTCACTTCAACTAGTGTGTAGCAGGGCACAGGAAGTTGTTCCTGTAGCACCTACACCAATTGAAGTGGAAGCTTATGATAGTGATCATGAAACTTCGGATCAACTCACTACCGAACCTCATAGGACGATAAGGATGCATGCTACTTCAGAGTGGTACATAATCCTGTCTTGGAAGTCATGTTTCTAGACAACAATGAACCTACGAGCTATGGAGAAGCGATGATGGGCCCGGATTCCGACGAATGGCTCGAGGCCATAAAATCCGAGAGAGGATCCATGTATAAAAACAAAGTGTAGACTTTGGAAGAACTACTTGATTGTCGTAAGGCTGTTGGGTGCAGATGGATTTTAAAAGGAAGACAGACGATGATGGTAAGTGTCACCATTAAGAAAGCTCGACTTGTCGTTAAGATGTTTTCCGGCAAGTTCAAGGAGTTGGCTGTGATGAGACTTTCTCACTCGTAGCGATGCTAAGAGTCTGTTGGAATTATATTAGCAGTTACTGCATTATTTATGAAATCTTGCAGATAGGATGTCAAAACATTGTTTCCTCGACGATTTTCTTGAGGAAAGGTTGTATGTGATACAACCAGAAGGTTTTGTCAATCCTGAAAGATGCTAACAAGTATGCAAAGCTCCAGCAATCCTTCTAAGGATTGGAGTAAGCATCTCGGAGTTGGAATGTACGCTTTGATGAGATGATCAAAGATTTTGGGTTTATACAAAGTTTATGAGAAACTTGTATTTCCAAAGAAGTCAGTGGGAGCACTATAGATTTTTGATGAGTATATGTTGTTAACATATTGTTGATCAGAAATGATGTAGAATTTCTGGAAAGCATACAGGGTTATTTGAAAAGTGTTTTTCAATGGAAAACCTGGATTAAGCTACTTGAACATTGAGCATCAAGATCTATAAGGATAGATCAAAAACGCTTAATAGTACTTTCAAATGAATACATACCGTGAATGGATTTTGAAGGAGTTCAAAATAGATCAGCAAAGAAGGAGTTCTTGGTTGTGTTACAAGGTGTGAGTATTGAGTAAGACTCAAGACCTGACCACGGCAGAAGAGAGAGAAAGGACAAAGGTCGTCCCCTATGCTTTAGACGTAGGCTCTACAGTATGCTATGCTGTGTACCGCACCTGAAGTGTGCCTTGCCATGAGTTAGTCAAGGGGTACAATAGTGATCCAGGAATGGATCACATGACAGCGGTCGAACTTGTCCTTAGTATCTAGTGGACTAAGGAATTTTCTCGATTATGGAGGTGGTAAAAGAGTTCGTCGTAAAGGGTTACGTCGATTCAAACTTTGACACTAATCCGGATGACTCTGAGTAGTAAACCGGATTCGTATAGTAGAGCAGTTATTCGGAACAGCTCCTAGTAGCGCGTGGTAGCTGCATATAGTGCAAGTGGGAGACTGTTGGAAATATGCCCTAGAGGCAATAATAAAATGGTTATTATTATATTTCCTTGTTCATGATAATTGTCTATTGTTCATGCTATAATTGTATTAACTGGAAACCGTAATACATGTGTGAATACATAGACCACAACATGTCCCTAGTAAGCCTCTAGTTGACTAGCTCGTTGATCAATAGATGGTTATGGTTTCCTGACCATGGACATTGGATGTCATTGATAACGGGATCACATCATTAGGAGAATGATGTGATGGACAAGACCCAATCCTAAGTATAGCACAAGATCGTGTAGTTCATTTGCTAGAGCTTTTCTAATGTCAAGTATCATTTCCTTAGACCATGAGATTGTGCAACTCCCAGATACTGTAGGAATTCTTTGGGTGTACCAAACGTCACAACGTAACTGGGTGGCTATAAAGGTGCACTACAGGTATCTCCGAAAGTGTCTGTTGGGTTGGCACGAATCGAGACTGGGATTTGTCACTCCGTATGACGGAGAGGTATCTCTGGGCCCACTCGGTAATGCATCATCATAATGAGCTCAATGTGACTAAGGAGTTAGCCACGGGATCATGCGTTACGGAACGAGTAAAGAGACTTGCCGGTAACGAGATTGAACGAGGTATTGGGATACCGACGATCGAATCTCGGGCAAGTAACATACCGATAGACAAAGGGAATTGTATACGGGATTGGTTGAATCCTCGACATCTTGGTTCATCCGATGAGATCATCGTGGAGCATGTGGGAGCCAACATGGGTATCCAGATCCCGCTGTTGGTTATTGACCGGAGAAATGTCTCGGTCATGTCTACATGTCTCCCGAACCCGTAGGGTCTACACACTTAAGGTTCGGTGATGCTAGAGTTGTAGAGATATTAGTATGCGGTTAACCGAAAGTTGTTCGGAGTCCCGGATGAGATCCCGGACGTCACGAGGAGTTCCGGAATGGTCCGGAGGTAAAGATTTATATATGGGAAGTCCTATTTTGGCCACCAGAAAATGTTCGGGATTTTTCGGTATTGTACCGGGAAGGTTCTAGAAGGTTCCGAAGTGGGGCCCACCTGCATGGGGGGACCCACATGAACGTGCGTAGTGGGGGCAAGGCCCCACACCCCTGGTCAAGGCGCACCAAGATCCCATCTTAGAAGGAATAAGATCATATCACGAAGGGATAAGATCAAGATCCCTAAAAAAGGGGGATAACAATCGGTGGGGAAGGGAAATGATGGGATTTCTTTCCCCCACCTTTGCCAACGCCCCAATGGACTTGGAGGGCAAGAAACCAGCCCCCTCCACCCCTATATATAGTGGGGAGGCGCATGGGAGCAGCACCCCAAGCCCTGGCGCCTCCCTCTCCCTCCCGTGACACATCTCCCTCCTCCCGCAGTGCTTGGCGAAGCCCTGTTGGAATCCCGCTACTTCCACCACCACGCCGTCGTGCTGCTGGATCTCCATCAACCTCTCCTCCCCCCTTGCTGGATCAAGAAGGAGGAGACGTCGCTGCTCCGTACGTGTGTTGAACGCGGAGGTGCCGTCCGTTCGGCGCTAGGATCATCGGTGATTTGGATCACGACGAGTACGACTCCATCAACCCCGTTCTCTTGAACGCTTCCGCTCGCGATCTACAAGGGTATGTAGATGCACTCCTTCCCTCTCGTTGCTAGTAAACTCCATAGATTGATCTTGGTGATGCGTAGAAAATTTTGAATTATTGCTACGTTACCCATCAGAGGGGTGTGGAGTTGAGCATGCATGAAGAGGGAACAACTATGCTGAGACGAGAACCCAACCAAACATACCCTATATGCCACGCATGTTCATACCATTTGTGCCTTTCTACTTCACTTACTGCGCTACATTACTCAGGTTCGTACGTCCACTCCTGGGTACATGTCCGTCTCGTAGTTCCAGTCCCACGTGTTCTTCATATAGATGGAACGATCCTTGCATAACACGTGCACCTTGATGCTAGATGTCTTGCGTGTTGGCAAAAGGATGAACAAAGCTCACGTAAAAAAATAGAGTGGAAGAACATAGATTCCGGACGACCGAGAAGGAGCAAGGAACCTCGTGGTGGAGCGTCTGCACTCATAATATTTAATATTATTCAGCGATATAAAATTAACCAATCATCTCCACAGTGGACTGGAAGAGTACGAACCACGGCAGCCCAGTGTAGTTACATCATACTAGTACATGGCTAACCCACGCTATCACCATATTTCTTGGCTTCCGTGCGACACCTATCTCTAGTAATCCAGCAGCCTGTATCGCTTCTCCCTCCTCGTCTCTATCAAAGTGCGGCGGGCTGGCGTTTCTGCCGTCTATTGAGGTCGGTTAACTATCACATGTTAGCGACATGCCAAGAGCATTCTAAAAAAATTCCTTTCACGTTCCGTTTTCAAAAAGAAAAAAAATCCTTTCACGTACGAATTTGCCTGTATGCTTTGAGCAACTTGCATGTCCTATACTGCTCCTGTTTGATACTCTAACTTAGCTAGAGGTTAGACTAACTCATGACTAACCCTGAACTAACTGTAGCCAAAGAGGTGTTTGGGTGACATGGTTAGATTGACAATAAATGCACTTCATGGAGAGAGAAAAGTGATTTTTCAGTGGTCCCGAACTATCTCCAGTTAGCACCTCTTGGGTGGGATAGTTTTTTTTGTGGGTTCGGTGCAACTTGCTCCAATTTAAACCCTCATGCTTGGATACTTTAGGGATATTTGAGCCCCAACTAGCTCAAACTAACTCTAACCCATTGATCCAAACAGGGTCTATGGCCAGTCTTGACGCGGAGCAGTCGCGTGCACCGGGAAGCGGCGTTCTCTCGGCCGTCGCGCCACTTCAAAGCCGGCGCCAGTGAGAGGTCGCCTCCGCTCTGGCCGGGCATTAATGCGGCACTGACGCTCCAGGGCGATGCTGAGCGTTTCACGCGGGAAGCGCGCGCTGGCAAGGGAGTATAGGTTTTGAACCGTTTCAGGTGTAGTACTGGTAGTTTGCAAAACTAGTCAATTATTGCACTCAGTTTCCTCAGAAATTGTGGTAAAAAACGTTACGCCACAGCCCGCTTCCCTTCTCCTTCCTCTTCCATCGCCCGCGCACGTCCGCGGGAAGCGACCGGTCAACCCTTATATAGGAGTGCTAGCACAAAAAGATGCATGCATGACCACTCAAATTTCCATATTAAAGCGCCGCTCCGGTGGGAGTATGGCGTATGTTGTTACCTTCGGCTGGCCCATGGCTACCGGGCGACGGCGACCAAAGAAGAGGCGGCGGGAGGGGAATGAATGCAGCTAGTGTTTGGGTTTGCCTTCCGGCTTAAATAAATGCGCAGCATCACGTGTACCCGCGGGTGCATAAATTGTAACATACGTGTCTGCTTAAGTGGGTGTCACGTAACTAGTGTGTGTGTGAGAGAGATTCTGAGAGACAGAGTGCGTGTGTGCGACTCTACTCTTCGGACATGTACTCAACCTTTTGCATCGGGATATAAGTATAATGGTATTTACTTTAGCTAGTGATTTACGTGGCCATGTTAATGTGGTTGTGTCAAAAAAAGTCACTTCCTGCTCGTGATTTGCGTTATATATTTACAAGCAAATACGAGATCTAGAGAGACGGAGTTTTGAGACATACGAGGGAACGCAAGATATCTCTAGGGAGAGAGGGTGTGTGTGAGCGACATACAAGAGAACAATGGAGAAATATGAGACCCTGGGAGACAGAGTTTGTGTTTGTGTGTGAGAAAGAGACATTGAAGAGGAAGAGTCGTAGGTTCTCATATCTAAGGAGCGAAAGACATCTCTATATGAGGGGTGTGCGAGTGGCACACATGGGAATAGTAGAGAGAAATGAGACCCCGGGAGACAAAGTTTTGTGTTTGTGTGAGAGAAAGAGATTCCACATGGAGAATCATAGTTAGAGACACATAGCAGGGATCGAGATATACTTAGAGAGAGATAGAGTGATGAAGGTCGAGGGAGAGAGTACCGTCAGTGTGTTACGAAGATAAAAGATCATTGTCGACATACAGGTAGCACGAGAGATACCTGAGAGACGATGAATGCGTATAGGTCCAGAGAGATAGTCCTATATAAGCATGAGTGATAGATATATGAGACGAATATCTGGATTAAAGGGGATTCAAATATTTAAACTGGAGATCACGACATCGATAATATCATAACGCAAATTGGTGTATCAAACATGCATATTCATTTGAATTTGGGCACACGTCTAATGTTATATAGTTTATCAATATTGGTGATCCATAGATTCTTCAATTACAAACAATGCATGGTTTATATGCAATTAATGTCTAAACGGGATTACACTATATGTTGAGTGTGTGAAACACATTATACATGTTTGAGAAGTAAAAAAACCCGCATGAAACACACATTAATTGGAGACAGTTAGCTAGGAATGCATACATTGGATTTCAACATAAAGTGGTTTCAAATATTTGAAAATCCAAATTGATGGATACAACCTTATGAATCTGAGATCATGCCATTTGTAAACCATATTTATGTATAAATGGTGTTGTGCTTTTGAAAGTATATATAAAAAATGATGTATATAGAATGTAATTCCATTTGAAAATGGATCCCGCCCGAAAAAAAATAGAATACAAACGGGATTCGAATTGAGTTGGCACGGTAAATGTGCACTCTGCAAAATTTGAACGAAACGGGGAAAGTCGCAGTAACCGCCCGAAACCAAAATCTGCGAGATGGAAATCACTACTGCCTATCCCTGCCACGCAAAGCCTATCTGCTGGATTTCTATAGGTTTCAATAGGGGTAGGTTTGTAATTTCACCCAAACGTGACGTAACCGCCTCTCACCCGGATTCATACACGGTGGGCGCCAAAACACAGTGTGTCCTCGGCCGAAATCGACTCCCTCCCCGATTCATATTCATACACGGTGGGCGCCAAAAACAAACTCTCGTCGGCAAATATTCGGTGTATGCGAGATTACCGTCCTATCCCCAACCGACTAATGTTGCTGTGATGTAGTAGAAATTTGAAACGGGGGCTAAGTTTGTAAATTTCCTCGCATTTGAGACAAGCGCCCCCTGAATACATGGTTCCCCCCTTCCTCTCTACCTCCCTTTTCCCCATTCGTACTCCGTGGGCGCCAAAACACCCTCTCCACCCCACCCTCCTCCGTCTGCTGCCGTCCACCACCCCATCCACCGCCGTCCTCCTCCACCATGCCGGAGCTGATACCCCGACGCCGCCGTCCATTACAAGAGATCGACCTCTCTCATTCACGGCTTCGGACCGGGATCCTTGCATCCTGTCCTCTCGCTTCATCCCCGCCGTCGTCCACCTTGCCGGCGCCGCTCCTACGACCGTCTCGTCCACGTGCCCCGCCGCCACCGTCTACCCTCCTAGATCTGCTTCCACACCGCCGACAGCCATCGCTACCGCAGCACCGTCAAATTCTCAGCAGATGCATACACGACGCCGCACCAGAGGCAGTACCCTTTCGTATCTGCTCAACTTATTTATCGCAGCAAGAAAATAGATCGCCACTGCTTTACTCTAATTTCTTGTCTTGGTTGCGAAGTTGCCTTTGTCCGGTTTGCACCTTCAGATCCGCCATGGCACGCTCAACACTATACTCCCAATGCTTATGGTTTTCCCCTTTTATATTCCACACTAGTTAAATCACAGTAGACTAAATTTCAAAATTGGGTCAGTCGATTTTTCAGAGCTCGCCGGAGTTCGCCGGTGCGAACGAAGGGGCTCGGGTGGTTGTGGGGCCTCGCCGAACGAAGAAAACTCGATGCGGGTGTGGGTTGGGGCGGGGGTGGGGGGTGGGGGTGGCGGAGGAACACAGGCGGCGGGGGCCGGTGGTCCGGCCGGCAGCCCGTGCGGTGTTCTGTATGGGAAGAATCAGAGACGAGGAAGAAGATGGGTTAGGAGACATAGGATCTTCATCCAACCGCCTGAAATGGTCGAGAGACAGCTGGGAGTTGCATTCTTAATGCGCTCTAGTTCATCATGTGTGGGCACTGCGCAACCAACATTTTATTATCCAAAATATGCTTGCTCTTCTTTACCATGTTCCTCTTCCGTTCTTCTTTAATATGTACTCTCTCCGTTCCTAAATACAAGTCTTTGTATAGATTCCACCATGGACTACATATGGAGCAAAATGAGTGAATCTACACTCTAAAATGTATCTGGATACATCTGTATGTGATCCATAGTGGAAATCTCTACCAAGACTTATATTTTGGAACGGAGGGAGTATGATAGTGGTACAATATGTTCCTTGTACTGAAGATGAGCAGGGACTTTTGCAGTGTAGAGGTCTATACGGTCGGTTGTGATGGACACTTTGAGCCTCTTTGATTCGTAGGATCTTGTAAACATAGGAATAAGATTTGTAGTCACCTGCCCACTTGAATCCTATAAGAATAGCAAGGAAATGCGGGGAGCTGTGTCGCCTTTGAGAGTAACACTGATATTAACAGTACCGCACCTTCACTTGAAGAGAGCTGGTATCCGAAGCCTTTCTATCCGTACCGGCAATACTAGCACATATATTCCAGCAAGTTCCACTTTGCTGATTTTACTCTGAGGCTTACGGTTTTCCCCGTTATATCTACACTACGATCTGTGTAGCTGCTTTGTGTCGCACTAGCAGCAGTCCACTCTTGAAGCTAAACACTGCAATGACTTACAAAATTGGCACCAAGGCATTGAGTGCCATTCTGGATGCAATGAAACTCATACGCTCCCCACCTGTTGATTCTTGTTCAGAATATGATCCTAATGACTCTTGTTCAAAATTGCCACATATAGAGAGACATCATGGAATTGCATTTCTTTGGGCGCTGTGATTCATCATGAGTGGGCAACCAACATTGTATGCAATGAAGCGGAACCTCAAGAATATGCTTCCTCTTCTGTTCTTTAACATGTTCCTCTTTGTTTATTCTGTATTTAGTACGTACAGTATGTTCCTTGTCAGGAAGGGGTGCAGGGACATCTGCAGTCAACAGCTGATAGAGCTGGCCTGTACGTGATCGATAGGCTTTCAATTACTAGCGGCAATACAACACCGTATTTTCAAGCCAGTTCCACTTTCCCGATTTATATATTGTGGTTATGGTGTACCCCTGTTATGTACACTATGATCTGCCTAGTTGTTGTGTGCTCTTGTTATCATGGTTTGGCAATAAACTCTCTATATAGTATATTATGAACCTATCATCTGCCAGCTATCCTTACTTCTGGAGCCTATTTTTTGTGTACTTGTGCCAGATTATATAAATGCACGCACCATATTACAGCACACATGAGCTCTCTCATCAGAATCCAGTGATACCACACAAGTGTTTACAGGGGCGCCCCTATATTAGAATATCATCTGCATTACAAAGATAATCTCACAACTATTTATGTTTTCATGGTTCTCAGATATTATATGCAATTACAGTGAATATAAGAATCCGCGCATCAGAAGAATATTGTGGAACACTGCAATGACTTACAAAATTAGCACCAAGGCATTGAGTGCCATTCTGGAAGCAATGAAACTCATACACTCCCACCTGTTGATTCTTGTTCAGAATATCATCCTAATGACTATTCTAACCTCGAGGAGTCAAAGGCAGATGGCCTGTCCTGTTCACCCATCAAGGTGCCTGTTCTAATTTGGCAAGGTTTTATTGATTGCGTGTATCTTGCATATGTTGTCTTGCATTTCTTCTACTTTGTTGCACCGCCATCTGCTTAGTTTACTCATCATATAACTCGAGATGCCATGCCCATCCATTATCAATACATATTCCATCAGTCATCATACCATGTTTTTCCACTCAAATGCTGTTCTTGTGCATCACACGTCAAAAAGGAAGAGGGTGATTGCCGAACCTGACGGAGCACCAGCAAAGTCCTCGAAAAACATGGTGGTGCCGGAGAAATCAGACAGCGCCCCACTTATATTGGCTGTACAACCAGTGACACTAAACGTAGGACCGACTCCAGCAGACTGTACCCATACTTCACTGGCCACACAACTAGCCCCACCACACAGGACCTGCACTCTAGCAAAAGGTATACCGATTTCATTTGCCATAGCACCAGCTATACCACAGAAAAATCCCACTCCAGCAAAAAGTACAGCAAGTCCACCGGCCAAAGACCTATCCCAACTGCAGAGACGGCCAATTCCTGCAAATTGGAACCCCATTCCATTTATTCCTAGTTTAAAATACAATGCTTTCAATGTTGTTAGGGACTACGTGCATATATTCCCATCATGGGAAGATTATAGTGAAGACAAACACCATTTTCACATCTTCCTGTCCAACTTACGTGTAAGTGTTATTATTCATGGTTATTATTTTCCTGTTTTCTGCTGATCGAACACATCAATGATTTACATTACATTGTTGTAACTAGGCGAGGGTCAATCTGGATAGTCATGACGGGCAAAGCTTGCTTCTGCTTTTCAAGGAAGCATTGCAGCAGTATCGGTGTTACCTGAGGAAATCACACTTTGATGGCAAGTCTATAAACGAATTTCCGGTGAAGTCTCCTGTGCTAAATTTAGAAGACATTGAATGGCAAAACCTTGTTATGCACTGGTCTCGTTCCCAGGATGAGGTACTGTCTATGAAATCAAATGACAATTTGAACTTCTACTTTTCCGCATGTGCCTTACGGATCTTTTTTGCAGGAAATCTGCTCGAAGAAGAATTCCGGTTTGAAAAGAACGACAGGATATCGCAAATATGCTGCCCGCTGCTTTGCTCTTGTTAGTACCTGTTGTCTTGTATCATTGTAATTGCATACATACCTTGTTCATTATGTGACAGCAGTATGCATGATAGCTTGCTTATCAATTGTTCGCTCCCAATTATCTGATCTGTATGAATGGTAGTTACAGTAGTGTAGAATATATCCAATGCCAATGTTTTTTTAGCTCTGCATTGTTCTTGTAAGTACATGTTGTCCTTTATCAGTGTACTTATATTGACAGGTAGTTGTTCATGTACCATCACTCTGCAGCTTATTTTCCTTTGCCCTCCATTTTCTACACATCAGATCTATATTTACTCTTACCATAAGGTTGGTACTGAAGAAGTTTAGCTGTGCATTGCTCTTGGCTGTGCCTTTTGCCTGTATCGCTGCACATACATTTATAGCTACTTGGCTATGTAGCATCACTCTTCATCTTATCTTAAATATTCTCCATTTTTTCGTATATTATCACATCTATATTTACTCTTAACAAAATGTAGAATAAAGGCAATGCTTATGAAGAAGATTATGTGGTAAACTTCTTGAATTGCCCCCCCCCCCCATCGGCATGGACAAGGGCTTTATAGAGCTTGTCTTCACCAGTAATGCAAGTTTGTCCTTCTCAAGCCTTCAAACTTTGTTGTGTATATTTGGTTAGGCATGACTGCAGCAGCTGTTTATTTTTGGTGTTTGCATCAAATTGCATGTTTAAAGTTGATTATGTAGTTCATAAACAAAAGTTTGTCCTTCCCAATTTAAGTTTTCAGTTGTACAACCAAGTTCCTTCTTCATACCATGTAAATTAAACTATACAGAGCAAGTGATCTTCTTTTGCACTACATGTATGGTTCTGTTCTTCATCTGTAATCCAGTGGTGTGGTGAACCTACCCACTACAACACAATGTCATATTCTGCAATGTCTTAACTATGAACAATGTCATATCACTCTACTATTATTTAAACCATCTCTTTATTTGCCAATCTGAAATGGGATAAATTGACAGCACACTAACCATTGATACTTATGAGTTCTTGATCTGTAATCAGTGGTGTCGTGAAGCTGCCAACTCCTTCACAATGTCATTTCCTGCCATGTCTTGACCTGAACAATACCATATTGTGTTAATTCAATTTTAAACTTTGTCACTTTATTCGTCAGTAAGAAATGTGATGAATTGTCAGCACTGATACTTTTATGTGCAAAACCTGTCATCTGTCTGCTTGTTTATCTTTCAGAGTGAGGAAGATATAAGTGTTGAACAAGCGCAGTCTCATCATCTTGCTCAGGTGGTTGCGCTGCAGCTCGCCAGCAGGGCTAACCTTTCTTGAACTCTATTGAAGTGCTGTCGGTTTTGTATATTATTTTGTCGGCGTGTTTATTTGCACTGGTGGCGATCTTTGACGCCCAGTGTATGTAATCTGCTGTCTGCTTGTGCTTTATTATCATAGTGGCGAACTTTGATGCCCAGTGGATGTAATATGCCGTAATTTCTTTATTGTAGAGTCTAGGTTTTTTCTTATTCACGATGCTGCAGTTATTTTACTGTATATATATCCTGTCTTCGCAGTAAACCGGCCAAACCGTAAAATTACGGTACATAATCGGGCCGTCATGCAATCACGGTGTATGATCTGCATCATGGGCCTCGTCAAACTGACCCACTAGTAGATTCGGGCCTTTAATAGGCCGAGTAACCCCCGGCCCTCTTTTCGCAAGAAAACTCAATGGGCTTTTAGGAGGCTGAGAAGTAGGTTGGGCCTGAAACGTGCCGAACAGCTCACGGGCCGGCAGCAGCCCGAAATGGACCCCGGCCCATGATTGTGCGAATCAAATCACGGGCTTTTAACAAGCCAAAATTTTCTCGGTCCTTGTTTGGCCCAATCAAATATCGGCCGCGAGCAGGCCGGATGCAAACCGGGCCGTAGTTAGGCCCAACTATATGACGGGTTTTTAACAGGCCGAAATTAATATAGGGCCGAAATGTTAAACGGGCCCTTAATAGGCCGAAACTAATATCAGCCGAATTACTAAATGGGCCTTTAGAAAGTGGGCCCAAAAGCATAGCGTCTAGTTAACGGGCCCAATCTGATATGGGCCATAATTGAGGTCAAAGCCTCTTAAAGGGCCGGACCTAATCTGGGCCGTGATTTGGCCCAGAACGTGGGAGGCTTTTAACGGGCCGGATCTCATATGGGCCATTATTAGGCCCGGAACGTGGCAGGCCATTAATGGACCAGATCAAATATGGGCCGGCATTTGGCCCAAAACATGGCAGCCAGTTAATGGGCCGGCCTACTAGGGTCCTCAAAATCTTGTGGGCCTACAGCTAGGCCGGCCCATTAGTGTCGGCAAAATCTCGTGGGCCTTTAGCTGGGCCGGCCCATTATGATCCGCAAGAATTTTGTGGGCCTTTACCTGGGCCGGCCCATTATGGCACACGAAAATCTTGTGGGCCTTTACCTGGGCCGGCCCATTATGGCCCGCAAAATCTTGTGGGCCTTTAGCTAGGCCAGCCCATTATGGTCCGCAAAATCTCATGGGCCTTTAGCTGGCCGGCCCATTATGGTCCGCAAAATCTTGTGGGCCTTTAGTTGGGCCGGCCCATTTAAACTTGATGGGTCGTGCCACGTGTCGACGTATCATAGGCGCCTTCTGTCCAATGAGTGGATGACATCTGTCCCAACGATGAGCCGACACATGTTTCCTCCAGCCAATGATGATTTTACCCGTGGAAAATCCCCATTGGTCGCGGCTGTTAACGGGTTATCGGATCCAAAACCCGACCTGAGAGCTTAACGGCGTTCCGTTACGGTGGATGCCACGTGTCGGTCACCATTGACGAAAGCACTTCTGTGACACGCGATTTATCGTTATGGAAGTGGACACTTCCGTGATGATAATTTTGGTGGTGTCATGGAACACTTCTACGACGGCATAGGTATGACTATCTTGATTCTGTCATAAATTTGTCATGGATGTACATGCATGACAAAAAACGCGACCTACTGTGACAAACACGTATCATCACGGAAGTGTATTTTTTTGTAGTGATATCATCAATGATTTTATCGATTTGCACTTCGTTTGCAACGCGAGGATGAGCGGGTTTTCGTCGAGGAATTTGATCATCATTTTCTTCAGGACCATTTTCCTCAGCACCATTTTCTTCAGGTGCACCAGCTCGGCGTTCTTCACGATCTGGAATGAATTCTTCAGCAACTTCTTTGGTAGGAATGACATCCTCAGTAGCTTTGAACTTGATAGATTCCTCAAGTGCAGGTCCATCTATCACAGAAGGTAGGTGCTCTCTTTGCGAGCCATTAGTCTCATCGAACCGCCCATCTACAGTTTCAACAACTTTGTGAAGAACGTTGTTGAAGACTTTGTAGGTGTGCGAGTCCTTTCCGTAACCAAGCATAAAACCTTCATGTGCTTTCGGTGCAAATTTGGAATTGTGATGAGGATCTCTAATCCAACATTTAGCACAGAAGACTTTGAAATAACTCACATTGGGTTTCTTGTCAGTGAGGAGTTCATAAGCAGTCTTCTTGAAGAATTTGTGAAGATATACCCTATTGATGATGTGGCAGGTAGTATCAATTGCCTCAATCCAGAAATGACGAGGCGTCTTGTATTCATCAAGCATAGTGCGGGCCATCTCAACAAGAGTCCTGTTCTTGCGCTCCACAACGCCATTCTGCTGAGGAGTATAAGGAGCAGATAACTCATGAGTAATACCAAGTTCATCAAGATAGTCATCAAAACCAAAATTCTTGAACTCAGTTCCATTGTCACTTTTGATGTGCCTTATCTTCACACCAAAGTTGGTTGAAGCCCTCGAGGAAAATCGTTTGAAGACTTCCTTCACTTCATGTTTGTAAGTGACAATATGCACCCATGTGTAACGAGAGTAATCATCAACAATAACAAACCATATAGAGATGCTTCATTTGCAAATGCAGAATAGTGATTAGGACCAAACAGATCCATATGAAGCAATTCAAAAGGTCGAGTAGTAGTAATGATAGTCTTCGCCGGATGCTTGGCCTTTGTCATCTTTCTAGCTTCACAGGCTCCACACAAGTGATCCTTGAGGAATTTGACATTCTCAATGCCAATGACATGCTTCTTCTTCGCAAGCGTGTGCAAATTCCTCATGCCAGCATGACCAAGTCGTCGATGCCATAGCCAGCCTTCTGAAGCTTTTGCAAGTAAGCATACGGCTGGTTGAGGTCCTGTAGAGAAATCAACAATATACAAGTCTCCTCTCCTAAAGCCTTCGAAGACTTTGGAATTGTTAGCTTCCAAGACCACAACACAACGATATTTGCCAAAGACAACAACCATATCAAGATCACAAAGCATTGAGACGGACATGAGGTTGTATCCTAAGGACTCAACAAGCATGAATTTGTCCATGTGCCGATCCTTTGAGATAGCAATCTTACCTAGACCCCAATACCTGACTTTTGCCTTTGTCAGCGAAGATGATATGCTTCAGATGCGATGGAGCTAAAGGAGCATCCATCAATAGATTCTTGTCACCAGTCATGTGATTTGTACATCCACTATCGAGGACCCACTCATTTGCTTTGGGTTGATCATCCTGCAGATGAATTTGTGCAACTTACAATCTCATATACTTCATTAGTGAAGAATATGACATCAATTTCATCTGATCGATTTCATCAAGCAATAGAACAGATAAAGCGATACGAGGACGTGTGAAATGAAAGTTCATTTCATCATGATTAGCCTGCGTCCTTTCTGGCAATTTCAGGTCTCCAGCAAATTCTTCAGACGATTTTAAGCACGTCTGGAGACCTGACCCTGCATAAGAGGTTAGTTCTTTTTCTTCACCACCCACATCTGAAGGGGTGGAAAAGAACTCATCACTCTGCGAGCACCATATGAGAAAGGTGGCATAGAAGCCAGTCCACTTCGTTTCACATAAGAGGAATTAGGGTAAGCATATGAATAAGCAGAGAAATTCTTCGAGGACTTATGAACATAATGATTAGAAGAATAATGCTCATATTCATAGCCCTTAGTTCTTCCCTGCGAAACAGAGGGATTAGCACGATATTGATCATATGAGGATTTTGATCCTTTTGAGGAATTTGATCCACGTGAGGAATTTGGTCCATAAGAGGACTTGGATCCATATGAAGAATTTGATCTGGGGTTCCTATTCTTCACAGATGGTGTGATGAGGACATTCACCTGAAGAATTTCAAGGCACCTTTTGGGAACCCAGATTTTCTTCATAGGTGAACCGTTCCTGCAGTTAGTACCAACATATCTAGCAAATACTTCACCATTCTAATTTTTGAACAGTTTATAGTTGGAGTCAAATGACTCATCGGAAGAATGAGGAGATTCACATGTAAAGCCAGATAAATTGGATGGATCACCTGGAGGTCCCTTTGCAGCAACCCATGAGGTTTTGGGGTACTGCTCAGGCTTCCAATATGTACCATCAGCATTGAGTTTCCTCTCAAAGGCAATACCCTCTTTCCTAGGGTTCCTGTTGAGGATCTGCTTTTTCAGCACATCACAAAGAGTCTGATGCCCTTTGAAGCTTTTGTACATGCTTGTCATGTACAATTCCTTCAGCCCTGCATCGTCAGTGATACTAGCAATGTCCTCAGATGAGGAATTAGTGATAGTAGAGACAGGTGAAGAAGTTGTAGCATTAGAAGCATTTGAACTTTTAGGTGAAGAATTAGCAGATTCACGTTCAATGCACTTCAAACATGGTGGAACAAATTCTTCCTGAGAAGCGCTGATTTGTTGAGCAAGTAATGAATCGCGCTCCTTCTGAAGATCTTCATAACTCACTCTTAGCTTTCCAAGATCTTGCTTCCTTTGAAGAAATTCATAGGAAAGCTTCTCATGATCAGATAAGAGAGTGTTATGATGACCTTGAAGGTTGTCAAATCTAGACCGAAGTCTCTGAAGATTTTCAGTCAAGGTTTTAGTGCGATCCATTTCTTCACCCAACATATCATCACTTTTGTCTAGCATGTTTTGAACCTTCTCAAAAGCCTTTAGTTGTTTCGCAGCAATCTTAGCAAGTTTAGAGTAGCTGGGCTTGAGATTTTCATCAGATTCATCCTCACTGGAATCAGAGGAGGCGTATTTAGTTACCTTGGCACCTTTTGCCATGAAGCAATAGGTGGGAGCATAGTCTTCATTGCCTTCATCAGCCTTGTTGATGATGTCATTTTCTTTAGATTTGAAGATGGACTTGCTGACGAACGCAGTGGCGAGAGCTAGGCTCGCCACACCAGACTCGGACTCCTCAGATGCCTCCTCGTCCTCATGTTCCTCAAATGAAGCCTTAGAGTCCATTTCCTTGCCAATGAATGCCCGAGCCTTCTTGGAGCTACTCTTCTTGTGAGATGAAGACTTCGAGGATTTTGATGATGAAGACTTTGAAGATTTCTTCTTCTTTTTTGCGTCATTAGAACTGCATTCCTTGTATTTCTTCTTCTTTGATTCCTTATCCCACTGAGGACAATCTTGAATGTAGTGACTAGGTTTCTTGCATTTGTGGCATAGCCTCTTCTTGTAGTCACTGGTTGGAGCGGCTAGGTATTTAAACCTAAGGACACACAGTCATCACCGTATTCTGCTTGAGCTAAGGTCACACAGACCTCGCCCAATCACTCGTGGTAAGTCTTCAGGTGACTTCCGAACCTTCACAAACTCGGTCACTCGGCGATCCACAATTTCCTCTTGGATGCTCTAGACCATGACGCCTAACCGTCTGGAAGAAGCACAGTCTTCAAAGGTAACAAGCGTCGAATCCACGCAGGATCAATCTCTTCAGTGATGCTCAATCACTTTGGGTTTGTAGGTGTTTGGGATTGGGTTTTGGTTTTCCTCACTTGATGATTTTCTCTCAAAGTCCTCGGAGGATGGGATGCACTCAAATGACAAGTGTCAGTTTCTCTCGGAGCAGCCAACCAGCTAGTGGTTGTAGGGGGCGGCTATTTATAGCCTAGGGAGCAGCCCGACATGATAAGACATAAATGCCCTTCAATAATGTGACCATTAGGTGGGTAGATATTTTGGGACAGCTGGCATGTAGCACAGCAACGGTCGGAATTTTGAGTGTCTAATTCCTTAGGGCTATCATGTTCCTCACTGTGTAGGCAATCCGCACTGGCGAATTCCTAACTCCATAGTCAGAACAAATTCCTCAGAGACCAGAAGAACTTTGTCTCTGTCACGGAAGAAATTGACTCAGCTGTATGAGATTTCCAATGGCTTCACTCGAAGGGATTGGTAGGTGTAGGATTTTGAGTTGAGCATCACATGGAAATTTTTCCTTAGTATTTCCTCGACCCCCTTTAACAGTACAGTGTTTCCTATGACTCAAGAAAGAGAAAATGAAGCTACGAAAACAGAAGTCTTCACGCTTCATGTTCCTCGAATGATTGTCAAGTCTTCAAGGTCACACCAATTTCTTCACTTTCAAAGTCTTCAGAAAGTCTTCAGAAATCCAAAGACTTCAGTCGAAGAACTTCATTTTTAGGGGACGACTTTCTCTGTAAATATCAAACTCCTCATAGACTTATAGACCTGTGTACACTCACAACGCATCAGTCCTTTAACCTATAAGTCTTCAATACACCAAAGTCACTAAGGGGCACTAGATGCACTTACAATGATATGTTGGGTGAAGAAATGGATCGCACTAAAACCTTGACTAAAAATCTTTAGAGACTTCAGTCTAAATTTGACAACCTTCAAGGTCATCACAACACTCTCTTATCTGATCATGAGAAGCTTTCCTATAAATTTCTTCAAAGGAAGCAAGATCTTGAAAAGCTAAAAGTGAGTTATGAAGATCTTCAGAAGGAGCGTGATTCATTACTTGCTCAACAAATCAGCGCTACTCAGGAAGAATTTGTTCCTCCATGTTTGAAGTGCATTGAACGTGAATCTGCTAATTCTTCACCTGAAAGTTCAAATGCTTCTAATATTACAAATTCTTTAACTGTCTCTGCTATCACTAATTCCTCATCTGAGGACATTGCTAGTATCACTGACGATGCAGGGCTGAAGGAATTGTACATGACAGGCATGTACAAAAGCCTCAAAGGGCATCAGACTCTTTGTGATGTACTGAAAAAGCAGATCCTCAACAGGAACCCTAGGAAAGAGGGTATTGCCTTTGAGAGAAAACTCAATGCTGATGGTACATATTGGAAGCCTGAGCAGTACCCCAAAACCTCATGGGTTGCTGCAAAGGGACCTCCAGTTGATCCATCCAATCTATCTAGCTTTACATGTGAATCTCCTCATTCTTTTGATGAGTCATTGGACTCCAACTATAAACTGTTCAAAAATCAGAATGGTGAAGTATTTGCTAGATATGTTGGCACTAACTGCAGGAACGGTTCCCCTATGAAGAAAATTTGGGTTCCCAAAAGGTGCCTTGAAAGTCTTCAGGTGAATGTCCTCATGACACCACCAACGAAGAATAGGAACCCCAGATCAAATTCTTCATATGGATCCAAGTCCTCATACGGACCAAATTCCTCACATGGATCAAATTCCACAAAAGGATCAAAATCCTCATATGATTATCATCGTGCTAACCCCTCTGTCTCACAGGGAAGGGCTAAGGGCTATGAATATGAGCATTATTCTTCTAATCATTATGTTCATAAGTCCTCGGAGAATTTCTCTGCTTATTCTTATGCTTATCCTAACACCACTTATGTGAAACGAAGTGGACTGGCTTCTATGCCACCTATCTCATATGGTGCTTGCAGAGTGATGAGTTCTTTGCCACCCCTTCAGATGTGGGTGGTGAAGAAAAAGAACTAACCTCTTATGCAGGGTTAGGTCTCCAGACGTGCTTAAAATCGTCTGAAGAATTTGCTGGAGACCTGAAAATGCCTGAAAGGACGCAGGCTAATCATGATGAAATGAACTTTCATTTCACACGTCCTCATATTGCTTTAACTGTTCTATTGCTTGATGAAATCGATCTGATGAAATTGATGTCATATTCTTCACTGATGAAGTATATGAGATTGTAAGCTGCACTAATTCATCTGCAGGATGATCAACCCAAAGTAAATGAGTGGGTCCTCGATAGTGGATGTACAAATCACATGACTGGTGACAAGAATCTATTGATGGATGCTCCTTTAGCTCCATCACATCTGAAGCATATCATCTTCGCTGACAAAGGCAAAAGTCAGGTATTGGGTCTAGGTAAGGTTGCTATCTCAAAGGATCGGCACATGGACAAAGTCATGCTTGTCGAGTCCTTAGGATACAACCTCATGTCTGTCTCCATGCTTTGTGATCTTGATATGGTTGTTGTCTTTGGCAAATATCGTTGTGTTGTGGTCTTGGAAGCTGACAAATCCAAAGTCTTTGAAGGCTTTAGGAGAGGAGACTTGTATATTGTTGATTTTTCTACAGGACCACAACCAGCCGTATGCTTACTTGCAAAAGCTTCAGAAGGCTGGCTATGGCATCAACGACTTGGTCATGCTCGCATGAGGAATTTGCACACGCTTGCGAAGAAGAAGCATGTCATTGGCATTGAGAATGTCAAATTCCTCAAGGATCACTTGTGCGGAGCCTGTGAAGCTGGAAAGATGACCAAGGCCAAGCATCCGGCGAAGACTATCATGACTACCACTCGACCATTTGAATTGCCTCACATGGATCTCTTTGGTCCTAATCACTATTCTGCATTTGCAAATGAAGCATCTCTATATGGCTTTGTTATTGTTGATGATTACTCTCGTTACACATGGGTGCATATTGTCACTTACAAACATGAAGTGAAGGAAGTCTTCAAACGATTTTCCTCGAGGGCTTCAACCAACTTTGGTGTGAAGATCAAGCACATCAGAAGTGACAATGGAACTGAGTTCAAGAATTCTGGTCTTGATTACTATCTTGATGAACTTGGTATTACTCATGAGTTATCCGCTCCTTATACTCCTCAGCAGAATGGCGTCGTGGAGCGCAAGAACAGGACTCTTGTTGAGATGGCTTGCACCATGCTTGATGAGTACAAGACACCTCATCATTTCTGGATTGAGGCAATTGATACTGCTTGCCACATCATCAAAAGAGTATATCTTCACAAATTCTTCAAGAAGACTGCTTATGAACTCCTCACTGACAAGAAACCCAATGTGAGGTACTTCAAAGTCTTCGGTGCTAAATGTTGGATTAGAGATCCTTATCACAATTCTAAATTTGCACCGTAAGCACATGAGGGTTTTATGCTTGGTTACGGAAAGGACTCACACACCTACAAAGTCTTCAACAACGTTCTCCACAAGGTTGTTGAAACTGTAGATGTGCGGTTCGATGAAACTAATGGCTCGCAAAGAGAGCACCTACCTTCTGTGTTAGATGAACCAACACCTGAGGCATCTATCAAGTTCAAGGCTACTGAGGATGTCATTCCTACCGAAGAATCTGCTGGAGAATTCATTCCAGATCGTGAAGATCGTCGAGCTGGCGCACCTGAAGAAAATGGTGCCGAGGAAAATGCTCCTGAAGAAAATGAGGATCAAATTCCTCAAAGACAACCCGCTCATCCTCGCATTGCTAATGAAGTGCAAGTCGAGAAAATCATCGATGACATTGAAGCACCAGGTCCTCTCACACGCTCAAAAGCTTCACATTTTTCTAACTTTTGTGGGCACTTTGCTTTTGTCTCTATCACAGAGCCAACTAAGGTAGATGAAGCATTTCTGGAGCCTGAGTGGATTCAAGCTATGCAAGAAGAATTACATCAGTTCGACCTCAACAACGTCTGGGGACTTGTCAAACGTCCAGATCCTCGCAAGCACAACATCATTGGCACAGAATGGATCTACCGCAACAAGCAAGATGAAAATGGCCATGTGGTGAGGAATAAGGCACGGCTTGTAGCTCAAGGCTACACACAGGTTGAAGGAATAGATTTCGATGAAACTTTTGCACCTGTTGCTAGACTTGAGGCTATTCGCATATTACTTGCTTATGCTAACCATCATGATATTATCTTACAACAAATGGATGTGAAAACTGCATTCCTCAATGGTAAGCTTGAGGAAGAAGTATATGTTGCCCAACCCCCAGGTTTTGAAGATCCAAAGCATCCTGACAAAGTCTTCAGACTCAACAAGGCCCTGTATGGCCTCAAGCAGGCCCCTCGGGCGTGGTATGATTCTTTGAAGGAATTCCTCATGAAGAAAGGCTTCAAACCCGGTTCACTCGACCCAACTCTTTTCACTAAATCTTATGATGGTGAATTGTTTGTGTGCCAAATTTATGTTGATGATATCATTTTTGGCTATATTGACCAACGTTATAGTGATGAATTTGCCTATATGATGAGTGAAGAATATCAAATGTCTATGATGGGAGAATTGAATTTTTTTTTAGGTCTTCAAATTCGTCAATAGCGCAATGGCATATTCATATCTCAGGAGAAATACCTCAAGGATGTATTGAGGAAATTCGGCATGCAAGATTGCAAAGGGGTCAAAATTCCAATGCCCACAAATGGCCATCTGTGCACTGATGAAAATGGTATAGACTTCGATCAAAAGGTATACCGCTCCATGATTGGCTCGTTATTGTATCTATGTGCATCTAAGCCAGATATTATGCTTAGTGTTTGCATGTGTGCCCGATTTCAAGCTACACCGAAGGAATCACACCATAAGGCTATGAAACATATTCTTTGATATCTAGCTCACACACCAACACTTGGATTATGGTATCCCAAGGGCTCGGCTTTTGATCTCATTGGATATTCAGACTCTGACTATGCTGGTGATCGTGTGGACCGCAAGTCAACATCTGGCACATGCCATTTCCTCGGACGATCTTTGGTCTATTGGTCCTCGAAGAAACAGAACTGTGTATCACTCTCCACTGCAGAAGCTGAGTACATTGCTGCTGGATCGTGTTGTGCTCAATTACTACGGATGAAGCAAACACTCAAGGACTATGGCATCAACGTGAAGAATGTGCCTCTCTACTGCGACAATGAGAGCGCCATCAAGATTGCTCATAACCCAGTTCAGCACTCGAAGACCAAGCACATTCAGATTCATCATCATTTTCTTCGTGATCATGTGTTGAAGGGCGACATTTCTATTGAGCATGTGAAGACTGAAGAACAGCTAGCCGATATCTTCACTAAGCCCTTGGATGAGAAGAGATTTAGCAAAAGTTGCGGTGTGAGCTAAGTATCCTAGAATCTTTGAATGTTCTTTGAAAAGGACACTCATCCTAACACTTATGCAAAATTGATGACTTAGATATGCAACACACGAAGAAACGTTTTTCTTCAATCAATGAAGACTAACACTCTAAATGTGAAGAAATTAACGAAGAATTTGATTCTCAGAACCCTACGATAATTGTACCCGGGTTCTGAAATCATCATTCTTATACGGTGGGTCACGCCACCGCCAAAAGTTCAAAACCTTCAATTTGAGTTTTTTTTGAAATTCCTCAGTTGTTCAAATTCTTCAACTTTTCACTGTCTTCACTATTTCCGTCGTTTTTCTTCATTGGCTATATATATATAGAGAGAGTTTATGTCCTCTACAGCATTCACTTATTGCTAATTCTTCAAGTTGCTTTTTCTGCTAAGTGAATGTGATCGGACCCTTCCCCCTCTATGCTATACTCAACCCAATCTATTCACAAATTCTTCATGTGCGTTCTATTTGAAACTCGTTCAAAATCTTCATTGTGTCCTTGTCAGCTGAAGAAATTGCGAACGGAACTTTTAACTTATCTTATCTAAATTTTCGGCTTTGCCGCTCAAACCGTTCTGCATCCCACGATAACACTTATCTATTCACCCACGATCTCACACGATCGCCACCTCTCAGTACGTGGGTGACACATGTCAAGCTAATGAGAAGGGTCAGGGGCACGTTCGTCCAAATTCTTCGGGCGAACAGTTTTTCACCATGGCTATATATACCCCTCCCCTTCCTCACTTCACTTTTACTACGCTCGATCTCTCTCCCGCTCGAGCTTCTCAAACCCTAGCGCCGCCGCTACTTCATCATCGTCGGTGAGGAAGAGCTTCACTGCCTCGACCTCGTCGCCGTCGTACTCGCGCCGGCTGCGGATTTCTTCACTCCGCCGCCGCCGTAGCTGTCTTCCTCTGCCGAGTTAGGGCGTGGAAGATCTGAGCTGACGAACTTCACATCTACACTTCTCAGTTCGTCGCGTTCTTCATCTAGGATAATTAAAAGTTACTTTTACTACCCTCTTTGATTCGAATGTTTTCTTGAAAATCTTCAAAGGTGTTTATTCTTCAAATCTTCACACACTGAACACCTTACATGTCATCGGCTCTTGATTCGTTTCTCTAAGCAATGATTTTCTTCAAGATTCCTCAATTGTGTGGATCTTTGATCTATACAACTCTGGAACCTAAGACAAAGCATGCTTAGCGAAATTCCTCAAGACTCATCTGGTCAAATTCCTCAAACTTATATTTTTTTGAAAAACCTTCTGAGAACGCATATGACCTCTCCAAATTCCTCGCAACTATACTCTGTTCACAGGTACACATGTCCGCTGCTGAATCACTAGGTTCTCATCAACTTAACTCATTTGCAGCGTTCCTCGAAGAAAAGTTGCACACGTCTTCAGAAACTTCAGTTGTTCATATTCCTCAGCTGAAGAAAATGGCTGACGGTAAGAAGCCACAGAAGGGTGGAAAGAGGCCTGAGGTCAACACAGCATTTGAGATCCCTGATGATATTCATGTTGGATACTGCACATCCCCTGAGGAAGATAAAAATCAGCGCAAAGTGCGCATTCAAAAGATTGAGAGGAGATGGGCAAGAGAGTGGAGGGAGTATAGATATGTTACTCCCAAGTATATGAAGAAATTCGCTCTTAATCCTCCCTGCCCAAGACCTCCATTGGCACCTGGCCAACTAGCAGATCCCACCAACCTCAAGCGCGGTGAGGATTATCCTGATGAATGGGCAAAGCGCCGGGCCAAACTGGCCAAACAAGCAAAGGAAGCAGTGAGGAAATTTAATGAAGACTCTGCTGCTGCTGCTACCGCTGTTGAGGCCTCTGCTAGCAAGCCGAAGAAGGCCATGGCTAAGAAGCCTGCTCACAAGCCAATTGCTTCTCCCTCAATGCCCTCAGGGCCAAGTTCCTCAGCAATGCCCTCACGGCCAGATTCTTCAAAGCCCTCATGCCAATTCCTCAATCTGCTCCTCCTTCAACGTCTTCAGCTCCTCCGACAAAGTCTTCAGCTCCTCTGACTAATTCCTCTGCACATGTGCATCTCGCCTCGTGTCAAAGGACTACAGGCATCTCAATTGTCTCAGGAGCTTCTGCGAGTTCCTCAGCTGCACCAAATTCCTCAACTGGCCCCTCTCTGCTGAAGAAAAAGGCCACTGCTGGACGAAGCCTTCGACCAAGTCCTCACAAGAAGCAGGTCGCCTTTCAAGTGCCCTCTGATGATGATGAGGCTGATGATGAAGAACTTGCCAAAATCATCAGAGACAGGTAGGTCAGGGCCGCTAGAGCCAAAGGCAGCAATGTGCCAATGCTACTGGATCCGAAGTTGATCCTAGATTTCATCAATTTATGGCACAAGGACCCAAACACGCCTTTGCCGGAGATGAACCTCACTCCTGGTCAAAGTCATGTTTTGACTGCCTTCATTGAAGAAGAAAAGTGGAAATTTGAAGAAGGAAGAAGACTGAAGAAAGCGCAGTACAAGAAGCAGTGCTACCTAAAGGACAATGTCCTCACTCTTACCCCTGATCAACTCGTTGCTTTGCAAGCTGAGATCAAGCAACTAAGTGATGAATTCAATCGCTACTATGCTGACTGGAAGGGCGAGAAGGTCCGGTTCGTCAACCTGACGAAGACATTCACTTCAAGTGTTGCTGCTCCTGTGCACATTGAAGTCACTCCGGCTGAAGCATCTGCTCAGCCCTCTGAAGAACATGCCAGCACCGCTGATGACAATCAGGCTGCTGAAGAAACTGAAAGTACTAGGGCTGACGACTTCATTCCAGCCGCTGAAGAAGCTGCCAGGGCATCCACTAGTGGTGCGCATGAAGAAAATGAAGAAGTCAGGGCAACTGCATCAGTTGTGCCTGAAGAAATTCAACCAAATTCCTCCGCTCCTCCTGCGCCTACACCAACTCCGATCCTTCCATCTGCATCAAATGTGCAGAGCGTGCAGCTGTGAAGAAAAGGAAGGCATCAACTTCATCTGATTCTTCAGCTCCGAAGAAGATGAAGCCTTTAACCAGCTCGTTTGCAAATCCCATTGATGTTGTTCCGATCTCAACCATGCCATCAAAGGACCTTGTTTCTTATGATAAAGATTATGTGATCCCAAGTGGATCTGATGATGACATTCCCTTAGCTGCTTCGTCAGAGCAGATGGATGAAGAAATTAAAGTGGATGCTATCCCTTCAACACCAGTTGTTTCCTCGCCTATGCCTCAGTTCACTACTGAAGAGGCCGGCGTTGAAGAAATGGAAGATGAGGATGTGGACATTGGCTGTACCACACCTGTGCTGAATGATGACTTTTGGGAAAGTCAGGACCCCAACTCTCCGGTGTTCACTCCACTTCAAGCAATTCCTCAGTCCCCTGCTGCTACAGAAGTACAAATGGGATCTGAAGAACCTCATGCAACCCCATCTGTCCATGAAGAAATTCCAGCCACTAGTGCTGATGACAATGTAAATAAAGAATTGAAGACCCAGGCTGCCACTGAAGAAGAAGCTGAAATTCCTCAGCCTGTGGAACCTGAGATTGCGATTCCTGAGGTGATAATGCAATTGATTGATACTCCTCAGCCCAAGCCAAAGGATCCCTTCTCGAAGAAGCAGAAATTCAGGGCTGAAGATTTCTTCGGCGAGCACGTATTCTTCACTCACTATAGACCCTATGATTCTGCTCGTCTTAGAAGGAAGCGCTTCTGGACTGCCAGCCAGGCCAATTTCTATTCTTCACTGCTCTTCAATAAGGACAAAGTCTTCGACCACGAGCATATTCCTCATGTGGACATGGAATCACTGCCATGCTTCTCACCTGTCCTAAATGTGCTTCATGACACAGGCCTCCTCAACTTTTGCACAGACATAGTTGATTGGAACGAAGAGCTCATTCTTCAGTTTTACGCAACCCTGCACATCACAGGTGATGCTGATGATATCAACTCTTGGGTGTTGGACTGGATGACCGAAAACACTCACTATAAGGCACCGGCCTCTGAATTGCTTCACGCCCTGCCAATCAGTCCACCACCTGAAGGAGCTCGTTGCCTGTACCAAGAGCCTGAGTTGACTGCTCATTTTATGCAAGTACTCATGAAGCCTTTGAAGCCCGGTCAAGCCCCAAGGACCAAATTCCTCGTGAGGGAATTGCTCTATGTGCCAAGAACAGTCTATCGCATTCTGACGAAGACTATGAGTCCAATCAAAGGCCATGACTCAAATGATGAAGAAGTCGTTGGCATCATGAAGAATCTGCTGTTCAACATCATCCATGGCATTCCTGTCAATTATCACGATTTCTTCATGCGGACTCTAGCAAATGTTGCACTTTCTCTGTTTGAGCTGAAGCCTTATGCTCCTTGGACTATGAGATTCCTCAGGACAAGGTCTTCACTCAACTACAAAGCTGATTTTCAGAATCACCTCAGCTACTTGCCCCCGATTGAAGTCCTCAAGCAGACATATTCCTCAGCTGATGAGAAGGGCAAGGCACCAGCTGTTATCGATGAAGGTATTCGTCCATTGGATGGTCATTTCCGCAAAGCTGCATCTTATTCCACCAATGATGACTCTGCCACTCATGATTCTGCTGCCAATGCATCCAAGCCAAATCCTCAAGCCACTGCTCCTCGTGTGATGACTGACCGTGAGCTGCTTCTTAGTCTTCACCAGAAGGTGGATCGAAACCACAAATGGGTTAAGCATCATTTTGACTCTATTCTTCACAACATGACTTCTAGACATAATGCAGTGAAGAAAAACCATTACTACCTCCATGAAGTCTTCGATCGCACCTGGGCTATTCTGTCACATCTCTATGGTGAAGAAGATCTGAAGCAAATGGGTGTCAAAGAAGACTTTGACTGGTCTGCTCCTCCATCGAAGAAATACAAGAAGGTCAAGGTTCCTCCCTTGGTCGCCAGTTCATATTCTTCATCACGCGACACGGACGAGCATGAAGACTTGGACGACATTGCGGCCGGCCCTACATCGACAAACGACCCCACCAACATTGGCGCTCCTCCATCAACATGATATTCTTCAGGGGCGTTAGTCCTCATTTTCAACCCTTTTGGTCATTCGATGACAAAGGGGGAGAAACTTGAGTTAGTCTTCAAGCGGGTCTATCTTATATGGGTGTTTTTTAAGTTACAACTATCATTCTTTTGATGACTTTGCTGGATCGAGTTATAATCTTAAACTCTATGGTGACCTGATACTTTTGTTGAGTTCTTCTGCATGCTTATTCCTCATTAATGTCAATGCACGCATGCTGAATTACATCAGTCACCATATTTCATCATGCATTTCAAATTCTTCATATTATATGTCAAAAGCGTGTATGAATTACAAGATATAGGGGGAGATCTCCATGATTATACTCTTCAAATGTGCATTGCTTCAAAACCAAATTCCTCACTGTGCACATCTTCAGGGGGAGTTCTTCTATATCTTGCAATTCAAATTCCTCAATATCAGTATTTACACTTCATATGCTTATCCCCGTTGAAAACTTAACCTATATTGTCATCAATCACCAAAAAGGGGGAGATTGTAAGTGCATCTAGTGCTCCTTAGTGATTTTGGTGTATTGAAGACTTATAGTTTAAGGGACTGATGCGTTTGTGAGTGTACACAGGTCTATAAGTCTATGAGGAGTTGATAAGTCGACCCCTAAAAATGAAGTTCTTCAACTGAAGACTTCGGATTTCTGAAGACTTTGAAAGTGGAGAAATTGGTGTGACCTTGAAGACTTGGCAATCATTCGAGGAACATGAAGCGAGAAGACTTTTGTTTTCATAGTTTCATTTTCTCTTTCTTAAGTCATAGGAATACCGTACTGTTAAAGGGGGTCGAGGAAATATTAAGGAAAATTTTCCATGTGATGCTCAACTCAAAATCCTACACCTACCAATCCCTTCGAGTGAAGCCATTGGAAATCTCATACATTTCAGTCATATTCTTCAGTGACAGAGACGAAGTTCTTCTGGTCTCTGAGGAATTTGTTCTGACTGAGGAGTTAGGAATTCGCCTGTGCGGATTGCCTACACAGTGAGGAACATGATAGCCCTGAGGAATTAGACACTCAAAATTCCGACCGTTGCTGTGCTACGCGTCAGCTGTCCCAAAAATATCTACCCACCTAACGGTCATATCATTGAAGGGCATTTATGTCTTATCACGTCGGGCTGCTCCCTAGGCTATAAATAGCCGCCCCCTACAACCACTAGCTGGTTGGCTACTCCGAGAGAAACTGACACTTGTCATTTGAGAGCATCCCATCCTCCGAGGACTTTGAGCAAAAATCATCAAGTGAGGAAAAACCCAAACCCCAAACACCTACAAACCCAAAGTGATTGAGCATCACTGAAGAGATTGATCCTGCGTGGATCCGACGCTTGTTACCTTTGAAGACTGTGCATCTTCCACACGGTTAGGCGTCATGGTCTAGAGCATCCAAAAGGAAATTGTGGATCGCCGAGTGACCGAGTTTGTGAAGGTTTGGAAGTCACCTGAAGACTTACCACGAGTGATTGGGCGAGGTCTGTGTGACCTTAGCTCAAGGAGAATACGGTGAGGACTATGTGTCCGGGACTGGGTGTCCTTAGGTTTAAATACCTAGCCGCTCCAACCAGACGTACAACTGTCACAGCAGTTGGAACTGGTCTACCAAATCATTGTCTTCACCAAGCTTACTGGTTCTATTTCCTCAACTCTTTCATTTCCTCATTTCTATTGTTGTGTGCTTGTTCATATCTGTTTTGAAGACCTTGACTGAAGACTTTCCCTATTTCCTCAGTTCAATTTCTTCAGTCTGTTTGTCTTCATTCTGCTTTATCCTGTGTTTACGCTTTCTGTATTCTTTGCTTGTCTTCGTTTCAACATGATGACCATGCATGTACTCTGTTATGTTTACTTTTGAGTACTTATTCCGCTGCAAGTAGTTCTTCGCTTAGGAATTTCCTCACCCTGAAATTCCTCAGTGAAGAATTCATAAAAATCGCCTATTCACCCCCCTCTAGTCGATATAACGCACTTTTAGTGGCACTCGTTGCAAGCGGATGGCAGGCAAAGGTCAAGAAAGATATGGAATGGAGGGGGGTTGGAAAAGAACAGTGTTGTCGCAAAGAGCGTGGTTTTTGTGACAAGCGTGGAAGTCGCGATGACAAAGGGTGGGGATACCATGAATCCGAACCGCTTGGTGGATGAGAAGCTGCCTGATTTTGAGAATTTCAAACTGAAAGGCTGCCATGCGTATATGAAGGTGAGGGTTGTGAGTTGTGACAATGGTGAAGCCGAAGGGGAATCTGCACACAATCTGGGCGCGGGTAGATAGAGTCCCAAAAGAGATGAGACACTACAAGAGGATACATGAGATTGGATCTTTCCTTGGGGTAGTTTACACAGTGAATAACCATTGTTGGAGAACCTCAATTTTGTCAGGTTCAAAGTGAATGCTAAAAATGTCAACAAAATTCCACCTATGCTGGAGTCGGGAGTGAAACCTTAAATATATGGCATCCGTTTTTCAATGGAGTCAATTGTTGAGCATGGTACTCTAAATCAGAATATATGTGGGTCACTGATAATCCTAAGCACTAAACAGAGAGTACAAAAAGTGCACAAGGCAGAGAGAAGCAATGAGCGTGTAAGGGAAAGATTCTATCACTGATGATTTCCTATCATTTATTTTAAACGAGATGGAAACTATGGTTATGCCTAAGCTGGAGAGTGTTGCTCTGAAAATTGCTATTTTTTCAACACTCTCAGGCTGAGAAAGATCAAAGTCATGGGGCATAAGATCCAGGAAGCAGAGAACTTGACAGTGTTGGATAGGCTTGCTGACGAGGAAAAGGATATGGAAGAAGAAACTGATGGAGATAAAGGAGGCATGACGAGACGATGATGAACAATGAACAATTTTTGAAGGGAGTCAAGAAGTAGGGCGAAAGTCTGTTTCGAGAGAAGGGAGTACATTTTTCACAAGAAGAGGAATTGGTAGAACCCTACTGAACTGATGCGCTAGCCAAGTTTCTCAAAAGTCCGAATTGATGGAGGGAGGCGGGCAATATATTTCAATACTCCCAATCAACTCAAACGTCTAATATTGAATTCAAGCTCCAACCAACTCATCCAAAAGTCAGAAACTGATGAAAGGACTAGGCAACGTATTTTAACACTCCCCCTCACGTCTAGGCCGTGGAAGCACAGGAAGACCTTAGACGTATGATTGAGATTAGATCGCATTTATTTTTATATTAGATAATGCGTTTGCCAGGATATGATCCCGAGACCTTGTGGCTCCGATACCATATTGAACTGATGAGCTAGACAAGTTGCTCCAAAAGTCCGAATTGATGAAGGAAGACAACGTATTTTAACATCCCCCCTTCATGTCTAGGTTGTGCCCGTACAAGAAGACCTTAGAAGTGGGATAGAATTAGATCAGGTTTCTCAAAAGTCTGAACTGATGGAGGGAGACGGACAATACTCAAGACCTTTTAGCTCGGATACCATATTGAACTGATGGAAAGGACTAGGCAATGTGTTTTAACAATATCTTTGAAAAATCTGCTGTGAGGGTTATTGGGAATGGATGGACCTAAGACCTTACAATAACCCAAGCATCAAGTCGCTACATAAGATGGGTGAATGGATCACCTTTGGCCACTCAGTTACCTAGACTGTATAATGCTACCTTTTCCAAGTTGGTGACTGTAAAGAGTGTAAAAGAGGATGGCTGGGGTTACATCGGGTTTAAGAGAATTTCATGGGGTGAAAGTGAAACTGTTCTACAATGCACAGACTTGAAGTGGTTGATAGGTGAGATTGAGTTGACTAAAGAAACAGATATAGGTAAATGGAGGATTGGCAATCAAAACAAGTTCACAGTTAGGGATTTGTACATGCAGCTTAGATCAGTGGAGATTTTGAGTTATAGATTCATTTGGAAATTGAAAATTTCTCTTAATATCAAGATCTCTTATGGTTGATGCTAAAAATAGTATTCTAACCAAGGATAAACTACTTATGGGAGGATGGAGAGGAAATGATCAATGGTGTTTCTGTTGATACAAAAACTGTTAATCACCTGATGTTTTTTTGCTGTTTAGATAAGTTGATATAGCAAGTGAACCTTTGTGGCTTTGACCTCGTTAGACCCCCTAAAAATATTGAGGATCTAATTGGTGGGTGGATTGATACATTTCCAGTGTCCCAGCGCAAACTGGTACTTTGTGGGGGAGCAGCAATATGTTGGACAATTTGGAGACTAGAAACACAGCTTTCTTCAAACAGAAATAACCTAGTGATCTAGCTACAGTGATTTTCAGCCTAAGCAACAACCTTGATGCTTGGGCTATTTTGTAAAAATAACAAGATCGAAGAGATCTTGAAGATGGGGTACTGACGGTAAAGCTGGGGGTCGAAGAAGCTTACGCGAGAATACATGGGTAGGCGCTGATGGTTGACGGGTTAACAAACTAATGGAATTGCTTGATTCTGATAATTGGTTTGGGCTGTTGGTTCCTGTGTTCCTGGCTCTGTAACAAGTAGTTGTTTTTTAAGCTGTAAAAAAGAGTTTGTTTTGCGAACTGCTTTATGCTGCTTTGTTTTGTTTTTGCTTTTACAGCTGTAGCTATGTGGTCTGGGCGGTTTCCCTGATGGAAATCGACGAGAGAGGCCGTTGTTTCGGAAAAAAATATCAGTGGGAACACATACTAAGGCCCCGTTCGGTCTACAGGAATTTTCATAGGTCAGGTTTCCTTCAGAAAAATAACCTGTGATGTGTTCGGTTTGAAGGAATGTCCTCACTTGTTCCGCAGGAAACTTTACCTAGCCTGTACTTTTCACGGGAAAGAAAAAAAATCTACTGCGACCCAATGTTCGGGTGGAAGCCCGATGCAAGCTGTCAGTTGGACGTATTAAAAAATACTTGCATGTGAGTGTTAAGAAATTATCTTCATACAATTGAAGACGGGGGCTCGGAAGGCGGCGCAGGCGCGTTTCCTGGTGGTCGAACTCTTCCTGTCCGTATTGCTTGTGAATTCCAGGCAATTGATCGATCATATGAAGAAAGTTTGGAAGATGCGTGGAGAGTTGGGTGACCATGAACTGGTCGCAATGGAAGGGCAAAAATTCGTCCTTGAATTCTCCAAGGATGGTGACTGGCAACACGTCATCAAGGGAGGCCCGTGGCAGTACAGGGAAGCACTACTAGGGAAAACCTTATACACAGAAGTTTATCAGTAGCGCGGTTTAAAAGTAGGCGCTACTGCTAATTAGTAGTAGCGAGGGGTATAAAAACCGCGCTACTACTAAGTTGATAATAGTAGCGAGGGGTATAAACCCGCGCTGCTACTAAGTGGTCTCCAACAATGCCCCGGTGATAGGCCATAGTAGTAGCGAGGGTTATAAACCGGCACTACTACTAAGTAAGTAGTTGTAGGGCAGGTAAGACCCCCCGCTACTACTAAGCGTGTCCACCCCGGCCCGATCCACACTCCCACCTCACCACTCTCTCATCCCTAAAAAAATACTCTCTCACGAACTCACATGTTCCTCGGTCCACCCCACCCCGGCTCTTCTCCCCACGATCTCCTCGCCGCCTCCACCACCCACGCCGGCCGGTTCCGGCGAGCATCGGTCGCGCGCAATACTCCCCGAAGCTCCGCCCCTCCCTCCCCTCCGTCCAGATCCAACATGGCTGCAGTTCCTACACGGCCACCCTCTTCTCCACCGCGCTCTCGCACCACTTCATCCCGCTCCTCCCCCGCCAGGCCCGCCGCCGCCGCCTCCTTTGCATGCGGCCCGCTGCGCGCCGTGTCCGCACTGCTGGCGCCGCGGAGGCGGCTCCTGCTGCCCGTGGCCGTGGGGGACGCCGAGGGGGAGCAGAGCGAGGGCGAGGCCGAGTACTCCGAGCACCTCAAGGTCTTCGTCGGATACTAGTAGTCGTTACGTCCAAGGGATGTGGCTCCGTTCAAGATTCCGGCGTCAGTTGCGTGCTGGTTGGGGGTCCATCGCCAAGGTGAAGGGGAGATTTACTTGCTCATCCGCTCTTTGATTCGTTTCCCGGTCTTCATTTCGTCTCTTCAAAACTGCAGGCTAGGTGTTTGTGGAATTGCCTGCCTCCTTTGCAACTGCAACGGCAGCGCCAGCAAAGTAAGGAACGCTAAGGCTAGGCAGAACAAGGAAAGGGAAGGATGACCATGCTGTGGGGGCTGGCGGCGTACATGGTGGACATGGTGTGGGCGGTGCTCGCCGGGTGGGTGTCGGCATGCCTGCTGGTCGCCAACGAGATCGCCCGCGGCATGCGGGCCGGGGAGATTGGCCCCTTCGTCGTGGGGTGAATCTCAGTTCGGGAATCCTCCCTTCTGACTCCTTCATGCAGGTGCTCTGCTCTGAACCTTCTGCTCTAGTTTCTTTGCTAGTAAATTGATGAACATGGGGATACATTTTTTGCTTACCCTATCTGATCTGTATCCTGAAATACACGTCGGCTATGTGTTAATTGGCTTTGAGATTTGTGTTTGCCAAATATATTTGAGTACCTAACAAGAGGCTAATGAGAGACTTTATACAGAGTAGTTTTATCTACATCAGTTATCGTGTATTAGGGAGAACTGATACATTTTTCCAAGTCATTTCTGTCATGATTAGGATAGAGACTTCAGAGTCGGGACGTTTTGTTTTAGTGTAGTGTCAGGTTGTCCAAGGGATTTGGAATTGTTGCTGTGTAGATTGTGTCCTCCAGGATAGGATAAGGTACTGTAAATTTTTCTCGGCATGAAGTAAGTTGGAGTTTGTTCAGTACTTCAGAGGCCTCGTAAATCACTACAACAAGTGAATGCTCAATTGTACCAGAGCTGCGCATGGACGTGGAGTTGTTATACTGGTATAGGTTATTTTTCTTCTGGATAAGATAAGATGTTGTAAAATAGTCTCGGCTTGAACTAAGTTCAAATTGGTTCAGTAAATCACTACGCAAATGAATGCTCCATTGCAGCAGAGCTGCACATGGACGTGGAGTTGTTATACAATGGATAACCAAGTATTCTGCTAGGGTTAAATTTAATTAAGAATGCTGTTCTGCACTTTTGCTTATTTTACGATCCTCCTTTTGCCCATTTTATTTCCTTAGGCAATGTACTCTGATTCAGCCAGGACATCACACGACCGTGCTCTGTTTCTTCTGAGGTCCAGCCTGATTCGAGCTTCCTGGACAGCCACAAGGCATGCCTTGGCCGCCATTGAGCAGAATGCCGCTGGTGGCCAGCGGCGACAAAGTGCCGTCTCAGCGGACAAGGGAGTATCAAGCGAGACATCATCATCATCAAGCGAGCATGGGAGTTTTTCCTGCAAGCAAGTATCTCATTATCCTTACCTTCATCTGAACCACACTTGCATTTTTAAATCTTTGGAGATGGCGTAGGATAAGGCCCAGATGAACGCTTGTGGAAATATTACAGCCCCACTGTTAGGAGTACAAGTTTAGTCCTGACAGACTGGGCGTAAGTGGATTGGTTTGCCTTTTGATTAGTATAAGTAGATGGTAGCAGACCTGGACAAATAACATTGGATCTTAATATCTCATGACATTGAGTAGAGGACAAGAGATCGGATGAGTCTTGTTGTCACATGTGGTTCGGATGGTCAAAGTAGATGATAGTTGGATCCGAGCACCCAATCAGTGATGCTCTGCCGCCCGATTTAAAATGGTCATATAGAGTCATATTTTGCTCTAAGTATTGTTATAATTCTTGAGTTGTAAATCAATAAAAGTGTGATGATCTTCATTATTAGAGCATTGTCCCAAGTAAGGAAAGGATGATGAAGACTATGATTCCCCCACAAGTCGGGATGAGACTTCGGACTTTACAAAAATAAAAAAGGCCAAAGAAGCCCACGAAAAAAGGAAAAAAAGAAAGAGAAAAAAAAAGGAAAAAAGAAAAAAAGGGAAAAAAGAAAGAAAGAAAGAAAAATGAGAGAAAAGAGAGAAGGGGCAATGCTACTATCCTTTTTACTACACTTGTGCTTCAAAGCAGCACTATGATCTTCATAATAGAGAGTCTCCTATGTTGTCACTTTCATATACTAGTGAGAATTTTTCATTATAAAACTTGGCTTGTATATTCCAATGATGGGTTCCTCAAAATGCCCTAGGTCTTCGTGAGCAAGCAAGTTGGATGCACACCCACTTAGTTTCTTTTGTTGAGCTTTCATACATTTATAGCTCTAGTGCATCCGTTGCATGGCAATCCCTACTCACTCACATTGATATCTATAAACGGGCATCTCCATAGCTCGTTGATATGCCTAGTTGATGTGAGACTATCTTCTCTCTTTTTGTCTTCTGCACAACCACCATTCTATTCCACATGTAGTGCTATGTTCATGGCTCACGCTCATGTATTGCGTGAAAGTTGAAAAAGGTTTGAGATTACTAAAGTATGAAACAATTGCTTAGCTTGTCATCAGGGTTGTGCATAGTTAAATACTTTGTGTGATCAAGATAGAGCATAGCCAGACTATATGATTTTGTAGGGATAACTTTCTTTAGCCATGTTATTTTGAGAAGACATGATTGCTTTATTAGTATGCTTGAAGTATTATTATTTCTTATGTCAATATGAACTTTTATTTTGAATCATTTGGATCTGAACATTCATGCCACAATAAAGAAACTACATTGAGAATTATGCTAGGTAGCATTCCACATCAAAAATTCTGTTTTTATCATTTACCTACTTGAGGACTAGCAGGAATTAAGCTTGGGGATGCTTGATACGTCTTCAACGTATCTATAATTTTTGATTGTTCCATGCTATTATATTACCCGTTTTGGATGTTTATGGGCTTTACACTTTTATATCATTTTTTGGACTAACCTACTAGCGGAGGCCCAACCCGAATTGCTGTTTTTTTTGCCTATTTCAGTGTTTCAAAGAAAAGGAATATCAAACGAAGTCCAAACGGAATGAAACCTTCGGAAGCGATCTTTTTGGAACGTGATCCAGAGGACTTGGAGTGGAAGTCAAGAAACAAACGAGGCGGCCACGAGGGTGGAGGGCGCGCCCCCCTGTCTCGTGGGCCCCTCGAGCGTCCACCGACCTACTTCTTCCTCCTATATATACCCATGTACCCCGAAAACATCAGACGCGACCACGAAAAACTATTTCCACCGCCGTAACCTTTTGTATCCGCGAGATCCCATCTTGGAGCCTTCGCCGGCGCTCCGCCGGAGGGGGAATCGATCATGGAGGGCTTCTACATCAACACCATAGAGTAGTTTACCGATGAGTTGTGAGTAGTTTACCACAGACCTTCGAGTCCATAGTTATTAGCTAGATGGCTTCTTCTCTCTCTTTGAATCTCAATACAAAGTTCTCCTCGATCTTCTTGGAGATCTATTTGATGTAACTCTTTTTGCGGTGTGTTTGTTGAGATCCGATAAATTGTGGGTTTATGATCAAGTTTATCTATGAGAAATATTTGAATCTCCTCTGAATTCTTTTATGTGTGATCAAGTTATCTTTGCAAGTCTCTTCGAATTATCAATTTGGTTTGGCCTACTAGATTGATCTTTCTTGCAATGGGAGAACTGCTTAGCTTTGGGTTCAATCTTGCGGTGTCCTTTCCTAGTGACAGCAGGGGCAGCAAGGCACGTATTGTATTGTTGCCATCGAGGATAAAAAGATGGGGTTTATATCATATTGCATGAGTTTATCCCTCTACATCATGTCATCTTTCTTAATGCGTTACTCTGTTCTTTATGAACTTAATACTCTAGATGCATGCTGGATAGCAGTCGATGTGTGGAGTAATAGTAGTAGATGCAGAATCGTTTCGATCTACTTGTCACGGACATGATGCCTATATACATGATCATGCCTAGATAATCTCATAATTATTCGCTTTTCTATCAATTGCTCGACAGTAATTTGTTGACCCACCGTAATACTTATGCTATCTTGAGAGAAGCCACTAGTGAAACCTATGGCCCCCGGGTCTATCTTTTATCATATAAGTTTTCAATCTACTTTTATTTGCATCTTTTACTTTTTCAATCTATATCATAAAAATACCAAAAATATTATCTTATCATATTATCTCTATCAGATCTCACTTTCGCAAGTGGCCGTGAAGGGATTGACAACCCCTTTATTGCGTTGGTTGCGAGTTCTTGATTGTTTGTGTAGGTGCGTGGGACTTTTGAGGAGCCTCCTACTGGATTGATACCTTGGTTCTCAAAAACTAAGGGAAATAGTTATGCTACTGTGCTGCATCACCCTTTCCTCTTCAAGGAAAACCAACGCAAGCTCAAGACGTAGCAGTCAACAAAAGTAATATTAGGACACCCAAACCCCCTGAGCAAATTAAAGTTGAACCTAGTATTGCTATGGTTAAATATATCTTGGCTGATAATATTGAAGGGCATGTTATTTACTTCTGCAATGAAGCTGCTAGAATTGCTAGAGCTGATGCTAAAAATAAACATAGACCTGTTGTAGGCATGCGTGTTATTTCTATTAAAATAGGAGATCATTGTTATCATGGCTTATGTGATATGGGTGCTAGTGCAAGTGCAATACCTCATTCCTTATACAAAGAAATTATGCATGATATTGCACCTGCTGAGTTAGAGGAAATTGATGTCACAATTAAGCTTTCCAATAGAGATATTATTTCACCAGTCGGGATTGTTAGAGATGTTGAAGTCTTGTGTGGGAAAGTTAAATATCCTACTGATTTTCTTGTTCTTGGTTCCCCACAAGATGACTTTTGTCCCATTATATTTGGTAGACCCTTCTTGAATACTGTTAATGCTAGGATAGATTGCAAAAAGGATGTTACTATTATTGGTTTGGGTGATATGTCTCATGAGTTTAATTTTGGTAAATTTCGTAGACAACCCCATGATAAAGAAATGTCTAGTAAAGATGAGATTATTGGTCTTGCTTCTATTGCCGTGCCCCCTAATGATCCTTTAGAACAATATTTGCTCGACCATGAAAATGATATGTTTATGAATGAAAGAAGGGAAATAGATGAAGTATTCTTTAATCAGGGGCCTATTTTGAAACACAACTTGCCTGTTGAAATCCTAGGGGATCCTCCTCCACCCAAGGGTGATCCCGGGTTTGAGCTTAAACCATAACCTGATACTCGTAAATATTCTTATCTTGATGAAAAGAAGATATATCCTGTTATTATTAGTGCTAACCTTTTAGAGCATGAAGAAAAGAAATTATTGAAAACTCTAAAGAAGCACCGTGCTGCTATTGGATATACTCTTGATGATCTTAAGGGCATTAGTCCCACTCTATGCCAACACAAAATAAAATTGAAGAAAGATGCTAAACCGGTTGTTGATCACCAACGGCGATTAAATCCTAAGATGAAAGAAGTGGTAAGAAAAGAAATACTAAAGCTTTTGGAGGCAGGTATAATTTATCTCGTTGCTGATAGTCAGTGGGTAAGTCATGTCCATTGTGTCCCTAAGAAGGGAGGTATTACTGTTGTTCCTAATGATAAAGATGAATTGATCCCGCAAAGAATTGTTACAGGTTATAGAATGGTAATTGATTTCCGCAAACTAAATAAAGCTACAAAAAAGGATAATTACCCTTTACCTTTTATTGATCAAATGCTAGAAAGATTATCCAAACATACACATTTTTGCTTTCTAGATGGTTATTCTGGTTTCTCTCAAATACCTGTGTCAAAAGAGGATCAAGAAAAGACCACTTTTACTTGCCCTTTCGGTACTTTTGCTTATAGACCTATGCCTTTTGGTTTATGTAATGCACCTGCTACCTTTCAAAGATGCATGATGGCTATATTCTCTGACTTTTGTGAAAAGACTGTTGAGGTTTTCATGGATGACTTCTCTGTCTATGGATCTTCTTTTGATGATTGCTTAAGCAACCTTGATCGAGTTTTGCAGAGATGTGAAGAAACTAATCTTGTCTTGAACTAGGAGAAGTGCCACTTTATGGTTAATGAAGGTATTGTCTTGGGGCATAAAATTTGTGAAAGAGGTATTGAAGTTGATAAAGCTAAAGTTGATGCTATTGAAAAGATAATGTGTCCCAAGGACATTAAAGGTATAGGAAGTTTCCTTGGTCATGCCGGTTTTTATAGGAGGATCATTAAGGACTTCTCAAAAATTTCTAGGCCTCTGACTAATCTCTTACAAAAAGATATTCCTTTTGTCTTTGATGATGATTGTGTAGAAGCATTCAAAATACTTAAGAAAGCTTTGATTTCTGCAGCTATTGTTCAGCCACCTGATTGGAATTTACCCTTTGAAATTATGTGTGATGCTAGTGATTATGCCGTAGGTGCTGTTTTAGGGAAAAGAGTTGATAAGAAATTAAATGTTATCCAATATGCTAGTAAAACTCTAGACAGTGCCTAGAGAAATTATGCTACTACTGAAAAAGAATTTTTAGTAGTTGTATTTGCTTGTGATAAGTTCAGACCTTACATTGTTGACTCTAAAGTAACTATTCACACTGATCATGCTGCTATTAAATATCTTATGGAAAAGAAAGATGCTAAACCTAGACTTATTAGATGGGTTCTCTTACTACAAGAATTTGATTTGCATATTATTGATAGAAAGGGAGCTAAGAACCCCGTTGCAGACAACTTGTCTAGGTTAGAGAATGTTCTTGATGACCCACTACCTATTGATGATAGCTTTCCTGATGAACAATTAGCTATCATAAATGCTTCTCGTACTGCTCCATGGTATGCTTATTATGCTAATTACATCGTTGCTAAATTTATACCACCTAGTTTCACATACCAGCAAAAGAAAAAGTTTTTCTATGATTTAAGACATTACTTCTGGGATGACCCACACCTTTATAAAGAAGGAGTAGATGGTGTTATTAGACGTTGTGTACCTGAGCATGAACAGGAACATATCCTACGCAAGTGTCACTCCGAAGCTTATGGAGGACACCACGCTGGAGATAGAACTGCACATAAGGTATTGCAATCCGTTTTTTATCGGCCTACCCTCTTCAAGGATGCCCGTAAGTTTGTCTTGTCTTGCGATGAATGTCAAAGAATTGGTAATATTAATTGTCAGGGAAATGACACCTATGGGATCACTGGAATCCCTTCTATGGTTGGCGGGCGCAGGGTTGGGAGAAGAGCAGGTCTAACAGGAAGCACACGGATCGTTTACCAAGGTTCGGGCTGCGAGGATGCGTAATACCCTAGTCCTGCTTTGGTGGGTGTATTGAGTGTTCTTGAGCTAGCTATGGGGTGTAACTTGCCCAAAAGAGCCGAATACCTCTCCTGGTCGCCTCGGGCCTCCTTTTATAGGCAAAAGGGGTTGCCACAGTGGCACACAGGAGGTGGAAAGGTCTACAGCGCGCGAGCTTATCGCCCGGCGTTACAGGACAAAGCGCATTAAATGTGCTACTTAGGTGTCCATTAGCTTTATTGGGACGGGGACGAGGCCCGTCCCGTCCGTCGCCGCTCCGCTTCGCTTTGACACGCGCCCAGGCCAGCGACGCGTGCGGTGCCATGTAGGCAGGCAGGCAGCTGAGGTGGCGCGGTGGCAGGGCCTTCACGAAGATATGCATGCCATCACGCAGGTGCTTGCCGAGTTGGTGTAGAGGCCGCCCGTCGCCACGCAGGTGCCTGCCCAGCTGGTTGAGCTAGCAGCTGCTTGGGGACGGCGGTGGATTCTTGGCTGGTGCGGGCCTGGCAGTGGCCCCGCTGATGTCCTCGGCAAGGGCCTTGCCGGGGGCCTGGCAAGGGTCTTGTCGTGGTGTCGCAGTCATCCCTGGCAAGGCGCTTGCCGGGGGTCTTGTGGATCTCCTCGGCTAGGATCCCGCCAAGGGTCGCTGTCTTCTGGTCCTCATCTGATCTTGTGTGTTTATGATCTTGACAAAGATCTGCATGCCACCTCAGAGGTGCCTCCCGAGCCTTGGTTCCAACGTAGTCGTTGGCGGCGTTTGGAACTCTTGGGCTCGAGGGTGGCTCACTCTACTGGTACTGGGCAAGTTCCCCCAGCAAGGCTCTTGCCGGGGCCGCGGAGGCCGCCCCGGCAAGGGCCTTGCCAGGGGAGTCCACCTCGCCCCTTTGCTCTCCTGTGTTTCTGGTCTTGGCGTTGCCCCGGTTGCCTTGCGCTTCGGCTTCTCTCCGGCTTCCCTCTTCTGCCCTGCTAGGTGTGTCCGTGGCGCGCGGCTCTGACTGCCCGTGCACAAGTAAAGGGGTCAAAAGGAGAGCCCCTACTTTTGTACACCGACAGGAGCCCCAGGGCCTGGGCCACACCTAAGCGCGACGCGTTGTTGAGCCAGGCCCAGAACGGTGCGCGGGCGGGTGGGGCGGATTTCATCGTAGTAACCGTTTCGTCCGCTGCGCTTCCCCACGACCCGCGTTGAACGCGCGACATGGAGGATCGCGCGTGACATGGGGGTCGTGCGTGGGGCGGTTCCTGCACGCTTGTGTCACATCGCAGTTAATGGGAAAAGAGGCGGCCCGCGCCTTCCCCGTAAAAAGGAATAACTGCGGGCGCGCTGCTCATTTACCACTGCATCTTCTCCAATCTCGGAACTGCCGTCCCCTTCTCCTTCCTTCCCAAGCTTTTGCCTTTGCTCGCCGCCACTGTGTCTTCGCTGTCTTCTGTCCCTTGCTCCCCGCAGCCGCCATGGCACCCAAGACTAGCAGAGGCAAGGGAGTGGCCAAGGACGCCGGGACGAGCGAGCCACCGGAGAGCAAGTTGGCGGCGCGGCGGACGCAGCTCGCCTACTTCCCCTCGACGGTCGACGTGTTCGAGCTCCGGGACTGCTTCAAGCCCCTATGGGGGTGCAAGACGGGGGGGGGGGGGGGAGACAACGGAGCATCCAGCCACGCGTATCATCCCCGCCAATTGCACCGAGGCCACCCCGAATCGGTACCCGTTCTTCGTCGATTACTTTTCTTGCGGCTTTTGCCCCCTTTCTCCGATTTCTTCAACGATATCATGCACACATTTGGCTTCCACCTTCTGGATTTTACTCCAAACGCCGTGGCATGCATGGCTCTGTTCGCCCACCTCCGTGAGGGCTTCGCCGGAGTTCTTCCCAACACGGCGCTCTTCCGACATTATTTTTACCCTCGCATCCAGAAGGGGGCGCCATTTCTGGCTGCGTCACCTGGATCCCAAGGTCCCAAGGGACGTACCCAGAGGGTGCCCAGAAGGAGAGGTGGGAAGAATGGCGGGGCCAGTGGTGCTGGATCGAGGACGACGATCTACAAGAGTTCTGCCGGGTCCGCCAGGCGCCGCCGGTCCGCAGGAACAACTGGGGCGACGTCAACGCCCAGGACGACAAGGTCGACATCGCCACCACTAGGATTCTCCGCCTCACCGCTGCCGGGCTTACCCTGGATATGATTGGGGCAGATTTCCTCCGCCGCCGAATCGCCCCTTTGCACAACAAGGGGAGGCCGGCCTGGCTTTTCCAGAACGCGGTTGACATCATGAGGCTCTGCCCCGGCCTCAATCACAACTTCACGGTGATGTGGCACGCTCACTTTTCCCAGCGGATCTTTCAGCTCGACGTGAACCGTGAAGGCTGGGCCGAGAGGTCCGGCAAGGCTGCGAAGGCCGGCAAGGTCGTCAAGGGGCCCTTGTTTGGGTTGCCGGCAGGGGTGGTCCCTCTGAGCAACAGCTCGCGCCGGACCGACATCATCGCCATCATGCCGGACTGCAACGCGCACAGTCCTGTCCAAAATTGGGCCCCGCCACCGGAGGAGCAGGTGCAGGAGTTCTTTGATGGCTTGGCGGAGATATACGTCCGCAAGGAGCCACTGCTTATCCAGGACACCACTAAGGCAGAGCTGGATTATATCGTCGCCAGGGCGGTGGAGGCGGAGCTTGTCAGGGAGGCCGACAGTGCTGGCGGCGTAGAGGACGAGGCCGTAGTGGCCGCGGAGGAGAAGGAGCTTACCCAGTGGGCGGAGTCCACTGGGGATGCCAGCCGCGCCGGCACCGGGGCCCCTCTTGTCGAAGATGTGGTCGACGAGTCGTCGTCGTCGGAGGCCGAGGCTGTCGATCCTCCGGACACGGGGAGAGGGCGAGTCCTGTGGCGGGCCACCTCCGGCGAGCCGGTTCGGCCCGGCAGGGTCGTGCAGCCCTGGCAAGCTCAGGAGGCGTCCGCGCGCCAAACGAGGGCCGCGGCTGCGAAGAAATCAATGAAGGCTGCGGTGGCGAAGGAGAAAGCATCTGCCTCTCCTTCATCCAAGCGCACCCAGACTCCGCCCTCCTCCCCTCCCCCGGCAGACGTCGACGCGGAGGTCACCTTTGACTTCGGGTCCCTCAGCCCAAGGAGGAAGAGGAAAGCAGCAGAGGAGGTGGAGGACGAGTAAGTATCTTGTCCCTTTCTGTCATCTCCGTATCCTCGGATCGTGCCACTTATCTTGATTCATTTTCACTTTTGCAGGGATGCGGAGACACTGGCCCAGAGGGTGAAGAGGGACAGGGCTTCGGCGAGTGGCCAGCCCCCGGCAGGGACTTCCGGTACACCGCTAGTGGTGTTGAGCAGCCCGGATAGCAGCCCCCGGCACAGCCCTCAGCATAAGTTCACTCACCCCTCGTCGACGTGTGTTGGGGGCACGATCTCTTGGTGCTGACCTTGCCGTGGTTGCAGGAGGAGGACAGTAGTAGGAGGAGCCACAGAGGGCTACCCCCAACACGCCGCCCCCATCAACCACGCCGCCCCGGGGGGCATCCCCGGCGCTGGTGGCTTCACCTCGGCACCAAATGTTGGCGGGGAGGGGACCTCTGCTTCTCAGCCCGGCACGGGTAAGTCACTCGCCTTCCATCCCTGTTCTTTTTCTTTCCTTTCTAAATCTTGGCCTTGGCTTTGCCTCATCCCCTTCTCGTTATCCAGATCCCCCCTCGGCGGACCCAGAGGAAATAGACACCGTCATCGGGTACGTTGCCAAGGCTGCCGAGGCGGAGGCCGAGAAGATCGCTGCCGAGGAGGCCACCAAGGGCGCTGCCGAGGACGCCGCCAAGGGGCCTGCCGGGGTGCCCGGTAAGGCTGCTTCCGAGGAGGCCGACAAGGGGTCTGACGGGGAGGCTGGCAAGTCCGCTGCCGAGGAGGAGCTGGTCGATGACCAGCCTTCCTCCTTGCTACGTCTTGAGCTTGCGTTGGTTTTCCTTGAAGAGGAAAGGGTGATGCAGCAATAGTAGCGTAAGTATTTCCCTCAGTTTTTGAGAACCAAGGTATCAATCCAGTAGGAGGCTCCTCAAAAGTCCCACGCACCTACACAAACAAACAAGAACTCGCAACCAACGCATTAAAGGGGTTGTCAATCCCTTCACGACCACTTGCGAAAGTGAGATCTGATAGAGATAATATGATAAGATAAATATATTTTTGGTATTTTATAATACGGATTTGAAAATTAAAGATGCAAATAAAAGTAGATGGCAAACTTATATGATAAAAGATAGACCCGGGGCCATAGGTTTCGCTAGTGGCTTCTCTCAAGATGGCATAAGTGTTACGGTGGGTGAACAAATTACTGTCGAGCAATTGATAGGAAAGCGACTAATTATGAGATTATATAGGCATGATCATGTATAAATGCATCACGTGTGTGACAAGTAGACCGAAACAATTCTGCATCTACTACTATTACTCCACACATCGACCGCTATCCAGCATGCATCTAGAGTATTAAGTTCATAAAGCACAGAGTAATGCATTAAGAAAGATGACATGATGTAGAGGGATAAACTCAAGCAATATGATATAAACCCCATCTTTTTATCCTCGATGGCAACAATACAATACGTGCCTTGCTGCCCCTGCTGTCACTGGGAAAGGACACCGCAAGATTGAACCCAAAGCTAAGCACTTCTCCCATTGCAAGAAAGATCAATCTAGTAGGCCAAACCAAACTGATAATTCGAAGAGACTTGCAAAGATAACTTAATCACACATAAAAGAATTCAGAGGAGATTCAAATATTTCTCATAGATAAACTTGATCATAAACCCACAATTCATCGGATCTCGACAAACACACCGCAAAAAGAGTTACATCGAATAGATCTCCAAGAAGATCGAGGAGAACTTTGTATTGAGATTCAAAGAGAAAGAAGAAGCCATCTAGCTAATAACTATGGACCCGAAGGTCTGTGGTAAACTACTTACAACTCATCGGAAGGGCTATGGTGTTGATGTAGAAGCCCTCCGTGATCGATTGCCCCTCCGGCGGAGCGCCGGCGAAGGCTGCAAGATGGGATCTCGCGGATACAGAAGGTTATGGCGGTGGAAATAGTTTTTCACTGGCGCTTTTGATGTTTTCGGGGTACATGGGTATATATAGGAGGAAGAAGTAGGTCGGTGGACGCTCGAGGGGCCCACGAGATAGGGGGCACACCTAGTAGGGGGGGGGCGCCCTCCACCCTCGTGGCCGCCTCGTTTGTTTCTTGACTTCCACTCCAAGTCCTCTGGATCACGTTTGTTCCAAAAAGATTGCTCTCGAAGGTTTCATTCCATTTGGACTCCGTTTGATATTCCTTTTCTTCGAAATACTGAAATAGGCAAAAAAACAGCAATACGGGCTGGGCCTCCGGTTAGTAGGTTAGTCCAAAAAATGATATAAAAGTGTATACTAAAGCCCATAAACATCCAAAACACGTAGTATAATAGCATGGAACAATAAAAAATTATAGATACGTTGGATACGTATCAAGCATCCCCAAGCTTAATTCCTGCTCGTCCTCGAGTAGGTAAATGATAAAAACAGAATTTTTGATGTGGAATGCTACCTAGCATAATTCTCAATGTAATTTTCTTTATTGTGGCATGAATGTTCAGATCCAAATGATTCAAAATAAAAGTTCATATTGACATAAGAAATAATAATACTTCAAGCATACTAATAAAGCAATCATGTCTTCTCAAAATAACATGGCCAAAGAAAGTTATCCCTACAAAATCATATAGTCTGGCTATGCTCTATCTTCATCACACAAAATATTTAATCATGCACAACCCCGATGACAAGCCAGGCAATTGTTTCATACTTTAGTAATCTCAAACCTTTTTCAACTTTTACGCAATACATGAGCGTGAGCCATGGACATAGCACTATATGTGGAGTAGAATGGTGGTTGTGGAGAAGAGAAAAAGGAGAAGATAGTCTCACATCAACTAGGCATATCAACGAGCTATGGAGATGCCCGTTAATAGATATCAATGTGAGTGAGTAGGGATTGCCATGCAACGGATGCACTAGAGCTGTAAATGTATGAAAGCTCAACAAAAGAAACTAAGTGGGTGTGCATCCAACTTGCTTGCTCACGAAGACCTAGGGCATTTTGAGGAAGCCCATCATTGGAATATACAAGCCAAGTTCTATAATTAAAAATTCCCACTAGTATATGAAAGTGACAACATAGGAGCCTCTCTATCATGAAGATCATAGTGCTACTTTGAAGCACAAGTGTGGTAAAAACGATAGTAGCATTGTCCCTTCTCTCTTTTTCTCTCATTTTTTTATATTTCTTTTCTTTCTTTTTTCATTTTTTCTTTTCTTCCCTTTTTTTTCTTTTTCTCTCTTTTTTTTTCTTTTTCTCTTTTTTTTCTTGGTGGGCTTCTTTTGGCCTCTTTTATTTTATAAAGTCCGAAGTCTCATCCCGACTTGTGGGGGAATCATAGTCTTCATCATCCTTTCCTCACTTGGGACAATGCTCTAATAATGAAGATCATCACACTTTTATTGATTTACAACACAAGAATTACAACAATACTTAGAACAAAATATGACTCTATGTGAATGCCTCCGATGGTGTACCGGGATATGCAATGAACCAAGAGTGACATGTATGAAAATTATGAAGGTGGCTTTGCCACAAATGCGATGTCAACTACATGATCATGCAAAGAGCAATATGACAATGATGATGCGTGTCATAATAAATGGAACGGTGGAAAGTTGCATGGCAATATATCTCGGAATGGCTATGGAAATGCCATGATAGGTAGGTATGGTGGCTGTTTTGAGGAAGGTAATAGGTGGGTGTATGATACCGGCGAAAGTTGCGTGGCACAAGAGAGGCTAGCAATGGTGGAAGGGTGGAAGTGCGTATAATCCATGGACTCAACATTAGTCATAAAGAACTCATATACTTATTGCAAAAATCTACAAGTCTTTGAAAACAAAGTACTACGCGCATGCTCCTAGGGGGATAGATTGGTAGGAAAAGACCATCGCTCGTCCCCGACCGCCACTCATAAGGAAGACAATCAATAAATAAATTATGCTCCGACTTCATCACAAAGCGGTTCACCATACGTGCATGCTACGGGAATCACAAACTTCAACACAAGTATTCTTTAAATTCACAATTACCCAACTAGCACGACTCTAATATTACCACCTCTATATCTCAAAACAATTATCAAGAATCAAATTGATCATAGCATCCAATTCACTTCTTATGACAGTTTTTATTATACCCAACTTGGATGCCCATCCTTTTAGGACCAATTTTATAACCATAGAAAATACCATGCTGTTCTAAAATACTCTCAAAATAATATAAGTGAAGCATGAGAGATCAACAATTTCTTCAAAATTAAGCCACCGCCGTGCTCTAAAAAGTATAAGTGAAGCACATAGAGCAAAAACTATCTAGCTCAAAAGATATAAGTGAAGCACAAAGAGTATTCTAATAAATTCTAATCATGTGGGTTTCTCCCAAAAGGTGTGTAGAGCAAGGATGATTGTGGTGATCTAAAAAGCAAAGACTAATATCATACAAGACGCTCCAAGCAAAACACATATCATGTGGTGAATAAAAATATAGCTCCAAGTAAAGTTACAGATAAACGAAGACGAAAGAGGGGATGCCTTCCCGGGGCATCCCCAAGCTTAGGATTTTGGATATTATTGAATATCTTGGGGTGCCTTGGGCATCCCCAAGCTTAGGCTCTTGCCACTCCTTGTTCCATAGTCCATCAAATCTTTACCCAAAACTTGAAAACTTCACAACACAAAACTCAACAGAAATCTTGTAAGCTCTGTTAGCGAAAGAAAACAAAACACCACTTCAAGGTACTGTAATGAACTATTCTTTATTTATATTGGTGTTAAACCTACTGTATTCCAACTTCTCTATGGTTTATAAACTATTTTACTAGCCATAGATTCATCAAAAATAAGCAAACAACACACGAAAAGCAGAATCTGCCAAAAACAGAACAGTCTGTAGTAATCTGCAACTAACGCAAACTTCTGGAACCCAAAAATTCTACCAAAATAGGAAGTCCTAGGCAATTTGTCTATTGATCTACAGCAAAAATAATCAACGGAAAAGCACTTTTCTGTGATTTACTAAAAAGTTTCTCGTGCGCGCAAAATTTCTGTTTTTCAGCAGAATCAAATTAACTATCACCATAGGTTATCCTATAGGTTCTTCTTGGCACAAACTCTAATTAAAACATGAAAACACATCTAAACAGAAGTTAGATGATAAATTTATTACTAAACAGAAGCAAAAGCAAAAAACAAAAATTAAATTGGGTTGCCTCCCAACTAGCGCTATCGTTTAACGCCCCTAGCTAGGCATAAAAGCGAGGATAGATCTAAGTAGTGCCATCTTTGGCACTTAATTCATAAGTAGCTCGCATGATAGATTCATAAGGTAATTTAACTTTCTTTCTTGGAAAGTGCTCCATGCCTTTCTTTAATGGAAATTGGAATCTAATATTCCCTTCCTTCATATCAATAATTGCACCAATCGTTCTAAGGAAAGGTCTACCAAGAATAATAGGACAAGAAAGATTGCAATCTATGTCAAGAACGATAAAATCTACGGGCACATAATTCCTATTTGCAACAATAAGAACATCATTGATTCTTCCCATAGGATTTTTAATAGCGGAATCCGCAAGGTGAAAATTTAAAGTGCAATCATCAAGATCATGGAAACCTAGAATATCACATAAAGTTTTCGGAATCGTGGAAACACTAGCACCCAAATCACACAAAGCATAGCACTCATGATCTTTAATTTTAAGCTTTATAGTAGGTTCCCACTCATCATTAAGTTTTCTAGGTATAGAAACTTCCCAATTAAGTTTTTCATCATAAGATTGCATCAAAGCATCAACAATATGTTTGGTATGAGCTATGTTTTGACTATAAGCATGAGGAGAATTCAACACGGATTGCAACAAGGAAATATAATCTACTAAAGAACAATTATCATAATTAAATTCTTTGAAGTACAAGATAGTGGGTTCAATGCTATTTAAAGTCTTGACCTCTCCAATCCCACTTTTATCAAATTTAGCATCAAGATCTAAAAACTCCGAATCATTGGGACGCCTTTTAACTAAAGTTGACTCATCTCTAGTCCCATCATTATCAAGATTCATATTCCAAAACAAAGATCTAATAGGGGATACATCAATAACTTTAAGATCTTCATCATTATTTTCATGAAAACTAGAGGAACACGCCTTTACAAAGCAATCTTTCTTAGCACGCAATCTAGCGGTTGTTTCTTTGCACTCATCAATGGAAATTCTCATAGCTTTGAGAGACTCATTGATATCATGCTTAGGAGGAGTAGATCTAAGTTTCAAAGAGTCAACATCAAGCGAAAGTCTATCAACGTTCCTAGCCAAATCATCGACTTTAAGCAATTTTTCTTCAAGCATGGCATTAAAATTCTTTTGAGAGATCATAAATTCTTTCACACTATTCTCAAGATCAGAGGGCATCTTATTAAAATTACCATAAGAATTATTGTAGGAACTTCCATAATTATTAGAGGAATTACTAGGGAACGGTCTAGGATTAAAGTTTCCTCTATAAGCATTGTTACCAAAATTATTCCTACCAACAAAATTCACATCCATAGATTCATTATTATTCTCAATCAAAGTAGACAAAGGCATATCATTGGGATCAATAGAAGCACTCTTAGTAGCAAACAATTTCATAAGTTCATCCATCTTTCCACTCAAAACATTAATTTCTTCTATAGCATGCACTTTCTTACTAGTAGATCTTTCGGTGTGCCATTGAGAATAATTAGCCATAATGTTATCAAGGAGTTTAGTAGATTCTCCTAAAGTGATTTCCATAAACGTGCCTCCCGCGGCCGAATCTAAAAGATTTCTAGAAGCAAAATTCAAGCCGGCATAAAAAATTTGTATGATCATCCATAAATTCAAACCATGAGTAGGGCAATTGCGAATCATCAATTTCATTCTTTCCCAAGATTGGGAAACATGCTCATGATCAAATTGTTTAAAATTCATAATATCGTTCCTAAGAGAGATGATCTTAGCGGGAGGAAAATACTTAGCGATAAAAGCATCTTTGCACTTATTCCACGAATCAATACTATTCTTAGGCAAAGACGAAAACCAAACTTTAGCACGATCTCTAAGTGAAAACGGAAATAACTTAAATTTAACAATATCATTATCCATATCTTTCTTCTTTTGCATCTCACATAAATCAACAAAGTTGTTTAAATGGGTAGCGGCATCTTCACTAGGAAGGACGGAGAATTGATCTTTCATAACAAGATTCAGCAAAGCAGCATTGATTTCACAAGACTCAACATCATTAAGAGGAGCAACCGGAGTACTAAGGAAATCATTATTATTGGTATTGGAAAAATCACACAATTTGGTATTATCTTGCGCCACTGCGACAAGCAATCCAACACACAAGCAACCAAAAAGGCAAGCAAAAGAGAGACGAGATTGGGAAAGAGAGGGCGAATAAAACGGCAAGGGTGAAGTGGGGGAGAGGAAAACGAGAGGCAAATGGCAAATAATGTAAATGCGAGGGAGATGAGTTTGTGATGGGTACTTGGTATGTCTTGACTTGAGCTAAGACCTCCCCGGCAACGGCGCCAGAAATCCTTCTTGCTACGTCTTGAGCTTGTGTCGGTTTTCCTTGAAGAGGAAAGGGTGATGCAGCAATAGCAGCGTAAGTATTTCCCTCATTTTTTGAGAACCAGGGTATCAATCTAGTAGGAGGCTCCTCAAAAGTCCCACGCACCTACACAAACAAACAAGAACTCGCAACCAACGCAATAAAGGGGTTGTCAATCCCTTCACGGCCAGTTGCAAAAGTGAGATCTGATAGAGATAATATGATAAGATAAATATATTTTTGGTATTTTATAATATGGATTGGAAAAGTAAAGATGCAAATAAAAGTAGATGGCAAACTTATATGATAAAAGATAGACCCGGGAGCCATAGGTTTCACTAGTGGCTTCTCTCAAGATAACATAAGTGTTATGGTGGGTGAACAAATTACTGTCGAGCAATTGATAGAAAAGCGAATAGTTATGAGATTATCTAGGCATGATCATGTATAAAGGCATCACGTCCGTGACAAGTAGACCAAAACGATTCTGCATCTACTACTATTACTCCACACATCGACCGCTATCCAGCATGCATCTAGAGTATTAAGTTCATAAAGAACAGAGTAATGCATTAAGAAAGATGACATGATGTAGAGGGATAAACTCATGCAATATGATATAAACCCCATCTTTCTATCCTCGATGGCAACAATACAATACGTGCCTTCCTACCCCTGCTGTCACTGGGAAAGGACACCGCAAGATTGAACCCAAAGCTAAGCACTTCTCCCATTGCAAGAAATATCAATCTAGTAGGCCAAACCAAACTAATAATTCGAAGAGACTTGCAAAGATAACTTAATCACACATAAAAGAATTCAGAGGAGATTAAAATATTTCTCATAGATAAACTTGATCATAACCTCACAATTCATCGGATCTCGACAAACACACCGCAAAAAGAGTTACATCGAATAGATCTCCAAGAAGATCGAGGAGAACTTTGTATTGAGATTGAAAGAGAGAGAAGAAGCCATCTAGCTAATAACTATGGACCCGAAGGTCTGTGGTAAACTACTCACAACTCATCGGAAGGGCTATGGTGTTGATGTAGAAGCCCTCCGTGATCGATCCCCCCTCCGGCGGAGCGCCAGTGAAGGCTCCAAGATGGGATCTCGCGGATACAGATGGTTACGGCGGTGGAAATAGTTTTTCGTGGGAGCTTCTGATGTTTTCGGGGTACATGGGTATATATAGGAGGAAGAAGTAGGTCAGTGGATGCTCGAGGGGCCCACGAGATAGGGGGCGCGCCCAGTAGGGGGGGCGCGCCCTCCACCCTCGTGGCCGCCTCGTTTGTTTCTTGACTTCCACTCCAAGTCCTCTGGATCACATTTGTTCCAAAAAGATTGCTCCCAAAGGTTTCATTCCGTTTGGACTCCGTTTGATATTCCTTTTCTTCGAAATTCTGAAATAGGCAAAAAACAACAATACGGGCTGGGCCTTCGGTTAGTAGGTTAGTCCCAAAAATGATATAAAAGTGTATAGTAAAGCCCATAAACATCCAAAACAAGTAATATAATAGCATGGAACAATAAAAAATTATAGATACGTTGGAGATGTATCACTCCTCTGCTACCTCTGGCTCCGGTAGGTATCTGAAGGTAGGTGACGACCTTTTCGTCCACCTTCCAGTGGCGTCAAGCTCCAGGGCGCTCGTCGAGGGAGAGGTGTTCGACGAGGAGGTGCTTGCCGCCGCCGGGCTCGAGGTTGTGGACGAACCGAGCACTGGTGGCGATGGTTCTCAGGAGGAGCGGCTTCTCCAGGCCATGGGCGCCAATTTCCGGAAGCTCCAGGCGCTCCACCGTGCCTTCCTGGACAAGGCCAAGTCCAGGATGGCAACGATGGAGAAGGCGGAGGCGGACCTCAAGGTGCGCGTCGCCGAGACGCAGACTTGGTTCCGCCAGGCTTGTGAGGAGCTGAAGGTCGCCCAGGGTGAGCTGGCCAAGCGCGACGTGGAGCTCACCATGAAGCGGGCCGACATCGAGAAGGCTCAGGAGATGGCGGAGAGCTTGGCCGCCGCAGCCGAGGCCGCTCGGACCCAGCACCAGGCCGCGCTGAACTCCCAGGAGGAGGACCTTGCCGCGCATGAGGAGAAACTTGCCGCAACGCTCCGTGGCAAGGATGAGGAGGTGGAAAAGCTCGTCATGCAGCCGACCCAGGAGCTGGAGCAGAGGCACAGAGAGGCGCTCGATGCCTAGGCTCTGGTTCACGCCGGCAGGGTGAAGGAGCTGGAAGCGGAGCGGGATGAACTGAAGGACCAGACCCTGAAGCTGTCCAAGGAGAGGGACGCTCAACGGCACCCTGACGGAGGCGCAGGGCGCGGCCGTCAGCAGGGACGGGGAGCTCTCCGAGGCCAACAACTCCATTAAAGACCTCAAGCTAATGCTGGAGGGTCTCGAGGGGATGTTGTCGGAGAGCAAGGCCAGGGAGGAGACCCTGACCAAAGGTCTGGAGAAAGAGAAACAGCTGCGGAAGAATGAGACCGCCAACCACAAGGACTTTGTGGAGGGTGAGAATCGCTGGATCGGCCGCCTTGAAGACGTTGCCGGCAGGATCACCACGCAGCTGGCCACCATGGGGATGCCAACTATGAGGTACGCTCCGGATCGCAGCATGACTCCCAACGCCAGGCTGACCCTATTTTTTGACGGTGTTCTTGGAGCCCTGGACCATTTCCGCTCCACCAGGGCGACTTTCCTGGCCAATGAGGCCCGGAGGCTTTGTCGGGGTGCCATGACCAAGGTTCTCACCAAGGTGGCATACTGGAATCCCAACCTCGACTTCGACGCTGCGCTAGAGAGCTTGCCGGAGGATGTGGATCTCGCACCGCTCAGGGAGCGTATCGAGCCCATCATCAGCGGCATCGATGGAATCCAGAGGGTAGAGGGCCAGCGCCGGGACTAGGCACCCCGTTTCTTTTCGTTGTTGCAGGTTCACAACCAAGACAATTTTTATCTTTAGTTAGAACTGCGGCAACAAGTGATGTAATATAACTCTGCGGTACTTTTGAATCAGTGCATGTTATTTTCCTGTTCAACTTCTTTCTTTGTATGTCCACCCTACGTTAATCGGGTAGGCTCGCCGGCGCGTAACCCAGGGCGCGGCGCCTCGAGGACGGTCCTCGATAGCCTGCGGGGTATGCTTGCTGCCGGGCGAACCACCTTACCGCCCCAACGCGGCCGCTCAAACTGTCGGGTTTAACTCGAGTCAGAATCGAGAGCGTTGCCAGTTGCGGAAGGCTACCCTGCCTCTCGACGCGGCCGCTTGAGCTGTTGAGTGGACTCTAAACAGAACAAGGGCGTTGCCAATCGCGGGAGGTCCCCTTTGCGTGCAGGTTTTCTGTGATGCCTGGATAATCAAGCTACAGTAAACCTCTGCCAATGATGCCACGTCACCTCGATTACTGTTGCTAATCCCGTGTTGGATCAAAACTGTTCAAATTCAAATTTGACTTTTGGTCAAACATCAAAAAATTTCAAACACTAAAGTAAAATGTTAAGAGTGTGCCAATTAATGCCTGGATATTTATGGTGAAGAAACCACGTTTTTACAGGATGTCTAAATAATTGAAAATGAATTAAAACAGTAGAGAAAATAAAGAAAAGGGAAAAGAATAGAAACAGAAAACAAAACTACAAAATAAAAATAAAAAGAGAAGAGGCCCCCTGGCCAAGTGGGCCACCACCCACCAGGCCGGCCCAACCGGCCACACCCCCCCCCACACCCCTATCCCCTCTCACACCCCACCCGAAACCCTATCCACTCCCCACTTCCCCCACCTCGCTCCCCCACTCCCCCCTCGATTGGATCTGGATCGGGAGGAGCCCGATCCCCTCGCCCCTCCACCCCCGACGCTGACGCCTCGCCGCCTCCTGCACGGCGACCCCGTCGCCGGACAACCCCATCGCCCACGTCGTCGCTGCTCCATCCTCGGCTCCTCCTCGCCGGCTCCCCCAACCCTCACCGCCCGTTTCCCAAATCGGGGCGACCACGCCCCCGACCCCGTCGACTTCGGCGCCGACGCCACCGCCCCGGATCGCCGTTGCTCCTCGCCGGACGCCATCGCCGGACTGCCTCCTCCTCGTCCTCTCCGTTGCCTACTAGTCTCCGTCGTCGCTTGCGTCGTCCCCGACGACCTCCTTGCCCCCCCCGCTGCCCCGTCCCTACAAATCCCGGTGAGGCACCGGCCTCCGCCCTCCTCCTTTCCCTGTCCCCGTGCCGTCCGCGCCTCCCTCGGTGCGCCACCCCGCACGGACGCGCGCTCGCCACCCACCTGCGTCGCTCGCCCGCGAAACTCCCCTGCTGCTGCTCTGCACAGCCTCGACACGCCGCCCCCGCTTGCCTCGTGTTGCGGCCCGTCCCCGCGGCCACCGGCCCACTCGCCCCGTTCCCCGCCTCCACCTCTGGCCCCGCGGGCCATCGCCGCGTCGGCTGCCAACTCCGGCGCCCACCCTGGGCTCTCACCTTCCCGCTGCCGCCCCGTTCAGCCACCACATCCGCCGCGATAGCCCCGCTCCGCCCGGCTCTGCCCCAGCGCCCGTTCAGGCTGCCAACGCCTGCGCCCGCTAATGGCCAGATGGGGCACTTACGGTTGGCCCCCGCCCCCTATATCTATGACGAATGGGGCCCATGCCCCTGTACTGTTTAGAACAGAAATAAAAATAAAATAATAAAAAATAATATTAATTAATTAACTTAATCAACACTGTTTAATTAAACCTAATCATCTAATTATTGTCGGGTGGTAGGTGCGACATATGCCAACGGGTGGCTTATCATTGTGGGAGCCAGTAAGACGTCGTCGGTGCCTGGAAACGGGATGAGGCGAAGACATGCACGCCGGCGAATCTTACCTAGGTTCGGGGCTCTCCGTGGAGATAACACCCCTAGTCCTACTCTGCAGGGTCTCCGCATGATCACTAGATCAAAACAAGTAGCTACAAGTGCTCCTTGAGCTGTCGGGTTCGAGGGAGAAGAAGGGCAAGGCTAGCTCTCCTTTTCTCTCTATGTGGTGTGTGTAATTCTATGAGACCAACCCTTTGCATGGGTGTCCCGGGGGGTTTATATAGGCCTACCCCCTAGGGGTACAATGGTAATCCGGCTGGGCGCGGGTCCCAGCCATCAGTGTCTATGCTTGCCGGCTTCTCCGCCGGTCATTGGGGCCCGCCGACTGGTGGGTCCCGCCGGCTGCCGGCTTCTTGGCCGGCACGCCGGCCCCATCGCATGGGGGCTTTGTCGGCGGCTGGTTACTGTTGCCTCACCTCTGATGACGAGGGCTTTGTCGAGGTAAGCATGGCTACAGTGTCGCCGCCTTGCAAGCTCTCACTGTAGCCTTACCTCATCTTGCCTCCTTAATAGGGCGCTTGCTTCGAGGGAGGGAGGTAGCCGGCTGTTGGGAGCCGGCCACATCCCTGGCCGACTAGAGGAGGCAGGGCCGTCTCCAGATGTCTCCCTGGCAAAGGGGCCCGCCGCCCGCTGGCCGTTCTGGCATCTGTCATGGGTGACGTCGGGGCCAACATGGCTACAGTGCCGCGCCGGACGGGGGATGGCTGGCCCGTACGGCGCCCTGTGGCCATGCCTGTTCCGGGATTCGGGGGTAGTGGGCTGTACGCGGCCACGCCCCATCCTATCACCGTTATGTGGGCACAGTCTTAGTGGGTGCAGTCTTGGCCGGCTTCTGGGAGTCGGCCTTCTTCATGGCCGGCTTCTGGGAGTCGGTCCTCTTGGGGCCGGCTTCCTGGAGTCGGCTATCTCGTATCTTTCTTGGGGGAGGTTTTCTGAGACTGGGTCGCCTTCTGGGAGTCGGCCCTGGGGATAGTCGGCCTGGGGAAGGCGGCCCTATGCTTTGTACGCTTGAAGGCTTGAATGGACTGATAATTTTTCGAAGAGCCAGGGGGAGTCGGTTAGGCTACCCGTGGCCATTTACTCCGACAATTATTCTAATTAAACTTGTTTAGTTAATCCCATACAATGACAGTGGAACCTACATGTCAGTTTGACTAAGTCAACTGACTGGTTGACTGATGACATCACGCTGACATCATAATGGCATTTTCTAAATTAAATTTATTCTGTTAATTCTAAAAATCAACTAAAACTTTGGAAATTAATATAAAATAATCCGTAACTCGGATGAAAATATTTTAAACACGAAAGTTGCTCAGAACGATGAGACGAATCCAAATACGCAACCCGTTCGTTTGCTACACATCCCTAGCATAGCAAACTCACAACTTCCCCCCTCCGGTTCATCTGTCCGAAAACGCGAAACACCGGGAATACTTTCCCGGTTGTTTCCCCTCCTTCGTCGGTATCACCTATTGCCGTGTTAGGGCACACCTAGCATCGCTCATTGTCACATCACGAATCGTCATGCTTATGTTTGCATTGTATTTATTGTTTCTTCCCCCTCTTCTCTCCGGTAGACTACGAGACCGACGCTGCCGCCGCCCCGTTCGACTATGGAGTTGACGACCCTCCTTCTTGCCAGAGCAACCAGGCAAGCCCCCCCCTTGATCACCAGATATCGCCTATTCTACTATATACTGCTTGCATTAGAGTAGTGTACCATGTTACTGCTTTCCGTTAATCCTATTCTGCTGCATAGCCTGTCATTGTTGCTACAGTTGTTACCCTTACCTGCAATCCTAAATGCTTAGTATAGGATGCTAGTGTTCCATCAGTGGCCCTACACTCTTGTCCGTCTGCCATGCTATACTACTGGGCCGTGATCACTTCGGGAGGTGATCACGGGCATATGCTATATACTTTATACTATTACATTACTTATGATACTGTTTGGGGATGGGGGCTGAAGGGGCAGGTGGCTCCATCCCCGGTAGAGGTGGGCCTGGGTTCCCGACGACCCCCGACTATTACTTTGTGGCGGAGCGACAGGGCAGGTTGAGACCACCTAGGAGAGAGGTGGGCCTGGCCCTGGTCGGCGTTCGCGGATACTTTAATTAACACGCTTAACGAGATCTTGGTATTTGATCTGAGTCTGGCCACTGGCCTATACGCACTAACCAACTACGCGGGAACAGTTATGGGCACTCGGCGTCGTGGTATCAGCCGAAGCCTTCGTGACGTCAGCGACTGAGTGGCGCGCGCCGCATTGGACCGTAAGCCCGCGCTTGTATTAAGGGGGCTAGGTCTGCTTCCAGCCGCGTACGCAACGTGCAGGTGTGCAATGGGCGATGGGCCCAGACCCCTACGCGCATAGGATTTAGACCAGCGTGCTGACCTCTCTGTTGTGCCTAGGTAGGGCGGCGACGTGTTGATCTTCCGAGGCAGGGCATGAGCCAGGAAAGTGTGTCCGGCCAAATGGGATCGAGCGTGTTGGGTAATGTGGTGCACCCCTGCAGGGAAGTTTATCTATTCGAATACCCGTGTCCCTCGGTAAAAGGACAACCCAGAGTTGTACCTTGACCTTATGACAACTAGAACCGGATACTTAATAAAACACACCCTTCCAAGTGCCAGATAGAACCCAGTGATCGCTCTCTCACAGGTCGACGAGGAGAGGATCGTCGGGTAGGATTATGCTATGCGATGCTACTTGGAGGACTTCAATCTACTCTCTTCTACATGCTGTAAGACGGAGGCTGCAAGAAGCGTAGTCTTCGATAGGACTAGCTATCCCCCTCTTATTCTGGCATTCTGTAGTTCAGTCCATCGATATTGCCTCTTTACACATATACCCATGCATATGTAGTGTAGATCCTTGCTTGCGAGTACTTTGGATGAGTACTCACGGTTGCTTTTATCCCTCTTTCCCCCTTTCCTTTCCTCTCGGTTGTCGCAACCAGATGCTGGAGCCCAGGAGCCAGACGCCACCGTCGACGACGACTCCTACTACACCGGAGGTGCCTTCTACTACGTGGAGGCCGCTGACGACGACCAGGAGTAGTTTAGGAGGATCCCAGGCAGGAGGCCTGTGCCTCTTTCGATCTGTATCCCAGTTTGTGCTAGCCTTCTTAAGGCAAACTTGCTTAACTTATGTATGTACTCAGATATTGTTGCTTCCGCTGACTCGTCTATGATCGAGCACTTGTATTCGAGCCCTCGAGGCCCCTGGCTTGTATTATGATGCTTGTATGACTTATTTTATTTTTGGAGTTGTGTTGTGGTATCTTCCCGTGAGTCCATGATCTTGATCGTACACGTTTGCGTGTATGATTAGTGTACGATTGAATCGGGGGCGTCACAAGTTGGTATCAGAGCCGACTGCCTGTAGGAATCCCCTTCCCAACTCCTTGGCCGAAGTCGAGTCTAGACATTACAAAAACTTTTTACTAACATGGTTGTGTGTCTTACAGGCCCATGTCGCCATTTGGGTGGTATTAGGATCTTTTATTCCTCGTCTATACTCTGGGACTCTGATCTCTCTACTATTCTGGTTAAATGAATTTGCTAAATCTGACATTAGGATCTCGTGATCGCATCCACCAGGAGAGCCCCTTATTGCAGAGGATCGTCTGCTGCACCGGAAGATTCCGAAGATACTCTCTGATGTTCTCTCGAGACTATGTGCCCGTCGCTTTTGCAATCCCCTACCACCGATACATCCCTATGGATAAATACATAAACCTGTCGTCCTTACTTTTATTCCCAATTGATCTTGTTATTACAAGATACCTTGAAATCCTCTCTATTGTTCCGAGAATATTTTGTGCCTACTGCCTTGCAGTTCCTTGCCACCTGAATACCCCTACGGATAATTCCTCACACTTATCGAGGATTCATTCATCCCAAGTTGTTCATGCGTTTCACAAAATACTTCGAAATGCCATTCGATCTTCCAAGAATCCTCTATAGCTTGGTGCTCTTGAGAATCTTGTTGCCTGCTGCATTGTGGTTAATTCCATATGCCTAGCAATATTATTTGACTCCTTTGTCATTATCACCTTGAGTCCCTCGATTCAATACGTGTGTGATTGCTCACAATCATCACTTGATCCTTAGGAATTGTCTTTCTGGCTCAGACGTCATTGCAGATATGAGCTGGTTTTCTGCCAATCAAACATTAACTGATGGTGCCTCTAAGTCTACTCAACTTACTCGTAATTGATCAGGGCTTCTGATTCTGATACACCGATCTGGTATTCATAATTTCTTTGATTTTAAAACTTCGAAGTATTCAGATATTCCATAATCTGTTGCCTTTGCATTCTTTCTTCCTCTGGTTGTGTGCCGATACTCACATCAGCTCCGCTATGGACCGTCGGATCCTTTGTTGAAATATCATCCGACAGTGTCCTTCGTATACAAAAACCTTGAGAAGTTCTTTTCCTGATACATAATTCCTTCGGTAAATTGTATCCTCTCCTTTTGTCACCCATGCTCTACTATCGAGCTTGTGTTATTTACTATTGAAGCTTGTGGTATATGTTCCCAAGATGACCCTAAGGGTTGAACCTATGCCTTTCCAGATCTGGGTAAACCCGAGAGTTTTCACGAGTCATACTCTTCTGGAGTTTTGCTAGATAAAATTTAAACATTACAACTTCTTCGAAAAATGAGAAGTGAATGAAAGGTTATGCATTGGAGAAGTGGGAGTCGACCTTGAACTTGTGTTCATGCCCATGGAAACAATGTAGATCTTATCATTAAAGCTTCTCTTAAATTAATTATTCCCTTGGTATAAGTTCATCTTATATCTGGGATCTGGCCTTTTGCAATCGTGGTTCCGGCCATGTTCTCCTTTAAATACCATTTCTCGGACAAGTTAAAGCACTTGTCTTATACAGATCAATACGCCTGCCCAACCTCTATTATGATCTACCTTTGAGTATTACCCTTGGTATCTCGAGAATATCAAAGAACTGCGTTGCTTCCTATGAGTCTTCATCTAGTGTTGCTTCTCACTGATTTCAGATTTCCCCCAGGTTCTGAGTTATTTCACTCGAGAACACTGATAAGTGAATCGATTCCGCACTTCGATTCAATAACTCTAAGTAATTTTCATTGCTTACGAGTTTAATAATCCTTCCAGTCATTCCTAGCCTAATCGTCTATATCATTATTGTGCTAAATTTTAACTGTGCTACCTGGTCCTTCTTTCCGGAGCACAATTTTCGATGATGAGCTAACCTTACGTCAATCTTCCTCGTCATATCATTTCACCTTAAACATCAAGCTTGATTTCGAGTTTGTCGTACCCTTGGTTCCTATAGCCTTTCGCTTCATCATTCCTTTGACTTGTTGTCATCGCCGATCGATTACATCTTCATGGAATCTCTCGATAAATGTGTCGTGATCATCGTCAACATTTTAACTTCTTCCGAGACGTACATTGAGATCCAGATGAGAAATTCCATGCTTGCCCCCTCGATGATTTATGTTAACATCGACAACATTATTGATTTCCCTCCCAACACAAAACTTGTTCTAGTTTTGCATTGTACCTTGAGTTCCTTGCTATCCGACTTATGTTATGCTCTACCTTGGAGTATTACCATCGTTTATGACAAGAATGTCGTGAGAATTTCACCACCTCTTATGAATTATTGATGCAAGTAATACTTCTCACCATCACCATTCTTCCTTGGTCCCCGTGTTGTTTCTAATCGGAAAACCGACAATTGAACTATGCTGTGCGACTTCAAAATTCTAGCAACCCTATTGATTTGAAGTTAACGGTCGATAGTTTCATTCTAAGTCTATTGCTTATTGAATCATCACTCAAACATTGATCGTGCTACCCAGTCCAGATTTCAGGGTGCACCCTTCTATCATTGTTAAATTGTGTATGTTTTCCTCGAGCATACATCATTATACCATTTGATTTGACAAATGTTATCTCCTTGTTCACATGATTGTGGAAATCCATTTTTTGGAATTTTCAATGGATTGGCGCTGAGTCCATCAGTCACCTCCTCACCCTCTCCTTGATTTAATGATGAACTCTTGTTTCGAAACTCGCTTCCATAGTTCATTTCCTGAGGATCTTACAATGTCATCTTGTCAATTTGTGTTGCACCTTTTCTTCTCAGGCATCTTGAGTCTGAGATATGCTAACACCAATCAGATATGAATCCCAGTCAGATGGTTGGGATGCATTTCCATGAGTTATAACATTGGTCTTTATATGACCCGGTAAGGTGATGTCATGCCTAGCACACCTGGCTGGAGGGCTTATTGTTATAGTTCTTCCTTTTAGCAATGTTAACCATTCTCCCAAGAGGAAATTGAAAGACTTATTCTATAAGTTGTTCCTGATGAATCCATTGAGTATCCAAAGTCCGACCTTTGCTTGAAGACTATGTCAATGCCATCTCGAAGCATGTCTGTGGTACTCCGATTTTCGACAAGAACATTTGAAGCCCAATGCTAAATGTTTTCTTGCTCAATTATCCAAACACCGTTGTATGGGTAATGTCATGAAATTTCCTTCCCCTTACCTAAAGAGTTTTCCACATTATATCCTGTCATGGATATCATGCTCTGCTTGTCCTAGGGAAGGATATACCCTTGAAATATGTGTTTAACACATTTTCCTTTCCATTGTTCTGCTTAAATCTGATAATCATATTTTCCTTTCCATTGTTTGGTTTAACCTTTCTTGTGATCTATATGATCTAAGCAGTAATATTCTCCTACTTTTGTAAACGCCTCGGTGTACAATTCTGTCAGAAAGAACCTGTTACTTTTGTTGATGACATTCTTGTAACCACCGATGGACGAGAACTTTGCCTACTGGCCCGCCTCGTTCAACAAGCAGGAAAATGGTTCTCTTCGTCCCTCGCCCTTGGTACCGATGTTGTTGCCGACATAACCGACAGTGTATCCTCTGACATGCCTTGCTTACATGATCGTGCAAGATGTCACCGTCCTTCCTACTTTTAACCCACATGGTGGGCCCATTACCCACAATTCCACAGGATCGAAACCTGACTCTCCTGTACACCTCATTGACAAAGTTATCCCTTGCTCTTGGTTTCATAGGTAATTCGCGAGCCACCTTCCTAGTGATCTATTCTGGTATCAGACACAATACTTATTCCCGTTGCTTGTACCCCTTTCACACTTTGTTTCAGGCATCGAATGATTGCCTACCCGTTTGAAACTTTGGTACCATCGTATATTGCACTCAACGAATTCACTGAAATACAACTCGTGGGGTACCTTGTGTATTTCCCATTGAGTTCACCGTCAGATGCCCAGCTTTGTGGAGATGCGTTCTTCCGGAGTTTTTCCCCTTGGTCGCGTTCGTAGGACGTTGGAGATCCCGAAGAAAGGATGGCGACTTGATCATGGTGACTTGAAGCAGAGAAATGAAGGCATCAACGAAAGGGATCAACCTCTTCGAAAGGGCAGCCAAGACCAAGAAGACTCGTTAGGTTTTTCGCTACCAGCACCTTCCCCCCCGCCCCCTTACTCCACCGCTTAAATCTCGGGACGAGATTTCTTGTAGTGGAGGAGAATTGTGACGCCCGGATAATCAAGCTACACTAAACCTCTACTAATGATGCCACGTCACCTCGATTACTGTTGCTAATCCCGCGTTGGACCAAAACTGTTCAAATTCAAATTTGAATTTTCGTCAAACATCAAAAAATTTCAAACATTAAAGTAAAATGTTCAGAGTGTGCCAATTAATGCATAGGTATTTATGGTGAAGAAACCACGTTTTACAGGATGTCTAAATAATTGCAAATGAATTAAAATAGTAGAGAAAATAAAGAAAAAGGAAAAGAATAGAAATAGAAAACAAAACTACAAAATAAAAATAAAAAGAGAAGAGGCCCCCTGGCCAACTGGGCCACCACCCACCAGGCCGGCCCAACCGGCCACACCCCCCACACCCTTATCCCCTCTCACACCCCACCCGAAACCCTATCCACTCCCCACTTCCCCCACCTCGCTCCCCCACTCCCCCCTCGATTGGATCTGGATCGCGAGGAGCCCGATCCCCTCGCCCCTCCACCCCCGACGCTGACGCCTCGCCGCCTCCTGCACGCCGACCCCGTCGCCGGACAACCCCATCGCCCACGCCGTCGCTGCTCCATCCTCGGCTCCTCCCCGCCGGCTCCACCAACCCTCACCGCTCGTTTCCCAGATCGGGGCGACCACGCCCCCGACCCCGTCGAAGTCGGCACCGACACCACCGCCCCGGATCGCCGTCACTCGAAGCCACCTCGCCGGATGCCATCGCCGGACTGCCTCCCCGTCGTCCTATCCGTTGCCTACTCGTCCCCGTCGTCACTCGCGTCGTCACCAACGACCTCCTCGCCCCCCTCCCCCTGCCCCATCCCTACAAATCCCGGTGAGGCCACGGCCTCCGCCCCCCTCCTTCCCCTGTCCCCGTGCCGTCCGTGCCTCCCTCACTGCGCCACCGTGCATGGACGCGCGCTCGCCACCCACCTACGTCGCTTGCCCGCGAAACTCCCCTGCTGCTACTCTGCACAGCCCCGACACGCCGCCCCCGCTTGCCTCCTGTTGCGGCCCGTCCCCGCGGCCACCGGCCCGCTCGCCCCGTGCCCCGCCTCCACCTCTGGCCCCATGGGCCATCGCCGCGCCGGCGGCCAACTCCGGCGCCCCCCCTGGGCTCTCTCCTTCCCGCTCCCGCCCCATTCAGCCACCACATCCGCTGCGGTAGCCCCGCTCCGCCCGGCTCTGCCCCAGCGCCCGTTCGGGCTGCCGACGCCCGCGCCCGCTAATGGCCAGATGGGGCACTTACGGTTGGGCCCCGCCCCCTGTATCTATGACGAATAAGGCCCATGCCCCTGTACTGTTTAGAACAGAAATAAAAATAAAATAATAAAAATAATATTAATTAATTAACTTAATCAGCACTATTTAATTAAACCTAATCATCTAATTATTCTAATTAAACTTGTTTAGTTAATCCCATACAATGACAGTGGGACCTACATGTCAGTTTGACTAAGTCAACTGACTGGTTGACTGATGACATCACGCTAACCTCATAATGGCATTTTCTAAATTAATTTTATTCTGGTAATTCTAAAAATCAACTAAAACTTTGGAAATTAATATAAAATAATCCGTAACTCGGATGAAAATATTTTGAACACGAAAGTTGCTCAGAACGACGAGACGAATCCGAATACGCAGCCCGTTCGTTTGCCACACATCCCTAGCATAGCAAACTCACAACTTTCCCCTCCAGCTCATCTGTCCGAAAACGCGAAACACCGGGAATACTTTTACCGGTTGTTTCCCCCCTTTGCCGGTATCACCTATTGCCGCGTTAGGGCACACCTAGCATCGCTCATTGTCACGTCACGAATCGTCATGCTTATGTTTGCATTGTATTTATTGTTTCTTCCCCCTCTTCTCTCCGGTAGACTACGAGACCGACGCTGCTGCCGCCCCGTTCGACTACGGAGTTGACGACCCCTCCTTCTTGCCAGAGCAACAGGGCAAGCCCCCCCCCCTTGATCACCAGATATTGCCTATTCTACTCTATACTGCTTGCATTAGAGTAGTGTAGCATGTTACTGCTTTCCGTTAATCCTATTCTGCTCCATAGCCTGTGATTGTTGCTACAGTTGTTACCCTTACCTGCAATCCTAAATGCTTAGTATAGGATGCTAGTGTACCATCAGTGGCCCTACACTCTTGTCCGTCTGCCATGCTATACTACTGGGCCGTGATCACTTCGGGAGGTGATCACGGGCATATGCTATATACTTTATACTGTTACATTACTTATGATACTGTTCGGAGATGGGGGCTGAAGGGGCAGGTGGCTCCATCCCGGTAGAGGTGGGCCTGGGTTCCCGACGACCCCCGACTATTACTTTGTGGCAGAGCAAGAGGGCAGGTTGAGACCACCTATGAGAGAGGTGGGCCTGGCCCTGGTCAGCGTTCGCGGATACTTTAATTAACACGCTTAATGAGATCTTGGTATTTGATCTGAGTCTGGCCACTGGCCTATACGCACTAACCAACTACACGGGAACAATTATGGGCACTCGGCGTCGTGGTATCCGCCGAAGCCTTCGTGACGTCAGCAACTGAGGGGCGTGCGTCGCATTGGACCGTAAGCACGCGCTTGTATTTAGGGGGCTAGGTCTGCTTCCGGCCGCATACGCAACATGCAGGTGTGCAATGGGCGATGGGCCCAGACCCCTGCGCGCATAGGATTTAGACCGGCGTGCTGACCTCTTTGTTGTGCCTAGGTAGGGCTGCGACATGTTGATATTCCGAGGAGGGCATGACCCAGGAAAGTGTGTCCGGCCAAATGGGATCGAGCGTGTTGGGTAATGTGGTGCACCCCTGCAGGGAAGTTTATCTATTCGAATAGCCGTGTCCCTCGGTAAAAGGACGACCCGGAGTTGTACCTTGACCTTATGACAACTAGAACCGGATACTTAATAAAACACACCCTTCCAAGTGCCAGATATAACCCGGTGATCGCTCTCTCACAGGTCGACGAGGAGAGGATCGTCGGGTAGGATTATGCTATGCGATGCTACTTGGAGGACTTCAATCTACTCTCTTCTACATGCTGCAAGACGAAGGCTGCCAGAAGCATAGTCTTCGATAGGACTAGCTATCCCCCTCTTATTCTGGCATTCTGCAGTTCAGTCCATCGATATTGCCTCTTTACACATATACACATGCATATGTAGTGTAGATCCTTGCTTGCGAGTACTTTGGATGAGTACTCACGGTTGCTTTTCTCCCTCTTTTCCCCCTTTCCTTTCCTCTCGGTTGTCGCAACCAGATGCTGGAGCCCAGGAACCAGACGCCATTGTCGACGATGACTCGTACTACACCGGAGGTGCCTTCTACTACGTGGAGGCCGCTGACGACGACCCGGAGTAGTTTAGGAGGATCCCAGGCAGGAGGCCTGCGCCTCTTTCGATCTGTATCCCAGTTTGTGCTAGCCTTCTTAAGGCAAACTTGCTTAACTTATGTCTGTACTCGGATATTGTTGCTTCCGCTGACTCGGCTATGATCGAGCACTTGTATTCGAGCCCTTGAGGCCCCTGGCTTGTATTATGATGCTTGTATGACTTATTTTATTTTTAGAGTTGTGTTGTGATATCTTCCCGTGAGTCCCTGATCTTGATCGTACACGTTTGCGTGTATGATTAGTGTACGATTGAATCGGGGGCGTCACATTTTCCATACAAAGAATGAGATCTCCGAGGGGAATAACCTAATATAAAAAGGAAATAGTTAAAGTCCGGCGTGACTTACCTTTCCTGTCGCCGTCGGTGTACTTCGCGCTCGTAGGCGGAGTCATTCTCTTGGTCATCTTTTTCTTCGGAAGTCGTGGCGATGAAGAACTGCTAGGCTAACTGCTAGATCAGATTCTCACAATTGCGCCCCCTACCTGGCACGCCAAAGATGTCGGGGAAACGACACCTATGGGATCACTGGAATCCCTTCTACGGTTGGCGGGCGCAGGGTTGCGAGAAGAGCAGGTCTAACAGGAAGCACGCGGATCATTTACCCAGGTTCGGGCTGCGAGGATGCGTAATACCCTAGTCCTGCTTTGGTGGGTGTATTGAGTGTTCTTGAGCTAGCTACAGGGTGTAACTTGCCCAAAAGAGCCGAATCCCTCTCCTGGTCGCCTCGGGCCTCCTTTTATAGGCAAAAGGGGTTGCACAGTGGCACACAGGAGGTGGAAAGGTCTACAGTGCGCGAGCTTATCGCTCGATGTTACAGGACAAAGCACATTAAATGCGCTATTTAGGTGTCCATTAGCTTTATTGGGGACGGGGACGAGGCCCGTCCCGTCCGTCGCCGCCCCGCTTCGCTTTGACATGCACCCAGGCCAGCGACGCGTGCGGTGCCATGTAGGCAGGCAGGCAGCTGAGGTGGCGCGGTGGCAGGGCCTTCACGAAGATCTGCATGCCATCACGCAGGTGCTTGCTGAGTTGGTGTAGAGGCCGCCCGTCGCCACGCAGGTGCCTGCCCAGCTGGTTGAGCTAGCAGCTGCTTGGGGACAGCGGTGGAGTCTTGGCTGGTGCGGGCCTGACAGTGGCCCCGCTGATGTCCTTGGCAAGGGCCTTGCCGGGGGCCCGGCAAGGGTCTTGTCGTGGTGTCGCAGTCGTCCCCGGCAAGGCGCTTGCCGGGGGTCTTGTGGATCTCCTCGGCTAGGATCCCCCCGAGGGTCGCCGTCTTCTGGTCCTCATATGAACTTGTGTGTTTATGATCTTGACAAAGATCTGCATGCCACCTCAGAGGTGCCTCCCGAGCCTTGGTTCCAACGTAGTCGTTGGCGGCGTTTGGAACTCTTGGGCTCGAGGGTGTGTCACTCTGCTGGTACTCGGCAAGTTCTCCCGGCAAGGCTCTTGCCGGGGCTGCGGAGGCCGCCCCGGCAAGGGCCTTGCCGGCGGAGTCCACCTCGCCCCTTTGCTCTCCTGTGTTTCTGGTTGCCTTGCGCTTCAGCTTCTCTCCGGCTTCCCTCTTCTGCCCTGCTAGGTGTGTCCGTGGCGTGCGGCTCTGACTACCCGTGCACAAGTAAAGGTGTCAAAAGGAGAGCCCCTACTTTTGTACACCGATATTAATAGACGTCAAGAAATGCCTATGAATTATTCACTTGTTATTGAACCTTTTTGATGTTTGGGGCTTTGACTATATGGGACCGTTTCCTTCCTGTAATGGGTATACACATATTTTAGTTGCTGTTGATTACGTTACTAAGTGGGTAGAAGCTATTCCAACTAGTAGTGTTGATCATAACACCTCTATTAAGATGCTTAAAGAAGTTATTTTTCCGAGGTTTGGAGTCCCTAGATATTTAATGACTAATGGTGGTTCACATTTTATTCATGGTGCTTTTCGTAAAATGCTTGCTAAGTATGATGCTAATCATAGAATTGCGTCTCCATATCACCCGCAGTCTAGTGGTCAAGTAGAATTGAGTAACAGAGAGCTCAAATTAATTTTGCGAAAGATTGTTAACAGATCTAGAAAGAATTGGTCTAAGAAACTTGATGATGCATTATGGGCCTATAGAACTGCATATAAAAACCCTATGGGTATTGAGGGAGTCCTGGATTAGGGGGTCCTCGGACAGCCGGACTATATACTTTGGCCGGACTGTTGGACTATGAAGATACAAGATTGAAGACTTCGTCACGTGTCCGGATGGGACTCTCCTTTGTAACCGACTTTGTGTAACCCTAGCCCCCTCCGGTGTCTATATAAACCGGAGGGTTTAGTCCGTAGGACCAACATCATCAACAATCATACCATAGGCTAGCTTCTAGGGTTTAGCCTCTACGATCTTGTGGTAGATCAACTCTTGTAATACTCATATCATCAAGATCAATCAAGCAGGAAGTAGGGTATTACCTCCATCGAGAGGGCCCGAAACTGGGTAAACATCGTGTCCCCAGCCTCCTGTTACCATTAGCCTTAGACGCACAGTTCGGGACCCCCTACCCGAGATCCGCCGGTTTTGACACCGACATTGGTGCTTTCATTGAGAGTTCCACTGTGTCGTCATGATAATGTTTGATGGCTCGCCTTGTTATCAAGGACAACATCACCTCTGGGGGAGCTCTGGCTATAGTCAAACTCCCCGACTAGGCGGATTCGTCATGACCGCTCTTTCGGCCGCCACGCCGATGATGACCTCTCAGGTCATCGAAAACAACCTCCACGTAAGCTCGGAATACGCCGAGCGAATGAATCCAATGGAGCTTTCGTCCTTGAACGAGCTCTTGGATCGCATCGCCGCCCTGGGAGTCGCTACGGACTATGATCGGATCGGGCTTAAACCCGACCAAAGGGAGATTAACTCTCCGCCGGTCACCCATCAGATAGCGGTGGTGGAGGAGCAATGCAGTGATTCTTCCTCTATTCCGAGGATGAACTATGTCCGGATTCCCGAGCTCTCCGAGCCGGATACCCGTCTGCGGGAGGACAGGGCCCAAGTTCCGAACTTAGAATCGGGCAGCGGGCCAGAAAAGTTGGGCAATATCCCAGATCCCGAATTGTCAAGTTCGGAAGCTCTTCCGGGTCTTAGATCGGGCCAGGGTTTGGACTTAAATCTACCCACCCGCCCAGATACAAGCGATCTTTCCCACATTAGACAAGAGCCCCAAGAGACAGTACATCACTTCTGGGCCAGATTCCTCCTTGTAATGAACAAGGTTAAGGACTGTCGCGAGGAAGACGCAATTCCGTTACTTTGCAAAAATTGCACGGACAAGGGATTCCTCAACGCCATACATCGCCGTAACATAGCACACTTTGCTGACTTGGCGGCCATAGTAGAGAAGTACTACGCGATGGAAAGCACCTGGAGAACCCAAGGAAAATTCTGGGATTCACCTGCCCTCAATAAACCCCTTGTCTGAACTAAAAGGGCGTACTCTCACAAGTCACCCGATTCAATCACAAAGAAACCAAAGCCCAATACAGGGCGCGGAACCGTATTGGAGGGATGGCTCAATGGGCCATGCAAAAATTCACACCACGCGCGGATACCATACCAACACACGGCCTTAGAGCATGTTGGATACTTCGGCAAGTGGCCAAGAGCGGCGAGGATCTCCTCATCAAAAATACCGCAGATCATCATCCCGTAGAAAGCAACAATACAGTATTGACAGTCTTCGAGACTTTTGCCTCAAATAACAGGCGCAAGCGAGCACTCCGTAGCCTCGCCGAAGTCTGCCAAGTTGCAGCAACAAATCCCTAGAACGACACGGCTATAACGTTTAATGCCAGTGACGAACCGCCATTCCGAACAGTCCGAGCTCCAGCCGCTTTGGTCCTTACTCCAATTGTGGGCGGCTTTCGGCTTACTAAAGTGCTCATGGACGGCGGCAGCGGATTAAACCTCATTTACGAGGAAACTCTCAACAAGATGGAAATAGACAAAGGCCGCATTGAGCAAAGCAGCACTACATTCCGAGGGATTATCCCTAGTCGGGAGGTGCGATATGCGGGAAAAATCACCCTTGATGAGGTATTCGGCACACCGGAAAATTACAGGTCCGAGGAGATAACATTCCAAGTGGCCCCGTTCAATAGTGGATACCACGCCCTTTTAGGGCGGGATGCATTCGCGAGCTTCCAAGCCATACCCCATTACTGGTACATGAAGCTCAAAATGCCCGGGCCAGACGGAATCATCACTCTAGCCAGTGACCGGGACATAGCACTCCGCTCCGAAAACAAAACCGCCGCCCTTGCCCTTGAGGCATTATCCGAAGCCCTAGCGGCCGAAGAATTAACTGCACTACGCTCCACAGTGGATAGGGACGACGTGATACTCGACAAACGATCCAAATCCACTTCTTTCAGGCCAGCGGACGAAATCGTCAAATTCCAGGTCCACCCAACGGACTCTACAAAAACAGCAACCATTGGGGCATAACTGGACCCCACAACTGACGCCGCACTGCGGGCGTTCTTACGCAAGAATTGGGACATCTTTGCCTGGCATCCTTCAGACATGCCAGGTATCCCACGCAGGCTGGCCGAGCATAGCCTTAATATACAAAAGGGATACAAGCTGGTTAAGCAAACACTACGGCGCTTTTCAGAACCTAAACGACAAGCCATGGGAGAGGAGCTAGCCAAGTTACTCGAAGCCGGATTCATCAGAGAAATAAAACACCCGGACTGGCTAGCAAACCTGGTGATGGTACCAAAGAAGGACAAATCCTGGCGCCTATGCGTCGACTTCAAGGATCTCAATAAGGCCTGCCCAAAGGATCCCTTCCCTCTCCCTCGCATCGATCAAATAATCGATGCCACCGCAGGACACGACTCATTGTGCTTCCTCGACGCATACTCCGGATACCATCAAATCAAGATGGCGGAGTCCGATCAAGCCGCAACGGCATTCATAACTCCATACAGTCCCTTCTGTTTTAACACCATGCCTTTCGGGCTCAAAAATGCCGGTGCAACCTATCAACGCATGATTCAGACATGCCTGGAAACACAAATGGGCAAAACAGTTGAGGCATACGTATACGACGTAGTCATCAAAACCATACACGTCGAGTCTTTAATAGACGACCTGAGGCTTACGTTCGACAACCTCCGAACATATGACATCAAGCTCAATCCTGAAAATGTGTTTTCGGCGTTCCTGCCGGAAAGCTCCTGGGTTTCATCGTTCCGAATAGAGGAATTGAAGCAAACCTGGCCAAAATCCGAGCCTTGTCACAGTTGGCTACCCCAACAGACCTCAAGCAAATCCAGAAATTAACTGGATGCGTGGCTGCCTTAAGCCGCTTTATCTCCCGATTGGGGGAAAGGCACTACCTCTCTATCGCCTTCTTCGGCGCACCGAACACTTCGAGTGGACGGATGCGGCCATGGCCGGACTGGAAGAAATAAAGGCCCTCTTAGCCAGCAACCCAATCCTGGCCGCGCCAAACATTGGCGAACCCATGTTGTTATATATAGCAGCAACACATCAAGTTTTTAGCGCAGTGCTCGTCGTTTAACGAGAGGAGGACGGAGATAAGTTCCCGCTTCAAAAGCCGGTATACTATGTATCCACCGTCCTCACACCATGCAAATCACGGTACCCACATTATCAAAAGATAGCATACGCGGTCTTCATGGCATCCCGAAAACTACGGCACTACTTTCAAGAGTGTTCGATCACGGTGGCCTCTGAAGTACCACTCAACGATATAATAAATAACCGTGATGCCACGGGCCGGATTGCTAAGTGGACTATCGAGCTCCTCCCGTTCGACATCATATACAAACCACGGCGAGCCATTAAGTCGCAAGTACTGGCTGACTTCGTCGCCGAATGGACAGAAGCCGAACTCCCTAAAGAGTACGGCGCGTACTCCAATTGGATCATGCACTTCGACGGCTCTAAAATGCTGGCAGGTCTGGGAGCAGGCGTTGTCCTGACATCTCCCACCGGAGATACAGTCCAATACGTACTACAAATATTATACACAGACTCTAACAATGCAGCCGAATACGAGGCTCTATTGCATGGTCTTCGGATGGCAGTCTCCATGGGCATTCAACGCCTAGAAGTGCGCGGGGATTCGAACCTCGCAATATCTCAAATAAATGGAGACTTTGACGCCAAGGACCCAAAAATGGCGGCTTATCGCAATGCCATCCTCAAAATGTCAGCTCGGTTCGAGGGGCTCGAATTCCACCATGTGGTTCGAGAAAACAATCAAGCGGCGGATATCCTCGCCCGCATTGGCGCTAAGCGCGACCCCGTCCCACCTAATATCTTTTTGGAAAGGCTATTCAAGCCATCCGTGGTGTGGGAAAGAGAGACCGGCACTACTTGTCCGGATCCGAACACAATACCTGATTCCGAACACTCTGACGTAATCGGAGGCTCTGCCACCGAAATAACACCTTCGGCCCACGTGATCATGGCTGTCATCGCCCCATGGACAGAACCCTTCTTAGCCTACCTAAATAGGCAAGAACTCCCCGAGGACCAAAATGAGGCACGCTGCATTGTGCGGCACTCTAAATCCTACAAGGTTCATGAGGGAGAGCTTTATAAGAAAAGCACGACCGGAGTGCTCCAAAGATGCATCTCCGAAAAGGAAGGGCGACAGCTCTTGGCTGAAATTCATGCTGGCCTCGGTGGCCATCATGCTGTAGCTCGGGCCCTTGTAAGCAAGGCCTTCCGTACAGGTTTCTACTGGCCGACAGCCCTAGCAGACGCACAGGACCTCGTCCAACGTTGCGTCGGTTGCCAGCTTTTTGCAAATCAAAGCCATATGCCACCTACCGCTCTCCAAACAATCCCCATAACTTGGCCCTTTGCGGTCTGGGGGCTCGATATGGTCGGACCCCTTAAAGGAGGAAGCCATAAGAAAAAATACTTATTGGTCATGGTGGATAAATTGACCAAATGGATAGAAGCCAAACCAGTTAAACCAGCCGAATCCGGGCCTGTGATAGACTTCATATCCGGGGTTGTACACCATTACGGTGTCCCCCACAGCATGATCACCGATAACGGCTCCAACTTTACAGCCAACGAGGTGAAAATTTGGTGCGACAACATGGGCATTAAGCTCGATTATGCCTTCGTCTATCACCCACAAACAAACGGTCAAGTCGAATGAGCAAACGATCTTATTATGAGCGGCATCAAACCCAGACTGGTGCGATCCTTGAAGGAATCAGATACGCACTGGGTCGAGGAGCTCGACTCCGTACTATGGGGGCTACGGACCACGCCAAACCGCACTACCGGATACACACCATTTTTTATGGTGTACGGCGCAGAGGCAGTATTGCCCTGCGGTATCATTCATGACTAACCTCGAGTGTGCATGTATGAAGAAAGAGAAGCCGAGCTGGATCGGCAGGACAGTTTAGATGCCCTGGAGGAGGAGCGCGACGTCGCAAAAGCCCGTTCCGCATTCTATCAGCAACAGGCTCGAAGGTATCAAAGCAGGGAAGTACGGGCCAAAACTTATAACGTTGGCGAACTCGTTCTACGCCTGCCGGAGAAGAAAAAGGACAAGCTCAAGCCCAAATGGGAGGGTCCCTTCATCATTGATAAAGTCCTCACCGGAGGAGCGTACCGTCTGCGAGATGCATCAGATAATCGACTCGAGCCGAACCCATGGAACGCGGCCAGACTCCGAAGATTCTACGCCCAGTGCGGAACTCCGTGTTCGTCTCCTTACCTCCGCCTTTTTTAAGTTATATCCTCTTTCTTTCTTTCTTTCTTTCTTCGTTCTTTCTTTTTTTACGGCCTTACAGGCTTAAAGTGTGCCTCGGCCGCACACTCTTGCCGCACTATGCGCGCTTAATATACCTGGGGGCTTCTTATACAGAAGCTTAATTTAATTATTTTCCGGGCCTCATGCCCATTACATATGTGTAACTTTTCCATATGTACCTTTTCTTCACCATTATATGCATCGATATGACTTAAGTTTTGGCCAAGCTAGGTTGCCTGGCTCTTGTGTTTATGCCCTACGTTCCCGTTAATTCAGCTAGGGCATAAGGGGAGCACCTCTGCGAATGTTACTGCCGGGTCAGCCGGATGTGTACCTCAGACTGGGTGAAGCCGAAAGCTAGCGTTCTTAAGGGAATATTCGGTCGGTGAACAAAAGATGTTTTTTTACTTATTACAACATAAGCCCCTAGATGTTTTATGCCCTGCGTCTTTGTTCGCAGTTCGGACATGCTTATTCACGCATGCGTACCCAGGGAACGGAACCCTTAACGGAACTATTCTCCCTGGAAGACGTTTCTTACTATCCATGTAATATAACATAACTAGTTGGGTACTTGTCTGTTCAAGCACTTATGACCCCTACACCTGGTTTCCACGTGTACCCCGGTTTACATAACCGAGCGGGTATTCGGATACACTTCGGACTGTCGGGTCCGGAGGTTGAAGCGAAAAGGTCCGCCATGACAAATGATTTACAATCCGGCTAGGGACAAAATATGTCCATTGAAGTACACAGTCATTTAGACTGGCTAAATTCTTCTTCTATACCATCCAACAGGCTGTCTAGCCTACAATCCTGTTGGGAATACTTTGCGGCTAATTCTACCTGGCCGTATACCAGACTTACGGGAATCTCTTTCCCATCTGAACCTATAGGTCCGACCTACGCCATGTGATTCGGATCCGCCTTGGTGTACAACGTTTTCACCATCGCCCAGGCTTCCCTCGCACCTTGTCGGCAGGCTGATATCTTCCATAGTCGGAAGTGCCGCCGCGCTCCCTTGAGCTTCTCCACAAGCTCTCCCATGCCTCCTGGCAGAGGGACGGATGGCCACAGGGCTTGGGCAATACCCCGCATCACTTGCCGAACTTGTTCGTGCAATTGTGAGAGCTCTTGTAGCAGATTGCCTGTGGATCCGGGCATCTCTTCTCCAGGGCGACCTGTCAACATACCTACAGACATAACTCTATTAGCCCGCTTCTTCGCCGAACTATATAAAGGTTCGTTTGAGCACTTACTAAAAATGCCGCGTCGAAGCCTCTTATTCTCCTTCACGGAGTCAGAAAGCTGGGCCCGAACATCTTTTAGTTCAACGCCCAGCCGGGTATGGGCATCCAGGAGATCATTTTTCTCCCGAATAACCCATGCAAGCACGCGCTCGCCAGCTTCTAGCTGTCGTTGAGCATGTTGCCCATCCCCTGGTACTATCTCCGGATTCACTGTGGGATTTCCTACAAATCTATTGTTAGATTTGCGAACATGCCGAAGACTAACTGGTACACGTTATTACATTCTTGTTCCTCAAAGACAAGTATTACCAGAACAGGCCTCCTTGGATTCCTCGATTTCGGCAACTGCGGCCTTTAGCTGGGCTTTGCACTCCTCCAGCTCTTGAGACAAATGGGTATTCTTCTCTGTAAAAACCTGGGCATACAATGATCCTTAAATCAGTTGTGCCAACTGTTTCAAGTCTCAGGGGCTACTGATATACATAATCGTCAGATTTTTCTTACCCGTATATCCTTTAAATACTGATCTGTGGCTCTAGCAAGTCCACCTCGAGCAGCCTGGATGTACGCGTCTCCCGAGTTAAAGGCATTAAACGCCTCTTCGGAGAAATTAGGGTCGCGGAGTACGGCCCGACGACCCCTGTGATTCATGGCGCTCTCCACCTCAGAATTTGTAACGGATATTCTATCCGCATCCTCTGTAGGAGGACCGTCCGTCGTTGTCCTCACGTTAGCCTCCGCCCTCGAGTCCAGTTCTTGAGTCCGGCTGGTGGAGGCGTGGCTGGCAGGATCTTCGGAAATAGTCCGGCGAGCACTCTTTCTGCCAAGGGACCAGGGACATTGTTATATTTTAGAGACGACGACCATGAAGCAGGTTTTAAATCATACCTTTGCGACGGCGTCTCGGTCCTGACCGCCTTCCTTCTAAGCCTACCCGGCTTCGGTGCCCCTTGTTGGTAAGTCACCACGGGTTCGGCACGGCGCCCCGATTACCTTCCCTGTGAAACGCAATATTTGTGCGGTGGGTAAAGTGCAAAAAAGGGGATCCTTCTTGGAAGTTAGGACTCCGGTTTTGCTTACATGCGATACAGGGAGTAGGCCGGGATAACCGGCTATGATAGCCACCAGAGCACCATCACGGCTTGCCTGGTAAAATGTCTTGTCGACGAGCTCCACAAATATGTCCGGATCTTCTTCGAGTCCGGGGTCGAGGGCCCGGTCAGGGTCCTCCGGCTGTGGAGGCGGGCTGTTGATCTCCCCCACAGCTCTTCGCAGTTCCTGCTATGAATTAGCAAGGTAAATATTTGTGATGAGGAATGCGGGAATTAGGAGAGTTGAGCAAAAGATAGCGGCTCACCCAGCTTGGGGGGTTGTACATAGAAAATCCATCCCGTGGCTTAATACGGATAAACTCCTCTTCCTCTCCTTTGTACAAATCAGACAGTATTTTCGCCAGAGCGGTGGCGGAGTCCGGACCTTTACGACCGCAGCGGGTGGCATCGTCTTCTCCATTGAAGTGCCACATGGGTTTCCCCCGATACTGAAGTGGCTGCACCCCCCGCATTATACATATTGACATAACCTCGATTATTGTCAGTCCTGATTGGGCCAGCGTTCTTATCCTGCCCATCAGGTAAAGGACTTCTCTGTTATCTTCCTCCTGGGGGCTCCGGGGGTGCCAGCTGTGGCGTTTCTTCAACGGGGCATTAACAAACTCAGGAAGGCCCATCCGAATAGGGTCCAGGAGGGGAACGTCCTCCATGTAGAACCACTCTGAAGGCCAGTCTTTGGACGTCTTCTTCGGAGTACCGGACAGGTATCCGGTTCCGGCGATGCGCCATATTTCGGCTCCGCCCACTTGATATATTGATCCCTCCTGATTGCAAGGGACGAGGCAGAATAGCCTCTTCCATAACTCGAAATGAGCTTCGCAGCCCAGAAATAGCTCACACAGGGCGACATAACCTGCGATATGCAGTATGGAGGTAGGGGTAAAGTTATGCAGCTGGAGGCCGTAGAACTCTAGGAGCCCGCGGAGGAATGGATGGATCGGAAATCCGAGCCACCTCAGCAAGTAAGGGACAAGGCATACCCACTCCCCCCTGGATGGGTTGGGAAAACTCTCCGCCTGCTCCCCGCCATTATAGGTGGCTAGTCCAGCTCGGATGGGGACCATGTATGTGGGCGGGAGTAACCCCTGGGTCTGCAACTCCACTAATCGGCCGTGGGGTACGGTACACTTCACCCAATCGCCTGGCTTAGTGCTACGGGAGCGAGAGGAGGAGCTGCGTTGGCCGGCCATGAAGGGATGGTTTTTCGGGCGCTCTGGTGATTCCTTGCTTGGGGAAGATGGTGCGATCTGGATCTGAGGATTCGCGTCTCTTTAATAGACGATTTACTAACATGGATAGGGTGGCAAATGCAAAAGATGCCCCGACTTCTCGCATTCGCTTGACACCTGGAAATTGCCATTATTGGTACAGAAGCCGAGGAGTGCAACATTAATGGGAAGCCGGACACTACTCGTTACAACAGGTACTCTGGAGTTGGAGAAGAACCCGCCTTGCAATGCCGAAGACAATCTGCGCGCCTGACTCATCGTCATTGAAGCCTGGTTCGGGGGCTACTGAGGGAGTCCTGGATTAGGGGGTCCTCGGACAGCCGGACTATATACTTTGGTCGGACTGTTGGACTATGAAGATACAAGATTGAAGACTTCGTCACGTGTCCGGATGGGACTCTCCTTTGCGTGGAAGGCAAGCTTGGCAATTCGGATATGTAGATCTCCTCCTTTGTAACCGACTTTGTGTAACCCTAGCCCCCTCCGGTGTCTATATAAACCGGAGGGTTTAGTCCGTAGGACCAACATCATCAACAATCATTCCATAGGCTAGCTTCTAGGGTTTAGCCTCTACGATCTCGTGGTAGATCAACTCTTGTAATACTCATATCATCAAGATCAATCAAGTAGGAAGTAGGGTATTACCTCCATCGAGAGGGCCCGAACCTGGGTAAACATCGTCTCCCCAGCCTCCTGTTACCATTAGCCTTAGACGCACAGTTCGGGACCCCCTACCCAAGATCCGCCGGTTTTGACACCGACAGGTATGTCTCCGTATAAAATGGTTTATGGAAAAGCATGTCACTTACCTATCGAATTTGAACATAAGGCATATTAGGCTATTAAAGAGCTCAATTATGATTTCAAACTTGCCGGTGAGAAGAGGCTATTTGACATTAGCTCACTTGATGAATGGAGAAACTAGGCCTATGAGAATTCCAAACTGTTTAAAGAAAAAGTTAGAGATGGCATGACAAAAGGATACAAAAGCGTGAGTTTAATGTAGGTGATTATGTGTTGCTATTCAACTCTCGTTTAAGATTTTTTGCAGGAAAACTTCTCGCTAAATGGGAAGGTCCTTATGTTATCGAGGAGGTCTATCGTTCCGGTGCCATAGAAATCAACAATTTCGAAGGCACAAATCCAAAGGTGGTAAACGGTCAAAGAATCAAACATTATATCTCAGGTAATCCTATAAATGTTGAAACCAATGTTATTGAAACCGTAACCCCAGAGGAATACATAAGAGACACTTTCCAGAACGTTTCAGACTCCGAAATAGAATAGGTCTGTGGTACGGTAAGGAAACCAACTCCAAAATAGTTCTAATGGCAATTTTTCTCCGTTTTGGAATATTTAAGAAAATAGGAAAATAAGAAGTAGTCCGGGAAGGACACGAGGCGTCCACGAGGGTGGAGGGCGTGCCCTACCCTCCATGGCGCGCCCCCTGCCTCGTGGGCACCTCGTGTGCCCTCCGGACTCCGTTTTCTTGCATGATATTTCTTTTGGTCGGTAAAAACTCATTATATAATCTCCCGAAGGTTTTGACCACCGTACCACGCAAATAACTTCTATTTTTGTTTCGAGTTGTTTCTGTAGCAGATTTGGAGCAAGATGTCATCTCAGGATTCCGACAGAGAGAGCTATGTCTCACACCTCATTGCTGACCCAAAGACCTATGGGGATCTATCTCCTGGTGGTCGAACTACAGATGAGGAGGAGGATGCTCATTTGATGAGGATCAATGATTCAAGCACGGAGGAGGAGGATGTCCCTCTACCTCAACCTGGGGATATGCACGTGAAGTTCAAGAAGTCCAATCTCCCTAAGAGGGCTAAACTGTCTAACAACCGGTCTATTCCTTCTCGTTTTCGGCAGAAAAGCAAAGGAGATTTATGTGACAAGATCTTGAAGCTGGAATCGGAGGTCGATGATTTAAAGGAGGAAATTGCTCTTCTCAATTACAATATGAAGAAGCTGAAAGCACAATTTACATCATCAACCACTTCATCATCACCACCTCCGAAGAAGGAGATATAATCACTTGGGTATGGGCACTCCCCTTGGCAACTGCCAAGCTTGGGGGAAGTGCCCCGGTATCGTATCACCATCACACTCCTATCTTTACCGTTTTACTTAGTTCGATCCTTTTGGTAATATCTTGATTTAGTAGAATAAAGTTTTAGTATGATTTAGTTTTGAGTTTTGCTTTATGATCCTTCTATGTAATCGAGTCCGTGAGCTATATAATAAAGATTACTGTTGAGTCAAGGGCTTTCCTATCTTGCTATGATCTTGAGAATAAAAGAAAAAGAAAGAATAAAAAGAAATAAAGAGATCATATTGATCTTATGGAGAGTAATGACTTCACATATAAAGAGTATGATGAATAAAAGTTGTTGATAGTTGACAAACATAGTTTTGGTCATCGTTGCAATTAATAGGAAATAATAAAGAAAGAGAGGTTCTCACATATAAATATACTATCTTGGACATATTTTATCATTGTGAGCACTCATTAAAATATGACATGCTAAAGAGTTGATGTTGCACAAGGAAGACAATGTAATGGGTTATGTTTTCTTATATCGGAAATAAAGTATATTGTCACGGATCATCCAACATGTTGAGCTTGTCTTTCTCCCTCATGCTAGCCAAATTCTTTGCACCAAGTAGAGATACTACTTGTGCTTCCAAATATCCTTAAACCCAGTTTTGCCATGAGAGTCCACCATATCTACCTATGGACTGAGTAAAATCATTCAAGTAAGTTGTCATTGTTGCATGCAATAAAAATTGCTCTCTAAATATGTATGATTTATTAGTGTGGAGAAAATAAGCTTTATACGATCTTGTGATGTGGAAGAAATAAAAGCGACAGACTGCATAATAAAGGTCCATATCACAAGTGGCAATATAAAGTGACGTTCTTTCACATTAAGATTTTGTGCATCCAACCTTAAAGCACATGACAACCTCTGCTTCCCTCTGTGAAGGGCCTATCTTCTATTCTTGCCTTATACCTTATACAAGAGTCATGGTGATCTTCACCTTTCCTTTTTACATTTTATCCTTTGGCAAGCACATTGTGTTGGAAAGATCCTGATATATATATCCAATTGGATGTGAGTTAGCATGAACTATTATTGTTGACATTACCCTTGCACTACTAGGAAAAGGGCTATAGATGATATGGACACTAATGGCGCACCAGACATGTGGTGCGCCACTACTATATACTAATGGCGCACCATGTGTTGGTGCGCCATTAGTGTCCAAATACTAATGGCGCACCACATCCACGGTGCGCCACTAGTAACAAATTTTTTATTTTTTTTCAAAACTAGTAATGGCGCACCAGGGGATAGTGCGCCATTAACTAGTAATGGCGCACGTAATGGCGCACCACATCCACGGTGCGCCACTAGTAATTTTTTTTCAATTTTTTTCAAAACTAGTAATGGCGCACCAGGGGATAGTGCGCCATTACTAGTTAAACTAGTAATGGCGCACCACATCCGCGGTGCGCCACTAGTAAATTTTTTTTCAATTTTTTTTTATTTTTTTCCAAAGCTAGTAATGGCGCACCAGGGGATAGTGCGCAGTAATGGCGTACCACTCCCACGGTGCGCCATTACTAACTTGACCCAAAAATTCCACCGAATGCACCCCCCCGGACCGCCTTTTCAGTTTTAAAAAAATAAAAGAAAATGATGGAAATGTCAAAAAAATAAAATAAAATAAGTTTCCCATGTGATATGTGGTCTAGTTGTTGGGAAAATTTACAAATATGAATTCCGATTTTATTTGCAAAATCTCTCTCGATTTGTAAAATGGGCATAACTTTTCCATACGAACTCGGATTAAAAAGTTTTTTATATGAAAAATCATCTACTCGAAAAGTTACATCCGAATTTTCAAAATCCTCAAAAACCTAACAGAAAAAAAGTTACGGGGCTTTCAAGATCTAGGGGCAAAAAAATTCAAAAAATTTCAAACTTACTAGTGGCGCACCGTTTTCTAGGTGCGCCACTAGTAACAGAAAAAAATTGGTGTTGAATTTTTTTTTGGAATTTTTTTTCCAAAAAATGATACGTAATATGACCGGGAAGTTTGAAATATTTTTCAAAATTTCATCATACTCATGAACATGAACAAAGTCCTAGACATCAACAAGGTTTAATAGGATTGATATGGTAGATATATCAACAAATGCCTGTTAAGTGAGGTGGTGCGGGGTTGGATAGAACTGTGAAGTTAAGCGTGCTCGGGCTGGAGTAGTGTGAGGATGGGTGACCTTTCGGGAAGTTTGACCACTTAGTGCGATTTGACTTGAGATTAAGCATATTGACCCGAGATTAAGCCATAGTGATTCGAGATTAAGAAAAAAACGAAAAAAAAATTGAAAAAAAAATTTTGAATTTTTTTTAAAAAACAATTTCTGAAAAAATATTTGAAAAAAATTTGTTACTAATGGCGCACTTCTATGTGGTGCGCCGTTACTAAGTCAGATAGTAATGGCGCACGGCGTGATGCGCCATTAGTATACCAGATACTAATGGCGCACCAGTGGTGCGCCATTAGTATTTAATACTAGTGGCGTGGTACTAGTGGCGCATCAGTAGTGCGCCATTAGTAGGCAAAACTGGTGCGCCACTAGTAGGCCTTTTCCTAGTAGTGTTGAGGTAAAAGGTTGGGAGGCAACACTATAAGCCCCTATCTTTCTCTGTGTCTGATTAAAACTCCATAACCATAAGTATTGCGTGAGTGTTAGCAATTGTGAAAGACTAAATGATAGTTGAGTATGTCGACTTGCTGAAAAGCCATTATATTGACTCTTTCCGATGTTATGATAAATTGCAATTGCTTCAATGACCGAGATTATAGTTTGTTGGTTCTCAATGAAGTTTCTGATTCATACTTGACATTGTGAATAGATTATTACTTAAGCATAAGAAATCATATGACAATATATATATATATATATGTTGCTGTTATAAGAATGATCATGATGCCCTCATGTCCGTATTTTATTTTATCGACACCTCTCTAAACATGTGGACATTTTTGTCGTTATCGGCTTCCGCTTGAGGACAAGCAAGGTCTAAGCTTGGGGGAGTTGATACATCCATTTTGCATCATGCTTTTATATCGATATTTATTGCATTATGGGCTGTTATTACACATTATGTCACAATACTTATGCCTATTCTCTCTTATTTTACAAGGTTTACATGAAGAGGGAGAATGCCGGTAGCTGGAATTCTAGGCTGGAAAAGGAGCAAATATTAGAGACCTATTCTGCACAGCTCCAAAAGTCATGAAACTTCACGGAAGTTATTTTTGGAATTTATAAAAAATGCTGAGCGAAGAAAGTACCAGAGGGGGCCACCCACCATCCACGAGGGTGGGGGCGCGCCCCCCTGCCTCGTGGGCCCCTGGGAGGCCTCCGGTGACCATCTTCTGCTATATGAAGTCTTTTACCCTGGAAAAAAATCATAAGCAAGCTTTCGGGAAGAAACTCCGTCACCACAAGGCGGAACCTTGGCGGAACCAATCTAGGGCTCCGACGGAGCTATTCTGTCGGGGAAACATCCCTCCGGGAGGGGGAAATCATCGCCATCGTCATCACCAACAATCCTCTCATCGGGAGGGGGTCAATCTCCATCAACATCTTCACCAGCACCATCTCCTCTAAAACCCTAGTTCATCTCTTGTATCCAATCTTTGTCCCAAAGCCTCAGATTGGTACCTGTGGGTTGCTAGTAGTGTTGATTACTCCTTGTAGTTGATGCTAGTTAGTTTATTTGGTGGAAGATCATATGTTCAGATCCTTTATGCATATTAATATCCCTTTGATTATGAACATGAATATCATTTGTGAGTAGTTACGTTTGTTCCTGAGGACATCGGAGAAATCTTGCTATTAGTAGTCATGTGAATTTGGTATTCGTTCGATATTTTGATGAGATGTATGTTGTCTTTCCTCTAGTGGTGTTATGTGAACGTCGACTACATGACACTTCACCATTGTTTGGGCCTAGAGGAAGGCATTGGGAAGTAATAAGTAGATGATGGGTTGCTAGAGTGACAGAAGCTTAAACCCTAGTTTATGAGTTGCTTCATAAGGGGCTGATTTGGATCCATATGTTTCATGCTATGGTTAGGTTTACCTTAATACTTCTTTTGTAGTTGCGGATGCTTGCAGTAGGGGTTAATCATAAGTGGTATGCTCGTCCAAGAAAGGGCAGTACCCAAGCACCGGTCCACCCACATACCAAATTATCAAAGTAACGAACGCGAATCATATGAGCGTGATGAAAACTAGCTTGACGATAATTCCCATGTGTCCTCGGGAGCGTTTTCCTTCATATAAGAGTTTGTCCAGGCTTGTCCTTTGCTACAAAAAGGATTGGGCTACCTTGCTGCACCTTATTTACTTTCATTGCTTGTTACCCGTTACGAATTATCTTATCACAAAACTTTTGTTACCTATAATTTCAGTGCTTGCAGAGAAAACCTTACTGAAAACCGCTTGTCATTTCCTTCTGCTCCTCGTTGGGTTCGACACTCTTACTTATCGAAAGGAGTACGATAGATCCCCTACACTTGTGGGTCATCAGCACCCCCCACGGACAGTGGCGTACACCCAGCGGGCCCGCTCCACCTCGACGCCGGTGACTGCGTCTCGCCGCAGTGCCCGCCTCGATGCGGCCCGTCCGGCGGACTCCCCGGCTCCGTCCGTCCCCGAGCGTGCTGAGCTCCGGGCGGCGGCCCGGAACCTTGAGCCAGGTGATGATTCCGTCATTCCCATTTCTTCCGGTTGTTCCTTTTCCGCGCTTGAGGCCGTTCCTCTTGGCCACCTCGCCAAGGTGGCCACTGACTCGGCCATCATCTTCAGGGGGGAAGTTGGTCCCCCCTTAGAGCAGATTGCGGCCATTAGGGCCCGCGAGATGTTAGATGGCGAGCTTGCTGAAACCCGGGCTCGCCTCCTCCGCCATCCCGCGGAACCGACCACCACTCCAGCGGGTCGGGCTCCACCGGTGGCCGACGAGGTGATCCGGGGACGCACCCGCTCTCGCACTCCTGCACTCCGCGCACTGAGCGCATCTCGTGTCCTGGGGTCAAGCAGCCCCCCGATGGGAGTGTAGATGCGGGCCCTTTTCTAGAACATCTGTGGCTTCGGCCATGATGGCCGACGCCGCCAACTCATCGAGTACATGCGTGACGAACATATTGTCATCATTGCCATCCAGGAAACCATGCGCACTGAGTTCTCCCTCCACGAGCTCGACTGTCTTAGTTCCCACCTCTTCGCCTGGCATTGGCTCCCTTCTAGTGGGACCACGGGGCACTCAGGTGGCATCCTTTTAGGTGTAAAGGATACCACCTTCGAGGTGGGTGGCATGGACCGGGGAGAATTCTACGTTAGTATGGAGAACTTTGAGCATGCACTTAACTTCAAATGGGAGATCGTGATCGTGTATGGACAGGCGGATCACCGCCGCTCCCCGGCCTTCCTTGTTGAGCTACATCAAAAGATCTCAAACTCCCTCCTCCCAGTAGTTGTGGGCGGAGACTTTAACCTCATCCACTCCACGGATGAGAAGAATAATGACCGGATCAACCTCCCCGGATGCAGCTGTTCAATGACTAGATCGCGGAGCTCGGACTCCGTGAACTAGAATGGACGGGTGCCCGGTTCACCTGGACAAACCGGCAAGTAGACCCAACGCAATCTGTCTTGGATCGCGTCCTAGTTTCCCCGGAGTGGGAGGTATGCTTCCCCTTGGCATCGCTTTGTGCGATTACCCGGATCGGGTCTGACCACGTCCCTCTCCTCCTCTACATCGCGGATGAGCGCCCGCCCCCATCATGCCGCGTTTCCGGTTTGAGCTCTTCTGGCTCAATCAGGCGGGATTCCGGGAGGCGGTCGTCGCATGGTGGATCTCCGCTCGCTCTTCCCCGCATCGCTCCACGTCCGCAGTTGACTCGTGGCAGTTCTGTGCCAAGCTCGCCCGCCAATTCATGAAGGGATGGGGCGCTAACCTTGGCCTGTGACCTATGCGAGCGCAAAAAGGCCCTCCTGCTGGCTATCCAAGCCCTGGACGCCCGCGCCGACACCTCCGGGATCTCCCCGGATGAATGGATGCGGAGATATGATCTCGAGGACCAGCTCTCGACCATCTACACAGATGAGGAGGCTTACTGGAGGCTGCGCGGTACCCAACGGTGGCTGCTCCACGGCGACGCCAACACCGCCTATTTCCAGGCGGTCGCTAACGGGCGGCGGCGTCAGAACTCCACATTGGCACGTTCATCTCGGTTGGCACTGGATCCTCGACCCTGTTCTGGTTTGATCGGTGGATCGGCGACCTCCCCCGGGCAACGAGATTCTTGGAGCTCTTTGCCATTGTGGTGGACCCTCGGGTCTTTGTCGAGACAGCCCTTATTGACTTAGGGCGCCTCGCCTTCCGTCGCGCCTTTGGCCCGCCTGAAGTGGCCGCATGGGATGCCCTCCTCCAGGACATCGCCCTCCTCCCGATGAACGTTGAGGACACCCCTGACTCCATATCCTGGCGAGTGGAGCCCTCCGGCTGCTTTTGCACTAAATCCCTCTATGTGTCCATCGCCCCCTCGCCGGCCCCCGAGCCCTTTAGTTTGATTTGGGACATCCGCTTGCCCAATCAGGATCTCCTTATGGCAGTGGATCCATGGATGCCTCCCGTCTGGGGTGGAGGTCCTTAAGCGTAATGGACCTGGAGATGGGATCTGCCCCCTGTGCGGCATGGTGGAGGATGCTAACCACATCTTCTTCTCTTGCTCCACGGCCCAGTTTCTATGGTCATGTTTCCGCGAGTCGGTGTCAGGACCGGTTTTCCGATAAAACGTTTATTGAGAAACCGCCCCTTTTATCGGACCAGTATAGAAGAATCCTTCTTACTAGTAGACAATCCTTGATACAGAAATCCAGAAGTACTAAATATTATACAGGGTTGAGCTGAGGCTGCTCAACAATTTATTACAAGCACGCCGATATTATACATAAAGGCGGATATGACACAAAGGGGTATGGTGGCATAACTACTGACTCGTAATAAAAGTGGTGGTGGATATGTCACAGTGAAGTGGGTGACATGACTCCTAAATCTTACAACTCATCGAGCACCGGAGTGAGGCTCGATGACTTTTATTCTGGGTAGCGGAAGCGTATATAATACAAGTGACCAATTCCAGGATCGCACGGGACTGACTAGGACTCCTCTAGGCGTCGGACTCGCTATCGACCTCTTCATCCATAAGATCGCCTTCGTCAACATCTGGCCAAATCAACAAGCCAGGTGAGTACTATGAAAGTACTCGCAAGACAGTTTGGACATAAGATATAACAAATGCAAACATGATGCACATGAGAAGATTAGTAATGCGCACTCAGATAATAAAATTGCACTGCATGATAAATAAAAAGGAAGTCAGGCGGTAGTCCTCCCGAAATCCCAATGAAATAACTGAAGACCGATCGGGTGTCTGAAGCGACGCCTCGAAAGGTAAAAATAAATTAACAATGCCGCAGTCGGGCGTCAGGGCTACACCACATAAAGGGCTTATATCAAAAGTAAATAACAAGAGTGCCATAGTCGGACGTCTGAGCGACATCACATAAAGGGCTTATATCAAAAGTAAATAACAAGAGTGCCACAGTTGGACGTCTGAGCGACATCACATAAAGGGCTTATATCAAAAGTAAATAACAAGAGTGCCACAGTCGGATATCTGAGCAACATCACATAAAGGGCTTATATCAAAAGTAAATAACAAGAGTGCCACAGTCGGACGTCTGAGCGACATCACATAAAGGGCTTATATCAAAAGTAAATAACAAGAGTGCCACAGTCGGACGTCTGAGCGACATCACATAAAGGGCTTTTATTTCATTATTTGAATTCAAGTAGCTCATGAATTTAAATCATCTCAAGAGATCACATCACGTTTCGAAGCATACTGGTAGTAGCCTTGCATGCAATATAACACTCACTGATGCTCATATAAACATGCCATGAACTAACTATTCAAGCAAACATGCAAAACACTCATCATATAAAAGGTTCAAACATGCTTGCCTGGTTCGGAGTAGTCGGAGTCTAGCTCGGCAAAGTTCGCGGTTCCGTCGCCTCCTCCGGTATCTACGGTATAAAGAAATCGCATACTAACGTAAACACCGAGTGTGCATAAAATTTGTTCCAAATATTTTTCAAATAAATATGATAAAAAACTAGACAGAAAAAAAAAGATGACAGAAAAAGAATCAACTCAAAATTATCTTTTGTTTAAAACTTATAAAGGTTTTAGTCTAGGGACTAATCTGTGATGAAACAGAAAGTTTCCAGGGGCTAGTTTATAAAAACAGAAGACGTACTTTGCCCGAAGGCGCTTTCAGAAAACGGTTTGAATAAGAGAGAGAGGCTGACGAGGGGGTCCCACCCGTCAGGTTTAAAAATCAAAACAGAGCCCCTGGCGCCCAAGGGCTGCGGTGGTCGCCGGCGGCGATCCACGGCGAGGTAGGGGGAGTGGATGGTACCTATGGACTCACGGTGCTCTCCTGCACCTGGGTGTGGTGGAGTTGGTCGTCAGCGAGCACCACGTCGATGGCGGCCTCCACTCTGGCGAACGGTGGTTCGGGCGGTGGTGGATCTCGCCGGGGAGGGCTGCAATCGTCAAATTGAGGCTCGGGTTAGAGGAGTGGGTGTACTAGGAGGCGACTGGCACGCACTGGAAGGCGGGGGTGGTCTCACCAGAGGGAATCGTGCCGGAGCCCGAAGCGGATCGGGGCGGCCGGAGTCGGGGAAGAAGGCCTCCCCGAGGTCCCCCTAGTAGCTAGGCGTGGCTCTGGTGAGATGTAGGAGTGGTGCTGGGTCGAAGGCGAGCTCGAGGCTCCTTTTTATAGCCGGTCCGAGGCGGTTGCCGAGAACAGGATAACTCCGGCGATGATTACGGCGAGGCAGTGGTCGAACGGGGGTTTAGTGGTCGGGGCAGCTGCGGATTGGATCACTGGCTTCATCCCGAAGCTAAACTTGGCCAGACTTGGGCGATACTCCAAGTCCTCGACGGAACGGCCTCACGGGCTCGTCGGCGGCAGAGAGCGCGCTCTGCGCCTCTCAGGCCACGGCGACTGTGCTGCAGCACGCACGGGGAAGAAGACGGCCACGCGTAGGCTTCTGGTGGTGTGGGCGGTGCTGGACGGCGCCGTCCCTCGCTGCGCCTCTCTGGCAGCCGCAGCAAGTGCTGCTGCCGCCGCTCACGGGGGCGATGCACCTCTGCCAGCTCACCGCCGACGCTCGCAAACGTCCAGGTGACCGTGCGGCACGGTGGATAAGAAGGAGGAGCAGTGAGCAACGAGCCAACGAGGGCACTGGCGAGATTGACGCTGCCGACTAACGAAAACGACACTGACGACTGAACTGAAACACTGAACTCTGAACTTTGACAGAAACAGTGCACGCTAGGTGTTCGACGATATGTTTCAAGCACGTGGAAAAATTTTCTGGAGTTGATCTTTGGTGGAGAGGTCTCTTGATGCATCTGGAGGCTGCCTGATTTTTCTCAGAATTTTTGGGGAAGCAAGATAACGAATTTCACCAAAAATGGCCAATCTGGTCCAAACTTGCCGCAAGCAGAATTTGAAAAATTTGAACTGTGGACCAGTGGATCTTGATGGATCTAGGTTGAGGGTACTAAGGACTAGTCAGAGGAGTTTGTTTGGAACCAAAACTCAAAAGGGATCTGGTGGTTCCTGTGTAACTCATCATGGCCCACAATAAAAGACAGAAATTGTATTGAGGATAAAATAAATAGGAAAAAAAATTTAACAGAGCTTGAGCCTTGCTGGAATAGGATGCTTGGCTTGACCCAAAGTGGAGGGAGGGGTTTTGGAGGAAATTTTTCTACTTAGGTCATGGCAAGAAAAGAAATTTTTGAATGAGGAAGAATCAATCCATAAGTCATAGGGTTATTTCTAAAAGAAAGGATTTCAAAAACTTTCCCAAGGAAAATATTCGTGTTGAGTCAACACAAGATGTAAAATCCTCAAGACCACAAATCAATATTGAGAAGGACCCTTTTAAAGAAAATAGTTGTCATAAAAAAATTGAGAAGGAGAGTCCCTCTTTTAGAAAAATTCAAATAACCTCCTTTAAATCAAATAAAGAAAAAGCCAAATCAAAATTTTTGGAGTGTTACAACACCTACCCCCTTAGGAAAAATCTCGTCCCCGAGATTTCAGTTGATCCTCAAATAGATGTGGGTACTCTGCCTGAAGAAAATCCTCTCTTTCCCATGTTGCTTCATCCTCGGTGTGATTGCTCCACTGAACCTTGAAAAATTTAATTGTTTTCTGACGGGTCCTCCTTTCAGACTCCTCTAATATTTTGATTGGACGTTCCCTGTAGGTGAGGTCTGGTTGCATGTCTATGCTCTCATGTGGTACATGCTTCTCTGGGCTGCTTACGCATTTCCTCAACTGTGAGACGTGGAACACGTCGTGGACGTCTGACAGCTCTTTGGGTAGGTCTAGCTGGTAGGCTACTGTGCCTCTTCGTGCAACCACACAGAAGGGTCCAATAAATCTTGGGGCTAGCTTTCCTTTAACTCTGAACCGTTGCAGGCCCCTCATAGGAGATACTCGTAGATACACATATTCACTGGGTTCAAAACTAACTTCACAATGTTTTCGATCGTAATAACTCTTTTGTCGGCTTTGAGCAGTCTTGAGTCGGCCCCTGATTAGTCTAACTTTCTCCTCAGCTTCCTTGAGCATGTCTGGGCCGAAGATACGACTGTCACCTGTTTCTGACCAATTTAATGGGGTACGACATCTCCGCCCGTACAAGGCTTCAAAAGGTGCCATTTGTAGACTGGCTTGGTAATTGTTGTTGTATGCGAACTCGGCATATGGCAAGCTTTCTTCCCAACTGGTTCCATAGGTGAGAACACATGCTCTTAGCATGTCCTCTAGAATTTGGTTCACGCGTTCAGTTTGTCCATCAGTCTGGAGGTGGTATGCTGTACTGAATGCTAGTCGAGTCCCCAGAGCTTGTTGTAAATGATCCCAAAATCTAGAGACGAATTGAGTGCCTCTATCGGATATTATAGTCTTTGGAACTCCATGCAGGAAAACTATACGGGAGAGATAAAGTTTGGCAAGCTTCTGAGTGGTGTAGGTTGTCTTTACGGGAATGAAATGTGCTACCTTGGTAATCTATCTGTGATGACCCATATGGCATCATTTCCGTGTTGTGACCGAGGTAGTCCGACAATAAAATCCATTCCAATTTCGTCCCATTTCCACTCAGGTATCCTGTTTGGCTGTAGCAGCCCTGCTGGTTTTTGGTGCTCGGCTTTCATGCGCTGACACGAATCACAACATGCAACGAATGTGGCTATATCCCTTTTCATACCGTGCCACCAAAAATTTTCCTAGATGTCCTTATACATTTTGGTTCCTCCAGGGTGGATTGAATATGGAGCGGTGTGGCCTTCGGTTAGAATTTGCTGTTTGAGGTCCTCAATGTTTGGTACGCAAAGTCTGTCCCCGTACCATAATACTCCCTCATCGTCTACGATGAATTCTGAAGCCTTGCCAAGACTCACTTTTCTCTTTATGCCTTCAATGCTGGGGTGTCCATGCTGAGCCTTCTTAATCTGTTCCATTAGGGTGGGCTGTATTTCCAAATTTGACACGTTGCCCTCAGTGACCATTACCAAGTTGAGTTTGGTGAACTCCTGCTGAAATTCAGGCCTCAAATTTTGTAGACTGTCGTTGCCCGAGCTGGGGTTCTGACTAAGAGCATCTGCCACTACATTCGCTTTTCCTGGATGGTAGTGAATGTTGACATCATAATCTTTGACTAATTCCAACCAGCGTCGTTGCCGTAAATTAAGTTCTGGTTGTGTGAAAATATATTTAAGGCTTTTATGATCCGTAAATATTTCACAACGATTCCCAAGCAAAAAGTGCCTCCACTCTTTGAGTGCATGAATGACTGCTGCCAACTCCAAGTCATGAGTAGGATAATTTTCTTCGTGTTTTCGTAGTTGCCTGGAAGCATATGCGACGACTTTGCCGTCCTGCATTAATACGCACCCGAGGCCCTTTCGGGATGCGTCACAATACACCTCAAAACTTTTGTGTATGTCTGGCACAACTAATACCGGTGCTGTTGTTAATTTCCTTTTGAGTTCTTGGAAACTTTTCTCGCACGCTTTAGTCCATACAAATTTCTTATCCTTCTTGAGTAACTGTGTCATTGGTTTTGCTATGGTGGAAAATCCCTCAATAAACCTTCGGTAATATCCAGCCATTCCTAGGAAACTTCGTACATCTGTTACGTTGGCTGGTGGTTTCCAGCCAAGTACGGCCTTGACTTTTTCTGGGTCTACGGCAACACCTTCTTGGGTTAATACATGGCCTAGAAAACCAACCTGTCTTAACCAAAATTCACATTTGCTGAACTTGGCGTATAATTGATGTTTCCTCAATTCTCCCAGTATGATTCTAAGATGTTCAGCATGTTCTTCCGGTGTCTTTGAGTATACCAGAATATCATCAATGAACACCACAACAAATTTGTCCATAAATTTCATAAACACTTTGTTCATGAGGTGGACAAAATATGCGGGGGCGTTTGTCAGTCCAAACGGCATTACTGTAAATTCATACAATCCATATCTGGAGGTAAATGCTGTCTTAGGGATATCTTCTGTCTGTACCTTTAATTGATGATACCACGATCTTAAATCAATTTTCGAGAAAACCTTGGCTTGTGCGAGCTGGTCAAATAAATCATTTATCCGTGGCATCAGATATTTGTTTTTGATGGTGACCATGTTGAGTGCTCGATAGTCTATACATAATCTCAGTGTCCCATCTTTTTTCTTTGCAAATAATACTGGTGAACCCCAAGGTGAGGAGCTGGCCCATATAAATCCTTTGTCTAGTAATTCTTTTATTTGCTTCTTTAATTCTACCAACTCGGAGGGTGCCATTCTGTAAGGTTTCTTGTAAATGGGGGTGGTTCCAGGTCCTAGTTCAATGCTGAACTCTATTTCCCGGTCTGGTGGCATGCCGGGTAGTTCTTCGGGAAATACGTCAGGGAACTCACACACCACTGGAACTTTTCTTAACTCTGAAATGTCCACCTTGTTCAAATTTGGTTGTCGTGACTCTGGTCTTTCTTGAGCTGCAACTTTTATCGTCTTGCCGTGATGATGAGTGAGAATTACAGTCCGATTGAAGCAGTCGATAAATCCCTTGTTGGTGGTTAACCAGTCCATTCCTAGAATAACATCCAGTCCTTTATTTTCCAAAACGATGAGATTTGCCTGAAACTTTAATCCCTCAATTTCAATAACCACACCTTGGCAGTAACTCTGAGTGATTTGCTTATTCCCGGGGGACTTGATGATCATGGATTTTTCCAAGGGAAGCATCGAAAAATCATGTTGCAAAACAAAACTCTTTGAAATGAACGAGTGAGAAGCTCCAGAATCAAACAAAACCGTGGCAGGTATTGTGTTGACAGGGAACGTACCGAGTACGATATCCGGGGCATTCTGTGCTTCCTCCTTGGTCACATGGTTCAAGTGACCCTTCTTGTGATTGTTATTGGGGTTGAAGTTGTTACGCTTGGGAGCTGGATTATTTCCACCGTTGTTCGGCTTGGGGGCCGAGTTCCTTGGTTTTGGGCACTGTTTGGCATAGTGTCCTTCCTCTCCACAAGCATAGCAAGTAACACCTGGGTGATACGTAAAGTCCTTGTCCCTTGCATGAAAATGTTTGGTTGGGCTTGGAACATTGGTCGTGGATTTGTTCGCTCCATTTTTCTAAAAATCAGTCTTGTTCCGGTTGTTGCGAGCAAGAGTAGTCTTGTCCCTTTTGCGCTTGCGAATATCCTCCAAGCTGCGGCGCTCATTTTCCAATGTAATAGCCTTGTCCACAAGTGTTTTGAAATCTAGAAAGGTGTGTACGACCAGCTGGCATTTAAGTGCTGGCGCCAGACCGTCCAAAAATTTCTCCATCTTTTTATTTTCAGTCATATGCTCTTCGTTGGCATAACGAGATAATTGAGTAAACTGACTATTATACTGAGTCACTGTCATGCTTCTCTGCTTCAGGTCATCAAACTCCCTTTTCTTGATCTTCATAATGCTTCTGGGAATGTGCGCCCCACGAAAACCTTCTTTAAATTCTTCCCAGGTGATGTTATTTTCATTGGGGTGCATGTGTAGAAAATTTTCCCACCATGATGCAGCTGCTCCAGTGAGGTAGTGAGGTGCATAAAGTACCTTCTCACGGTCCGAACACTGTGCAATAATTAATCCTTTCAATATCTCGAAGCCAATCATCGGCCTCAAGCGGTCTATCAGTGTGAGCGAATGTTGGGGGATGTGTCTTTTGTAGTTCAGACAATTTGGAATGCTACTGGTATGGTTCACGGTGATTTCCCATATTGATAACATGGTTCATCATTTCTTGATGCTACTGCTGGCTTTGCTCATAAAGGAGGCATATTTGAGAAAATGCTGCTTCACTGCCTTGCTGACTTGACTGCCCCTGTGTGAAGTTGTTGCTTGTCTGGGTACCATAATTTTCTTCCGGCGGACTTGGCATGGAACGAGTCCAGGGACGAGGCATTTTCCACTCTGGGTTATTTTTGCAAAACTCATGAGAAAAACCGAGTGGCAAAATGAATAATTTTGCAAAGGCGGAATTTTAAAAGACTCCAAGATTTTTCAAGAAAATACTTGATTGCGCATGGAGAAGGACTGCTCAATACATATCTTACACGCGAGTCGTAATTATACAATACATCACTCAGGATGTGCGTACACATTCCTGACATGTTATTTAGGCTAGTGCACTTCTCCGAGTTCCTACATGATGCGCACACAAACTACTTCTCACCAAACCTATGTACATATAAACATATCATACAAGCTGGCACATCGCACGGCTGCTAGGCACACTCAGTCGGAGATGGTGAAAACTTCCCTCGGCCTGCCGAGGGTAAGACCCAGTGGTGCAGGAGACTCAACCTCCTCCTCACTAATAGGCTCCAGGCGCGAAGTACTGCGTTGAGGAGTCGGTGCGGGTGCGGTAGGTGGTGCAGTTCTGATAGGAGTAGGAGCAATGACTTGGTCAAACTCCTCAGTGGTAGGCAGGCGGCGAGCGGTGGCTAAAATGGCAGGTGCATAGGATGCTGAGGACGAGATGTAAGTCAGTGGTGGTGCCGTGTGGAGAAGCTCCCTCCTGTTGGCGGAACAGCCCTGAACTGAGTCCATACGGGCAGCCACAAGGTCGTCCATGAGGTTATCAAAAGCTGCCTCAAGAGCTTTGAGATACTCAACAAGCATCTCAATAGCCTCATCTCTCTCGCCCCCTAGGGCAAGTGAATGCATAGTGACAAGTATATGGCACATGGCATGGGAGGTAGCGGTAGCGACGAGTCTTCATCGTAGGAAGAGCATCCCGGAGACGAGCTATCGCCTCATGGGCAGCCATCTGCATGGCATGCCTCTCCGTAGGCATGGCCCTTCCCACAAAACGGAAGTGGCGAGACGCAGAACGTCCTCCCTTGAATTGAACCGCGGCCTGGTGCATAGACACGATGTCGCTGATCTTGTGCTGGTAGAGTGTGAACTCTGGACGAGTCGATGGCCCGATCGCGACCTTGGTGATGGAGACGAGAAGCTTGATAAACCCCTCAGGTACATTGGCGAACACCTAAGATTCGCAGTCGCTGCCAGCCATCTACAAGGGTAGACAAAAATTCCGAATAGTCAAATCATAAATTTATGATGACCAACAGAAAATTGCTACATTTGCAAAATGTTGAAAAAGCACTGAAGACGCTAATAACCGATTAGCGATCGCACCTAGTGGCTTCCTACAGTCAGCCTGGCTCTGATACCAAGGTTGTCAGGACCGGTTTTCCAATAAAACGTTTATTGAGAAACCGCCCCTTTTATCGGACCAGTATAGAAGAATCCTTCTTACTGGTAGACAATCCTTGATACAGAAATCCAGAAGTACTAAATATTATACAGGGTTGAGCTGAGGCTGCTCAACAATTTATTACAAGCACGCCGATATTATACATAAAGGCGGATATGACACAAAGGGGTATGGTGGCATAACTACTGACTCGTAATAAAAGTGGTGGTGGTTATGTCACAGTGAAGTGGGTGACATGACTCCTAAATCTTACAACTCATCGAGCGCCGGAGTGAGACTCGATGACTTTTATTCTGGGTAGCGGAAGCGTATATAATACAAGTGACCAATTCCAGGATCGCACGGGACTGACTGGGACTCCTCTAGGCGTCGGACTCGCTATCGAACTCTTCATCCATAAGATCGCCTTCGTCAACATCTGGCCAAATCAACAAGCCAGGTGAGTACTATAAAAGTACTCGCAAGACAGTTTGGACATAAGATATAACAAATGCAAACATGATGCACATGAGAAGATTAGTAATGCGCACTCAGATAATAAAATTGCACTGCATGATAAATAAAAAGGAAGTCAGGCGGTAGTCCTCCCGAAATCCCAATGAAATAACTGAAGACCGATCGGGTATCTGAAGCGACGCCTCGAAAGGTAAAAATAAATTAACAATGCCGCAGTCGGGCGTCAGGGCGACACCACATAAAGGGCTTATATCAAAAGTAAATAACAAGAGTGCCACAGTCGGACGTCTGAGCGACATCACATAAAGGGCTTATATCAAAAGTAAATAACAAGAGTGCCACAGTCGGACGTCTGAGCGACATCACATAAAGGGCTTATATCAAAAGTAAATAACAAGAGTGCCACAGTCGGACGTCTGAGCGACATCACATAAAGGGCTTATATCAAAAGTAAATAACAAGAGTGCCACAGTCGGACGTCTGAGCGACATCACATAAAGGGCATATATCAAAAGTAAATAACAAGAGTGCCACAGTCGGACGTCTGAGCGACATCACATAACGGGCTTTTATTTCATTACTCGAATTCAAGTAGCTCATGAATTTAAATCATCTCAAGGAAATACTCATGTACGTAATAATAAACTGGTTAGTCCATCCACAGGAATAACATTCAACCTGGTTTACCACTCATGTTTGTTCACCGGGGATTTTCACTGAGACTGACATAGAGACTGACGCTGAGACGGACGTTGAGACCGATACTGATACTGATATGGATATGTTGACCAAGATCCTTGACCATGGACACGGTTACTCGGATGGGTTTTGACTCTGCAGAGTTTGTACTTTTTAACCACAGCCAACGGATTTCAGTAGTCACAAAGGACTAGTTCCGTTTACGGTATTTTAGGAGAAACACATCTAACCAGTACACACCCATTCCACATTCCGCTGCCAGGAATCACCCTAGGCAAGTTTCAAGAAAAACCTTAAGACGGGGAGGCTACAACCTCGCGTAGCATGGGATCGAATTTATATCGCGCGCTCTAAGGGGTGCCCCCCTCTCGGTCCCAACCGGAAACACCCATGCCCCCTGACCGGATGACGGGCTTTAATCCAGGGCCATGGAACCCTCATCACGGCCCCTCTATTTGGTGTGTACAAGGAAAGAGGTTTGCAACTTACTAAACCGTATTCTTTGCGGAAAACATGTGGCAGCACGAAAAGGGGACGGACGGTAACGTGGCTTGATCCACGTTAACACTGGAGTTTAACGGTTGACATAAGACTGGCATGCTTCAACAATACCATCTTACCACCTTTCATGTCACCACATGATCATGTCATCTCCCATCAAGAGATCACATCAAGTTTCGAAGCATACTGGTAGTAGCCTTGCATGCAATATAACACTCACTGATGCTCATATAAACATGCCATGAACTAACTATTCAAGCAAACATGCAAAACACTCATCATATAAAAGGTTCAAACATGCTTGCCTGGTTCGAAGTAGTCGGACTCTAGCTCGGCGAAGTTCGCGGTTCCGTCGCCTCCTCCGGTATCTACGGTATAAAGAAATCGCATACTAACGTAAACACCGAGTGTGCATAAAATTTGTTCCAAATATTTTTCAAATAAATATGATAAAAAACTAGACAGAAAAACAAAGATGACAGAAAAAGAATCAACTCAAAATTATCTTTTGTTTAAAAGTTATAAAGGTTTTAGTCTAGGGACTAATCTGTGATGAAACAGAAAGTTTCCAGGGGCTAGTTTATAAAAACAGAAGACGTACTTTGCCCGAAGGCGCTTTCAGAAAACGGTTCGAATAAGAGAGAGAGAGGCTGATGAGGGGGTCCCACCCGTCAGGTTTAAAAATCAAAACAGAGCCCCTGGCGCCCGAGGGCTGCGGTGGTCGCCGGCGGCGATCCACGGCGAGGTAGGGGGAGTGGATGGTACCTATGGACTCACGGTGCTCTCCCGCACCTGGGTGTGGTGGAGTTGGTCGTCGGCGAGCACCACGTCGATGGCGGCCTCCACTCTGGCGAACGGTGGTTCGGGCGGTGGTGGATCTCGCCGGGGAGGGCTGTAATCGTCAAATTGAGGCTCGGGTTAGAGGAGTGGGTGTACTAGGAGGCGACTGGCACGCACTGGAAGGCGGGGGTGGTCTCACCAGAGGGAATCGTGCCGGAGCCCGAAGCGGATCGGGGCGGCCGGAGTCGGGGAAGAAGGCCTCCCCGAGGTCCCCCTAGTAGCTAGGCGTGGCTCTGGTGAGATGTAGGAGTGGTGCTGGGTCGAAGGCGAGCTCGAGGCTCCTTTTTATAGCCGGTCCGAGGCGGTTGCCGAGAACAGGATAACTCCGGCGATGATTACGGCGAGGCAGTGGTCGAACGGGGGTTTAGTGGTCGGGGCAGCTGCGGATTGGATCACTGGCTTCATCCCGAAGCTAAACTTGGCCAGACTTGGGCGATACTCCAAGTCCTCGACGGAACGGCCTCACGGGCTCGTCGGCGGCAGAGAGCGCGCTCTGCGCCTCTCAGGCCACGGCGACTGTGCTGCAGCACGCACGGGGAAGAAGACGGCCACGCGTAGGCTTCTGGTGGTGTGGGCGGTGCTGGACGGCGCCGTCCCTCGCTGCGCCTCTCTGGCAGCCGCAGCAAGTGCTGCTGCCGCCGCTCACGGGGGCGATGCACCTCTGCCAGCTCACCGCTGACGCTCGCAAACGTCCAGGTGACCGTGCGGCACGGTGGATAAGAAGGAGGAGCAGTGAGCAACGAGCCAACGAGGGCACTGGCGAGATTGACGCTGCCGACTAACGAAAACGACACTGACGAATGAACTGAAACACTGAACTCTGAACTTTGACAGAAACAGTGCACGCCAGGTGTTCGACGATATGTTTCAAGCACGTGGAAAAATTTTCTGGAGTTGATCTTTGGTGGAGAGGTCTCTTGATGCATCTGGAGGCTGCCTGATTTTTCTCAGAATTTTTGGGGAAGCAAGATAACGAATTTCACCAAAAATGGCCAATCTGGTCCAAACTTGCCGCAAGCAGAATTTGAAAAATTTGAACTGTGGACCAGTGGATCTTGATGGATCTAGGTTGAGGGTACTAAGGACTAGTCAGAGGAGTTTGTTTGGAACCAAAACTCAAAAGGGATCTGGTGGTTCCTGTGTAACTCATCATGGCCCACAATAAAAGACAGAAATTGTTTTGAGGATAAAATAAATAGGAAAAAAATTTAAAAGAGCTTGAGACTTGCTGGAATAGGATGCTTGGCTTGACCCAAAGTGGAGGGAGGGGTTTTGGAGGAAATTTTTCTACTTAGGTCATGGCAAGAAAAGAAATTTTTGAATGAGGAAGAATCAATCCATAAGTCATAGGGTTATTTCTAAAAGAAAGGATTTCAAAAACTTTCCCAAGGAAAATATTTGTGTTGAGTCAACACAAGATGTAAAATCCTCAAGACCACAAATCAATATTGAGAAGGACCCTTTTAAAGAAAATAGTTGTCATAAAAAAATTGAGAAGGAGAGTCCCTCTTTTAGAAAAATTCAAATAACCTCCTTTAAATCAAATAAAGAAAAAGCCAAATCAAAATTTTTGGAGTGTTACAGTCGGTCGGTGGGCAGTGGTGCAATACCAACTTCCCGGACCTGCTTGCTGAAATCCACGCTACCACCATATTAGATGGTTGTGCGTGTGGGTTCTTGCCTGGACGCTCTGGACCGTCCGCAATAAGCTTGTCATCCAGAAGGTGCCTCTTCGACGTGCAACTGACGCAATCTTTAAAATGTGTGGTTACTTGCAGCTCTGGCGGCCGCTTAGCCGCCCTCAGGACCGGGACGCCATCAACACTCTCCTCGCCGACCTTCGATCGATGGTCTTCCGCTTGGCGACCCCGCTCCCACCCCCCCCCCCCCCCGGAGCCTGACTAGTTCCTCCCTCTGTGCTCCGTGTGTGCGAGTTTTTTCTGTTTTCAGGGCTTGTTGAGCTGTGGCCTCAGCACTAACCCTTGGATACCCCCCTATTTTGTGAGACTTGTGTGTGTGTGTGTGAACCTTGTTGGATGTTTGGCTTGGGCAGTTGCTTTATAATATAAAGCGGGACGAAAGCCTTTTTCGGTAAATGTGAAGGATTGATTCCTATCCTACATAGGAATATGAATCTACTCGTACAAACCAAAGGGATCCAAAGGAAATTTTCCTACAAAGTTCTCATCCTTTACAATTTCTACAATATTCCTATGAACGAAAGGAGGCCTTAACATGCTTCCTCTTATACCCCCTAAAAACCGTTTTCTTAGGTATTTGAACAGAAAAACACGGATCTAGCAGATGTCTTATCCTTACATGCACTAGTAGAAAACGGGCCTATTGTCTCGGTTGGTAAGGGACTTTTGTCCCGGTTTTTGAACCGGGACTAAAGGGTCGTTACTAATGCCCTAACCCTTTAGTCCCGGTTCTTACACGAACCGGGACAGATGGGCCTCCACATGGCCGGTGCGGCGAGCCCAGGCAGGAGGGCCTTTGGTCCCGGTTGGTGGCACTAACCGGGACCAATAGGCATCCACGCGTCAGCATTTCAGTGGCTGGGGTTTTTGTTTTTCTTTTGAAAGGGGGGGGGTTGGGGGTTTTGGGGGGTTAATTAGGTGTTTCATATATTGTGTTAGCTAGCTAATTAATAGAGAGAAGTGTCCTCTCTTATCTCCGTGCTTGGTCGACGCTACGTACTATATATGTATGGAGAGGACTAGACACGCTAGCTAGTAATCAAATGAAGGAAACAGAAGATCGTCATGAACATATGCATACAGAGAGAAGTGATATCGACCACCTCTCCTTCTCCAAGAGATTGGTCGAACAACAAGTTCTCGTATATCTATCCGACACTACCGGCTACATATATACAATAACTATCTCTTACAATATAATCTCCTAATTAAATTGTAAGAACACAGGGTCCACATAGTATTCTCCGTTTTCAGCGATCACGTGGTCAAGGAAGAATGCCGCCAATTCCTCTTGAATTGCTCGCATACGATCTGGTGCTAGGAGTTCATCCCGCTTCCGAAACATCTAATTTGAAGAAGGGGGTCAATACATATATATATATGAATAAATGAAACTCAACACAAATGATGGTAATAAAAAAATTGTGAATATTATTGCTTACGCACTTCATATTGTTCGTCAGAGTAGCCCCGCTCACAGGTCGTGTAGCGGATGGACTCGCAAACATAGTATCCACAGTAATTATTCCCGGGTTCCTGCCACAACCACTTTACAAGAAATAGAGGTCAATCAAACTGATAAGCAAGCATGCTAAATGGTATTGATGAAACTAGCGCTTGAATCACTAGGAGATGCGCGGAACATGCTACTATAGTACTTACTTTCGGGTGTTTAAATTGCAGCTTCTTCGGCAGTCCCGGAGCTTTTTTGGTGAATTTTCTCCAAACCCTGCCAGACAAAGAAAACAATTACTTGATATCAAGAAATGAACAAAGTTGTTGATATGGTGGATAATGATCGATTTAACTTACTTCTCGAGCATTTGAGTCATGTCCGCATAGTCCTGGGGATCTTTTCGTCTCGAGTCTAAGACGGTTACTACTCCCTGCTCAAGCTTAATCTCTAGGAGAATATAGTGGAAGCTACGCACGCATGCATAAGTCATCAATTACATTACTATAACCTGGACTAATAAGGGAAACCGAATATGCACAAGACAGTAACACTCACTTGAAGTTGTAAGGAAAGAGTATTATATCTTTGTTTTCATTTATTACCAACGATCGTAGCAAGTTGGCCTCGGTATTTTTGGCATGATATTTAACCTCAGTTGCATCTATGAGATTTGTGTTAATGAACCCAATATCACCGATTTGTCTTTTCTTCAATTCGGCGATCTTCAATCTGCATAATATAGTGAGGATAATTATAAATACATGCAATGAAAGAGCTGACCTATATAGAGAGACTTAATGACAGAAGTAGTAGTACTTACAGACAGTAGCAAGTGACCGTTGATTTATCGAGGGCCTTTTGATTGAAAAACTGGAAGAACTCCTCAAATGGAACATTCAACAGTTCAATTCCAACGAGGTCATGCTCCGGTTTAACTCTCAGCGTCAAAGTATCCCTCCCCCCAGACTCTCTGCAGGTTTTCATGTACCAATCATGTAATCTTCGCATCATCGTTGTTAGAGATCTATCATCTTTGATGAGAGGCTTCCCGTGATGGTATTTGTGTTCATCCACCTCCAAGATATCATAATGTACATCGTCAGGCAGGTACTCTCCAAGATTGCTATAACCGAGCACCATCCTCGGATCATTAGCGACGATGTCGCTAGACACCTTGAGCGGGGGGCACGATTGGTTCGCTTGTTCGCCGAGCTGGGCAATTTTTTCCCAGCTCGTCGTTCTTTTAATCTTTGATCACTGACAGTACTTCCCGACCGCTCCGCTTCGGCAAATGTCTTTGCAATAATGCGCTCATAGTTGCCTTTCGGCGGAGACTTTGGTGGTTTTGTCAGGGTAGCCAGAGTGCGCTTCACTTTCAACGGATCTACCTTCTCCTCCGGAGGTGGATATTTATTTGCTTTCACCCCTTCAAAGAAGTTTTTCACTTCGGCTCGCACGATCTTCCTGGTTTCCTCCTCGGTCCTCTCGTATGGTAACTTCTCTGGAGTCTTCAGAGAAGGACCGAATCTGTATTGCCTCCCGCCTCTGGCTGTATTGCTAGACGCCGGCAGAGCAGACGGAGCGGCTGCGGCTGTCTTCTTTCCTTGCTTACGAGGCGGAGGAGAAGGACTACGACGCGCCGGAGCGGCGGCGGGTCTCTTCCGCCCTTGCTGACTAGGCGAAGAAGGAGGAGGCTGGCTGCTCTGGCGCGCCGGCGCTGGCGGAGAAGGAGGCGGAGTGCCGCCACGCGCCGGAGAAGGAGGCTGAGTGCCCTGATCACTCGCCGGAGGAGGAGGCGGATTGCCGCCATGCGCCGGAGAAGGAGGCTGAGTGCCCTGATCACTCGCCGGAGGAGGGGCGGAGGAGGAGGCGGAGTGCCCTTACTCGCCGGAGGCATCCAGTTCGGAAGGTTGATGAGCTCCTTCTGCCATAGGCATGGACTCTTCAGAGCAGAACCCAACCGAGTCTCCCCTTCACCGGTAGGGTGGTCAAGCCGGAGGTCCTCAAATCCCTCCGTTATTTCATCCACCATCACCCTAGCATATCCTTCTGGAATCGGCCGGCAGTGGTAGGTTGCGCCGGGTTCAGGAGGTAAAACAGAGCCAACAGCCTCCTTGACTTTGAAGTTCTGCCATTGCGTCATAAGGTGGCAATGTTGAGACTCCATGATAGCATCCACAGGGTAGCTAGCAGGAGCCGTCAAGACATGCTCCGGCTAAAGCAGCTCGGTGGAAGCCACGCTGCTTCTCCGCTGAGATGGCGGGGTAGTTTCGGCATGTCGATTGCTGTCTCGTTCCTCTAGCGCTTGAACCCTTTCGTGCAGCTTCTGAATTTGGGTCTGCTCCACTTTTTTCCTCCTCTCCTGGCTTTTGTAACCGCCTGCGTCCGGAAAACCAGCCTTCCACGGAACGGAGCCTGGCGTGCCTCGTGTCCGTCCAGGGTCCTTCCACGGAACGGAGTCTGGAACGAACGTCCCTTGCTGCGTTGCATCGATATAGTGCTGAAGCCTCTTGACTGGTATTCTCATTTGCTCGTCCGTCCAAACGCACCTCCCTGATACAGGGTCCAATTTTCTGCCAGCCCCGAAGAACCAAGTCCGGCAACGGTCTGGCCAGTTCATTGTCTCTGGTTCGATCCCTTTATCAAGCAGATCTTTCTCAGCCTTGGCCCACTTAGGCCGGGCTTTGAGGTAGCCACCTGACCCCGTGCGATGGTGAAGCTTCTTCTTCGCATCATTCTTCTTGTTTGTCGCTGACATCTTCTTACTCTTTTCCGATGTCTTGTGGGCCACAAATGCGGGCCAGTGATCTCTGATCTTCTCATACCGGCCGATGAATTCTGGTGTCTCTTCTTTGTCGACAAACGTTTTCAGCTCATTCTTCCACCTCCTGAATAGGTCTGCCATCTTCTTAAGAGCATGAGACTTGATTAATTGCTCTTTAACTGGCTTCTCCGGATCCTCCTTTGGCGGTAGGATGAAATTTTCCTTCAGCTCAGTCCAAAGATCATCTTTCTGCATATCATTGACATAAGACACCTCAGGGTCTTCCTTCTTAGGCTTATACCATTGGTGGATGCTGATCAGGATCTTGTCCCTAACAAGAACCCCGCACTGAGCAGCAAATGCTTCTTTGTCCGGATGGGTTCAATCGGTTGGCCGTCGCGCGCAATTGCTTTGATCTCAAACCTTTCATCCGAGCGCAACTTTCTCTTCGGGCCTCGTCTCTTTACCGAAGTTGTGCTCGATCCGGAGGGCTAGAAAAAAGAAGAAAGACGAGAGTTAATGAATGTGTGTACATACCGAAACAATGAATGCATCAATTAGCTAGTCAGCACAGGCTTAACTAATATATTTACCTGGCTGGACTCTGTTCGGTCACCGGAGCCGTCACCACGGGCTCCTTCTTGCACCAGCATTGGGTCACCGGAGCCATCATAATCATGTCTTTCCTCCTCCACTCTTCAATCACCATAGCCTGCTTATTCACCCTGTTCTTCCAGACCATCATTGTCGTTAAGATACGACAAGATATCACCTCCGGCTAAGATTATGTCCCCCAACACCTCTTCTGCTTCCTCGTCTCGTCCGTGCTCCATTGTTTCTGCAAATATTACAACATGGCAATTATTACACAAACATGACAACAGGTGGATATATTAGTGCAAACGTAGACCTAGCTTATTCCGGGTTTGGGGTGGCCTCGGCAACGCTTCAAGGGTAGGGGCGCGGCGGGAGGGGGTAGGAGACCGACATCGTTTTTTCTAGGGTTTGGGTGTCCTCGAGAGCTTTGGTCGAGCGAGAGGGCCGGGGGGTGCTCCCGTGGTATAAGTTATCACGGTCGAAGTTATCCGGGAGGAGGTTATATCGATAACGACGACATACATACATGGGAAAATAATGTTATCGGGGAGGGGGTAGGTCGAACCCCCCCCCCCTCGTGTTGAAGTTATCGGGAAACGGGGTATATCGACAACGACATATCTGATAAAAAATAAGAAGACGAAGAAGAAATAAAAAGAGGAGAAGAAGATATTAATAGAGGAGAAGATTGAAGAGAAAAAAGAAGAAATAAAAAGAGGAGAAGAAGAAAGGAATAGAGGAGAAGATCGAAGAAAAAAAGAAGAAAAAAGAAGAAAAAAAAGAGGAGAATAAGACAGGAATAGAGGAGATTCTATTTTTTCTTCTTCTCCTCTTCTTTTTTCCTCTTCTTTTTTATTTCTCCTCTTCTTCCTCTCCTCTTCTTCTCCTTTCTTCCTCTTCTTATTTTCGTTTTTCCTCTCCTTCTTTTTCTTCTTCTTCCTTTCCTAGCTAGATATATAAAACTTTTCTAAAAATGTAACTTTTGCATATATAAAACTTTTCCATGGATCATCATTTCTCATATATATCCATCTATAGCCACATACATATATAAATGGAAAAAAATTCTATGAACAAAAATACATATATACTTGGTAAATATTCTATGAACATCGTTTCTCGTATATATCAATGCATACATCCATGGATCATCATTGCTCATATATCCATAGTCATATATAAAAACTTTCTGTATATGAACAAAAAAACATTTTTTGACATATTTAGCACATTCTAAATTTTCCTGACTCTTTTACAACCACAAAAATTACTCCAACTTCATGATAGTACCCACACTCCATTTCACCAAAAACCTTTTGATCCATAGTTCAAAATTTTCAAATTTCATTCAAATGAAATTTGAACCAGATTCAAATTCCTTGCTGAAAACCTATTCTAAACCAATCCAAAAATTCTGAAATTTTGCCATCACCTTTGTCTTGCATCAGTACCTCACCACAAAAAATATCGTTTCTAAAAATGCCCAAAGCCATCTAGCATTTGATCAAAAACCCTCTATATGCACTGTTCATATCTGTAAAAAAAATCAGAAATTTCAGAAAATTGGACGGCGTCTTGCTGCTGCTCCACTCCTTCTCCGCTCCTCTCCTTCTCCTCTCCTTCTGCTCTTCAATGCGTCAGGGCCGGCGGCGACCATGGAGCAGGGGCAGAGAGCAAGGGGCACTCGGGCGCAAGAGCGGCGCTCGATCGGGACCATGGAAAAGGGGGGGCTCACTTCGAGGGGGGCGGCGATGGCAGGAGTCAGGCGACGAGGACGGCGGGCTCGGGGCGGCACGCGGTGACGGGGACGGCGGTCTCGGGACGGCAGGCGGCGACAGGGACGAGGAGGGGTGGGATCGGGGAGGCACGCGGCGACGGGGACGACGAGGACGGCGGGCTCAGGGATGCCGGCGACGAGACGGCGCGGGCCCGGGGAGTCGACGACGTTGGCGGCGGCATAGACGGCGAGGTGGAGCAGCCTGACGGCGGGGGGGAGGCAACTGGTGATGAAAACTGAAACTTTTCACAAGTGTTTGTTATATAGTACAAGCATTAGTCTCGGTTGGTGCCACCAACCAGGACTAATGCCACCTTTAGTCCCGGTTGGTGCCACCAACCGGGACCAAAGGCCTTTTTTCAGCAGCCCAAAGGGCGGGAAGCGGCGGCCTTTCGTCCCGGTTGGTGGCACCAACTGGGACTAACCACGAACTGGGACCAAAGGGTGGCATTGGTCCCGGTTCGTGCCACCAACTGGGACCAATGGCCTTGCACAGCGGCGTGGTGGTGGGAGTTTAGTCCCACCTCGCTAGCTGAGAGGGAGCCGCACCTGTTTATAAGGTGCGGTGCGCCTGAGCTGTCGAGCTCCTCCCTAAAGCAGGCTTACGGGCCTAACCTCTCTGTACATGCGTGTGGGCCTACTGGGCCTTCTGCGGGCCTGAATCCTGGCCCATGGATGGGTTTCTAGTCGTATTCAGGCCGTGGTGGCCCAGTAGGTGGCATAATTTTTATTTTTTGCCTTTTTTTGTTTGCTTTTTTGCTTTATTTATTTTGTTTTGTTTCTACTTACAACAAAAAACTTATTTATTTTATTTTATTTTGTTTCTAATTACTTATTTATTTTACTTTATGATGATTCTTTTTGCTATTAAAGTTTCTAACAAAAAAAGTTCTTTATGAAAATTATTTTTGCTTTCAATGATTTTGAACAGAAAATACTTCGATAATTTTAGTTGCATCAATTTTATGTAATTTTATTTTCAATAATACTAGAGGTTGCTTATAATGTTTTGAACAAAAAATACTTTGATAATTTTGGTTTCATAAAATTTATTTATGTTATTAAAGTTTATTTTATTTTGTTTCTACTTATATATTTTATTAAAGTTTATATTATTTTGTTTCTAATTACTTATTTATTTTATTTGTTATTTTTCATGCATCATTTTTCATGCATTTACTGATTATTTTGAGCTATAAGACCCTAAAATTGAAAAGCATTTCAAATGACCTCTGAAAAGGTTGAAAGTTGGCATGGTATCATCATTTCATCCACATAGCATGTGCAAGAAAGTTGAGAGGGTTACGGCAAAAACTGGATGCACTTCATGTACAAAACGGACAATCTCTTTCGAAGTATCAGGATTTCATACGGAAACTCGTCTGTTACAAAGGGATTTCATTTTTTAAAACTTATTTGAACTCCTGACTTTTTGTGTGTTCAAAATGCACCATTCAAAGCCACATCATCAATTTTCAACCCTTTCTGACTTCATTTGTTATTTTTCATGCATTTACTATTTATTTTGAGCTATAAGACCCTAAAATTGAAAAGCATTTCAAATGAACTCTGAAAAGGTTGAAAGTTGGCATGGTATCATCATTTCATCCACATAGCATGTGCAAGAAAGTTGAGAGGGTTACGGCAAAAACTAGATGCACTTCGTGTACAAAACGGACAATGGTATCATACTCGTCTATTACAAAGTTGGCATGGTATCATCATAATAGTTGCGGGAGAAAGTCTTCACTTTTTCTTCGCTTGTGTCATTTGCTTATTGCGCCGTAACCATGGATAATCTTCATCGTTTCTCAGGATGCTTGGGTCAGCCTTGACTTTGAAGGGAGGAATTTCATGAAACTTTTCATAATCTTTAGACATATCTGTCTTGCCCTCCACTCCCACAATGTCCCTTTTTCCTGAAAGAACTATGTGGCGCTTTGGCTCATCGTATGATGTATTCACTTCCTTATCTTTTCTTTTTCTCAGTCTGGTAGACATGTCCTTCACATAGATAACATGTGCCACATCATTGGCTAGGACGAGCGGTTCGTCAGTGTACCCAAGATTGTTCAGATCCACTGTTGTCATTCCGTACTGTGGGTCTACCTGTACCCCGCCTCCTGACAGATTGACCCATTTGCACTTAAACAAAGGGACCTTAAAATCATGTCCATAGTCAAGTTCCCATATGTCCATTATGTAACCATAATATGTGTCCTTTCCCCTCTCGGTTGCTGCATCAAAGCGGACACCGCTGTTTTGGTTGGTGCTCTTTTGATCTTGGGCAATCGTGTAAAATGTATTCCCATTTATCTCGTATCCTTTGTAAGTCAATACAGTCGAAGATGGTCCCCTGGTCAACGAGTACAACTCATCACAAACAGTGGTGTCACCTCTGAGACGTGTTTCCAACCAACTGCTGAAAGTCCTGATGTGTTCACATGTAATCCAGTCGTCACACTGCTCCGGGTGTTTGGAGCGTAGACTGTTCTTGTGTTCATCGACATACGGGGTCACCAAGGTAGAGTTCTCTAGAACTGTGTAGTGTGCTTGAGACCAAGAATGCCCGTCCCTGCATATTATTGAGTCCGCTCCTAGCGTGCCTTTTCCAGTCAATCTCCCCTCATACCGCGATTTAGGGAGACCTATCTTCTTAAGGCCAGGAATGAAGTCAACACAAAACCCAATGGCATCCTCTGTTTGATGGCCCATGGAGATGCTTCCTTCTGGCCTAGCGCGGTTACAGACATATTTCTTTAGGACTCCCATGAACCTCTCAAAGGGGAACATATTGTGTAGAAATACGGGCCCCAGAATGACAATCTCGTCGACCAGATGAACTAGGACGTGCGTCATGATATTGAAGAAGAATGGTGGGAACACCAACTCGAAACTGACAAGACATTGCGCCACATCACTCCTTAGCCTTGGTATGATTTCTGGATCGATCACCTTCTGAGAGATTGCATTGAGGAATGCACATAGCTTCACAATGGCTAATCGGACGTTTTCCGGTAGAAGCCCCCTCAGTGCAACCGGAAGCAGTTACATCATAATCACATGGCAGTCATGAGACTTTAGGTTCTGGAACTTTTTCTCTGGCATATTTATTATTCCCTTTATATTCGACGAGAAGCCAGTCGGGACCTTCATACTGAGCAGGCATTCAAAGAAGATTTCTTTCTCTTCTTTCGTAAGAGCGTAGCTGGCAGGACCTTCATACTGCTTCGGAGGCATGCCGTCTTTTTCGTGCAAACGTTGCAGGTCCTCCCGTGCCTCAGGTGTATCTTTTGTCTTCCCATACACGCCCAAGAAGCCTAGCAGGTTCACGCAAAGGTTCTTCGTCACATGCATCACGTCGATTGAAGAGCGGACCTCTAGGTCTTTCCAATAGGGTAGGTCCCAAAATATAGATTTCTTCTTCCACATGGGTGCGTGTCCCTCAGCGTCATTCAGAACAGCTAGTCCGCCGGGACCCTTTCCAAAGATTACGTGTAAATCATTGACCATAGCAAGTACGTGATCACCGGTACGCGTGGCGGGCTTCTTCCGGTGATCTGCCTCGCCTTTGAAATGCTTGCCTTTCTTTTGACATTGACGGTTGGTGGGAAGAAATCAACGATGGCCCAGGTACACATTCTTCCTGCATTTGTCCAGGTATATACTTTCAGTGTCATCTAAACAGTGCGTGCATGCGTGGTATCCCTTGTTTGTCTGTCCTGAAAGGGTACTGAGAGCGGGCCAATCGTTGATGGTTACAAACAGCAACGCGTGCAGGTTAAATTCCTCCTGTTTGTGCCCATCCCACGTATGTACACCGTTTCCATTCCACAGCTGTAAAAGTTCTTCAACTAATGGCCTTAGGTACACATCAATGTCGTTGCCGGGTTGCTTAGGGCCTTGGATGAGAACTGGCATCATAATGAACTTCCGCTTCATGCACATCCAAGGAGGAAGGTAATACATACATAGAGTCACGGGCCAGGTGCTGTGATTGCTGCTCTGCTCCCCGAAATGATTAATGCCATCCGCGCTTAAACCAAACCATACGTTCCTTGGGTCAGCTGCAAACTCAGCCCAGTACTTTCTCTCGATTTTTCTCCACTGCGACCCGTCAGCGGGTGCTCTCAACTTCCCGTCTTTCTTACGGTCCTCACAGTGCCATCGCATCAACTTGGCATGCTCATCGTTTCGGAACAGACGTTTCAACCGTGGTATTATAGGAGCATACCACATCACCTTCGCAGGAACCCTCTTCCTGGGGGCTCGCCGTCAACATCACCAGGGTCATCTCGTCTGATCTTATACCGCAATGCACTGCATACCGGGCATGCGTTCAGATCCTTGTACGCACCGCGGTAGAGGATGCAGTCATTAGGGCTTGTAGTGTCGGGCATACGACCTTCTTTGCTACGTATGTACTGTCGGGCAATTCGTTATCCTTTGAAAGCTTCTTCTTCAATATTTTCAATAGCTTCTCAAATCCTTTGTCAGCCACAGCATTCTCTACCTTCCACTGCGGCAATTCCAGTACGGTACCGAGCTTTGTGTTGCCATCTTCGCAATTGGGGTACAACCCTTTTTTGTGATCCTCTAACATGCGATCGAACTTCAGCTTCTCCTTTTGACTTTCGCATTGCGTCCTTGCATCGACAATGACCCGGCGGAGATCATCATCATCGGGCACTGGTTCCTCTTGATCTTCAGTAGCTTCCCCCGTTGCAGCATCATTGGGCACATCGTCTGGTTCCTCTTGATCTTCAGCAGCTTCCCCCGTTGCAGCATCACCGTATTCAGGGGGCACATAGTTGTCATCGTCCTCTTCTTCTTCGCCGTCTTCCATCATAACCCCTATTTCTCCGTGCCTCGTCCAAACATTATAGTGTGGCATGAAACCCTTGTAAAGCAGGTGGGTGTGAAGGATTTTCCGGTCAGAGTAAGACTTCGTATTCCCACATGTAGGGCATGGACAACACATAAAACCATTCTGCTTGTTTGCCTCAGCCACTTCGAGAAAATCATCCACGCCCTTAATGTACTCGGAGGTGTGCCTGTCACCGTACATCCATTGCCGGTTCATCTGCGTGCATTATATATAATTGTGTCAAAAACCATTACAGAACATCATGAATAGATAATTAAGTGACCAAATTAATAGAAGTTCATCATCACATTAAAACCAAAGTACATACATAGTTCAAATCTAACAACATATAGCTCTCCAGAGCATCTAATTAATTAAACCATACATTGAAACTATGTAAAACATTTCAATGCGAAAACAAATGTGATCATAATCGCAATCAAGGTAACAATTGATCCAACGGCATAATGATACCAAGCCTCGGTATGAATGGCATATTTTCTAATCTTCAAACGCATTGCATCCATCTTGATCTTGTGATCATCTACGACATCCGCAACATGCAACTCCAATATCATCTTCTCCTCCTCAATTTTTTTTATTTTTTCCTTCAAGAAATTGTTTTCTTCTTCAACTAAATTTAACCTCTCGACAATAGGGTCGGTTGGAATTTCCGGTTCACATACCTCCTAGATAAATAAAACCTATGTCACGTTGGTCGGCATAATTTTCATAAACAATAAATGAACCAATAGTTATAAAGATAATATATACCACATCCGAATCATAGACAGGGCGAGGGCCGACGGGGGCGGATACCAAAACCATCGCATTATATAATAAGAAGGAATAATAAAAGTAACAAAATTAGACAAGTATCTATCTGAAGTAAGAATTTTTTTTCTTTCGGAAAGAAGATAAGAACAAGAGGCTCACCACGGTGGTGCTGGCACGAGATCGGCGCGGGCGATCGACGGCGTGAAGACGGGGACGGGACATGACGGACCGCTAAACCTAGAAAAATCTCGGGGAAAATGGAGTTCGGAGGTCGAGTTTCGAGAGGAGAAAGATTAACTAGTATGGCTCAGACATTTCGTCGAACACCTCATGTGCATAGGAGGTGAGCTAGAGCACCCAAATGCCCTCCCCTCGACGGCCAGAAAAAACAGAGCACTGTGGAGTGCTCTGCTGCGGCGATGGGGTATATATAGGCAGCTCATTTGTCCCGGTTCATGGCTAGAACCGGTACTAAATCCGGGCCTTCTGTCCCGGTTCATGCCAAGAACCGGGACCAATGGTTGTGGGCCAGGAGCGAGGCCCATTAGTCCCGGTTCGTGCCTCGAACCGGGACAAATGGTTCCATACGAACCGGGACCAATGCCCACGAGGCCCCGGCCGGCCCCCTGGGCTCACGAACCGGGACGAATGCCCCCAAGGGTCCCGGTTCGTGACTGAACCGGGACTAATAGGCTTGCCATGCCCGAACGAAGGCCCTGTTTTCTACTAGTGATGGTGCTACAAAATTCTTAGGACAATCCAATATTTTGTCCTCAAGTGCTGCAAAAATTCACTAGCCATGCAGCAGCCGCAAAATCCTCCCGCGGCCGCGCGTAGCCCGACCCCCGACCGCTAGGGTGAAACTTCCCACCCCACAGTCACTGCTTTTGCGCACCAACGCCGCCCCTAATTACGGACACTGCCGTACCGCACCACGCCGCGCCGCCAGTACCAGATCCAGCACATCATCCAAATCGGCCACCGCACTGCCCCATTCGGTTGCCACTTCACCGGCCGATGTGTCGAGCGATTCTGGTAACTACCACCACACCACCCTCCGTCGGATCCATGCCCCCCTTCATTGATCTAGCCGGTTCAGCCGCCACACCACCCCATTCAGCCACCTGCTCTCCGAGGATGCCGCACTGGGAGTAGCACGGGCTTCCATGGCATTCGGCTCCGACAGTCCGGCCGCTACGCCGCAGAAATCTCATGCGATAGGCGACGGACATGGCTCGACATCTACGACATGCCGGAGCTTGCTGCCCGCGCGTGCGACCTCGTGGCTTGGAGGTTCTATCGGCCGAGGTCCGAGCTCAACTTTCCCGATATTCCGAGTATCACGGAGGTGGAGTTCCTCGCTTCCGATGTGTGGTTTCGTGTCCCGCAAAGAGGAGAAGGAAGAACGCCTTTTAGTATGTAGTACTAATACTAGTATGTAGTACTAATATTTTTCATCATTTTCTTTATTCCTTCAAAATGCATAGTGTTTTAGTCTTTCCTCTGAACAACGGACCAATTTTCACAGACCTTGTGAACATTCTCGTCATGACAGTTCAACGTTTCCGTGTACTTTTGGAGTAATCATTTTTCCTCCAAAATCCTAATGTTTTCTTCCCTGCGAATAACGGAGCAAATCTTTAGAAGCCTAGTGACCATTCCCGTAGTGATGGATAATCCATGGAAACATTTTTTATGAGGCATAGACACATTTAAAAGAAAAGGAAACTGTTATGCTAGGAAAACCTATATAGTGATGAGGGAGAATATATGCTAGCTACTCCCACCCCTAGGTGCTCCCGGTGCTCCAAACTCGGTAGCACATTTTTAAATGTTCGAAATTTTTTGAAAAAAATCAGCACATGGACACAACACCAATGTATGTTGTTGTTGGAATTTCTGTGAAACTAGTCTCGCAGAAAACTTGTAGTTCAAGGCATAGTCCACTATTCAAGTTGTGATCTAGTGTAGCATAAAAATCTAAGTGGAAGTTCAACTTCACAGTCTCCACTAAGCACCGGTATATAAACAATGTTTTGGAACCAAATGGTGAAATGTGTCAATAAGACTTTGTGGGGGATTGTTGGAATTTGCTAGTGGGCTTTTGGCCCAAAGCCCAACTAAAATTCTGAAATTCTCTTGGCCCATTCATGCACACATGTGAGTGGAGTGAGTGAGGCTAAAGTTTAGTCCCACCTCATAAGTTCAGAGAGAGCTGCACCTCTTTATAAGGTGAGCTCTTCTACCACTTGTATGAGCATGAGAAGAGGAGACCTACACACGCGCTCCTCCTCCTCGCTCGCCTCGTCACGCCTCGTCACGGCGCGCCGCGAGTTGCGGGATTGAGCCGAGCCGAGGACAGAGCTATGCACGTTGTCTATCCTCCCGCTGCACCGTATGTGATTCTATCCTTCCTGCTTGAGATCGTGGTAGAATTCATGCTTCTAGTATGTGATCTGTTCATCTACTATGCTAGTTCGCATGATTAGTTTAATCTCTACTATTGCTGTCATGATCTATTTCCTATTTATTCGGATTAAATCTCGTAGTAATTTGCTCATATTTCCAACAATCCAAAAACCTGATCATAGGCAATTTACTCCGAGTGGTTTTGCTGCGCATCTGAAGCCGTCTGCCTTTAAGGGGGCGCAATATAAGAGGTGGCGCACGAGAGCAGTCTACTGGTTTTAGACCATGGGCTGCTATGATGCCACCACTACTAGAAAAAGGGCTATAGATAATATGGACACATGTGGTGCGTCACTACTATATACTAATGGCGCACCATGTGTTGGTACGCCATTAGTGTCCAAATACTAATGGCGCACCACGTCCACGGTGCGCCACTACTAACAATTTTTTTTTATTTTTTTAACTAGTAATGGCGCACCAGGGGATAGTGTGCCTTTACTAGTTTAACTAGTAATGGCGCACCACACCCTCGGTGCGCCATTACTAACTTTGCCCAAAAATTCCACCGAATGCACACCCCCCGGTGGACCGCCTTTTCAGTTTTAGAAAAAATAAAAGAAAATGATGGAAATGTCAAAAAAATATAAGTTTCCCATGTGATATGTGGTCTAGTTGTTGGGAAAATTTACAAATATGAATTTTGACTTTATTTGCAAAATATCTCTGGAATTTGTAAAATGGGCATAACTTTTGCATACGAACTCGGATTAAAAAGTTTTTTATATGAAAAATCATCTACTCGAAAAGATACATCCGAATTCAATCGGGGGAACCCCGTTGAACATTTTTAGAATCCCCAAAAACCTAGCAGAAAAAAAGATACAGGACTTTTAAGATCTCGAGGGGGAAAATGGAAAAAATTTCAAACTTACTAGTGGCGCACCATTTGCTAGGTGCGCCACTAGTAACAGAAAAAAAAATAGTTTCAAATTTTTTTTTGGAAAAAATGTTCAAAATATGATACGTAATATGAACGGAAGTTTGAAATATTTTTTCAAAATTTCATCACACTCATGAACATGAACAAAGTCCTAGACATCAACAAGGTTTAATAGGATTGATATAGTAGATATATCAACAAGTGCCTGTTAAGTGAGCTGGTGCTGGGGTCGATAGAACTCCTTTCGGGAAGTTTCACCATAGAATGCGATTTGACTTGAGATTAAGCTTATTGACCCGAGATTAAGCCATAGTGACCCGAGATTAAGAAAAAAACGAAAAAAAATAAAAAAAAATTGAATTTTTTTTTTTGAAAAAAAATGTTAGTAATGGCGCACTTCTATGTGGTGCGCCATTACTAAGTCAGATAGTAATGGCGCACTGCCATTAGTAAAAAATTCTAATGGCGTGATGCTAGTGGCGCTCTTCAAAAACTATAAAGCTGAGGCAGAGAACCAACTTGATCGAAAAATTAAACGGCTTAGGTCCGATCGTGGTGGGGAGTTTTTTTCCAATGAATTTGATTTGTTTTGTCCGGAACATGGTATAATCCATGAGAGGACGCCTCCCTACTCACCTGAGTCAAATGGGGTAGCCGGAAGAAAGAACCGAACTCTAACTGATATGGTTAACACCATGTTAGACACATCGGGTCTTTCCAAGGAATGGTGGGGGGAGGCGCTAATGACTGCGTGTCATATCCTAAACCGAGTTCCCACAAAGCATAAGACCATGACTCCTTTTGAGGAATGGGAAAGGAAAAGATTGAAACTCTCTTACCTACGTACTTGGGGTTGTTTGGCGAAAGTCAATATACCAATTCCCAAGAAGCACAAGCTTGGACAGAAAACCGTGGATTGTGTTCTTCTGGGCTATGCTTTTCATAGCATTGGCTATAGATTTTTGATAATAAAATCTGAGGTATCCGACATGCATGTTGGTACGATTATGGAGTCGAATGATGCAACTTTATTTGAGGACATATTTCCTATGAAGGATATGTCGAGTTCATCAAATCAGGAGATACCTACTCCATCTAGTGAGGAACTCACTGTAATTCCTGAACCCACCATTGCGATGGAACACATTGAGAATCCTGTTGAGGGTGACAATGAAACTCCTGTAAGGAGTAAGAGACAGAGGACTGCAAAGTCCTTTGGTGATGATTTCATTGTCTACCTTGTGGATGACACACCCAGGACTATTTCGGAAACCTCTGCATCTCCTGATGCTGACTACTGGAAGGAAGCTGTTCGTAGCGAGATGTATCCTATCTTAGCTAACGGAACCTGGGAGATCACTGACCGTCCTTATGGGTGCAAACCTGTTGGATGTAAGTGGGTGTTCAAGAAGAAGCTTAGACCTGATGGTACGATTGAAAAGTACAAGGCACGGCTTGTGGCTAAGGGTTATACCCAGAAAGAAGGTGAAGACTTCTTTGATACTTACTCACCCGTGGCTAGACTGACCACAATTCGGGTGCTACTATCACTGGCTGCCTCACATGGTCTTCTCGTTCATCAAATGGACGTTAAGACGGCTTTCCTCAACGGAGAGTTGAAGGAGGAAATTTACATGGATCAGCCAGATGGTTTTGTAGTACCTGGTCAGGAAGGAAAGGTGTGCAAGTTATTAAAGTCTTTATATGGCCTTAAACAAGCTCCTAAGGAGTGGCATGAGAAGTTCGAAAGAACATTAACTGATGCCAGCTTTGTAGTAAACGATGGTGACAAGTGTGTGTACTATCGCCATGGTGGGGGCGAAGGAGTTATTCTTTGTCTGTATGTCGACGACATACTGATCTTTGGAACCAAACTTGATTTGATCAAGGAGGTTAAGGATTTCTTATCTCGCTGTTTTGAGATGAAGGATCTAGGAGTAGCTGATGTTATCTTAAACATCAAGCTGTTGAGAGATGAGAATGGTGGGATCACACTACTTCAGTCTCACTATGTGGAAAAGATCTTAGTCGTTTTGGGTATAGCGACTGCACGCCTTCTCCAACTCCATATGATGCTAGTGTGTTGCTTCGAAAGAATCGACGGATTGCTAGAGATCAACTGAGATATTCTCAGATTCTTGGCTCGCTTATGTATTTGGCGAGTGCCACGAGGCCTGACATCTCTTTTGTTGTGAGCAAGCTAAGTCGGTTTGTGTCAAAACCGTGAGATGATCATTGGCATGCGCTTGAGAGAGTTATGCGCTACTTGAAAGGCACTGCGAGCTATGGGATTCACTACACCGGGTATCCAAGGGTACTAGAGGGTTATAGTGACTCAAACTGGATATCTGATGTTGATGAGATTAAGGCCACAAGTGGTTATGTTTTTACACTTGGTGGTGGCGCTGTTTCCTGGAAGTCTTGCAAGAAGACCATCTTAACGAGGTCAACTATGGAAGCAGAACTCACAGCATTAGACACTGCCACTGTTGAAGTAGAGGGGCTTCGTGAGCTCTTGATGGACTTACCTATGGTTGAAAAACCAATACCCCCTATCCTGATGAACTGTGATAATCAAACTATGATCGTCAAGATAAACAGTTCTAAGGACAATATGAAGTCCTCAAGGCATGTGAAGAGGAGACTAAAATCTGTTAGAAAATTGAGGAACTCCGTAGTTATTAAGTTGGATTATATCCAAACGTCGAAAAACTTGGCAGATCCATTCACAAAGGGTCTATCACGTAACGTGATAGATAATGCATCGATGGAGATGGGCTTGAGACCCACCGCATGAGTTGTCCATAGTGGTAACCCACTCAATATGATCGGAGATCCCGTGAAGTAGAAGTGGGAGACAAGCTGTTGGTCAGCTGAAAGGAGAGTATTCCTATTTTAATTATCCCACTCCGTGAAGATGCAATACTCTCCTGATCTGCATGGCAGGTTGATATTTATCTTAATGTGTTCCAAGTGGCTTATTTGAGTAAGCAGAGATGTTGTCCTGCAGAGCATCTCCTGAGGAACACACCTATATGAATTCGACTGTTAACGTCGCAGTCTGTGAGAATTGGGTGTTCTCTAATAAATTCATGAAAGGCCCTGGAGTATTACGTATACGCTCCACCCGCGGGAAAGCCTTGCGGCAGCCCAGTATCGGTCAAGAATTTGTGTGAAACTAGTCTCGCAGAAAACTTGTAGTTCAAGGCATAGTCCACTATTCAAGTTGTGATCTAGTGTAGCATAAAAATCTAAGTGAAAGTTCAACTTCACAGTCTCCACTAAGCACCGGTATATAAACAATGTTTTGGAACCAAATGGTGAAATGTGCCAATGAGACTTTGTGGGGGATTGTTGGAGTTTGCTAGTGGGCTTTTGACCCAAAGCCCAACTAAAATTCTGAAATTCTCTTAGCCCATTCATGCACACATGTGAGTGGAGTGAGTGAGGCTAAAGTTTAGTCCCACCTCATAAGTTGAGAGAGAGCTGCACCTCTTTATAAGGTGAGCTCTTCTACCACTTGTATGAGCATGAGAATAGGAGACCTACACGCGCGCTCCTCCTCCTCGCTCGCCACGCCACGCCACGCCTCGCCTCGCCTCGCCTCGTCACGACGCGCTGCGCTGCGCTGCGGGATGCGGGATTGAGCCGAGCCGAGGACAGAGCTATGCACGTTGTCTATATTTTTGTTGTTCAGGAAAAATAATGAGTCATTAATTAATAATTAACGGACACGTTAATTACTGAACCGTTTCCGATTCTTTTGGATCGTGACGACTCGGACGTAGGGTTTACTCCCACGACCTACCCGGCCCGCACTATATAGTCAGGCAGACGTCTACCCTAGCTGCTGCTGCTTCGTATGGTTTCTCACCACCGTTCTAGATCATTGCGCCGCCAAGCAAGTCCTTCTTCATCCATCCTTCCGGCGTGCACCGGGAGAAGGGACAGCAGGCCTCCGGAACCCCGCCTTTCGTGATCCTGTACGGGAGAGGGGCGATCAGGTTTTTGGGGAGCGCACTCGCGCGACTGCTGGCAGCGACGACTTCGCGAACGATGACTTCTTCCCCGACCTCGGCAACCTCATCCTTGACGACATGGGTGACAACGTCAACGCCGGCGGTGCTGCTCGTGCTGCACCGTATGTGATTCTATCCTTCGTGCTTGAGATCGTGGTAGAATTCATGCTTCTAGTATGTGCCCTAGATGTGATCTGTTCATCTACTATGCTAGTTCGCATGATTAGTTTAATCTCTACTATTGCTGTCATGATCTATTTTCTATTTATTCGGATTAAATCTCGTAGTAATTTACGCATATTTCCAACAGTTGTCACCAAATTTGAAATCAAAGTTCGAAACATAGCTAGAGAAACATAAATGAAAAATTATATAACAGAATCATATGGGATGCAACCCACTCAGTACCGACCTGGTTGAAGCTCATGAAGCCGAGTAAGTACGTGCTCACGAGGACTGTCCATCTGTGGACCTTGTCGGCACGAGGGCATGAGCTGTCCCAATTACAAAACATAACGCAATGCCCCACCGTGGTCATCTTCTTTTTCCTTTTCTCTCCATTTCGCCTTGTGCTTCATCTGCTCCTTACTCTTTCTTCTTCTTTTCCTCAAGAAGAAGCATCGCTCGCCGCTACAGTGAAGCCAAGAGAGTGCACATCACGTACTCTGACCGCTTTCACGTACCGTCATCCGCTTTAACATAGTTTTTTTTTTGCCATTTGTGGTGTTATTATAAGACTGTCTATCGATCCTGGCCGTGCATCACTGCGTTCTGCATGCACACCAGTCACCAGGGGAATGCACGCACGTACTCCACATATGTAGTGTCCACGACTCCACGAACTGCTAGCTTAGCTGTGGTCCAAGTCGGCACGTGCTCGCCAAGCCAACCTTGTCGGCCGCCTGAATCGCTGCTGCATGCGCGATACAAATGGCCACAGTGCATTGCTGCAGAAAGATGATACAGTGCGTGGCGACGAAAAGTGGTCACTAGTACGACGCACACATGGATTGGACAGGGTCGCATGCACCATGGCAGGTCGACGGTCGTGGCCAAATTTCGTGTTTTGACCCTTTTTGGTATAAAATCGGGATCTGACCTCAGTTGCAAAAGATTTCGCGATCTGACCCTTTTTCCTATCCCAGGGACGATGGCGGTAGGTTTGACCAAGCTACCACCGTGACCACCAGCGGTAGGGCACTTATCCACGTCAGCCTCACCAAACGGCTGCCGTTTCCTGCCGTCGGCCCTACCGCCAGTTCTCCCGGCGGTAGGTAGTGCAAACCTACCGTCAAGGACGTTGGCGGTAAGTGTCGAACCGTTATAAGCCCGTGGGGGCCGGTTCGTGGGGCCCATCCACGAACCCAGCCCCCATCTTCTTCTCCCTACCGCCGCCCGCAAGAACAGAGAGGGGAAGGCCTCTCTCATCCCCTCCACTCCCCCATCCGATCTTCTTCGTTTGTGAACGGTTTTTGCGGATCGAGATGGCTCCGAAACGAGAAAAGTAAGCTCTCTCAATCCCTTCAATTCGTTTTAGTTAAGAAGCTTTCGATTCGACGCATTATTTGGCACAAGATGAACCCTATTTCATCTAGTAGATTTATATTTTTGATGTTTTTAGGTTTGTTTAATTAGGAGTAATATGATGTTTGATGTAGTTGAATATGATTTATGTGGTGATGTGGTTGAAGTTGACTATGATAGAGCCTATTTTATATATTTGATGAACCCTAGTTCATGTTAATATTTTTCAATTATTTATTGATGTTTGATGTGGTTAAATATGTTTGAATATGATTGATGACGTGATGTGGTGATGTGGTTGAATATGTTGGATTTGTTAACTAGTTTGAAGATAGAACCTATTTGGCACAAGATGAGGTGATGTGGTTTGAAGATGAATATGTTGGTAAAAAAAAATTTACAATTCTTCAATATGATTGGTTAATGTTAGTTGAATGGTTGAATATGATTGATTAATGAGATATAATTGATGTTAGTTGAATGGTTGAATATGATTGGTAATGTGATATAACGGAATGAAAGGATAGAATAACTAATTTGAAGATGAATCTTAGTTCATATTCATAGTATTTTTTTTACATTTGTTGAATATGATATGATTGATGTTAGTTGAACGGTTTAATATGATATGATTATGTGTTCATAACAAAGTGTTCTTCTTTCAGGAGGCCCCCCATTGGTCCGGCGATCGGCACTAATTACACTACGCTTGACCCGGCATTTGACAACGGTCATCGCGCCCGTTACATCGAGAACGGAGTGGTAAATAGCACTGATCAACATCTTGCATCACAATTTTGCCTTTTCAAAAGTTTTTTCTAACTATTTTCATGTGCACATTGACAGATGCTTCCGCCATTACGTATGAGGGGCCACACCAAGGTCAAAGAGATGAACTACGACAACCGCTACGAGCCATATTACAGGAGAGCCGGGCTCTTGGGTTTCGTGCTCCAGTTCAAGCGTACGTCGCCGACGCTTGTCCACACGACTCTCACAGCGTTGGTGGACCGTTGGCGGCCCGAGACGCACTCTTTCCATCTCCCATGTGGTGAGATGACGGTGACGCTCGAGGACTTTGCCATGATCACGGCCCTACCGATCAAGGGCCATGCTCTCATTGGGCGCGTGGATAGGAAGAACTGGCCGGACAGGGTTACCGCCCTCATCGGCGACTGCCCTCCCATCAAGAGTAACCGAACATCCGATGTAGCACTGGCATGGCTCCTAGACCACCGGGCCGAATGCCCGCAAGATGCGGATCCGAGGACCGTGGAGCAGTAGGCAAGGGCCTACCTGTGGTTTCTTCTCACAGAGGTGGTCTTTCCTGACTGCTCGGGGGACAACGCCCTATGGATGTACCTAGACTTCCTGGCCGACTGGGATGCAGGGTACAGCTGGGGGTCTGCTGGCCTCGCGTACCTCTACCGTTCGGTAAGACGTCATACATCTCACCTATGTGTGTGGTTCTTTAAATTGCTTTAAATTCTGTCATCTGATCATCACTTGTTGTTTGCAGCTGGATGACGCAACGCAGAGGACCGAGAAAACATCTGGGATGTGTGGGTGTGTCTGGGCCCTCTCGATTTGGAGTTGGGAGTGGCTGCCGGTTGGTCGCCCTGAGAAAATGCCACGGACAGAGTGGACGGAGTATGGCGAGGATGGCGACAGTTTTCGATACCCTGCTGTCGCCTATTCTTGGGACAAGGTTAAGGTCTTCTCGGGCAAGGGAAGTGTGATGTACAAGGCCTTCACCAACGAGCTGGACAACCTAACATCTTTTCAGCTATACCAATGAGCGAGATAATTTTAAATGTTTATAATTTCACGGTTGCTAAACAATCTTTGTATAGGTTAACTGGTGGCCGTACCACGGTAGAGCTTGGGGGTTCGAGCTGAACGAGATGTGCGACCGAGCACCTACCACTGATGCATTGTCCCACTGATATGCGTGTACGCCGTTGAATGGCACCTACCACAACGCGTGGCGACACAATTTGGCGTATTGCAACACACACCACCGGCAAGGCCCCACGACACTAGCGGTTACGACCTTCACAAGTATGTGTTGCCATCTCTTTACCGTGATTTCTTTAAGTTCGACGTTCTTATGGTCTTTTGTGCTTTTTTGCTTGTTATGCCCCTATGCAGGAAGAGCAGGCAGTATTCTCAGTCGATATTGGACTGGGCTGACGAGCACAAGCCTTTTGTGATAATGTGGGATGAGAGGACGTTCCGCAAAGATGGGGAGAGGTCAGGCATTTGCTGGAATGTGTATGAGAGGCACATGAATTGGTATGACGATGGCATCAAGTTTCGTCTGCGTCTGAGGCCACGATGGACGGAAGCGAACATGGCATCACTTCAGGAGGAGGAGGACTCTGAGGATGAAGCATACAAAAGAAACCTCAGAGATATGCAAGGTGATTTCAGGGAGTATGCGCCCCTGATGAACAGAGTGGTAAGTTTTGTTGAAATGCATTCGAGCTAATGATGATGACATGGTCATTCTCGCTAACTTTTTAATGATCCTTGGATTTGCAGGCCGCAGAGCTAAACAGAAACATTTTCGACAGCTCGAATGCGTTAAGTTCTGACCCCGGAACCGTGGAGGGTGACAACAAGCTGAGGGAAGCGACGAAGGTAACTTTAAGCCTCATAGAATTCTATTGGAGCGAACGCAAATTTGATTCATGCCATGTTCTTACTTATTTGCAACCCTAAACCTGATCCAAGTCATACTCTACTATATTTGTTATTGCAGAAGATCATTAACCGTTGCCGCAAGCTAGCGGGCATGCTTGGGTGCGCTGCCTCGGTTGACGTGCATGTTCCTCCTCCTGGTGGGTCGACACGTGCCCTAGCTTCATCAAGCCACACCGGCGAAGGTTTCTCGAGCCATGCCGCCTCGTCGTCTCGTCTTGTTAACGAGACCGAGGAAGAAGAGGAAGTGGACGAGGAGGAAGAGGAAGAAGAGGGAGAAGAGGAAGGAGGTGACGACGAAGAAGGTGATGAGGAGGAGTACGACGACGATGATGGACCTCAACCGACTCAGCCAACCCAGGCGAAGAGGGTATCTCATCCACACCAGGATGTTCTGAGCCCATCACCGTTTCAGCAACCGGTTCCTCGTCGTCGCTCGAAGAAGCCGGACGAGGGCCGCTCGAAGACAAACGAGGAGCGTGCCGCCAAGAGGGGGAAGGGGAGGAACTAGTGATGTTGAACTTGCTAAGTTAAAGTAGTTGTGTTATGTTGAACTACTCGGTGTCGTGTTATTGCTACCTATGTTTGTAGTTGAGCCTATTTGATATGTTGAACTTAATGGATACATCAATTTTACTATCTATAAGTGTGAGGTTATCATAATTTCATATGCAAACACTTGTTGCTGCTGTGCTTATCTATCTGTGTTTAATTCAAATGGTCAAGTTATTGTAAAAAAAATAGACAGGACCCTAGCGCGAGGAGGAACGGCGGTAGGTATTCACAGCCTACCGCCAGGTACGCCGGCGGTAGCCTGTGTACACCTACCGCGCAGAACCCATCATTTTCAGACACAGAACTCTGGCGCGCTTGCCGCACCCTACCGCCGTCACGTGCGGCGGTAGGGTGTGAAACCCTACCACAAAACAGCCCCATTTTATGTCACAGAACGTTGCCGGGCGGCGCACCACACCCTGCCGCCACCCCCAGCGGCGGTAGGGCGGTTAGGACATGTCAGCCCAGTAACGGCTGCCTGCCGTTTCCTGCCGTCAACCTACCGCCGGGAGCCACGGCGGTAGCCTGTTCAAACCTACCGCCATGAACCTTGGCGGTAGCAAAAGGGTCAGATTTCAAAAAAGTTGCAAACAGGGGTCAGATTCTGATTTATACCAAAAAGGGTCAAAACACGAAATTTGGCCGACGGTCGTCGCAATATCATGATTTGTGACACGTGCTGGGTCCATCTTCTGCTGTGCCTAGCTTCGTCTTTTGAGTCACGAGGCCTGCCAAAAATCTTGTGATCGATCCATCGGTCGGTCGGTCTCAGCCCGGCCCACTAGCACATGATGCACCAATCGTCGAGCAATCGTTCAAGAGAGCGCGCCAAGATCGACATCCCATTGTCAGGGAGGGCAAAACCTTATCCATAGGCTCCTGCCCACACTGATCTTGTTGTTGCATACATGATGTAGACCAAACGAATAGTGTGTTTTTACAACTACTGTCATCTCATCTCACATGAAGAATATATCTTGAAGTTACCGTTGGCTTTACTGCTCCTAAGAATTCTTATTGGGTTGCATCAATGACGCTGAAAAGAAAAACAAACACAACACCATAGGATGGCGGTTGGCGAGGGGTTGACCGTGGGTGAAGCAAGCGTGCCGGAGGTGGTCTTGCCGGGGCGTTTCTAGGCTACCAGAGTGTTGAGTTGAGAAGGACGATGTTGATAGAGGTGGTACGCCCCCACCCTGGCCCGTCCCTCCTAACAAGGTTTGTGGAGCAAGCGGCGGTGCGTGTCTCTGTGACTCGTGCTTGCGCTCTCTCTGGGATGGGTTCGCGCTTCGGTTCCACGATCTCGTCATTTGCTCCGCCAAGGCAGCTAAGTCGTGGGGTCTAACTTAGTCGGGCGACACCTCCTTGTTGCTGTTAGGCCTTGAAATGCGGTACATGGTTTCAGAGTCAGTTTAGTTCGCTTCCTCACCTCTTTATGCCTGGTCTAGAGCTTGCCTGATAGTAGCCTGTAGGTTGTTTGAATGGTGTCCTAAGCAATGAAATGCTTACCTGGCCTAGAGCATGTTTCATGTTGATTAGCCTGGCTGGAGCACCAGGCACGGCCGTTAGCCTGGTGCAGGCGTATGGAAACGGACACCTGACCATCTATAAACCTGCCTGGGCACACTATCCAATGCAAATAGCTTTGTCTAGAGCTTTTATTTATATTTTATTCAAAACTACTATCAACCAATACGCTATTACATTCAGGCCACCAACCAAACGCTTCATGCCCAGGCCAGCCTGAGTAGGCACAAATTAATCAGCACCAACTCAGGCCCAGGCCCGGCGTTAATTTTTCCCAGACACAAAGCCCAGGTCATCATCCAAACTAGCTCTCTCTGTGGTGGATGATGTAGGAGCGTGGTTCGTCGTGTATTTCAAATTCGGGTGGGGCATGTCGCCACCGACAGAATCCATATGTGAGGATTTGGGAGTTCGGTTTACAAAGGAGGCTCTGGACTCATCTCCGATGATTGCCTTCTTGTGATGGTAAGTTGTTGACTTGGAGTTGCTGTTTTGGTATGGGGGCCAGGAGGTATGTGTGAAAACTGATGTAACTAAATACATAAGTTGTGTCGTACACCCCAACTTAAGCACTCCCTCCGTTTCTGAATATAAGATCTTTTAGAGAATTTAATATTGATTACATACGGAGCAAAATGAGTGAATGTTACTCTAAAATACGTCTATATACATCCGTATGTAGTCCGTATTGAAATCTCTAAAAGGTCTTATATTTAGAAATTGAGGGAGTACATTTGTTTCAGCAGAAGCGAAAATGAATACATAAACTGGAAAACAAATAAGGAAGCTACTAGAAACAATGCATAGCGAACAAGGTGTGGATGCATATGAGGATTGAAAGTTCACTGATACTAAATAATCTCCTAAACCATAAAGAAAAGCACAACAAAAACTAACACTCAAATGCTAATATGACTACGTCATTATAATATATCATGGATATACAATAGGGTATAAATTTCGCATAATGTATATTGTTCAAGAATGGGATGAGGAAGAGGACCAAGAGAGTATAGGTGTTTAGTTTTTTGGTGGTAGGATTGGGTTGGGCCAAAAATATATATATGTGTTGGGCTGTAGTAGGCTATGTGCACAAAAAAAACTTTCACACACGCGGATGAAATTTCGTTTCCCCTGGTGTTCCACCGGAAAATACTGTTTCTTTTCCGCTTCCACAAGGAACTCGCCATTTTCATGTTCCGTAATTTTTTGTTTTTGTTTCTCATTTTTGCTCTGTTTCCATATATTTTTGGAACAAACATGAAGTTCTGATTCAGATGACACGTGCTTTCCAAAGGACGACCTCAGCGTGTCAATTACTGAACTTTATTGACATGAACGGCGTACGTGAAGTACTTGCCGGCACTCTTGGACAAGATATTCGCGCACTTATAAGCTGGCTATTATCCTAAACAATCTGATGATAAACATGAAGACGGCGAGGAGGTTTGGAAGAAGGCTTTTGGTGAGGTATTGAATGGTAAAGCTTTGCAAAATAGGGGTAAAGCCGATTCTTCTTCAGATGCGCGCCAACTTAATTTAGAGACTAAGCATGGGAACCAAGAGGGTGTGGGGACTTTGTGTCTTTGCTTCAAAGAATGGCCCATTGATAGAATATCTTCTACAGTTCAGAGATAAAATCTCTTGTGATCCAAGAGACAGCCGAAGGCTTTGTGCATCAAGGTGTTGTGGAGATGAAGTTCTTCTCCGACGGATTTCTCACAAGGAGGTGGATATTCATATGGGGCATAGATGACAGGTTAGAGATCTCCACTTCTCTAGGCCGATCTAGATAGACCAAGCGGACATGGGGGTGAGAATGTGAGATGCATCCTACTCAAGGTGGAAACTATGCCACATGGTGTTTCGAAGAAAATTGGAGAACATCCTAATAATTACACTCTTGAAGATGGGGTACTTGATTCACGCGGTCAAAGGGTGAAGGAGATGAGGATGAAGTTGACAAGGAGGCTAATGATGATCTTCGACGGTAGATCATCGCCAAGACGAGTGCCATCAAGTGTTCCAAGACTCAAAAGTGTTCATGCCTGATACGTCTCCAACGTATCTATAATTTTTTATTGTTCCATGCTATTATATTATCTGTTTTGGATGTTTAATGGGCTTTATTATACACTTTTATATTATTTTTGGGACTAACCTACTAACCAAAGGCCCAGTGCAAATTGCTTTTTTTTGCCTATTTCAGTGTTTCGCAGAAAAAGAATATCAAACGGAGTGAAACCTTCGGGAGAGTTATTTTTGGAACAAACGCAATCCAGGAGACTTGGAGTGGACGTCAAGGAAGCAACGAGGAAGCCACGAGGCAGGGAGGCGCGCCCCCACCCTCGTGGGCCCCTCGTGGCTCTGCACCGACCTCCTTCCTTCACCTATATATACTCATGTACCCTGAAAACATCTGAGAGCACCACAAAACCCTATTTCCACCGCCGCAACCTTCTGTACCCGTGAGATCCCATCTTGGGGCCTTTTCCGGTGCTCCGACGGAGGGGGAATCGATCACGGAGGGCTTCTACATCAACACCATAGCCTCTCCGATGATGTGTGAGTAGTTTACCATAGACCTTTGGGTCCATAGTTATTAGCTAGATGGCTTCTTCTCTCTCTTTGGATCTCAATACAAAGTTCTCCTCGATTCTCTTGGATATCTATTCGATGTAATTCTTTTTGCGGTGTGTTTGTCGAGATCCGATGAATTGCGGGTTTATGATCAAGATTATCTATGAACAATATTTGGTTCTTCTCTGAATTCTTATATGTATGATTTGTTATCTTTGCAAGTCTCTTCGAATTATCAATTTGGTTTGGCCTACTAGATTGATCTTTCTTGCAATGGGAGATGTGCTTAGCTTTGGGTTCAATCTTGCGGTGTCCTTTCCCAGTGATAGCAGGGGCAGCAAGGCACGTATTGTATTGTTGCCATCGAGGATAAAAAGATGGTGTTTATATCATGTTGCTTGAGTTCATCCCTCTACATCATGTCATCTTGCCTAATGCGTTACTCTATTCTTATGAACTTAATACTCTAGATGCATGCTGGATAGCGGTCGATGTGTGGAGTAATAGTAGTAGATGCAGAATCGTTTCGGTCTACTTGCCGCGGACGTGATGCCTATATACATGATCATGCCTAGATATTCTCATAACTATGTGCTTTTCTATCAATTGCTCAACAGTAATTTGTTCACCCATCGTAGAATTTGCTATCTTGAGAGAAGCCACTAGTGAAACCTATGGCCCCCGGGTCTATCTTCCATTATATTATTTTCCTATCAATTTACTATTTCTACCGCCGTTTATTTTGCAATTTTTACTTTCCAATCTATATCATAAAAATACCAAAAATATTTATCTTATTATCTCTATCAGATCTCACTTTTGCAAGTGGCCGTGAAGGGATTGACAACCCCTTTCTCGCGTTGGTTGCAAGGTTCTTATTTGTTTGTACAGGTATAAGGCGACTTGTGTGTAACCTCCTACTGGATTGATACCTTGGTTCTAAAAAACTGAGGGAAATACTTACGCTACTTTGCTGCATCACCCTTTCCTCTTCAAGGGAAAACCAACGCATGCTCGAGAGGTAGCAAGAAGGATTTCTGGCGCCGTTGCCGGGGAGATCTACGCTCAAGTCAAGACATACCAATTACCCATCACAAACTCTTATCCCTTGCATTACATTATTTGCCATTTGCCTCTCGTTTTCCTCTCCCCCACTTCACCTTTGCCGTTTTATTCGCCCTTCTTCCGTTCGATCTTTTGTTACCATGTGCCTACTATTTGCTTGCATCTTCACTTGCTAAAAATCTATTGTTATGGATCCTCATCCTCTTGCTAATCTTTTTAAGAGATCCAATTATGATGAACCAATTGCTAGTGAGTTTTGTGCACTAGATTATCTTTATGGGGTTTTTCTTGAAATTCGTGAATCTGGAAATTGTGATGAAGTGTTGAAAGAAGAAACTTACGAAGTGATTCACGATAGCCCCTTGAATGAAAAGCATGATTGCAATGATATTATTATAAATTCTATTAATGTCAATTGTGTTAACGATATGCAAAACCCTAAGCTTGGGGATGCTAGTTTTGCTATGTCCACTACTTGTTGCAATGATCATGATTGGGGTGATTCTTCCTACAATCTTGAAAATTTATTTAAGCCCCATGATGAATATGATATTGATAATAATGTTTGCAATAATACTAAAAGTGGGTTTGGAAGAGTGTCAACTTTAGATCCCACTACATTGGAGTATGATCGATCTTATGAAATTTTTGATAAAAGTGGGTTTGGAGAGGTCATGACTTTAGTTAATGTTCATCCCACTATTTTGGAAGAGTGTCAACTTTGCATGCATGTGGATCATGTTGAGAATATTGTATGTGATAGTTATATTGTTGAATTTGATTATGATCCCACATGTAATTATTATGAGAGGAAAATATGGTTGTAGAAATTTTCATGATATAAAATTACCTCGCTTCATGTTGAGATTGCTATCGTCTCTTTCTCCTTCCTTGCATATGCTAGTTTTTGCTTGCCTTGATAATTTGTTTGCTTATAAAATGCCTATGCATAGGAAGTATGTTGGACTTAGATGTGTTTGTCACATGTTTTATTATGCTCTCTTTGTGCTTCAATTCTTGTCTTTCATGTGAGCATCATCGAAATCTCTATGCCTAGCTAGGGGCATTAAATGATAGCGCTTGTTGGGAGGCAACCCAATTTTATTTTTGTTTCTTGATTTTTGTTTATGTTTAGTAACAAATAATTCATCTAGCTTCTGTTTAGATGTGGTTTTATGTTTCAATTAGTGTTTGTGCCAAGTAGAACCTTTGGGAAGACTTGGGTGAAGTCTTTATGATCTTGCTGTAAAAAACAGAAACTTTAGCGCTCACGAGATTAGCTGCCATTTTTTACTGGAGAGTGCTTTTAGGTTGATTATTTTTGCAGATGATTAATAGAAACATTCCTCACGTCCACCAATTTATTTCAGAATTTTTGGAGTTACATAAGTATACGTTTGATCCAGATTACTACAGACTGTTCTGTTTTTGACATATTCTGTTTTTCATGTGTTGTTTGCTTATTTTGATGAATCTATGGCTAGTATCGGGGGGTATGAACCATAGAGAAGTTGTAATACAGTAGGTTTAACACCAATATAAATAAAGAATGAGTTCATTACAGTACCTTGAAGTGGTGATCTGTTTTCTTATACTAACGGAGCTCATGAGATTTTCTGTTGAGTTTTGTGTTGTGAAGTTTTCAAGTTTTGGATAAAGATTTGATTATGGAATAAGGAGTGGCAAGAGCCTAAGCTTGGGGATGCCCAAGGCACCCCAAGGTAAAATTCAAGGACAGCAAAGCCTAAGCTTGGGATGCCCCGGAAGGCATCCCCTCTTTCGTCTTCGTCCACCGGTAACTTTACTTGAGGCTATATTTTTATTCACCACATGATATGTGCTTTGCTTGGAGCGTCTTGTATGATTTGAGTTTTTGCTTTTTAGTTTACCACAATCATCCTTGCTGTACACACCTTTTGGGGAGACACACATAAATCGGAATTTATTAGAATACTCTATGTGCTTCACTTATATCTTTTGAGCTAGATAATTTTGCTCTAGTACTTCGCTTATATATTTTTAGAGCATGGTGGTGGTTTTATTTTATAGAAATTATTGATCTCTCATGCTTCACTTCTATTATTTTGAGAGTCTTATAGAACAGCATGGTAGTTTGCTTTGGCTATAAAATTAGTCCTAATATGATGAACATCCAAGATAGGTATAATAAAAACTATCATATAACGTGCATCGAATACTATGAGAAGTTTAATACTTGATAATTGTTTTGAGATATGAAGATGGTGATATTAGAGTCATGCTAGTTGAGTAGTTGTGAATTTGAGAAATACTTGTTCTAAAGTTTGTGATTCCCTTAGCATGCACGTATGGTGAACCGTTATGTGATGAAGTCGGAGCATAATTTATTTATTTATTGTCTTCCTTATGAGTGGCGGTCAGGGATGAGCGATGGTCTTTTCCTACCAATCTATCCCCCTAGGAGCATGCGCGTAGTACTTTGTTTCGATAACTAATAGATTTTTGCAATAAGTATGTGAGTTCTTTATGACTAATGTTGAGTCCAGGGATTATACGCACTCTCACCCTTCCACCATTGCTAGCCTCTCTAATACCGCGCACCTTTCACCGGTATCATACACCCACCATATACCTTCCTCAAAACAGCCACCATACCTACCTATTATGGCATTTCCATAGCCATTCCGAGATATATTTCCATGCAAGTTACCACCGTTCCGTTTGTTATGACACGTTTCATCATTGTCATATTGCTTTGCATGATCATGTAGTTGACATCGTATTTATGGAAAAGCCACCTTTATAATTCTTGAATACATGTCGCTCTTGATTCATTGCATATTCCGGTGCACTGCCGGAGGCATTCACATAGAGTCATATTCTGTTCTAAGTATTGAGTTCTAATTTTTGAGTTGTAAGTAAATAAAAGTGTGATGATCATCATTATTAGAGCATTATCCCAAGTGAGGAAAGGATGATGGAGACTATGATTCCCCCACAAGTCGGGATGAGACTCCGGACGAAAAGAAAAAAAAGGGAGAAAAAAAGAGGCCAAAAAAAGGGAAAAGGCCCAAATAAAAAAATGAGAGAAAAAAAGAGAAGGGACAATGTTACTATCCTTTTACCACACTTGTGCTTCAAAATAGCACCATGATCTTCATGATAGAGAGTCTCCTATGTTGTCACTTTCATATACTAGTGGGAATTTTACATTGTAGAACTTGGCTTGTATATTCCAATGATGGGCTTCCTCAAAATGCCCTAGGTCTTCGTGAGCAAGCGAGTTGGATGCACACCCACTTAGTTTCTTTTGTTGAGCTTTCATACACTTATAGCTCTAGTGCATCCGTTGCATGGCAATCCCTACTCACTCACATTGATATCTATTGATGGGCATCTCCATAGCCCGTTGATACGCCTAGTTGATGTGAGACTATCTTCTCCTTTTTGTCTTCTACACAACCACCCTTCTATTCCACATATAGTGTTATGTCCATGGCTCACGCTCATGTATTGCGTGAAGATTGAAAAAGTTTGAGAACATCAAAAGTATGAAACAATTGCTTGACTTGTCGTCGGGGTTGTGCATGATTTAAATATATTGTGTGATGAAGATAGAGCATAGCCAGACTATATGATTTTGTAGGGATAACTTTCTTTGGCCATGTTATTTTGAGAAGACATGATTGCTTGTTAGTATGCTTGAAGTATTATTATTTTTATGTCAATATTAAACTTTTGTCTTGAATCTTTCGGATCTGAACATTCATGCCACAATAAAGAAAATTACATTAAGAATTATGCTAGGTAGCATTCCACATCAAAAATTCTGTTTTTATCACTTACCTACTCGAGGACGAGCAGGAATTAAGCTTGGGGATGCTTGATACATCTCCAACGTATCTATAATTTTTTATTGTTCCATGCTATTATATTATCTGTTTTGGATGTTTAATGGGCTTTGTTATACACTTCTATATTATTTTTGGGACTAACCTACTAACCAAAGGCCCGGTGCAAATTACTATTTTTTTTGCCTATTTCAGTGTTTCGCAGAAAAGGAATATCAAACAGAATGAAACCTTCGGGAGAGTTATTTTTGGAACAAACGCAATCCAGGAGACTTGGAGTGGACGTCAAGGAAGCAACGAGGAAGCCATGAGGCAGGGAGGTGCGCCCAGGGGGGTAGGCGCGCCCCCCACCCTCGTGGGCCCCTCGTGGCTCCACCGACCTCCTTCCTTAGCCTATATATACTCATATACCCTGAAAACGTCCGAGAGCACCACGAAACCCTATTTCCACCTCCACAACCTTCTGTACCCGTGAGATCCCATCTTGGGGCCTTTTCCAGCGCTCCGCCAGAGGGGGAATCAATCACGGAGGGCTTCTACATCAACACCATAGCCTCTCCGATGATGTGTGAGTAGTTTACCACAGACCTTCGGGTCCATAGTTATTAGCTAGATGGCTTCTTCTCTCTCTTTGGATCTCAATACAAAGTTCTCCTCGATTCTCTGGGAGATCTATTCGATGTAATTCTTTTTGCGGTGTGTTTGTCGAGATCCGATGAATTGTGGGTTTATAATCAAGATTTTCTATGAACAATATTTGGTTCTTCTCTGAATTCTTATATGTATGATTTGTTATCTTTGCAAGTCTCTTCGAATTATCAGTTTGGTTTGGCCTACTAGCTTGATCTTTCTTGCAATGAGAGATGTGCTTAGCTTTGGGTTCAATCTTGCGGTGTCCTTTCCAAGTGACAGCAGGGGCAGCAAGGCACGTATTGTATTGTTGCCATCGAGAATAAAAAATGGGGTTTATATCATGTTGCTTGAGTTTATCCCTCTACATCATGTCATCTTGCCTAATGCGTTACTCTGTTCTTATGAACCTAATACTCTAGATGCATGCTGGATAGCGGTCGATGTGTGGAGTAATAGTAGTAGATGCAGAATCGTTTCGGTCTACTTGTCGCGGACGTGATGCCTATATACATGATCATGCCTAGATATTCTCATAACTATGCGCTTTTCTATCAATTGCTCAACAGTAATTTTTCACCCACCGTAGAATTTGATATCTTGAGAGAAGTCACTAGTGAAACCTATGGCCCCGGGGTCTATCTTTCCTTATATTATTTTCCTATCAATTTACTATTTCTACTGCCATTTATTTTGCAATCTTTACTTTCCAATCTATATTATAAAAATATCAAAAATATTTATCTTATTATCTCTATCAGATCTCACTTTTGCAAGTGGTCGTGAAGGGATTGACAACCCCTTTATCGTGTTGGTTGCAAGGTTCTTATTTGTTTGTGCAGGTATAAGGCGACTTGCGTGTAATCTCCTACTGGATTGATACCTTGGTTCTCTAAAACTGAGAGAAATACTTACGCTACTTTGCTGCATCACCCTTTCCTCTTCAAGGGAAAACCAACGCATGCTTAAGAGGTAGCAATGCCGCAAGTGTTCGTGTCAATGTGAATGGGCTATCCATGAGCTATTTGGGGTACTTATACACGGTTGCACTAGGTAGCAATAACATCTTTGATCCAAAAAGGGACCAATGTCCAACAAATTTATGCAGTACAAGCAAACGAATGGTCGGAGATTACTGTAGGCAATGTTATTTCAAAACAAGTATCGTGCACTCTCAAGTTATCTCATTAGACTGAAGGCACATTTGGACACAAGAATCAGGATGCTATCATTGTATGATAAGTTCCACATAAGCAACTTATATGTGCTAGAACTTTCTATTTGTTCATACATAAGCATACACTAGAGTATGTTATCAGGATACTTGTTAGGCCATATGCTTTAGAAATTTCTATCAACACTTCTATAATATTAAAATATATGAACAGAGACACACAAATATGTATACATTATAATGAATGCAAGCTAGTCTAAAAGATTAACCCATGGATGAATGGTTTTTTTCATGTTTTATATCACATTTGAAATTATTCGATTGAAAATCGCCGTGAATGCAAAGTTTTGAATTAATTAACTTATTTTTTAAAATTTAATTTATGGGAGCACAAAAGATCATCGATAGGAGTTAGATGTATAGAAAACAAAATAACATCATATTTGACAAATATTATTAACAATGCCATGTGATTGCTTAATATCAACTAATTAAAAATATTTTTGATCAAAAATAAATATAAAAGTTTGATATAAATATTAATACAACTGTTACGCAGATTGGCGACTTTAGGAGTCGTCCATCTACCCTAATCTGATGGTGGAAAAATAGGAGTTACAAGGAGTTACGAAATTGAAATTATGGGAAATTACATGTAAGGGTGGGACCATTACAAAATTTAGGTGAGACCAATTAGTACAAAATATATTGTTGGATTTATCAGTTAGCTTGACAAAGCAAAACTGAACCGTACTCAGTGTGATCAACCTATTTTTATTGCATAGTAATTGATGTAGCAGTATGGGAGTTAGTAACTGGATTTATGCACATAGCACCAAGCACTCCCTACCTTTAGTTCTGTCACATTGTTCTGAATAGTGAGAATTTCAAATTAATAGATATTTCAATTTTCATACTGTAACTAGCACAGTTTTGTGGGTTGTTGTAGGGACCATGGATTCAAAGGTACGGGACAACCGTGAGGATAATGACAAGTACGTGCATCAAGCGCGTCAAGAGATGGACAAGAATATGCAGCGAGAGCAAAAGGTTATGGACGAGAATATGAAACAGGAGCATGCAGCTGTGGACCGCACGAGGAAGGAGGACCGTGCAACCGTGGAACAGATGATGGCGGAGGAGCGTGCAACCGTGGATCAAAGGTTGAAGCATTTCCATGACGATATGGACTACAAGTTGCAGCAGGAGCGGAAGGACATGGACCGCACTATACAACTCGAGCGTGGTAGGATAGAATTCAATATCATGCAGGCGCATGCGAACATGGACATTCAGTTGTAGCAGGAGTGTAATGACATGATTCACAAGGCCAAGATGGAGCAGATCCGCATGGAAGGGAATATGATGCAAGACCGTGTTGTACAGCTCGAGCGTGGCAAGATGGACATCAATAACATGCAGACGCATGCAAACATGGACCTTAAGGCCAACACAAACGCATGACCCCAAATGGACGTCTGTTTTGTCAGAATTTTGTCTGTTTGGGTCGGGCAATGGGACGGCGTCCGACCGTTTTTCTGGATGCGTCGGCCGTGCGCCCAACGCGCGGGCCCATCTCGGCTGCATCTCGTTCGGCTGCATGCAAACCTTTGACAAATCAACAAAGACGTAGCTCCATGCCAGCGGCCATGGTTCATGCTGGGAACACAGCCAACGGCCGACAAACATATGCCATCCTACAAAATGGTCAAGCCTCCAAGTTTCACGCCGGCAACAAAGCCAGCGACCGGCACACTAGCCAGCCTTCAAAATGAACGAATTTTTCATGACGTAAACACACGCCGTGTCCACCCCTTGTGTGTGTGCAGTAGCTAGTTTCGTCTTTTCAGTCATGAGGTCTGCCAAAAATCTTGTGCTTGATCGATCGATCGGCGATTGCGGCAACTTCTTGTTATGACATGTTCTCAACCTGGAGATTCTGTTTTGGTCTTGGAGTTGAGCGATCGGAACGAGTATGGAGCAAAAACGGATGGAACTCAATGTAGCTACTTTTTTCTGTATTTTATCATGCAAAAGTGGAAACAAACACATAATTCCGGGAAACATATATGAAAGCCACTAAAATGATGCATGGTGAATAAAGTGTGGACACAAATATGGATGAAGGCTCATCAAACCAAAAAAATATATTGTGAACCAACCAATGGTTGGATGGTTAGGAGGGAATGATACCCTCAGCTCACCAGAGATCAAACCTCGGGTTTGATGCTTTGGTGTCTCACTAATGTGAATTATTGTAAAACAGTAAAATGAAGCTACCTACGCCCTCTCTCAGCGTTTTGGCACAATTAACCGTCTGATTACGCTCACCGACGGACCAGATCAATTCATAGGGCTGCTGCTCCGCCGATCCATCTGGACGACTACACGTGAATCGGGCTAACAGGCGCTATGGGCCGCCCCCGAAGGGCCCGATATTTATTTACTAGGCCGGGTCTGCGTTGGACCAGCTTCTCAAAAAACCTACGCACATGCTTGTCTCAAAAAAAAAACCTACGCACAGGCGCCGACGGATGGCGACGAAGCTCGACTTTCTCTCCCACAATGGCGGCTGGTAGCGTGCATCTCCTTTGGACCATGGCGGTGCGGAGGACACCTAGAAATTGATTAGCAGGCTACCAGATCCCAACTCGCAGCCGGAATAGAGCCGCATCATTGGTGCCCGAGAACTGAAGCCGGTGATCTCCCTTGCAATGCCTTTATACTCTTCCTGCCCTGGCTCATGAATGTGAAAGCAGTATTTGGAACCATCTCTCCACTTTTTGTGTGATTCGGGCTTCATGATGTTTGTCAATCCCCTGGCACGCACCAGCTCTATTTGTAGGAGATTAAAGTATTTTACCATGGATTGAATCTGACAGAGTATAAATATTCAAATATATACATCTTAGTGGTAAGCAAAATTTCAGTTGGTAGATGATCTTATTAGTTACATTACAGTATTACCTGCACAATCATCTGATGTCTTGTATTGCGAGTTATCGTCTCGTTTTTTAAGGACACTTCATGGTCACTTGATGATTAACCAAATCCCAATCATTTACTCACGGTGATGGTGGATATGTAGTAATAGTACATCTGTAGTTACACGATTAAGTGACATGTATTTGTGAAGATTTGGTAATTTTAGAACTCCTTTGCTGTTAAAAAAAGTGAACCATAGATATCTACTTTTGGTCATATGGTCTGACTCAGTACCCAGCTCATTCTTCCGATTACATGGTGTTTCATATATAGTATCGGATTGCTTAGCCGATTCCAAAAAAGCACTATTCTTTTCCTTCAAATTCAGTTTACTAATCAAGTTTTTGTCTAAGAAAATTGTTTATGCACGGTGAAGTGGCCTTCTGTGTGAAGTCAGATACAAGGCATCGCATGTCGTTGTTGTTGTTTGTACACACTTCATTTCTTCTATGCACATGGCATATCTACAGGGAAGACAAAAAAAAAATGTTAATTAGCTGCTTCGAGGATACACTTGATTAAAGGCCATTTTCGAAAAACTTGCCCATTAGTGCTACTTCAGTTACGAAGAATCAATGTGGGAGATCAGGCAGCTTCATATATGAATTGTGTACCTGTTAATATTTGTATTAAGCTTCATATATGAATTTACTTGAAAAATATATGTTGTTTTTTAATATATATTGTAGACATGTATTGTGGTAATAGATAGTCAAAGTGGTGCATAACTACCGAAGTCTTGAATATGTAGTTCTTGTTTCATACTTTATGCAAACAAGTGGCCTAGGACAAACTATCTTTGGTAAGAGAAAGGAATGACATATAGAAGATAAACATGAGGTAATTAGCAACAAATTGCAATTCATATTCTTTTGGATGCCATCTCAGTTTCCTTTTATAGGTTAGCTTTCCTACTTTTCTTTCATACAATATTTTCGCTTTTATTTTCTAAATGTATACTCAGATATATGTTCGTCTTTCATAGAGTCCAGAAAAAGTAAATTTGACATGGCATGGCAAATGCCATGTTCTACCAGCCTATTGTTTTGACATAGTTCTGATAGCAAACCACCCATTATTGACTGTTTAGGGACGAGCGCGGCAACGCGCGCCATCATGTTCTAGTTCTTTCAGTGAAAGGTGATGTACTCCTCAATAGTGAGGCGTTGATGGTGACTTCATAAATTTTCAAGCTTCACAACTTCGACCCAGTCTTTAGTTGAGTGTGTGTTGTCATGTGAGTGTGTGCTCATGCATTGTAATCGGTGTTTCTCAAAAAACTAAATTTAAATGATCTCGTGAACCATAAATAAAGCACGACAATAGACAACACTCAAATACTAATATGACTACAAGTATTATGATATATCATGGATTTATATTAGGGTATACAATTGTGCATATGTTTATAATTTTAGCAGCATAATAGGTTATATATTGTTTATTTTGGGATGAGGAGGAGGATCACGAGGCTACGATTGGGTTGGGCCAAATGTGTATATATGTTTGGGCAGTAGTAGGCTATGCAGACTGAAAAGGGAAACTTTCAGCCATGCCGATACCAAAGTTCCATTTCCCTGGTGCACCACTCAAAAACACCATTTTGTTTCCGTTTTCATGAAGAACTCGCCATTTTTGTTTTTGTTCCAAAAAAATCATATATTTTTGCACATATTTTGGAGTGGACATGAAGTTCTTATCTGGGTGACAGTGTGCTTTCATCCCATGGATATCACACTATGTTAACGTACTAAGGATGAATTGTGGTAATGGGAGTAAGATAAGTGGGACCCAAGGGTGAAAAACCATTTCTGATTGTGAATACTTGGTAGTTTCCCCTCCAATGCTAGTTTAAGGATTTGCATGCGTAGTGGACTGACATTGAACCACCTATGTACAAAGTAAAATTGAATTTTCAAGAATCTCATTTTGATCTAGTGCTAGCTCTATGCTAATAGGAATTTGGGTCGAGGAGTTTGGTCCTTGTTGTCCACTCAGAAAAAATGAAGCCATGAACTAGGTGACCAAAACTTCTGGAAAAGCAAAGCTCATTGATCTCACCTCTCCCACTAGAGATGGACCAACACAGGTGAAAGTAGAAACATAAAGGAAGGTTTAAAAATATTTTCCTTAACAATGTGGGCTTGAATAGTTCATAACTGAGGCCATGGGAGCGGATTGTGGTCCTAATGTGAAGCCTGATGACTCTAATCTTAAACAATCTGATGATAAACATGAATATTCTAGAGAAGGCGACGAGGAGGATTCGAAGAAGACTTTGGGAGAGGCACGAGATGGCGAAGCTTTCAAAAAATAAGGGTAAAGTTGGTTCTTCTTCAGCTGCGCGCCAACATAATTCAGGGACTAAGCACGAGAAGCGAGGGGGTAATGGGGACTTTGTGTCTTTGCTTTTAACATATCCCATTGATAGAATAGTTTTTATAGTTCAGAGATCAAATTTTCCGTGATCAAGGAGATAAAAGGTTTTGTGGATCTAGGTGTTGTGGAGATGATGTGTTTCTCAGATAGATCTCCCACACGGAGGTGGATGTTGATATGTAAGGCGCAGATGATAGGTTGGAGATCTCCACTTGTTCTACTAGGTCGATCTAGATGGACCAAGTTCACAAAAGAGGTGAGAGAGTGAGATGCATCTCAACTCAAGTCAAAAACTAATCCACGTGATGTTTCAGACCAAATTGGAAGAACATCATAATGACCGCACTCGTGAAGATGGGGTAATTGATTCACAGAGTTAGAGGGGGGAGGAGATGAAGATTATGTTGATGATGGCACTAATGATGGTCTTGAATGCTACATCATCGCCAAGATAAGTGGCAACAAGTGTTCCAAGACTCGAATAAGTCATGGCGCAAGGAGTGCTTGTATCAATGTGAATGGGCTATCCATGAGGGAGTGTGCAATCCAGCTGGTAGCGTCGAAGAACTTGGAGGTTCCATACACACGTTGTTGAGATTGGTCTTTCTACACTTGCTCACGCATCCCTGCCACTAAAATTTTGGGATGAAGCCTTTACCACTATCATTTATCTTATCAATCACCTTCCTAGTAAAGTTATTCAACCCGAGACAGCATTAGAACATCTTTCGTGATGTTGTTTTCGATGAGTCTATCTTTCTGTTTTCTGAACTCCAAAAAATTCCAGTGCCCAACTTTGTCCAGAAATAAATTTTCTTCCTGCTCCTACCTTTCATCATGGGGATGACGTGCATACTAAGAATGTGTGTTTTCCTGACCAAAATTCAGAGCTACCTAGTGTGTATGAAGATGATTTTATGCAGGGGTCAAATAATGGTGCAGAATATCCCAGGGAGGATTCTCCCGCCCTGTCAGGCGCGGGATCCTGTGAGCTATCGGTTGTGCGGTCCCAGGCAAGAAACAGTTGCGGCAGCAACGAATTTGCACTGCGGGTGCGGGAGTGATACATCCATTTTGCATCATTTTTCTTACTATAATTTATGCTATTTGAATGATACATTTCACAATATGATGCAAGGAATACAAAGAGAGGGGTATCACCGGACAGATGGACTTCTGGACCTAAAATGCAATAGAAGAAAAATCAATTCGTTGGAGCTCAAAATGCAGCGTGGATTTTTGGAGAATTATTTCAGAATATATGAAGATTTATGGAGCAATAATGGGCCAGAGGGAACCCAGCAGGGTCTCACACGCCCTGGTGGCGCCCCCTAGGTGCGCTATGTGGTCGTGTGGCGCCCCCGTTGCCCCTCTCTCGACGTCCTTTGGCGATAAAATCACATTTTCCCTATAAAAATCGCTGAAAATCCTCGGGACTTTAAAATGAGAGCTATACAAAAAAGTCAAATATGTGGCTTTTTGGCAAATATACTGTTCATCTTCAAAGTCCCTGATTTTTTTGTGCAGCTCACAATTCAATGTATTTTACACTAACAGTTTATACATATACATATTACATCAATGTATACATGTGATATTTTTCAGAAATTTTTTAAACTGAATTTTTTTGATTTTTTTTTAAATAAAGGCCTCGATGGAGCTTAGTCTCCAAAATGCCCTACTCTAAAAAATTAAACAATGTACTTCATGTGCATGAGGATCTTGAATATTTATGCCCCCATTGCAACACACGTGCAATTACCTAGTCTATTAAAGAATGGATTTTGAGACACATTCACCTCTTGCTCATATACACATTTTGTTGTAAGCATCGACAATATACCAAAATGCTGAAGTTAATGAGAAAAGTTATGAACACCATACACTTAAGAACACACATGTTTGTCCATCCATAGACTGTAGTTCATATCTAATACCATTAGCATTTTTTTTTTGCATATAGTTCATTGTAAACATACAACACCACACCAAACAAATGGAAGATAATGTGGACTTAACTTTCATAATTAAGCTAAATGGTCGTGCTTGCAGTAAGTATGCATTTTGGCATATCAGATAGTAACATTGATGATAGGAGGGAATGCATATACACACTCGAATCACATACTTGAGAGCTAGAACTCTACCTTCTACTAATGCAAGTGAAAGTGAAAATGGAAGCGCATAAAAGGATGCTATTTTTAGTAAAATAAAAAAGTATTTTGCTATTTTAGTCGGACCAAATTCCGCCAAACATATTTTCTTAATACATCAATTATATTATGTCAAATATGAGAATAATTATGTCATTATATGTGAACATTTTTCACAGAAAATAACATTTTCCATTGTGAAACTGATTTATAAACTAGTTTTTTAGGGAATTCATATAAACTAGTTAAAAAGTAAATGTAAGTTTGGACGTGTTGTAGAAAAGAAAAGTATCAGTTAATGGGCCGGACCGAATATGGCCCGTGTGCAAACGCTTACGGCGTCAGGGCCCTTATATTTCACACAAAGGGGCGGCAAATAGGACCACCCCCAATAAACTGTACAAGATCGGAGCACCGGCGCGGCGCGGGGCGCGCGGCGACCGGTGCGCCGCGACCGGAGCGACCACCGGCGTCCTGCGGCAAGGCACGGAGATCGGGGTGATCACCGGCGCGGCGCGGGGCTCGCAGCGACGGGTGCGCCGCGACCGGGGCGACCACCGGCGTGGTGCGGCGAGGCGCGGGGGCGCGCAGCGACGGGTGCGCCGCGACCGGGGCGACCACTGTCGCGGTGCGGCGAGGCACGGTGACCGGGGCGATCACCGGCGCGTGGCGGCGAGGCGCGGAGACCTGGGCGAGTGGGTGACCATATTCGCGGCCGTGGCGGATGGTTGCAGACTGATCGACAGCAAACCCCACGTCGCGAACGGCTCAGGGGCGGCGGGCGGCAGCTTGACCAAACCAACAAGGTCATCTTTCTTCCTCCCGGAGAAATGTATCTGACCGACGATGCCTAGCCCTCGTCGAGTTTGCTTGTGAAGTAGTGTCAGTGAACAGTGCACATGACATGTTCGATAGAATGCTTGCACGTCATCAACCCTGATTAGTACTAGGATCTTTTGTTGTGAAAATTCTGGATTGACAGTTTTACTGTTTCCTATGTGCTTTATGATCTCAACACACTTCCCATCAAAGATAGCGGTGATTTATGTTTTTCTTTGTTGGTTCAAAAGCTCCTTTGTCGAGCTTAGGTTATGGATGCACTCATAGGAATAGCACATTATCAGCTATTTGCCTACCAGCAACAAGCTCTTTGCTCTTCGAAATAATATCTTTCAAACTCTGCCTCCAAGCAATTCTTGGAAGTTTTTCATGCTCATACTTGTATTTCTTACTCCCCCATTGTGGAACTAACAACCATTATCTGAAACTCTTGCAGAAAATCGAAAGGGGCAACAACCAAGTCCAGAAACAATGGAGAGGAAGCCGCCGCAAGACAACAAAAACAAAGGACCGAGCAAAAAAATAGAGGGGAGGAATGAATTGGGTGGTTCGGGTTGGGAAGCTTTCCGGCAGCTAATGGAAACTATGCCTAATGGTAACTTGGAATTTTCCTGGGTGAGGGCAGATCTTCATGCGCAAAATATCCTTCCAGCAGTGCGCGACCAAGGAATAGGACGACCAACATGCGTTTTCCACGCTTTGTGCGCAGCGGCCGAGATGGAGATACGGAGAAGCCAGGCCATGAGGGATCCTCCTAGCACAAGTGATATCACGTTCAGTGCGGAATCTTTTGTGACTGATTTTGAGAGGGAGATCAGGTTGTCCATAGGTGAGGAAAGAGAGTTACGCCTTGGTGGATCGTCGTGAAGACGTGGGCTTGCGGTTGTTCCGGAGTAATGGCGTTGTTGCACGCTCTGCAGACTGGGGTGATGAGCAAAGGGTCGGAATCGGCAAGTTATCGGGTGCATCGGTACCTTCAACTTCATACAAGTGGCCAGGTTCCTCTCAAGGGGGAGAGCTGTTGTCGGTGTCATACCAGCTGGCGATGAACTCATAGAACTGGGGGCTGATGAGATATACCAATTTTACCCATTGGAGGCGACCCTATGGGAGGGAGGCAGATACCACACATATGGTACTGTTTTGTAGGTTTTGGTGTTCAAGATGGCACAGGGAGGCCTTACTTAGTATTTGAGAGCAGCACCGGGACCGGCTTTGCAGACAATGGCTTTGGTCGGATTTTCTTTGATCAGATTTTCCGAGAAAGGCTCTATACGCTCACCGCTGAAGCCCCACAACCGCCACCACCACCACGCAGCTGTGCAGACCCTCAGAGCTCCAGCTCCTCTGCCACCTCGCCTCCAGTACCAACCTCCTCCTCCTCGTCCTGAAGACCTTGGAAACTCCAGCTCCTCTGCGACCCCAGACCTACCACCAACAGCGTCCTCCCTTTCAGGGCCATGAAGATCCTGGGAGCTCCAGCTCCTCGCTGCCCCATGCAGTGACGAGGTCCTGGATCCACTGACCGTTGCTTGCTGCCATAGATGCTGTCCTTGAAGCCGTCCTCGAAACATTTCATTGGCATTGCTATTGACGCTGCCTATGATAACCCTGACTTCGACGACACCCTTGGTTGACGGGTGCCGCAAACATATCTCCTGTTTTTTTTTCTTGGAGATCAGTAAGTTCGTTTCAGATAGTTTGACCCCCCACGCACATAGAAAGGACGAATAGCATTTAGGCGTACATTTGACTAGAGCGGCATTTACCGTTTACAGAATGTCAGTCAGCATATGCCTCTGTGAAATGCACAATGGTGTTGGTGGACGGATACTTATTTTGTACACCACGTGTGCATCGTTGGTACCCATGCTTTTACCAAGCAGTTGCCATGTGCACAGATCTCTTGTGACTGTCTTTTATACTATAGCAAATTTCTGTTTGTGGGCTTACCACACTAGACAACCCAGCAAAGGTAGATGCAAGTTCTTGAGCAATCAAAAGTACGCATGTGCATCCAGTTGAGTATCTCAACTCTTCCATCTATGAATATCTTAAAGGAAGCTGGCAAATGATGGTAAACTTTGTGTCTGATCTATATACAGCCACTTTTGAAAGCAAAAAACAGGGAGTGAGTTTGTGACCGAAGGCAGTACTAATCTGTACAGCAAGCACATACTGTTGCTGCCCATAAATCGTATGCAGACTTTTTTTTCTGTCATGCCTAAAGAGCTAACCAGTTGACATGATAGGTTAGCAAAACAACAAGGCTCCCAGTTCAGTTCATCCATAAAAATATGGAAAATCCAGATTTCTCAACATCTCCATTTTTGTGGCATCAATGTATATATTGGAAGGTTTCTTTGTAGGTAATTACTAAGATGGTTAGCAGGTAACAAATATGTGTAAAACCCAAACAACCAGCCAGTCATAGAGCA